>NC_058522.1:9100324-9700324 GCF_904849725.1 Hordeum vulgare subsp. vulgare | reverse complement strand
TGCAATTTTCATAACCTTGGATCAAAGAAATACACAAAACTTACCTCGCCCATTGGAAGATCAAGACATGCTATTTGAAACACAGCTGGATGACGACAAGACCTTGATGGTTGGGCGTGAACTCCAGATCAAACCCTGATACGTCGATTTTGCATCATGCTTTCATGTTGATATTTATTGCTTTTTGGACTGTTGTTATACTTTGTGGTACCATACTTATGCCTTTTGTCACTTATTTTGCAAGGTTTATTTGAAGAGGGAGAATACCGGCAGCTGGAATTCTGGACTGGAAAAGGAGCAAGTCTGAGTCCTCTATTCTGCGCAACTCCAAATGCCCTGAAAATCAACGTGGATTTTTTTGGGAATATATAAAAAATACTGGGAGAAAGAAGTGCCAGAGGGGAGCTGCCAGGGGCCCACAAGCCTGGTGGCCGCAGCCTCCCCCTGGCCGCGGCGTCAGGGCTTGTGGGCACCTTGGTGGCCCACTGGCCCCCCTCTTCTGCTATATGAAGGGTTTCGTCCCGAAAAAAGTCAAGGTGGAGCTTTTTCGTGGATTCTCCGCCGCCACGAGGAGGAACTTGAGCAGAATCAATCTAGAGCTCCGGCCGGGGAAAGTTCCCTCCCGGAGGGGGAAATCGTCGCCATCGTCATCACCAACACTCCTCTCATCGAAGGGGACTCGTCTCCATCAACATCTTCATCAGCACCATCTCATATCCAAACCCTAGTTCATCTCTTGTAACCAATCTCTGTCTCGCGACTCCGATTGGTACTCGTAAGGTTGCTAGTAGTGTTGATTACTCTTTGTAGTTGATGCTAGTTGGATTACTTGGTGGAAGAGTTTATGTTCAGATCCTTGATGCTACTAATTACACCTCTGATCATGGTTATGATTATTCTTTATGAGTAGTTACTTTTGTTCCTGAGGACTTGGGATAAGTCTTGCTATTAATAGTCATGTGAATTTGGTATTCGTTCGGTATTTTGATATGTGAATTTGGTATTCGTTCGGTATTAATACCTTTGTGGTTTATTTAAGCTTGCATGTTTGCTCGAGGATGAGGTAAAGAAGAAGGTCATTCCTTTATCTTTGAAGGATAAGGCATTGACATGGTATAGGCTATGTGATGATACTGGATCATGGGACTACAATCGACTGAAATTGGAATTTCATCAAATGTTTTATCCTATGCATTTAGTACATCGTGATTGGAATTATATTTATAACTTTTGGCCTCGTGACAGGGAAAGCATAGCTCAATCTTGGGGGAGGCTTAAATCAATGCTATATTCATGCCCCAATCATGAGCTCTCGAGAGAAATTATCACTCAAAACTTTTATGCTCGGCTTTCTCATGAAGATCATACCATGCTTGACACTTCTTGTACCGGTTCTTTTATGAAGAAGGATATTGAGCACAAGTGCAATTTATGGGAAAGAATCAAACGTAAGTCTGAAGATTGGGAGCTTGAAGAAGGTAAGGAGTCAGGTATGAATTTCCAGTTTGATTGCGTTAAATCTTTTGTTGAAACAAACACTTCTAGAGATTTTAGTGCTAAGTATGGACTTGACTCTGAGATAGTAGCTTCTCTATGTGAATCTTTTGCTGCTCATGTTGATCTTCCCAAAGAGAAGTGGTTTAAGTATCATCCTCCTATAGAAGTCAACATAATTAAACCCAATCTAGTTAAAGAGAAAGTCATTGCCTATAATGATCCTACTGTTCCTTGTGCCTACACTGATAAACCACCTTACCCTGCTAGGAAAAAGGATTATTCTAAAGCTCCAACTGTGATACGTAGGGGTTACATTAGACCACTTGCACCCCCTAAGGAAATTAGAGTTGAACCTAGTGTTGCTATTATCAAAGATCTCTTAGCCAAAGACATAGACGGGCATGTTATCAAATTTTGTGAGGACTCCGCTAGAATTGCTAAACCTCACACGAAAGACAAATACGGACCTGTAGTTGGCCTGCCCGTTGTTTCTCTTAGTTTCGAGGGTGTGTCTCTTGAATTTAGCTTCTCCAAGTTTGGAAGACAACCCCATGAAAAAGAGTCGTCTGGTAGGGATGAAATCATTGCTCTTGTCTCTATTGCCGTACCTCCTACGGATCCTTTATAGAAATATCTCCTTGAGCATGAAAATGATATGCATATGGATGAAAGAGATGAGATAGATAAAATTGTTTTAGAACAATATCCTATCCTTAAGAATAATCTGCCCGTTGAACTGCTTGGGGATCCACCTCCACCAAAGGGTGATCCTATGTTCGAGCTTAAACATTTGCCTGATACTCTTAAGTATGCCTATCTTGATGAAAAGGAGATATATCCTGTTGTTATTAGTGCTAGCCTCTCGGAGCATGAACAAAAGAAGTTACTAAAAACTCTGAGGAAGCACCGTGCTGCTATTGGATATACTCTTGATGATCTTAAGGGCATTAGTCCCACTCTATGCCAGCACAAGATGAAAACTGATCCTGAATTAAAACCAGTTGCTGATCATCAAAGGAGATTAAATCCTAAGATGAAAGAAGTAGTGAGAAAAGAAATACTAAAGCGCCTGGAAGCAGGTATTATCTATCCTGTTGCTCATAGCGATTGGGTGAGTCCGGTGCATTGCGTTCCTAAGAAGGGAGGCATTACCGTTGTCCCTAATGATAAGGATGAGTTGATCCCTCAGATGATTATTACTGGCTATAGGATGGTGATTGATTTTAGGAAGTTGAATAAGGCCACTAGGAAAGATCATTATCCTCTGCGTTTTATCGACCAAATGCTAGAAAGGCTGTCCAAACACACACACTTCTGCTTTCTAGACGGTTATTCTGGTTTCTCCCAAATACCAGTTGCACAACATCATCAGGAGAAAACCACTTTCACCTGCCCTTTCGATACCTTTGCTTATAGACGTATGCCTTTTGGCTTATGTAATGCACCTGCACCTTTCAAAGATGTATGATGGCTATATTCTCTGACTTTTGTGAAACGATTATTGAGGTTTTCATGGATGACTTTTCCATTTACGGGTCTTCCTTTGATGATTGCCTCAGCAACCTTGATCAAGTCTTACTGAGATGTAAAGACACCAACCTTGTCTTGAATTGGGAGAAGTGCCACTTTATGGTAAATGAAGGCATCGTCTTAGGGCATAAAATGGTGACAACTTATTTGAAGGATCTTATTCAATCCATAGGTAGGCATGGTGGACTCTCATGGCAAAACTGGGTTGGAGGTTTATGGATGCACAAGTAGTATCTCTACTTGGTGCGGGAGTTTTGGCTAACATTAGGTGGAAGCAATCGTCACATGCTAAGGGATCTCTAATCATATAACATTGTGTGGAACCAAGCAAACACAATTCATTACGTTGTCTTCCTTGTCCAACATCTACTCCTAAGCATGTAATAGTTTGGTGAGTGCTCACAATTGTAAAAAGTGTCTAAGATGATATATTTATATGTGAACCTCTCTTTCCTTATTACTTCTTATTGATTGCAACAATGACTGAGGTCTATGTTGATTTATTCTCAACAAGTTTCAATCATCATACTTGTCATATGTGAAGTTATCACTATCCATAAGATCGTCTCATGATCTTTCATGCTATCATTCTTTTCATACTTTTTGATCATGGCACAAAGCAAAGCCCTTGACTAAGAAACTCTTTATTATATAGCTCGTAAGCTCGAATACATCGGGGGAGAGACAAAAGCAAAAGACTCAAACTAAAATCAAAGACTTATTCCTCTAAAAGAAGAAATGAAAACTGAAAAGGAAAGAACTAAAACAAAGGTAAATGCAAAAGATATAAAGGTGATACGATACCGGGGCAACTGCCCCAAGCTTGGCAGAAGCCAAGGGGATTGCCCATACCAATGCTTAGTTGTCTTCCTTTGGTGGTGATGGTGGTGTTGTTGGAGTAGTCTGATCCTCCGTCTTCCAAGGCATAGGTGCTCCATCATGACAGGATGAACGAGTCGCCGGAATCCTCAAATCTGCAGCCAACCTTATTGATTTAAATCTGTATTCATACTCACAGTTTTGATTCTGCAGGTCATAGATTTGGCCGTGAAGTTGGTCAACCCTATCGTAAAGCCTGGAGAGGTGTTTCCCAATATCAATGGCATCCATCTTGTGATTGCTAGTGAACTCCATGATCATCGTGTGGTTGGCATTGAGTCCACGCTCAACCATCCCTTGGCACTTGAAGACTTATTGCTCCATTGCTTCGAGCCTCGTCTCCATGCTTCCGGTCTTCTTAGGCCCCTCAACATCACGGATGTGCAACATCCCCTCGCTCATCTTGATAGATTGAGGGTGTTTCAGCACTTCCGTGAGGTAGGGATTGATGACCTTCTCGAAGATCTTGTCCTTAGGAGCGTTTGGGGAAGTCATGATGATCTAGATCTGCGGCAGAAACAAGCTTGAAACGAAAACAGAGGAAAACTGCGCGATACGGAGATCAAAACCTTCGGGCGACTATATATTGATTTTTTCTGGGCCAGAAGGAGTCCTCCGGAAGAAAACAGAGTCCGGGAGGCACACGAGGTGCCCACAAGCTTACCCACCGCCACCAGGGGGGTGGTGGCGGAGTGGGCACTTGTGGCTGCCTCGTTCGCTCTCCGGACTGCTTTTTATTTTTCTAATTTTCCAAAAATTCCAAAACTGAGGAAATTTCCTATTGGAAAAGTATCGGAGTCCAATTTCTTGCCGAAACAGATACATATTCATTTTCAAGGTCTGAAACAGGCTCACAAATATCCCTTATGTACTCCTCTGGAGTTATGACATTGATGATATTGGTCTCAACATTTATGGGAGTACCAGCGATGTAATGCTTGATTCTTTGCCCATTTACCACTCTAGGAAAATTTCCTTCCGTGTTATTGATTTTGATGGCACCGGAACGATATACTTCCTCGACAACATAGGGGCCTTCCCATTTAGAGAGAAGCTTGCGTGCAAAGAATCTCAAACAAGAATTGTATAGCAAGACATAATCACCTACATTGAATTCTCTTTCTGTATTCGTTTGTCGTGCCATCTCTTAACCTTTTCCTTGAACAACTTGGCATTCTCATATGCCTGGGCTCACCATTCATCTAATGAGCTGATATCAAACAACCGCTTCTCACCGGCAAGTTTGAAATCAAAGTTGAGCTCTTTGATTGCCCAATAAGCTTTGTGTTCCAGCTCAAGAGGTAAATGACAGGCCTTACCGTAAACCATTTTACACGATGACATGCCCATGGGATTCTTATAAGCAGTCCTATAAGCCCATAGTGCATCGTCAAGTTTGCAAGACCAGTTCTTTCGAGATATATTGACGGTCTTTTATAGGATCAACTTGATCTCCCTATTACTCAACTCCACTTGACCACTAGACTGAGGATGATAAGGAGATGCAACTCTATGGTTGACATCATACTTAGCTAGCATCTTGCGGAAAACACCATGAATGAAGTGTGAACCGCCATCAGTCATCAAGTATCTAGGGACTCCAAATCTTGGGAATATGACTTCTTTAAGCATCTTAATAGAGGTGTGCTGATCAACATTTTTAGTGGGGATAGCTTCTACCCACTTCGTAATGTAATCCACAGCAACTAAGATGTGAGTGTACCCATTGGAACTCGGGAAGGGTCCCATATAATCAAAGCCCTAGACATCAAATGGTTCAATGACAAGTGAATAGTTCATAGGCATCTCTTGACGCTTACTGATGTTCCTTATTCTTTGGCATTCGTCACAAGACAAGACAAACTTACGGGCATCCTTGAAGAGAGTGGGCCAATAGAAACCTGATTGCAATACCTTATGGACAGTTCTATCTCCAGCATGGTGTCCTCCGTAGGCTTCGGAATGACACTTCTACAAGATCTGTCCCTGTTCATGTTCAGGCACACAATGTCTAATAACACCATCTACTCCTTCCTTATAAAGGTGAGGATCATCCCAAAAGTAGTGTCTCAAATCAAAGAAGAATTTCTTCTTTTGTTGATAGGTGAAACTGGGTGGTATGTATTTGGCTACGATATAGTTTGCATAATCGGCATACCACGGTGCACTAAGTGAAGTGCGGATGACATTTAATTGCTCATGAGGAAAGCTGCCATCAATAGGTAGTGGGTCATCAAGGACATTCTTTAGCCTAGACAAGTTATCTGCTACAGGGTTATCAGCACCCTTTCGGTCAACGACGTGCAAATCAAATTCCTGTAGCAGGAGAACCGATCTGATCATCCTAGGCTTAGCGTCCTTCTTCTCCATGAGGTAATTAATAGCAGCATGATCAGAGTGAATAGTGACTTTGGAGTCAACTATGTAAGATCTGAACTTTTCACATGCAAACACGACTGCTAAAAATTCCTTCTCCGTAGTGGCATAGTTTCTTTGGGCACTGTCTAGAGTTTTACTAGCGTAGTGAATGACATTCAACTTCTTGTCAACTCTTTGTCCTAGAACAGCACCAACACCATAATCACTAGCGTCGCACATGATTTCAAAGGGCAATTTCCAGTCAGGTGGTTGAACAATAGGTGCGGTTATCAAAGCCTTCTTAAGTATTTTGAAGGCTTCCTCACAATCCTCATCAAAAACAAAAGGAACATCCTTCTGCAAGAGGTTGGTAAGAGGCCTATAAATCTTAGAGAAGTCTTTAATGAACCTTCTATAGAAACCAGCATGACCTAGGAAACTTCGTAAACCTCTGATATCTGTGGGGCAAGGCATTTTCTCAATTGCATCAACCTTAGCCTTATCAACTTCAATGCCTCTTTCAGAGATTTTGTGTCCTAAGACGATACTTTCATTACCATAAAGTGGCACTTCTCTCAATTCAAGACGAGGTTGGTTTCTTCCAATCTCTGTAAGACTGGATCAAGGTTGCTGAGGCAATCATCAAAGGAAGACCCATAAACGGAGAAGTCATCCATGAAAACCTCGACAATCTTTTCAGAAAAGTCAGAGAATATAGCCATCATACATCTTTGGAAGGTGGCAGGTGCATTACATAAGCCAAAAGGCATACGTCTATAGGCAAAGGTACCGAAAGGGCAGGTGAAAGTGGTTTTCTCTTGATCAGATTGTGCAACAGGTATCTGCGAGAAACCTGAATAACCGTCTAGAAAGCAGAAGTGTGTGTGCTTTGATACCCTTTCTAGCATTTGGTCGATGAACGGCAAAGGATAATGACCTTTCCTGGTTGCCTTGTTTAGTTTTCGGAAGTTTATCACCATTCTACAGCCGGTAATAATCCTTTGTGGGATTAGTTCATCCTTATCATTAGGAATGACGGTGATACCTCCCTTCTTAGGTACGCAATGTACTGGACTTACCCAATCACTATGAGCAATAGGATAAATGATTCTTGCTTCCAGAAGCTTTAATATTTCTTTTCTAACGACCTCTTTCATCTTAGGATTTAATCTCCTTTGATGATCAGCAACTGGTTTAAAGTCAGGATCAGTTTTAATCTTGTGCTGACATAGAGTAGGACTAATACCCTTAAGATCATCAAGAGTATATCCAATTGCAGCGCGGTGCTTCCTCAGAGTTTTTAGTAACTTCTTCTCTTCGCGCTCTCAGAGGAGATCACTAATAATGACAGGATATATCTCCTTCTCATCAAGATAGGCATACTTAAGAGTATCAGGCAACTGTTTAAGCTCGAACACACGATCACCCTTTGGCGGGGGAGGATCCCCAAGCAGTTCAACAGGCAGATTATTCTTGAGAATAGGATGTTGTTCTAAGACAATTCTATCTATCTCATCTCTCTCCTCCATATGCATATCATTTTCATGCTCAAGCAGATATTGCTCTAAAGGATCCGTAGGAGGTATGGCAATAGAGGCAAGAGAAATGATTTCATCTCTACCAGACGACTCTCTTTCATGGGTTTGTCTTCCAAACTTGGAGAAGTTAAATTCATGAGACACACCCTCGAAACTTACTGTGACAGTCTGCTGAATGCAATCAATGTGAGCATTGACAGTGTTGAGAAAGGTCTACCAAATATGATGGGACAAAAGCTATCTTGTGCATTACCAAGGACGAGGAAATCAGTAGGATACTTCGTCTTACCACACAGGACTTCTACGTCTCTCACAATTCCGAGAGGGCAGATAGTGTCTCTATTAGCTAGCGTAATAGTGACATCAATGGGTTCTAACTCAGCAGGTGCAATCTCATCTTTGATTTCATCATATAGAGAACGGGGTATTGCACTAACACTAGCTCCCATATCACATAAACCATGGTAACAGTGATCTCCTATCTTAACAGAAACAACGGGCAGGCCAACTACAGGTCCGTGTTTGTCTTTCGCGTGAGGTTTAGCAATTCTAGCGGAGTCCTCACAGAATTTGATAACATGCCCGTCTATGTCTTGGGCTAAGAGATCTTTGATAATAGCAACACTAGGTTCAACTCTAATCTCCTCAGGGGGTGCAAGTGGTCTAATGTATCCCCTATGTATCAAAGTTGGAGCTTTAGAATAATCCTTTATCCTAGCAGGGTATGGTGGTTTCTCAGTGTAAGCACAAGGAACAACAGGATCACTAAAAGCTATGGTTTCTCCTCAACTAGATTGGTTTTGGCTATGTTCCTTTGTACAGGAGGATGATATTTAAACCAGTTCTCTTTGGGAAGATCAACATGAGCAGCAAAAGATTCACATAGAGAAGCTACTATCTCAGATTCAAGTCCATACTTAGCGCTAAAATCTCTAGAAGTGTTTGTCTCAACAAAAGATTTAACGCAATCAGACTGGAAATTCATACCTGACTCCTTACCTTCCTCCAACTCCCAATCTTCAGAGTTGCGTTTCATTCTCTCAAATAAATTCCACTTGTGATCAATATCCTTCTTCATAAAAGAACCGGCACAAGAAGTGTCAAGCATGGTACGATCTTCACGAGAAAGCCGGGCATAAAAGTTTTGAGTGATGATTTCTCTCGAGAGCTCATGATTGGGGCATGAATATAGCATTGATTTAAGCCTCCCCAAGCTTGAGCTATGCTTTCCCTGTCACGAGGCCAAAAGTTATAAATAAAGTTCCGATCACGATGTACTAAATGCATAGGATAGAACTTTTGATGAAATTCTAATTTCAACCGATTGTAGCCCCATGATCCAGCATCATCACATAGCCTATACCATGTCAACGCCTTATCCTTCAAAGATAAAGGAAATACTTTCTTCTTTACCTCATCCTCGGGCAAACCTTCAAGCTTAAATAAACCACAAACTTCATCTACATAGATTAGATGAAAGTCTGGATGTGAAGATCCATCTCCTGTAAAAGGATTAGCCAGCAGCTTCTCAAGCATACCCAAAGGAATTTCATAAAAGATATTTTCAGTAGGTAGCTCAGGTTGAGGAGCAACTCCTCGTGCTTCCCTTTGTGGTGAACATACCCCGAACAAACTCCTCAAAGGAAGAGTTTCCATAGTGACAAGTGACAATAAATTTCAGCACAGTATATAAATGTTTCCTTACCAATTTCCACTTACCAAAGGCGCTTCACTCCCCGGCAACGGCGCCAGAAAAGAGTCTTGATGACCCACAAGTATAGGGGATCAATCGTAGTCCTTTCGATAAGTAAGAGTGTCGAACCCAACGAGAAGCAGAAGGCTGTGATAAACGGATTTCAGCCAGGTAATAATTGCAAGCACTGAAAGTAGCGATAACAAGTGATTGTGTAGCGAGGTGAAACGCAACAAGAAAAGTAGTAGAAACGGTGCAACAAGTGGCCCAATCCCTTTTGTAGCAAGGGACAAGCCTGAACAAAGTCTTATAGGAGGAAAAACGCTCCCGAGGACACACGGGAATTTCTGTCATGCTAATTTCATCATGTTCATATGATTCACGTTCGTTACTTTGATAGTTTGATATGTGGGTGGACCGGCGCTTGGGTACTGCCCTTACTTGCACAAGCATCCCACTTATGATTAACCTCTGTCGCACGCATCCGCAACTACAAAAGAAGAATTAAGACAATGTCTAACCATAGCATTAAACTAGTGGATCCAAATCAGCCCCTCACGAAGCAACGCATAGACTGGGGTTTAAGCTTCTGTCATTCCAGCAACCCATCATCTACTTACTACTTCCCAATGCCTTCCTATAGGCCCAAATATGGTGAAGTGTTATGTAGTCGATGTTCACATAACACCACTAGAGGAAAAACAACATACATCATATCAAAATACCGAACGAATATCAAATTCACATGACTATTATCAGCATGACTTATGCAATGTCCTCAGGAACAAAAGTAACTACTCACAAGACATAATCATAATCAGGACCAGAGGTGTAATGAATAGCATCAAGGATCTGAACATAAACTCTTCCACCAAGTAATCCAACAACCATCAACTACAAAGAGTAATCAACACTACTAGCAACCTTACAAGTACCAATCGGAGTTGCGAGACAAAGATTGGTTACAAGAGATGAACTAGGGATTGGAGAGGAGATGGTGCTGATGAAGATGTTGATGAAGATGCCTTCCCTCCGACGAGAGGAGTGTTGGTGATGACGATGGTGACTATTTCCCCCTCCGGGAGGGAAGTTTCCCCGGCAGGATCGTCCTATCGGAGCCCTAGATTGGATTTGCTCAAGTTCCGCCTCGTGGCGGCGCGAAACCACGAAAAAATCCCTCTTGTTTTTTTCTAGTCCACGACGCTTCATATAGCAAAAGAGGGGGGCTAGTGGGCCTTCAGGCAGCCCACAAGCTTGCCCACCGCCACCAGGGGGGTGGTGGCGGAGTGGGGGCTTGTGGGGCCCTGGTGGCCCCCCTCCAGTAGTTTTTCGCCCAGTATTTTTAATATATTCCAGAAAAAATCCACGTAAATTTTCAAGGCATTTGGAGATGAGCAGAATAGTGGACTAGGATTTGCTCCTCTTCCAGTCCAGAATTCCAGCTGCCTGAATTCTCCCTCTTCAAATAAACCTTGCAAAATAAGAGAGAAAAGGCATAAATATGGTACCACAAGTAATATAACAGCCCAAAAAGCAATAAATATCAACACGAAAGCATGATGCAAAATGGACGTATCACATACGAAAACTCATCTGTTACAAAAGGGATTTCATTTTTGGAATTATTTCAATTCTAGACCTTTTGTGTGTTCAAGATGCACCATTCAAAGCCACATCATCAATTTTCAACTATTTTTGACTTCATTTGATATTTTTCGTTCATTTATTGATTTTTTGAGCTAAATGACCCAGAAATTGAAAAGCAGTACAAATGAACTCTGAATAGGTTGAAAGTTGGCATGGTATCATCATTTCACCCACATAGCCTGTGCTAAAAAGTTGAGAGGGTTGCGGCAAAAACTGGACACACTTCGTGTACAAATCGGACAATCTCTTTCGAAGTATCAGGGTTTCATACAAAAACTCATCTGTTACAAAAGGGATTTCATTTTTTGGAATTATTTGAACTCCAGACCTTTTGTGTGTTCAAAATGCACCATTCAAGGCCACATCATCAATTTTCAACTATTTCTGACTTCATTTGGTATTTTTCATGCATGTACTAAATTGTTTTGAGCTAAATGACCTAGAAATTGAAAAGCACTACAAATGAACTATGAATAGGTTGAAAGTTGGCATGGTATCATTATTTCACCCACATAGCATTTTGTGTTTGCGCCAACTAAGACCTTTGGGATGGTCTACAGTGTTTGCAATTTAATTTTGCTGAAAAAACAAAAAGTTTCGACCTCAATCCAGGAACTTTTTAAATTCACTGGAACATGATTTTGATCTCAATTTTTTACACAAGATTCATATCCAGTTTACCCAGATTGTCTTAATTTTTCATAATTTTTGGAGTTACATAAGTATTCGAATTATACAGATTACTTCCGACTATTCTGTTTTTGACAGATTCTGTTTTCTTTGTGTTTTTTTGCTTATATCGATGTATCCATGGGTTGTATCGGGGGGTATGAACCAAGGAGAAGTTTGAATACAATAAATATTACACCAATATTAATAAAGAATTAGTTCACAAAAATACCTAAAGTGGTGATGAATAAAGAAAGGGCTAAATAACCATTCAAATTTGGAAACTCTATATAATGGCACAAACAGAAACTAGATATATATAAATTGGTCCAAGCAGTACATAATAATACATGCAAGCAGTACATAATAATAGCTAGCATACATATATATACAAGTGTTCGCCGTTATGAACACTACTCGTTTGAATCTGAATCTGAATCAGAATGTCCCAAAGCTAGTTCTTCGAGGTGACGCTGGCCATATCTCACGGTACTAATCTTGCGGTACAACTCATATGCAACATATGCATCTTTTGCTGCATACTCAAGGTTGATAGGGTCAAGTGGGGTCTTCCCCCACTTCTTGTGTTGAGCCTTCAGGAAAGCCTTCTTCATATCATGGTACTCCTCGTCGATCAAGGCGACTGCCATATCAGCCATCGAGGTCCTCGGATAATCAAGCTAGAATAGGCCTTGGAGATCAATGCGACACATAGCCGGTATCTCAATACCAAAGCTGCACCTCATATTCGTCCTATCGTTCGTTATGTCAATGCTAGTGAAACGTATGCCGCTGCGAAGGAAGTCCATGAGTTCTGGACATTGCTTGTCATTACTGCAACATCAACAAATTAAAATGAAACATGATGGGAAGGAAAATTGTGCTCAAGTGCTGAAAGAAGAATTACATAGAATGCTTGGCATAGAATATGTGAATGATGAGCATGATCGCAATGTTGTTAGCATGAATTCTTTGAATACCCATGATGCTAATGATATGCAAAGCCACAAGCTTGGGGATGCTATATTTGATGAAGATGATCTTTTTAGTTCTTCCACTTTGAATGATCAAAATCATTTTGATAAAAGCATGCCCCCTATCTATGATGAATATTTTGAGAATACTTATGCTATAAAAAAGAGGGATGATAAAACTTGTCATACTCTCGAGAACCCCTTTGCTAAACCTTGCTTTTTCATTGTGGACACAATTTGTAGTGCTCAAGTATTTTCGATACTCCCACTACTATTCTTGAGAATAGACTTCCTTATGTGGAGAGTAGTAAAATTCCTATGCTTGTAGATCATGAAAATAAAGCCTTAGGTACTTGTTATATTGTTGAATTCATTCATGATGCTACTGAAAATTACTATGAGAGAGGATCATATGCTTCTACTTATTGCAATAGTATCAAGCTTCCTCTCCATGTGTTGAAATTTTTGAAGCTATGCTTGTTTTGCCTTCCTATGCTAGTTGATTCTTGCTCCAAAAAGTTGTTTGTTCACAAAATCCCTATGCATAGGAAGTGGGTTAGACTTAAATCTGCTAGCCATATGCTCCATGATGCTCTCGTTGTTCTTCAATCCTTATCTTTTATGTGAGCATCATTGAAATCATCATGCCTAGCTAAGGGCGTTAAACAATAGCGCTTGTTGGGAGGCAACCCAATGAATTTATTTTTGATTTTTTATTTCTATTTTGTTTTGTCCACACCATCATAATTCTTTTATGATTGTGTTTTTCGTGTTTAATTAGTGTTTGTGCCAAGTAAAGCCTTTATGATTACTTTGGGTGATAGCTGTTTAATCATGCTGAAGAAGACAGAAACTTTCTGCTCACGAAATTATTTTTAGTTTCTTTCCAGAGAGAGATTTTGAGTTGATTATTTTTTCTGCTGATTGGTATGCAAATTTCCCTAATTGTCATAGTTTTTCAGAATTTCTGGAGGTGCAGAAATATGGTTCTCATTCAGATCATTAAAGACTGTTCTGTTTTTGACAGATTCTATTTTCAATATATAATTTGCTTGTTTTGGTGTTTCCATAGATTATTTTGAGTAATAGAAATTGTGGAAATAGTAATATACAGTAGGAATTGTGTGAAAATAATTATGAGTCTTGTTTTGACAGTACCCAAGTGATTGATTTGCTCGTTATCATACTAACCCATCTCACGAAGTTCCGTTAAGTTTTGTGTTGTGAAGTTTTCAAGTTTTGGCTAGAGTTTCGATGGACTATGGAACAAGGAGTGGCAAGAGCTTAATCTTGGGGATGCCCAAGGCATCCCAAGCCATATTCAAGGATACCAAAAAGCCTAAGTTTGGGTATGCCCCGGGAAGGCATCCCCTCTTTCTTCTTCAATCCATCGGTAACTTTACTTGGGGCTATATTTTTATTGACCACATGATATGTGTTTTGCTTGGAGCGTCAGTTTATTTTGTTAGAATAATGTACTTAGGATCTTAAATTCTTAGATGGGAGAGTCTCCACATAGCCAAATAGTTGTTCAACTACTCATTGAGCTTCACTTATATCTTTTGGAGTAGTTTGTCTTTTGCTCTAGTGCTTCACTTATATCTTTGTAGAGCATTGCAATGGTTCTATTTTATAGAACTAGTTGAACTCTCGTGCTTCACTTGGATCATTTTGAGGGTCTTAAACAGCATGGTACCTTGCTTAGGTTATGAATCTAGTCCTAATATGATAGGCATCCAAAGAGGATAAAAACCTTCATATTCATGTGCATTGATTAGTAAGAGAAGTTTGATTCCTCTCAATTGGTTTTGAGATATGGATATGGTAATATTAGAGTTATACTAGTAGGGTGTTGTGAATCTAGAAATACTTGTGTTGAACTTAGTGATTCCCATAGCATGCACGTATGGTGAACCGCTATGTTAGGAAGTCGGAGCATAATTGATTTATTGATTGTCATCCTTTGTGTGGCGGTCGGGATCGCGCGATGGTTAACACCTACCAACCCTTCCCCTAGGAGTATGTGCTTAGCACCTTGTTTCGATTACTAACAAAAACTTTTGCAATAAGTATATGAGTTCTTCATGACTAATGTGAGTCCATGGTAGAGATGCACTTTCACCTTCCACCATTGCTAGCCTCTCTAGTACCGCGCAACTTTCGCTGGTGCACAAAACCACCATATACCTTCCTCAAAACAACCACCATACCTACCTATTATGGCATTTTCATAGCCATTCCGAGATATATTGCCATGCAACTCCCACCGTTCTGTCTCATGACATGTGCCGTCACTTTCATATTGCCATTGCATGATCGTAAGATAGCTAGCGAGATGTTTCAACGTCATACGCTAAGCTAGGTCGTTGCACATCCCGGTACACTGCCGGAGGCATGACATATAGAGTTATCATTGCTCTAAGTATTGAGTTGTGCGTAAATAAAAGTGTGGTGATCATAATTATTAGAGCATTGTCCCATGTGAGGAAATAAATAAATAAAAGAGGCCAAAGATGCCCACCAAAAAAAGGGAGGCCAAAGAGGCAAAACAAAAAAAATGAGAGAAAAAGAGAGAAGGGACAATGCTACTATCCTTTTTCACACTTGTGCTTCAAAATAGCACCATGTTCTTCATGATAGAGAGTCTCTTGTTTTGACACTTCCATATACTAGTGGGAATTTTCATTATATAACTTGGCTTGTATATTCCAATTATGGGCTTCCTCAAAATTGCCCTAGGTCTTCGTGAGCAACCAAGTTGGGTGCACACCCACTAGTTTTCCTTTTGAGCTTTCACACACTTATAGCTCTTGTGCATCCGTTGATTGGCAATCCCTACTCATTCACATTGATATCTGTTGATGGGCATCTCCATAGCCCATTGATACTCCGAGTAAATGTGACCATCTCCTCCTTTTTGCCTCACAACCTCCACCACACTCTATTCCACCTATTGTGCTATATCCATGGCTCACGCTCATGTATTGCGTGAGAGTTGAAAAATCTTGAGAAAGTAAGAGTGCAAAAATGATTACTTGGCCAATACAGGGGTTGTGCATGATTTAAATTCATTGTATGGGGATGATGGAGCATAGCCAGACTATATGATTTTGTAGGGATAACTTTCTTTGGCCTTGTTATTTCGAAAGTTCATGATTACTTTGCTAGTTTGCTTGAAGTATTCTTGTTTCCATGTCAATAGCAAACTATTATTTTGAATATTATGAATCTAAACATTCATGCCACAAGAAAGAAGTTACAAAGTACAAATATGTTAGGTAGCATTCCACATCAAAAATTCAGTCTTTATCACTTCCCTACTTGAGGACGAGCAGGAGTTAAGCTTGGGGATGCTTGATACGTCTCCAACGTATCTATAATTTTTTATGGTTCCATGCAATTATCTTGTCAACTTTGGATGTTTTATATGCACGAATATGCTATTTTATATCTTTTTTTGGGACTAATCTATTACTCTGTGCCAAGTGCCAGTTTCTGTTTTTTTCGTGTTTTTGACCCTTTTTCAGACGGAGTACAAATGGAATAAAACTTTGCGATGAATTTTTTGGACCAAAAGAGACCCCCGAAGGTTTGGAAGAAGGCCGGAAGAGCCGCGAGGGAGTCACAAGCTCGGGAGGCGCGACCCCCCCTAGGTCGCACCTACCAGGCTTGTGACCTCCTCATGGGCCCAACCGACGTAATTCCACCGCCATAAATTCGTATAAATACAGAAACCCCCCAAAAGAAACCTAGATCGGGAGTTCCGCCGCAGCAAGCCTCTGGAGCCACCAAAAACCAATCTGGAGCCCATTCCGGCACCCTGGCAGAGGGGGAATCCATCTCCGGTGGTCATCTTCATTATCCCGACGATCTCCATGACGAGGAGGGAGTAGTTCATCCTCGGGGCTGAGGGTATGTATCAGTAGCTATGTGTTTGATCTCTCACTCTCGTCTTCTTGAGATGTCTTGATCTCGATGTACCGCGGGCTTTGCTACTATAGTTGGATCTTATGATGTGCTTCCCCCTCTCCCTTCTTGATGTATGTCTTGCACGTGTCTATCTGTGGTGATCAACTTGTGGGTTTATGACATTGGGAACCTATGCATATGGGTTGGCACACGTTTGGATATTCATGTGAGTACTCGATGTATGTTTTGGTGATCAACTTGCGGGTTTCGTGACATTAGGAACCTATGCATATGGGTTGGCACACGTTTTGACTCTTCGGTAGAAACTTCGGGGCACTCTTTGAAGTTCTATGTGTTGGTTGAATAGATGATTATGAGATTGTGTGATACATATCGTATAATCATGCCCACGGATACTTGAGGTGACAATGGAGTATCTAGGTGACATTAGGGTCTTGGTTGATATGTGTCTTAAGGTGTTATTCTAGTACTAACTCTATGATGGATCGATCAGAAAGAATAGCTTCGTGTTATTTTACTACAGACTCATGAATAGATTGATCAGAAAGAATAACTTAGTGGTGGTTTCGTACCCGACAATAATCTCTTCGTTTATTCTCCGCTATTAGTGACTTTGGAGTGACTATTTGTTGCACGTTGAGGGCTAGTTATATGATCAAATTATGTTATCATTGTTGAGAGAACTTCACTAGTGAAAGTATGAACCCTAGGCCTTGTTTCCACGCATTGCAGTACTGTTCGTGCTCACTTCTACTATTAGTTACCTTGCTGTTTTTGTAGTTTCATATTACAAAAACCTATATCTACCATCCATATTGCACTTGTATCACCATCTCTTCGCCGAAGTAGTGCACCTCTACAACTTACCATTGTATTGGGTGTGTTGGACACAAGAGACTCTTTGTTATTTGGTTCCAGGGTTGCTTGAGAGAGACCATCTTCATCCTACGCCTCTTGCAGATTGATAAACCTTAGGTCACCCACTTGAGGGAAAATTGATACTGTCCTACAAACCTCTGCACTTGGAGGCCCAACAACGTCTACAAGGAGAAGGTTGTGTAGTAGACATCAAGCTCTTTTTTGGCGCCGTTGCCGGGGAGGCTAGGTAAGCATAGAATTTCTCGGGGGTCTCGTACCTCTCGATTCGGGCGTTCTTGTGAAAGATAAACTTCAACTCCTGGAACATCTCATATGCTCCATGACGCTCAAAGCGACGTTGAAGTCCCGGTTCCAAGCCATACAAGACTGCACATTGAACTACTTAGTAGTCCTCCTTACGCGATTGCCAAGCGTTCAGAACATCTTGGTCAAACGTAGCGGGTGGTTAATCTCCTAGCGTAGCATAAAGGATATAATTCTTTTTCCCAGCTTGTAGGATGAGCCTAAGATTACGTGCCCAGTCTACAAAGTTGCTTCCACCATGTTTCAACTTAGCTTTCTCTAGGAACGTATTGAAATTCAGGGTTGCTACTGCGTGAGACATTGATCTACAACATAATTCTTTTTCCCGGCTTGTAGGACTATGTTCCAGACAATTAGAGTTTAACTAATCAAATTACTAATAAACTCCCACTCAAAAAATACATCCCTACAGTCATTTGAGTGGTGCATGATCCAAATTCACTAACTCAAGTCCGATCATCAGGTGAGTTGAGTATAGTTTCAGTGGTAAACATCTCTATGCTAATCATATCAACTATACAATTCATGCTCGACCTTTCGGTCTCTTGTGTTCCGAGGCCATTTCCGCACATGCTTGGCTCGTCAAGTTTAACCCGAGTGTTCCGCGTGTGCAACTGTTTTGCACCCGTTGTATGTGAACGTTGAGTCTATCACACCCGATCATCACGTGGTGTCTCGAAACGGCGAACTATCGCAACGGTGCATAGTCGGGGAGAACACAATTTCATCTTGAAATTTTAGTGAGGGTTCACCTTATAATGCTACTGTCGTTCTAAGAAATATAAGGTGCATAAAAGGATTAACATCACATGCAATTCATAAGTGACATGATATGGCCATGATCTTGTGCTTCTTGATCTCCATCACCAAAACACCGGCATTATCTTCTTGTTACCGGCACCACACCATGATCCCCATCATCATGATCTCCATCATCGTGCCGCCATCGAGGTTGTCGTGCTATCTATGCTATTACTACTAAAGCTACAACCTAGCAATATAGTAAACAGATCTACAAACACAAACGTTAGTTTAAAGACAACCCTATGGCTCCTGCCGGTTGCCGTAGCATCGACGTGCAAGTCGATATTAACTATTACAACATGATCATCTCATACATCCAATATATCACATCATGTCTTTGGCCATATCACATCACAAGCATACCCTGCAAAAACAAGTTAGACGTCCTCTAATTTGTTGTTGCATGTTTTACGTGGCTGTTATGGGTATATAGTATGATCGCATCTTACTTACGCAAAAACAACAACGAAGATGTGCAATTGCTATTTAACCTCTCTCCAAGGACCGCCTCGGTCAAATCAAATTCAACTAAAGTTGAAGAAATAGGCACCCGCCAGTCATCTTTATGCAACGAGTTGCATGTTGGTCGATGAAACCAGTCTCGTAAGCATACGAGTAATGTCGGTCCGGGCCGCTTCAATCCAACAATACCGCTGAATCGAGAAAAGACTAAGGACGGCTGCAAATCGAACATCAACACCCACAATTTTTTTTTGTTCTACTCAAGATAACATTTACGCATGAACCTAGCTCATGATGCCACTGTTGGGGAACGTTGCATGGAAAACAAAAATTTCCCTACGCACACGAAGACCTATCATGGTGATGTTCATCTACGAGAGGGAGATTGGATCCACATACCCTTGTAGATCACTAAGCGGGAAGTGTTAAGAAACGCGGTTGATGTAGTGGTACAACTTCGTGATTCAAATCACCGTCGTCCCACGATCTGTTCCGATCTAGCGCCGAACGGACGACACCTCCACGTTCAACACACGTACAACTCGATGATGATCTCGGCCTTCTTGATCCACCAAGAGAGATGGAGAAGTAGAGGAGTTCTCTGGCAGCGTGACGGCGCGTCGGTGGTGGTGATGATCTACTCCTGCAGGGCTCCGCCCGAGCTTCGCAGAAATCCGATCTAGAGGAAGAACTACGTGGTATAGGTTTGAGTTGCACGTGTCAAAGTTGTGTCTCAAAAGCCCTAAAACCAGCAATATATATAGGAGGAGGGGAGGGGCTAGCCTTGGGGCTCAAGGGAGCCCCAAGGACGCCGGCCGTCTGGGAGGACGTGGAGTCCCACCCCAATTCGGTTTGGGGAAAGGAGTCCACTCCTTCCTTCCCACCTCCCTCTTTCCTTGTTTTTTCTTTTCTTTTGGTTTTTTCCACTTGTGGCACCATAGCCCTCTTTGGCTGGCCTCACCAGCCCACTAAGGGATGGTGCACCACCCTAGGGTTACTGGGCTCACTCCCGGGTGTGTGGGCCCCTCCCGATGAATACCCGAAACCCATTCGTCACTCCCGGTAATGCCCGAAAACTTTCCGGTGACCAAATGAAACCATCCTATATATCAATCTTCGTTTCCGGACCATTCTGAAAACCCTCGTGACGTCCATGATCTCATCTGGGACTCCGAACAACCTTCGGTCACCAACACATATAACTCAACTATACTAAAACATCACCGAACCTTAAGTGTGCAGACCCTGTGGGTTCGAGAACTATGTAGACATGACCCGAGACAGTCCTCGGTCAATATCCAATAGCGGGACCTAGATGTCCATATTGGATCCTACATATTCTATGAAGATCTTATCGGTTGAACCTCTATGCCAAGGATTCATATAATCCCGTATGTCATTCCCTTTGTCCTTCGGCATGTTACTTGCCCGAGATTTGATCGTTGGTATCCCTATACCTATTTGAATCTCGTTACCGGAAAGTCTCTTTACTCGTTCCGTAATACAAGATCCCGTGACTTACATTTGAGTCACATTGCTTGCAAGGCTTGTATGTGATGTTGTATTACCGAGTGGGCCCCGAGATACCTCTTCGTCACACGGAGTGACAAATCCCAGTCTTGATCCATGCTAACTCAACGCACACCTTCGGAGATACCTGTAGAGCACCTTTATAGTCACCCAGTAACGTTGTGACGTTTGATACACACAAGGTATTCCTCCGGTGTCAGTGAGTTACATGATCTCATGGTCATAAGAATGAATACTTGACACACATAAAACAATAGCAACAAAATGACATGATCACATGCTACGTTCTTTAGTTTGGGTCTAGTCCATCACATGATTCTCCTAATGATGTGATCCAGTTATCAAGTGACAACACTTGCATATGGTGAGAAAACCTTAACCATCCTTGATCAACTGGCTAGCCAACTAGAGGCTTGCTAGGGACATTGTTTTGTCTATATATCCACACATGTATCTATGCTTTCATTCAATACAATTATAGCATGGATAATAAACGGTTATCTTGAAACATGAAATATAATTATAACTATTTTATCATTGCCTCTAGGGCATATCTCCAATAGAGCTTTCATACACTTATAGCTCTAGTGCATCACTTGCATGGTAATCCCTACTCCTTGTATCAATATCTATCAAAGGGTATCTTCATAACCCATTGGTACGCCTAGTTGATATGCGACTATATTCTTCACCTTTCAACCCCTTTGAAACCTACCACCTTACTCTATTCCACCTATATACCAATAGTAGGGAAAATCCTAGCAATAGCACGGGTAATTTGCTTATCAGTAGCACGGGCAGCCGCGCTACTGATAAGGCGCTACAGCTAACCTTTAGCAATAGCGTGTGTCAACCAACGCTACTGATATCTAGGTTTAGCAGTAGCGTCTGTCCCAAAACGCACTGCTGCTAACTAGCTGTAGCGCCCGTGTACACACAACGCTACTGATAAGGCATCACTACTGCTAATGGTATACATGCGCTACTGCTATTAGTTTCTGAATCTTTTTTCTGCTCCATATTTTGTGGTGCCGAATTTTGTTTAGGGTTTTACACAATAGTCTCTAGCATATCATGCACATACAAATCTGACCATATCATACGCATACAAATAGTCTCATCAAATCGATCATGTCATCATTATAATCATCATCCAACACAAAATGATGTCTCTCGTCATCATCTTGAAATAGTGATACAAGTTATGACATGTCTCGAATAGTTGCAACTACACCGTCATCCATCTAAACAATGACATAGAGGAGAAGAGCTATCACTATGAATGAGAGCGAAACTATGTAGTACATGAGCCGGCGGTTATGATGCCTCTCTCGCTTTAGCGTGAACCTCAAGTTACTAGCTTCTGCTTCTTGTCTACTTTTGAAGCCTTTATTTATGGCTGGTGCGCGAGAACCGCTCCAGTTGCGCCTGACACTCGTGCCACTCATCGTACACTCCCAGAACCTTTCCTATCTACATGACATAGCACTTCTTCTTCGCCATCAAGGATCTAGATACCTGTTAGAGATGCATCTTCAAAAATAAAATGTGCAATCATATGCAACAAAATATACTTGAGCAACACGAAAAGAAGATGGTATGCAAATAGATGAAACATATAGTAAACATAAATAACGAATGCAATTTCATCGTATGCAAACTAATTAACTCGAGGTACACAGGTCATCGTACCCAAACTAACAAATTAGTATTACGCAAGTCTGGCAGGGACCGTGAAAATCACAAAGTTTCTTTGCTACAGAAATTATACAAGTTCAACCCACACATATCATCATCATCGGCAACCTAAATCACTAGAATTTCCATCCATCAATATCATCGAGGACGCACCCTAGCTTCTTTAAAGGCATGAGGTCCCGTCGTTGCATGCCCAGGCGAGTTCGGACGTCAACTCGCGATATAGGGCCGTGGTGGAACATCCCCTGCTCTTTGACGACTTCTTTCATCATGATCGTCGCTATGTCCCTCTGATTGCGAAAGAAGTCATCTCTAAGTTTATAATCCGATTCATCTTGGCATTCTACCCACTTGCGGATATGATCATCGCTTCTAGTTGTCTTGTGAAGTTGTTGGTGATCCCTTCTATACTCCATCATGAGATGGAGGAGGTATAATCCATCGTTCTGGCTTGGTTTTGGGACATTGATGCAACAAAAGTTAGTTTTATGACCGAAACCCGGCTTGCGGTACCTTTGTCTCCTCATCTGTAGGTGGACACCCCTCAAGCTAAAGCCGTGAAGAGCATCATCTAGAATAGTCATTATGTGGGTGTAGTCCTTCTTCTTGTAGTTTCTGGTAGGGTTCAAATACAAGGCATGGGAGACTCGAGGGTAAAGAATGATAAGGATGACACGTATGTTGATGCGGTTAAAAAAACACCTCAAATTACTCTCCGTTTGAGCGAGAAGGAACGATTGAACAGTACGAAAGGGTTACCCGTCACTGACTTACATTGGATGATAAGGGAGGAGGACAATTTCCTGGTCCTTATTCCTTATCATGAAGTTTTCTAGGTACTCCCTAGGAGCTTTACGCTCAAAGTCACCGAGACTCAGGAAGGACTCGTGCATGTAGTATGGATCTGCCACATAGATTTGCGAGAATTGTTCTCTCTTCAGGACAGTGTTCATATGTAGCGCAAAAAGGCGGACGATTGTAAAATCGAGCCGCCTTGTCAGAAACATCTCGAAGATATGATCAAAACGCAGGAAGAACACCTCCGCGGGTCGTGTGTCAATGTAGCACTTCCCCTCAGGCACACGAACCGCGTATGTCGGATATCCTGGAACCTTCGAGCCTAGTAGGCTTATCTCAGTCGTCATCACATGGTCGTGTAGTCTCCTGACATCCCCTGATATGGCCTCCAGCTGTTTCGGCGGTAGGATTAGCTCGTCCGCAACATGGAACATGGCCGCACCTTTGACGGGCACATGCTCTTCAAAGTCTGCCGTCTGGCAGCTGTGTGCTTGATACGTCTCCAACGTAACTATAATTTTTGATGGTTTCATGCTATTATCTTGTCAAACTTTGGATGTTTTGTATGCCTTTTATATATTTTTTGGGAATAACTTAGTAACTCAGTGCCAAGTGCCAGTTCCTGTTTTTTCCATGTTTTTGACCCCTTTTAGAGGAGAATTTTGAACGGAGTCCAAATGGAATGAAACTGCTAAAAAGATTTTTTCCGGAACAGAAAAAGATCGGAGAGCCGGAGAATCAGGGCAGGGGCCCACCAGGGACCCCACAAGCCCTCATGGCGCGGCCAGGGGGAGGCCGCGGCCCCCTGGCTTGTGGGCTCCCTGAGGCCCCTTTGCCCTAGGTTTTGCGCCTATATATTCCCTAAAAATCCCAAAAAAATCAGGAGATCATCGAAAGTACTTTTCCGCCGCCGCAGGCTTCTGTCTCCGCAAGATCCCATCTGGGGCACGTTTTGGTGCCCTGCCAGAGGGGGATTCAGATACGGAGGGCTTCTTCATCAACACCATGACCTCTCCGATGATGCGTGAGTAGTTCACCATAGACGTACGAGTCCATAGCTAGTAACTAGATGGCTTCTTCTCTCTCTTGGACCTTCAATACAAAGTTCTCCATGATCTTCATGGATATCTATTCGATGTAATCTTCTTTTGTGGTGTGTTTGTCGAGATCCGATGAATTGTGGATTTATGATCTGATTATTTATGAATCTTATTTGAGTTTCTTCAGATCCCTCTTATGCACGATTTCATATCCTTGTAATTCTCTTCGAGTTGTGGGTTTTGTTTGGCCAACTAGATCTATGATTCTTGCAATGGGAGAAGTGCTGGGTTTTGGTTTCATACTGTGCGGTGACCTCACCCAGTGATGGAAGGGGTAGCGAGGCACACATCGTGTTGTTGCCATGAAGGGTAAAAAGATGGGGTTTTCATCATTGGTTTGAGATTATCCCTCTACATCATGTCATCTTGCTTAAGGTGTTACTCTGTTCGTCATGAACTCAATACACTAGATGCATGCTGAATAGCGGTCGATGTGTGGAGTAATAGTAGTAGATGCAGAAAGTATCGGTCTACTTGTCTCGGACGTGATGCCTATATGTATGATCATTGCCTTAGATATCGTCATGACTTTGCGCGGTTCTATCAATTGCTCGACAGTAATTTGTTCACCCACCGTAATACTTGCTATTTCGAGAGAAGCCTCTAGTGAACACTATGGCCCCTGGGTCTAGTCCACACCATATTTTCAGCCTTACACTTTTTTTACTTCATTGCACTTTCCGCCTTCAGATCTCACTTTACAAACAATCTTGAAGGGATTGACAACCCCTTTATAGCGTTGGGTGCAAGCTCTTTTGTGTTTGTGCAGGTACTCTGGACTTGACGAGATTCTCCTACTGGATTGATGCCTTGGTTCTCAAACTGAGGGAAATACTTACTGCTCCTGTGCTGCATCACCTTTTCCTCTTCAAGGGAAAACCAACGCAAGCTCAAGAGACGACAGAAGGATCTCTGGCACCATTGCCAGGGAAGTACTTTTGTTGACGTAGCAGAAGGATTTCTGGCGCCGTTGCCGGGGAGGATCAAGTCAATAACTCATCCAAGTAACTGTCACAAACTCATCTCTTGCATTTACTTTGTTTGCCAGTTGCCTCTCGTTTTCCTTTCCCCCACTTCACAATTTGCCTTTTTCGTTTGCCTTTTTCGTTCGCCCTTTTCGTTTGCCTTTCCTTTGCTCGTCTGCTATGTGCCTTCAATATGCTTGCATCTTCGCTTGCTGAAAATCTATTGATATGGATCCTCATCCGCTTGCTAATCTCTTTAAGAGCTCCAATTATGTTGATCCAATTGCTAGTGAGTTGAGTGCACTTGACTATCTTCATGGAGTTTTGCTTGAGATGCGTGAATCTGAAAATTGTGACGAAGAAATTTATGAAGTGATTCACGAGGGGTCCCTGGATGAAAAGCATGATTGCAATGGTTTCACTATAAATTCTATTAGTGACAATCATGCTAAAAATATGGAAAACCCTAAGCTTGGGGATGCTAGTTTTGCTATGACCACTACTTATTGCAATAATCATGATTGGGGTGATGATATTTATTATGATCTTGAATATTTGTTTAAACCTCATGATGAATATGATATTGCAATAATATTGAAAGTGGGTTTGGAGAATTCATGACTTTAGTTGATGATAATCCCACTATTTTTGAAGAGCGTCAACTTTGCATGCATGTGAATCATGAAAAAAATATCCTATGTGATAGTTACATTGTTGAATTTGAATATGATCCCAGATGTAATTATTATGAGAGAGGAAAATATGGTGGTAGAAACTTTCATATCACTAAGTCACCTCTCGTTATGTTGAGATTGCTATTGTCTCTTTCTTCTTCCTTGCATTTGGTAACTATTGATTGTCTTGACAATATGTTTTCCTATAAAATGCCTATGCATAGGAAGTATGTTAGACTTAGATGTGATTTTCACATGCTTTATGATGCTCTCCTTGTGCTTCAACTCTTGTCTTTTGTGTCAGCATCAGTGATGCCTAGCTAAGGGCGTTAAACAATAGCGCTTGTTGGGAGCCAACCCAATGAATTTATTTCTTTTTATTTCTATTTTGTTGCATCGACACCATCATAATTCTGTTGTGGTTGTGTTTTTTGTGTTTCTTTTGTGTTTGAGCCAAGCAAAAACTTTATGATTAGTCTTGGTGATGGTTGTTTGATCCTGCTGGAAAAAGACAGAAAATTTTCTCTCACGAGATGATTTTCATTTTTATTCAGAAAGAGCTTTTGAGTTGATTCTTTTTGCTGCTAGTTGATATGCCTTTTTCCCAGACACTCGTAATGTTTCAGAATTTTTGAGGTACCATAAGTATACAAAGTATACAGATTGCTACAGGCTGGTCTGTTTTTGACATATTTTGTTTTTGTTGAGTTGGTTGCTTGTTTTAATGAAACTATTGTTAGTATCGGGGGTACTAGCCATGGAAAAGTGAGAATACAATAGCCCAACACCAATATAGATAGAATTCAAGTTTTTTATAGTACCAAAAGAGGTGGTAGTTTGTTTTCTTGTGCTAATGATATCACGAGTTTCTGTTTAAGTTTTGTGTTGTGAAGTTTTCAAGTTTTGGGTGATGTTCTCATGGACAAAGAGATAAGGAGTGGAAAGAGATCAAGCTTGGGGATGCCCAAGGCATCCCAAGCCAAATTCAAGGACACCAAAAAGCCTAAGCTTGGGGATGCCCCGGGAAGGCATCCCCTCTTTCGTCTTCAACCCATTGGTAACATTACTTGGAGCTATATTTTTATTCACCACATGATATGTGTTTTGCTTGGAGCGTCTTGTATCGTAGGAGTCTTTTATTTTTATTGTGTCACAATCATCCTTGCTGCACACCTTTTTGAGAGAGAGAGAGACATTCACTCATCGTGATTTTTGCTAGAATGCTCATAGTGCTTCACTTATATCTTTTGAGCTAGATACTTTTGCTATATGTGCTTCACTTATATCTTTTAGAGCACGGCGGCGCATGACTTGGTAGTTGGCTTATGCTATGAAAGTAGTCGCAAATGCGATAGGTACCCAAAGAGGATACAAAAACCTCCATCTTCATCTGCATTGAGTAGAAAGAGAAGTCTTTATTCCTCTCAATTAGTTTTGAGACGTGGATTCGGTAATATTAAGAGTTATGTTAGTAGGGTGTTGTGAATCTAGAAATACTTGTGTTGAAGTTAGTGATTCCCGTAGCATGCACGTATGGTGAACCGCTATGTTAGGAAGTCGGAGCATAATTGATCTATTGATTGTCATCCTTTGTGTTGAGGTCGGGATCGTGTGATGGTTTACACCTACCAACCCTTCCCCTCGGAGTATGCGTTTAGCACTTTGTTTCGATTACTAATAAAAACTTTCGCAACAAGTATGTGAGTTCTTCATGACTAATGTGAGTCCATGGTATAGATGCACTTTCACCTTCCACCATTGTTAGCCTCTCTAGTGCCGCGCAATTCTCGCCGGTGCACAAACCCATCATATGCCTTCCTCAAAACAGCCACCATACCTACCTACTATGGCTTTTTAATAGCCATTCCAAGATATATTGCCATGCAACTCCCACCGTTCCGTCTCATGACTTGTGTCATCACTCTCATATTGCCATTGCATGATCGTAAGATATCTAGCGAGATGTTTCAACGTCATACGCCATGCTAGATCGTTGCACATCCCGGTACACTGCCGGAGGCATTTCCTATAGAGTCATCATCGTTCTAAGCTTTGAGCTGTGAGTAAATAAAAGTGTGATGATCATCATTATTAGAGCATTGTCCCATGTGAGGAAATAAAAAAAAAGAGGCCAAAGATCCCAAAAATAAAAAAGAGAGGAAAAAAGAGGCCTAAGAGCCCAAATAAAAAAGAGAGAGAAAAAGAGAGAAGGGACAATGCTACTATCTTTTTCCGCACTTGTGCTTCATAATAGCACCATGTTCTTTATGATTGAGAGGTTCTTGCTTTGTCACTACCATATGCTAGTGGGAATCTTCATTATATAACTTGGCTTGTATATTCCAATGATGGGCTTCCTCAAAATTGCCCTAGGTCTTCGTGAGCAAGCAAGTTGGATGCACACCCACTAGTTCTCCTTTTGAGCTTTCACATACTTATAGCTCTAGTGCATCCTTTGTATGGCAATCCCTACTCATTCACATTGATATCTATTAACGGGCATCTCCATAGCCTTTTGATACGCTGAGTCAATGTGACCATCTCCTCCTTTTTGTCTCACAACCACCACGCTCTATTCCACCTATAGTGCTATATCCATGGCTCACGCTCATGTATTGCGTGATAGTTATAAAAAGTTGGAGAAAGTAAGAGTGTGAAAACAATTACTTGGCCAATACCGGGATTGTGCATGATTTACATTAGTTGTGTGAGGATGATGGAGCATAGCCAGACTATATGGTTTTGTAGGGATAACTTTCCTTGACCTTGTTATTTTGAAAGTTCATGATTACCTTGCTAGTTTGCTTGAAGTATTATTGTTTTCATGTCAATAGCAAATTATTGTTTTGAATCTTACGGATCTGAACATTCATGTCACGTGAAAGAAGTTGCAAAGGACAACTATGCTAGGTAGCATTCCACATCAAAAATTCATTCTTTATCACTTCCCTACTCGAGGACGAGCAGGAGTTAAGCTTGGGGATGCTTGATACGTCTCCAACGTATCTATAATTTTTTATGGTTTCATGCTATTATCTTGTCAAACTTTGGATGTTTTGTATGCCTTTTATATATTTTTTGGGACTAACTTATTAACTCAGTGCCAAGTGCCAGTTCCTGTTTTTTCCATGTTTTTGACCCCTTTCGGAGGAGGATTTTGAACGGAGTCCAAATAGAATGAAACTGTCAAAAAGATTTTTTCCGGAACAGAAAAAGATCGGAAAGCCGGAGAAACAGGGCAGGGGCCCACCAGGGACCCCACAAGCCCTCATGGTGCGGCTAGGGGCGAGGCTGCGGCCCCCTGGCTTGTGGGCTCCCTGAGGCCCCTTTGCCCTAGGTTTTGCGCCTATATATTCCCTAAAAATCCCAAAAAAATCAGGAGATCATCGAAAGTACTTTTCTGCCGCCGCAAGCTTCTGTCTCCGGAAGATCCCAGCTGGGGCATGTTCTGGTGCCCTACCGGAGGAGGGATTCGGATACGGAGGGCTTCTTCATAAACACCATGACCTCTCCGATGATGCATGAGTAGTTCACCATAGACCTACGAGTCCATAGCTAGTAACTAGATGGCTTCTTCTCTCTCTTGGATCTTCAATACAAAGTTCTCCATGATCTTCATGGAGATCTATCCGATGTAATCTTCTATTGCGGTGTGTTTGTCGAGATCCGATGAATTGTGGATTTATGATCAGATTATCTATGAATCTTATTTGAGTTTGTTCAGATCTCTCTTATGCATGATTTCATATCCTTGTAATTCTCTTCGAGTTGTGGGTTTTGTTTGTCCAACTAAATCTATGATTCTTGCAATGGGAGAAGTGCTGAGTTTTGGGTTCATACCGTGCGGTGACCTCACCCAGTGACAGAAGGGGTAGCGAGGCACACATCGTGTTGTTGCCATCAAGGGTAAAAAGATGGGGTTTTCATCATTGGTTTGAGATTATCCCTCTACATCATGTCATCTTGCTTAAGGCGTTACTCTGTTCGTCATGAACTCAATACACTAGATGCATGCTGGATAGCGGTCGATGTGTGGAATAATAGTAGTAGATGTAGAAAGTATCGGTCTACTTGTCTCGGACGTGATGCCTATATGTATGATCATTGCCTTAGATATCGTCATGACTTTGCGCGGTTCTATCAATTGCTCGACAGTAATTTGTTCACCCACCGTAATACTTGCTATTTTGAGAGAAGCCTCTAGTGAACACTATGGCCCCCAGGGTCTACTCCACACCATATTTTCAGCCTTACACTTTTTACTTCGTTGCACTTTCCGCCTTCAGATCTCACTTTGCAAACAATCTTGAAGGGATTGAAAACCCCTTTATAGCGTTGGGTGCAAGCTCTTTTGTGTTTGTGCAGGTACTCTAGACTTGACGAGATTCTCCTACTGGATTGATACCTTGGTTCTCAAACCGAGGGAAATAATTACTGCTCCTGTGCTGCATCACCCTTTCCTCTTCAAGGGAAAACCAACGCAAGCTCAAGTGACGAAAGAAGGATCTCTGGCACCATTGCCAGGGAAGTACTTTTTTTGACGTAGCAGTGCTCTGACTTGTTTGTATGCAGCAGAGCCTTTCTTCGGCGGTCTCTTCCTCTCCTTTTTCTGGGGCTGACCTTCCAGACCCTTCCTTAACCCCTGGCCGAGTGTTGTCGGGCTAAGCACTGTACGACCCTCGGCTAGTTGAGCCTGCGTTGAGGTAGCATCTTCAGGCGTGTCCTCTGAGGATTGCATGAAGAGAAGATCTTCTTGCAATCAACCTTGCAAGGACCTTCCTGCTCGGGCACATCATCCATCTCCTCATCAGCATGCTGATAGCCCGAGTCATCATATGGCTGACTCATCAATTCTACGTCGTCTTCATAACCAGCTGAATTAAGGAACCTAAGAGGGTCATCCTCGTCCATCTCATCATCCAATCTTCGTTCTACGGGGGCGACTACATCAGTCACTATTTGACACCCTTCCTTGCGTCATCTGACGCTCTCACCAGGTACTATAGGCACTGTTATTTGCATGGGCGAGGTGGTGGTGTTCATACCTTCTGGCTGATGTGTGGTTAGTGGTCTGCCATCGGCTGCCTCCAGATGAAGAAGATTCTTTAGCCATAGCAGCATCCAACCCTTGCCGTTTCCAAGTCGCGTTGGGGTCTCGTCGTCCTCTCCCCCGAGCTGCAGTGGAGGTGGCAAATCCTCGTGCCCCGATTTCACACTTGACAAGTTAACTGTCGTGGGTATAAGTCTGAGAGTAGATGTGTAGGGTACGAAAGGATGGGCAGAGCCTTAGCTACGGCGAGGATGTATGAGTTCAGGCCCCTCTACGGTGGAGGTAAAAGCCCTACGTCTCAGTGCTCTTGGGAGCTTAGTGTCGAGTGGAATATAGGATTACAGTAAATGCCAACCCCTGCACCAGTGGGGAAGGGCGGCTTATATAGAGTGCGCTGCCCTTCATAATGGCCCGGTGGACAGGGGTGGAATAGTGGCGAATAAATGCCTACGTTACAGGTAACGTACGCCTCAAAATGTTAATAATGGTGTATGAAAACGTATGACCGTTGCCCTCCTGGGAGGTTACGATGTATAGAGTGGAATCCAGTCGGTACGTTAAATACGCTCGGAGTGCTCGTCACCGACTGGACGATGGGGGAGTCCTTAGTTTAGTCGGAACTGTCTAAGGGCCTTGTCCTCTATGAAGGGTAGTCTTTGGGTAGGACCTATAGGGAAGGCCTATGACCCTACCCTGGGACTATAACCCCATCATTAGTCCCCGAATGGATCGGGGTTGGAACGACGAAGTGATGTCTAGAGTATGGATCCGACTGGTATGGATGTGACTTCGGCGTTGTTTGCCTCGATCCATTTTATCCTTTCGACCAGTGATCCGAGTGAATATACCAGTGAAACGAACCTTCAAGGCCCGAGTGCTTCCGCAGAATCTTTCGATGTGACTGGTCAAACTGACAGCGGCGGATTTTCCGGGATCCTCAAATTTCGGTTGCCGCGCGCTCAGTGGGGATGACGACATCGCCATCGAGTAGGTTTTGCCGCCTCGATTACTGCGCCTTTATCTTCTCCACTAACATCGTAGCAGCCGGTCGGGGAGATAAGATTTCGGGTCCACCTGTTAGTGACCCAGTCGGAAGCTTATTTAAGCCTCTCCAGCGGGATTTCTTGTTGCGCTGCTCATCTTCCTTGCATTAACCCCACTCCTCCAGCACGCCCCAAGCCTCCTCTATCCTCTCCTCCTCTGCGGACCTGTTGCCTTTGCCATGACGAAGGGGCAGACCAGCAAACTCGAGTCGCAGAAGAAGAAGGGGGCGGTCCCTGCTGAGCGGCGACAGCGGGCACTGCTGGCGGGTTGGATCCAGGGGGATTTCCTCCCCTCCACGGTGACGGAGGATGACTTGCTGGAGCTGGTGGAGCACGGCATGATCGTCAACAAGTCATGGAGGCTGCCGGAGGGCTAGACGGAGCCGGTCCCGAAGGAGGGGGAGCGCGTTCTGCTGCTCAGCCATGTGTTCAGGGGCTTCTCCTTGCCTCCCCACCCCTTCTTCCGAGGTATCATGACTTACTTCGGGGCGCAGCTCCATCATTTTCCTCCGAACGCAATAGCCCACCTTGCCGCATTCGTCACCCTTTGCGAGTTCTTTATTGGATGTCCCCCCCCCCCACTGGGGGCTCTTTAACTACGTCTTCTCCGCTAGGTCCCAAACCATCAAAAAGCTTAGCCAGTCGGACGATAAGACCCATCTCCTCCAGCTTTGCGGGGGTTTGTGCTTCCAGAAGAAAACAAAGAGTAGCTACCCCCCTCTCCAGTTGTCCGAGTCAGTTAGGAACTGGCAATCGATCTGGTTCTATTGCCAGGACATTGCTTGTCCGAATGCTTCGATTGGGTTGCCACCTTTTAGCCTAGACCGTCCGAGCCCTCCCAGGCAGCTTGCGCTCTCAAAGGGGGAAAGGATCCAGATCCAGCCTTTGGTCGACGTGCTGATAGCCGTCGTCCGCAAGGGAGTCACCGGCACGGACCTGCTGGAGACTTTTCTGGGTCGGCGCATCCAGCCGCTGCAAGCGCGATACCACGCCATGTGGCACTACGCGGGGCCTTCGGATTCCACTCGGTCTCATCCAGAGTGCGTGACCGGGGAGACTGTGAGAGCGTGGGTCCGCGGCATCACAGGCGCATGCGACAACCCCGAAGGAGCCCGGCGGGTGAAGCCCTTCCGCACCGATAATCCTCCTCCGAATGAGGTGGGCAGATCTTGTCGAGTGCTTTTAATCTTCTTAGATTTATCGCTTTTCTTGTCCCGCCGCCTGACGTTGCCGACTGTGTTTTGTGCAGGAGTGGACCAACTGGTATTCTACCGTCTCGAACGGGAATCCAGCCGAGGAAGAGGAGGGCAGCCAGGAGGGCAGCGTGGATAGCGTTGAGTACGTCTCCGGCAGTGGGGAGACGGAGGAGGAGCCGGAAGAGGAGGAGGAGGAGGTTGGGGAGCAGAGCTCGCCACCTCCACCATCAGAGCATTGAACTAAGCGCCGTCACGATCCCGCGGCTCCGCCGGCTCGTCCAGCGGCCCCGAGTTCTCCGCCAGCCCCTCCCTTGGCTCCGAGTGCTCGGAGTGTGAAGAGGACCAGGGACGCTGCTGCCGAGCCAACGGACCAGCCGTCCAAGGTGGCCAAACCTAGTGGGCCTAAGCCTCGGAAAGCTTTGCCTCGGATGAGGATCCTTGTTCCAGTCGCCTCAGCGTAAGTGTCTTGTTCTCCCATCTTCCTTCAGTATCTGATTGAACTCATGCTTATCCGTCGAGTGGATTTCACTCAACAGAGCTGCTACCTCCGCCACCTCTCTGCCGCGCCAGGACGATGATCCCATGGACACGGATAACGCTGCCACATCTCAGCAAGGTACGTTGTCACGACTCCGAGAGTTTGTATTATTGTTTCGCGAGTGCTGTCTTTAATCTTGCCCTTTTTTGGTAATTTCATATTGTTTTGGCGGTGATCCATCTGGAGGACAATGACCAAAGGGGGTCAGGGCCAGCTTTGGCGCCTGGCCTTGAGGTTGTCCCATCTGCTGCTGCTCCCACCATGAACGTGCTGCCGACTGAGACGGTACCGCCGACTGAGACGGTGCCCCTCGCGGCGGAACCGACTGGAGCGGAGCTCGGGATTCCCAAGGAGTCTTCTATCGCATCGGGTCCGTCAACCGTTCAATATGACGCCCGACACCTCCCGGAAGACCAGGTGGGGGCCGCCAAGGACGCCATGGTGCAGGTGGAGCTGATGGTGGGTGACGCCAAGGGAGCGTATGAGTCCATCGCGTCTTTCTACAAGAAAAGCTTGGAACTCCGGGACGATATCCGAGTAAGTGCGCTAGTAAGTGTTTACTTTCCTCTTGTTACCCAGTGGGGGTTTAAGTGATATACTCGGATAGAGTAGGATTATTTTGCCGTGGGTTCACTCCAAGTGAACCCAGTGGGTGTAGTTCCCGATACTTCTGTCGAGTGCTTGCACCGGCAGTTGTCTTTATATGTATTTCCCGTGATCTGAACATATCAGAGCTGATCTGCCCGAATAGTACCAGTGGGGGCAATCGGAGTGCACCCAGTGGGTGTAGTCCCCAAGAGTAGTGTTACTCAGGTCGGGTAATAGCATTCTCGTAGATTTGTCTGTTTGTCATGGAGCTCAATAGGGCCGACCTGTTGGAGCTTCATGCCAGTGGGGTCACTCTTAGTGAACCCACTTGGTATAGTCCCTGAGAACGCTGTCCATTGCTTGCATCGCCAGGGGTCTGAAGAACTTTGATTGTTTTGTCATATGTGTCGATACTTTTTCCTTGTTGAATGTGTCTGATCTTCCCTTTGTGCTTATTTGGCAGAAGACTTGCGAAATGGGATCCGCGTACAATGCTCTGAAGGCTGAGAAGATTCAGCTTGCTGCGGACTTGGAGGCGGCTGTGAATGACCTGGCTGGTGTGAAGGAGGCTCTTGCTAACCGAGAGAAGTCTTTGGAGGAGTCTTGGGAGACCAACAAGGCATTGGTAGCCGAAGTTGAAAAATTGAAGAGTCAAAGATCCGAATGGATGGGCCAGCTGAAGTTGATGAACACTCGGTGCATGGCGCAGGAGAAGTACGTCAGCGACTGGGCAAGGAAGATGGTTGCACTGCTTGGTGGTAAGTTTTTGCCGAGCGCTTCTTGACTTTGGAGTTCACTTTGCGCTTACTTTCTGCTTGTCTTTTCTTTCCAGACTTCTGTCGGGACGTTGAGGCTGAAGCGGCCGACATTGAACGGTCGGTTGTTCCGAACGTTCCACTCGGCGATGAAGCCAACCGGGACTTGCTCCGAGCGCATATTCGCCTTAGCAGGGTGGGACCTTTCATTGGCCGCGTGAGAGAAGTCATCGGCCGGATCGACAAGGAGCTGTGGCCTGAAGACGATTCCCGACAAGAAATAGATGGGTTGATGACTCGGCTGGAGGACGTCCCGAGCAGAGTGCAGGCATGGAAGAAGTCTGTCGCTCGTTGTGGTGCGGACGTGGTGCTATCTCTGGTCCGAGTACACTACAAGGAAGCTCGCGAATAAAAGCTGAAGACGTTGCAGGTCGCCAACACCAAGAAGCTTCGATTCGAAGATTTCATGGAGACCTTCCTGGACACAGCCACTCGCATTGCAGACGGAATCGACCTTGACACCATTATGGAGCCTGCCAGTCCCGTTGACGCTTGAAAAACTTTATGGTGAACGCACATTTACCTCGGTATGCCGAGTGGTATCTGTATCAAACTTTGGCCACTGCTGTTGGCCGTCACATTCATGGTTCCAGCTTTGAATTCAAATCGAAAATTTTGCTCTTCTTTCGCTAAGTTTTTTTTGACACGGTTTTGGCTCGTGGTTTTTGTTTGGTGTTTCTTGGTGAAACGAATGGCAAACATGCGGAGCATGTAGTTGTCAGTTGTCTTCACATCCACATGAGCCTCAATGAGGGTCTGCCAAGTCTCCGAGTGTGCACTCGGAGCGAGCTTTTACTTAGGCGACTCTAGGTCGCGGCTAAGTCTCCGAGTGCGACTTTTAGTGCACACTCCGAATGAGTTGTTACTCATGTAGTTGTCAGTTGTCTTCACATCCACATGAGCCTCAATGAGGGTCTGCTAAGCCTCCGAGTGGATCTCGAGTATACACTCGGAGGAAGCTTTTTACTTAGGCGACTCTGAGTCGTAGCTAAGTCCCCGAGTGCGACTTTTCGTGCACACTCGGAATGAGTTGTTACTCATGTAGTTGTCAGTTGTCTTCATATCCACGTGAGCCTCAATGAGGGTCTGCTAAGCCTCTGAGTGCATCTCGAGTATACACTCGGAGGAAGCTTTTTTACTTAGGCGACTCTGAGTTGCAGCTAAGTCCCCGAGTGCGACTTTTCGTGCACACTCGGAATGAGTTGTTACTCATGTAGTTGTCAGTTGTCTTCACATCCACATGAGCCTCAATGAGGGTCTGCTAAGCCTCTGAGTGCATCTCGAGTATACATTCGGAGGAAGCTTTTACTTAGGCGACTTTGGGTCTCAGCTAAGTCCCCAAGTGCGACTTTTCGTGCATACTCGGAGCGAGTTTGTACTTAGGCGACTCTGGGTCGCAGCTAAGTCTTCGAGTGCAACTTTTAGTGCACACTCGGAGCGAGTTTGTACTTAGGCGACTCTGGGTCGTAGCTAAGTCCCCGAGTGCAACTTTGAGTGCACACTCGGAGAGAGTTTGTACTTAGGCGACTCTGGGTCGCAGCTAAGTCCCCGGGTGCGACTTTTAGTGCACACTCGGAGTGAGTTTGTACCTAGGCGAATCTGGGTCGCAGCTAAGTCTCCGAGTGCGACTTTTAGTGCACACTCGGAGAGAGTTTGTACTTAGGCGACTCTGGGTCGCAGCTAAGTCTCCGAGTGCGACTTTTAGTGCACACTCGGAGAGAGTTTGTACTTAGGCGACTCTGAGTCGCAGCTAAGTCTCCGAGTGCGACTTTTAGTGCACATTCGGAGAGAGTTTGTACTTAGGCGACTCTGGGTCGCAGCTAAGTCCCCGAGTGCGACTTTTAGTGCACACTCGGAGTGAGTTTGTACTTAGGCGACTCTGGGTCGCAGCTAAGTCTCCGAGTGCGAGTTTTAGTGCACACTCGGAGTTAGTTTTTTACTTAGGCGACTCTGGGTCGCAGCTAAGTCTCCGAGTGCGACTTTTAGTGCACACTCGGAGAGAGTTTGTACTTAGGCGACTCTGGATCGCAGCTAAGTCTCCGGGTGCGACTTTTAGTGCACATTCGGAGAGAGTTTGTACTTAGGCGACTCTGGGTCGCAGCTAAGTCCCCGAGTGCGACTTTTAGTGCACACTCGGAGTGAGTTTGTACTTAGGCGACTCTGGGTCGCAGCTAAGTCTCCGAGTGCGACTTTTAGTGCACACTCGGAGTTAGTTTTTTAGACCGGAGTCTGTAAACGCGGAAGAATTTTGAATTGGCAAGAAATCAATCTGCTTTATATTACTTCAAGGATACTTGTTCTTTACATTGTCTCCATCGACGGTCATGTGTAGAAGCGCTTCAGGAGATCTCCATTCCATGCTCGCGGCTCATCCGTTTCCCTGTCGAGGTTGTAAAGTCGATACGCTCCATTGTTCAGCACCTTAGAGATGATGAAGGGTCCTTCCCAGGCGGGAGCCAACTTGTGTGGTCTCTGTTGATCCACTCGGAGCACCTGATCGCCTGCTTGGAATGTGCGACTCCTGACGTGCCGCGCGTGAAATCGCCACAGATCTTGTTGATAAATTGTTGAGCGAGTCAGTGCCATCTCGCGCTCTTCTTCCAGAACATCCACTCCGTCTTGCCTAGCTTGCTCTGCTTCGGCTTCGGAGAAGAGTTCGACTCGTGGAGAGTTGTGAAGCAAGTCACTCGGAAGGACCGCCTCTGCTCCATAAACGAGGAAGAACGGGGATCGCCCTGTAGATCTATTCGGAGTTGTGCGGAGGCCCCACAGCACCGAAGGCAGTTCGGTGACCCATGCGCCGGCGGCATGTCCAAATTCTCGCAGGAGTTGAGGCTTCAACCCTTGAAGAATAAGTCCATTCACCCGCTCTGCTTGCCCGTTTGTTTGGGGGTGTGCCACGGATGCAAAATCCACTCGGATTCCTTGGCTTGTGCAAACGCCTTTGAACCTATCTGAGTCGAAGTTTGTGCCGTTGTCGGTGATTATGCTGTGCGGAACCCCGTATCTGGAGATGATGTCTCTGATAAATTTGATGGTCGTAAGGCCGTTAAGCTTCTTGATGGGCTTGGCTTCAATCCACTTGGTGAACTTGTCGACTGCTATCAGCAGATGAATGAATCCTCCTTGCCCTGTTCTGAATGGTCCGACTGTATCTAATCCCCACACAGCGAATGGCCAGACGAGAGGAATTGTCTTTAGCGCAGACGTTGGCTTGTGGGACTTGTTCAAATATAACTGACAGCCTTCACAACGGTTGACCATATCCTTTGCCATTTCATTCGCCTGCAACCAAAAGAAACCAGCTCTGAATGCTTTGGCGACGATTGCCCTTGAGGAGGCATGATGGCCGCAGGTTCCCAAGTGAATTTCTTCCAAGATTAATTGTCCCTCCTCAGGGGAGATGCACCGCTGAAGGACGCGTGAAACACTTTCCCTATACAACTGGCATCAATGACGGTGAAGGACATCGATCTGTGGACGATCTGCCTAGCTTGGACTTCGTCTTCTGGTAATTCTTGCCTCAGGATGTACGCAATGAACGACACAGTCCATTCGGGGATGAGAGCAAGAATCTCCATGATCTAATCAACCACAGCAGGGACCTCGACTTTAGTCGGATCTGTTGAGCTCTTCGGTTGTACTGGTTCCTCTGTAAAAAGATCTTCTTTTATTGAGGGGAGGTGTAGGTGCTCGAGGCAGACATCACTCGGGACCGGTCTCCGAGTGGATCCAAGTTTCGCCAATTCATCTGCCGCTTGGTTTTTCAGTCGGGGAACATGGTGAAGTTCCAGACCTTCAAACTTCTTCTCGAGCTTCCTTACTGCGTTGCAGTATGAAGTCATGGTGGGGTTCCTTACATCCCACTCCTTCATCACTTGATTAACCACTAAATCCGAGTCGCCATAGACCATCAGGCGACGGACGCCGAGTGTGATGGCCATGCGCAATCCGTAAAGGAGAGCTTCATACTCTCCTCGTTGTTGGAAGAATCAAAATGTATCTGCAACACATACTTGAGTTTATCACCTTTTGGCGATATGATCACTACGCCAGCGCCGGAGCCATTCAACATCTTGGACCCATCGAAGAACATGGTCCAATGAGCCGAGTAGATGTGAGTCGGTTGCTGTTGTTCTACCCATTCTGCTATGAAGTTAGCCAGAGCTTGAGACTTTATAGCCTTCTTGGCTTCGAACTTGATTTCGCAGTATAACATCTCCATTGCCCACTTCGCCACTCGGCCTGATGTGTCCCGATTGTGGAGGATTTCCGACAACGGAGCATCAGATATGACAGACACCGAGTGGTCTTGGAAATAATGAGCCACCTTCTTTGCAGTCATGTAGATCCCATAAATAAGCTTTTGATAATGGGGATACCTCTGCTTGGAAGGAGTGAGGACTTCGGAGACATAATATACTAGCTGCTGAACCTTGTACGCTTTGCCTTCTTCTTCACGTCCGAATGTGAGAAGAGTGCTGACGACTTGATTTGTAGCCGCAATGTACAGAAGAAGGTGTTCTTTACTGAGCGAGGCAGTAAGAACCGGCTGGGTGGAAAGCAGGGCTTTGAGGTCGTCGAATGCAATTTGGGCTTCGTCTGTCCACTCGAAAGTATCTGATTTCTTCATGAGTCGGTACAGAGGTAACACCTTCTCGCCGAGTCGAGCGATAAACCTGCTCAAAGCCGCTAGGCAACCTGTGAGCCTTTGAACATCATGTATTCTGACCGTCCGCTCCATTCGTACGATGGTCCCGATCTTTTCGGGGTTGACATCGATCCCTCGTTCGGAAACGAAGAAAACCGAGTAACTTTCCGCTGGGAATGCCGAATGAACACTTGGCTGGGTTGAGCTTGATATCGTACCTACGTACGTTGGCGAATGTTTCTGCCAAGTCAGTCAGCAGGTCGGAACCTTTGCGTGACTTGACTACGATATCGTCCATATATGCCTCCACATTTCGACCGATCTGGTCAAGGAGGCATTTTTGGAGCATGAGCATAAAAGTTGCTCCTGCATTCTTCAAACTGAATGGCATAGTGATGTAGCAGAAACACCCGAATGGGGTGATGAAGGCTGTTTTTAATTCATTCGGACCATACAAACGGATCTGATGATAGCCCGAATAGGCATCAAGGAATGATAAACGCTCGCAGCCCGCAGTCGAATCAACAATTTGATCAATGCGGGGGAGCGGGAAATGATCTTTTGGGCAGACCTTATTGAGATGCTTGAAATCGATGCACATACGGAGAGACTTGTCCTTCTTGGGCACCATGACAACATTGGCGAGCCACTCGAAGTGGTGTACCTCGCGAATGAAGTTGGCCGCCAAAAGTTTAGCCACCTCCTCTCCGATTGCCTTCCTTTTGTGTGCGGCGGACCGACGCAGGCGTTCTCGGACGGGCCGAGAAGCAGGATCCACATGCAGTCGGTGCTTAGCCAACTCCCTGGGTACACCTGGCATGTCAGCGGGCTTCCATGCGAAAATGTCCCAGTTCTCATGGAGGAATTGGATGAGCTCGGCTTCCTATTTTGGATCAAGGGTGGTGGAGATGTTCGTCAGGGCAGCGGCGTCGTCTGTCGGGTGGATGTTGACTTTCTTCGTGTCTCCCGCCGACTGGAATGCGGACTCCAAAGCTGGCTTCTTCGAACGCATCAAGTCAGCAGGGTCGGCTGTCTTCTTGTACTCATCCAGCTCGAGGATAGCCATCTGCTGATCGGCAATCCTCGACCCCTTCTGCAGACACTCCTCGGCCCGCTGCCGATTGCCTGTGACCGTGATCACACCTTTGGGACCCGGCATCTTCAGCTTCAAATACACGTAACATGGATGGGCCATGAAACACACATACGCCGGACGGCCCATAATCGCATGGTATGCACTCTGGAAGTCCACCACCTCGAATGTCAGCTTTTCCTTGCGGAAGTTCTTGTCGGAGCCGAAAACGACGTCCAACGCGATCTGGCCGAGTGACTTGGCCTTTCGTCCTGGGACGACTCCGTGGAACTGCATGCTGCTCTCGCTAAGTTTGGACATCGGAATGCCCATCCGCTTGAGAGTGTCGGCGTACATGATGTTCAAGCCGTTGCCGCCGTCCATGAGGACTTTGCGCAGTCGGACTCCTTCCACCACCGGGTCGACGACCAGAGCTTGCCTCCCTGGGGTGGGCACGTGTGCTGGATGGTCCGACTGATCAAAGGTGATCGCAATCTGAGACCATTTGAGGAACGTGGGGTTGGTTGGGGTTGCCATGTTCACCTCCCAGTTCACCAGCTTCAGTCGACTCTTGCTTTCCACGTCAGCAAAAATCATCAATGTTGCATGGACTTGGGGGAACGGATCCTCCTTGTCCTCATCATCCTGCTCGTTTTCCTTTTCACTCGGCTGCCCTTCGCTGAATCCTTGGATCAGGAGGCGACACTACCGAGTGGTATGCTTCGGGAATATGGGATTGCCTTCTTCGTCCATCTTCGTGTGTATTGGACACGGCTGATCCAGGACGGAGTTTCCGAATTGTTTCTTCTTGGGGGTATACTGAGCTTTCCCCTTGCCCTTGAACTTGGCATTCCTAACGGCTGCTGCCTCTGCCTGCGGAGTGGATGGAGCTTTCTGCTTCTGCTTCCGATTGCTGTTCCCATCTCCGTCGGCGACTGCCTTATGCTTGCCGCTACGTATGCGGTCCTCTTCTTCTCCATTTGCATAGCGTGCGGCTATCTCCATCATCTTGCTCATGGAGATGTCGCCTATTCGACCGAACTTTAGGTACAGATCTCTGTACCGCACGCCTGCCATGAAGGCGCAGACTGCTTGGTGCTCTGTAACATTCTCCACCGTGTGGTAGAGGTTCGTCCAACGCTGGATGAAATCGCGCAGGGGCTCGTTCTGCTTCTGGACACAGTGTTGGAGCTCCATGAGACCAGCAGGGCGCTTGAACGTACCCTTGAAGGTCTTGATGAAGTCTCAGGACAGATCTGTCCAGCTGTAGATGCTTGACGGAGCTAACTGGTTCAACCAAGCTCGCGCCGAGCCGTCGAGCATCAGGGGGAGATGTTTCATGGCGACCTGGTCATCTCCGCCACTGATCTGGACTGCCACTCTGTAGTCATCCAACCAAGTTTCTGGCTTGGACTCTCCTGTGAACTTGCTGATTCCCGTCGCCAATCGGAAGTTGGGAGGGTGTTAGCTGAGCGGATGGCTCGACTGAAGCACTCGGGACCAGAAACGACGGTCCTGCCTCCACTCGGACGGTCTCTATCGTGACCATCACGGTGGGCTCGACTTCTGTCGACCTTCTTCTGGGCGATGTACCCTCTTGCGTTGGGCCTTGGATCATACGCGTCACCGACTGAACGCCAATCATCGTGATGCCGGGGCCCGTAAGGCCCACCCCGCGGAGGGGTGCGCGAACGGCGACGATCTTCGGGGTTCCTGGAACGGCTGCCCCCTCTGCGTCGCTGATGAGAGTCGGGGCTGAAAACCGACCGATGCATGTTCGCGTGAACAGAACTATTGTGGATCTTGTTGTGCGACTCGGAGACCGCCGAATTTTGCTGCTGCGCCGTATGCAACAGGGCATGGATCTGATCGATCCCTCTACCAGCCTCTGAATCAGTCGGTTGGAGGGAATCGGCTATCTTGGCAGCGACAGCCAGGTTGAGGACGGGTGTGTGGAACACCTCGACGTTGCTTTGGCGAGTGCGTCGACTGGCAGAACGGTGGTGTTGACGACGAGCGTCGGATGATTCGCCGACCTCATGCTCGTTCCGACCAGTTCGGAGGGGACTTTCATGAGAATCGGCCATGAGAACTTCGGCTGCAGGCCCACGACCCATGTACTTGGAAGGTAACTCAGTCGGAACTGAGTCCAAGCACTGAGACGGCGGCGCGACCACAACCGACTCGAGGACCGCCACTTGAGAGGACGCGTTCTGTCGCGCCTGGGCGTGTCGTACAAATGCTGGAGCCGCGGACGGCGGGACCGCTAGTTGCGGCACATGAAAGGGGCGAAGATTGACACCGGGGCCGATTGCTGGAGAAGAAGGACGCTGTGGGAACCGGCACAGAAGTGCGTAGCCCCGCGACTGGGGAGCGCCTCGACATCGAGGGGCGCATCCCGAAGCCATGCCGAATCGTCGACGATGAAGGAGAGTGCGCCGAAGTGGATCTCATGACCCATGCACAAATCTTCGCCGGACGACATGATGAAAAGATGAAGTCGCAAACTCGTCGGAAGTCGCTTAGACGCCTGCCCCACGGTGGGCACCAACTGTCTTGGGTATAAGTCTGACAGTAGATGTGTAGGGTACGAAAGGATGGGCAGAGCCTTAGCTACGGCGAGGATGTATGAGTTCAGGCCCCTCTACGGTGGAGGTAAAATCCCTACGTCTTAGTGCTCTTGGGAGCTTAGTGTCGAGTGGAATATAGGATTACAGTAAATGCCAACCCCTGCACCAGTGGGGAAGGGTGGCTTATATAGAGTGCGCTGCCCTTCATAATGGCCCGGTGGACAGGGGTGGAATAGTGGCGAATAAATGCCTATGTTACAGGTAACGTACGCCTTAAATGTTAATAATGGTGTATGAAAACGTATGACCGTTGCCCTCCTGGGAGGTTACGATGTACAGAGTGGAATCCAGTCGGTACGTTAAATACGCTCGGAGTGCTCGTCACCGACTGGATGATGGGGGAGTCCTTAGTTCAGTCGGAACTGTCTAAGGGCCTTGTCCTCTATGAAGGGTAGTCTTTGGGTAGGACCTATAGGGCAGGCCTATGACCCTACCCTAGGACTATAACCCCATCATTAACCCTGAAGTGGCCAATGGGGATCGGCTGTCCGTGGAACAAGAGTTCCAAGGGCTTCGTTATCACTGCCTTTCCCATGTCCACCTTCTGGCCTTTAATCAAGTAGAGTACGGTGCACAGAGTATCGTTGGCCTGCAAAGACATGTCTGCGGCGAAAAACATCTGAAAGGCAATGAAAACAGAATATTCTAGATATATGTTGGTGCGACGTGTAATTACCGTGAGGGCATCGAGCTCAGCCAAAGACGAAGGCCCGCCTAGCACGCCAGAGACAGAGCACGGGCTGCTATGAGCGGGTGCGGGAGCGGGATCGAGAGCAGGCGCGGTTGCGAGAGCATGTGATGTTGTGGTTGTCATGTTCATCGAGTTGCTCCCGACGAAGCATGGCATGGGAAAATCTCGCGCCATCTTGTTTGGATTCTCATTGGTCTAGTTGATGATAGCCGGGACCAAGTTAGTAGAGAAATCATTTCTAGAGGCATCTACAGCTGCAGTGACTAACTGCTTCTTCTGCTTCTTCTTGTCGTTGACGGCTTCTGCGCTGGTACATTCTCCGCCGGTTTTGGCACCGCCATCAGCGCCGTTGCCATCGGTGTCGATGTCGGCATGAGTACTATCACTGATGCCACCCTACAAACCTTGACTGTGCTTAGCAGCCAAATAGTCGAGGTAGTCATCTTCACCCACATAATCCATCTCGTGCGCATCGTGGTCAGAAGGCCTGGTTTCTTCATTGTTCGACATGTTTCCTACGATTAAGTCTCCTCGTTTATTTCTTAAACTATGATAAAATGAGTAATGACATAAAAAGGGTCTATGGTTTCTCGGAATGTTGGCACTCGATATGCCTACTTTCTAGCACAAGTCATGCCAAAATGCACGGGAAATTTCGGTATGACCTTTGCTAAAAAGTGGACATATTGAGTGCCTGAAATTCACCGAAAAGAAATTGAATCAACATTTCGGTGAAACATAGGCCACTCGGATCATTTACCGTGCACATAACCATCATTCGAGATATGACATGTCCAAAATATCACATGTCCAAATATGACATGTCCAAATTCCAAATATAACATGTCCAAATCACATGTCCACTTCACATTTGCATATAAGAGGATTCATACTACCTAATCTGTTTTAACTATTCTGCATGTGACAGGTTTTTTAGCTAGGGTTCATACTACCTAATTAACTAGGGTTCATACCAACCTAGCACTCAATTTCTGTCCTAAATTTCAAATTATGAACCCTAGAACTCAATTCAAATTATGTCCTAAATTTTTGTCCTAATAAAAACAGTAAAAATTATGTCCTAATTTTCTCTCTCTAATTTTTGGTCCTAATTTAAAAACCTAGCTAAATTTCTGTCCTAATTTGAAACCTAGGGTTCATACTAACTAGGGTCCATACTAACTAGGGTTAATCCTAACTAGGGTTCATACTAACAAGGGTTAATCCTAACTAGAGTTCATACTAACTAGGGTTAATCCTAACTAGGGTTCATACTAACTAGGGTTAATCCTAACTAGGGTTCATAACCTAGAGAGCTGAGAGAGAGAAGAGGGGAGGGGAGAGGAGGTATTACTACGGGGAAATGGTTGTCGGGGGAGACGACAACGGGGAGGTGGAGAAGGAAGGGAGCCCGACAGTGGCTGTGAGGGGAGATGGTGGCACAACGGCGACGAGGGTAGCACTCCAGAGGTGAGGCGGTGATGCGGCGAGGGCTCCGGCAATGAGGGCTCTAGCGAGGGCTCCGACGAAGGCTCCCGGCAAGGGCTCCTGCAGCAAGGGCGGGGGTGAGGGTAGGGGCTCCGGCGGCGAGCGTAGAGAGAGAGGTTCGAATTTGGGGAGGAATGAGGAGGAAGGGAGCACACCCGCTGGCTAAGTCAAAGTTAGCAGTAGCGCGGTTTTGGAAACGCGCTATAACTAACTTAGCTGTAGCGCGGGACGTGCAGAGACACACTACAACTAAGTTTGTTATATCGTGTGTCTAAAACAACGCTACTGCTATTCCTGTGTATTCCTTTTTCTTCTTCTATTCCTGTGTATTTTCTTTTATTTTTGTCCTTTTGCTTTTTCTTTTCATTTTCTCCTTTTTCTTTTTTTGTTCACTTTATTTTTGTTATCTCTTTTCTCCTTTGTCATTTTCTTTTCTAATACTTTAATTTTATTTTGTAACCATTTCATTTTCTTCTTTCCTTTCTCATTTATCTTTTTCTTTTCTTTTCCGAAAGAAGATCGAGCCGGGAAGAAGGGGATCGGATCGGATCGGATACAACAATGTATATAACTCAGGCAACGGTTTATATTACACATCATTTCCCCGATAACGATTAAGTGCGCACACAAAATAAATACATATGATGGATGGTTTCTCATTGTCGATGTTTTCTTTTTTGAGTGAGCTTCTTCCCCTTCTTATTCGTTGATGAATAATTGAGCCCCTTGTTGTGACTTTTCCTTTTCCATGGAGTACGATCTTTCTAAGGTAATGTAGTATTGATTATTTTCTTGACGCACCCTTCCTCGTCATCGTCATATTCCCTCATCGGGTTGCCGTACTGGTCATAGTCTTCCTCATTGGCGACTCCATCCATTCCAATGATGTTCCTTTTTTCCTCTCCTCACGTCGACATGGCTGGGATTCCTCAGGCCGGTTATGAAGAAGCATTGTGTCACGTGCTTAGCGTGTACCCCATTGCTCGTTTTTTGCGATGGCGTTCATGGTAGAGCTCTTGGCGTCGGGTATAGACATGGTAGTCAACTAGGGGTTTTTTCTTTCGACATTCTTAGCCCATCTGACACGGAACATCGTCGCGTTGTGCAGTCGAGAGTAGTCAAGCTCCCAGATCTCCTCGACCCTTCCGTAGAATCTCTCAGTTGCGGTGTTTGTCATCGGTCATGCATTCCATCGTCACTCCTAATTCTGAAAATCACTGTTCATATATTTGGCCTCTGTGTAGAACATGTATCCGTTGATATCGTATGCCTGATAGGTCGCGAGGTTGGCCGCGGGGCCATGAGCTAACGCGTATATGAGCAATCCGTCATCAGAGTCCTATTTTGGGGGATTAGCAAGAATATGCTCTTTGAACCAATACATGAAAGTGGAGTTGTGCTCTCTAGTAACTTCGGTGTTCATCCTGCATAACCCTCGGTCACGATACTGCTTTGCAATGGTTTCTTTGTGTAGTGTCATGAAAGGATCTACCACATCTAGGTGATGCAGCACTACTAAGTTTTCTCTGTCAAAGTCGTTGCATCGATCCGAGTAGGCCACATGCAGTTCTCTGCGACCGTTGGAGTGACGTTCTCCTTCGAGCCTCCCAAGGTGCTTCTTAACGGGAAAACCAACACCGGGCCGGTCTCCGCCATATAGATAATTGTCGTATAAAGAGATGCACTCTTGTGTCAGATAGCCCTAGACGATGCTTCCATCCAGACGGGAAATGTTACGAACGAATCCTTTGATGACCCCATTCATCCTCTCGAACGACATCATGTTGTGCAGGATTGACGGCCTCAGGTCTATTATGTCGCCCACAATGTGGACACATAGATGCACCATGACGTCAAAGAACGCGAGGGGAAAGTACATCTCAAGCTCATTTAGTATCACAATGATCTCTTCATGTAGCCTTCGGAGCTGCTTCACACCGATCGACTTTCGCGAGATGACGTCAAAAAACTTGCAGAAACCAATAAGGGTGTCATGGATGTGCTTGTCCATTATCCTTCTAACTACAGCAGGTAGTATCCGCGTCATCATCACATGACATTCATGGGACTTCATCCCACTGAACCTTTTCTTCTCCATGTCTAGAAATTTTCTTATCTTCCCACAGTAACCGGAACTAACTTTGATTCCGGTAAGTCACTTGAAGAATTGATCGATCTCAGCCGGACTTAAGGTGAAGCAAGAAGGGGGGCAATAATCCTCCTTCACTTTTCTGCCCTTCATCTCTAGCTCCTACGCCTCCGTCTTTGTCTTCTCTAACTTTTTACGGGGCGGCATGTATAGATCTGCCCTGATATTCAAATCTTGCAAGCCTTTTCTTGCCTTCGGCCAATCCTTGGTCTCATCCGACATGTTCATCAGTGTCGCAAGCAAGCTCTCAAGGACATTCTTACAGATATGCATTTGATCAAGGCAATGAGGTGTGTCGAGTTTGTGCCAATACCCCAAGTCCCAAAAAATAGACCTCGTCTTCCATACCTTCAGCTGCGGCTCCGGCACCTTTTTCATCATCTTTCCCAATGCGGGGCAATGTTCCTAGTTTTTTAACAGCTCATCGATTTCAGCGCCGCTCCGCTTACGTGGAGGTCCTCGATGCTCAGCCTCACCATTGAATAGATCTCCATAGTTTCTCCATGGGTCGTCCTTCTTGAGCCATCTTCGATGCCACATGTACACGGTTTTCCCAAACCCGCCTTCTTTCGTTGACGTTAGCTGCTGAGACATCGTATCATCCATGCACCGCGTGCATTCGCAATATCCGTGGCACACCTGGCCTGCGACATATCTGTAACCGAGATAGTCGTGCACCCTCGTGATCAGCGCGACTCTCATATAGAAATACTCGCCTTTGCTGGCGTCCCATGTCTGGGCCGGTGTTTTCCATAACGTGTCTAACTCCTCTTGAAGTAGCCCCACATACAGATTAATATTATTTCCCAGTTGTTTCGGCCCGTGAATTAGCATGCTCATGTGTATGTACTTCCACTTCATGCACAACCAGGGGGATGTTGTACATCCATACAAACACGGGCCATGTGCTATGGTTGGTGTTCTGGTTGCCAAACAAATTCATGCCATCGGTACATGCGCCAAGCACGATGTTGCTTGCATCACATGCAAAATATCGATATTCGCCGTTGAATGCTCTCCACTAGCTTGCATCCTTGGGGTGTCTCACCTTCGAATCATCTCCATCCTCGGACTTTTTCCTCTCCGTGTGCGAACGCATGAGCTTTGCTTCCTTGGGATCTACAAAATAATCTTGCAGACGAGGAGTTATCGGTAAGTACCATTCAACTTTCTGGGGAGATTCCTTTCCGACCTTCTTGTATCGAGAAGAATTGCACACCGGACAACTGGTTTTTTCCGCATGCTCCTCCCGATAAATGATACAATCGTTGTTGCATGCATTGTATCTAACTGCGGCACATCAAGAGAGCACACAATCTTCTTGGCCTCATCCACACTAGTAGGATATAAATTCCCCACGGGAAGAACATCCTTTAGGTACTTGAGAAGCTCATCGAGGCTAGTGTCGGTCCATTTGTTTTTAGCCTTCGTCTTCACAAGTTTGAGCTTGAAACTCAAGCGGGTCACCTCGGGATCACAACCAACATACAATGGAGTGTTCGAGTCTACCACCAGTTGCTCCACCTTGGCCTCCTCTCTAGTAGCAGCTCTGTCACTACTCGTCTCCTTGCGAAGTAGGTCTCGAACATCAGCGTCCCGCACGATTGAACTTAGTAGCGATGAAGTCTGCGACGTGTCCACGTTTTCTCTGCCGCCAAGTCCGGCCTCTTGCCCACCGCCATGTCCGGCCTATTCTCCACCGCCATTATCGTTCATGTTTTCGTCTTGACCCGTGTCGTCATTGGCTGCCCTGTCGGTGTCCTCTTCATCATCATCATCATCATCATCATCATCTTCAATTATCCATCGAGTATAGGCATCGATGTACCCAGTCATGAGTGGGTGGTTCATCACACGAACATCCTGATAGAGGTCGAGCCAAACTCCTCCTTTGCATCTTCGACACAGACATAAAATCTTTGTCCGGTTATTTTCATTCATGTCCTGCACCGCCGACAGCAACCACCTTTCCACCATCGTTCCAGCGACCATCATGGATGCGTGCGCGGTAATAATAAACCAATTGATTATAAAAAGTGCATGCATGGATCAAAGTCATACAAAAATTTGGCATGACCTTCCCTAAAAATAGGACATATAGAGTTTCCTCGAAATTCGTCGAAACAGAAATATATCGACATTTCGGCAAAACATAGGCAACTCAAACACAATTCGGCGGAAACTCGTGCCACACACACAATTTCCATCGTATCGCCCGATTATGTCATATTCGCACACATACACATATTTCCCTTCTTGCAAAAGCACAATTTTTTATTCACCTAGCTATCTCGGGATCGAGCACGGTGATGATGATGTGTCGATCGGTGTCGCCACACACCTAGGAAATGATCAAAAATGGACAAAGCTTACTTCTTGACATGGCTAGATCTAGTTAGGGAGGTACATAGGTCACTTCATTAAATGAGTAGACCTACTAGCTAGTTGGAGAAGGATATGACTCTGACTAGTGGAGGGGGAGGAAAAAGATAAAGGAGTTGCATGAATGGAGGTGGTGTAGTTAGTTAGAAGCAATAACGAGAGAGAAAGAGAGGTAGAAGAAAGAGAGTAATGGGGGGAGTAGTGAGGAAGAAGCAAAGTGGGGGAGAGAGGAGGTGGGAGCTGGTTGGAAGGTGGGGAAAGTTAAAGGAAGAGTTGGAGGGGAGGGGGAGGGAAAAGGCGGTGGCTGCGCTTTAGCAGTAGCGCGCTTGGGAAAACGTGCTACTGCTAATGTAGTAGCAGTAGCGCGCTTTGGCAGAAGGCGCTACTGCTAAGTGGGGCACACCATTTGGTCAAGTTCAAACTTAGCAGTAGCGTCCTGCTCCAAAAACACGCTACTACTATTATGCTAGCAGTAGTGTTGTTTTGAATGAGGCGCTACTACTATACCTAGCCTGGCGGGAGGGGGTGGCAATTGTAGTAGTAGCGAGCTTTTATCTGGCCGCGCTACTGCTATTTGTGTAGCAGTAGCGTGGTTTCTGTACATGCGCGATTGGTACAGAGCAGTAGCGCCGCTTTTTCACCAGCGTTAATAATAAGCCTGTGTGTATAAGATTTCCCTAGTAATGTACTATGTCCAATGGTTCAGCTCTTGTATTGCGTGATGAATAAAAAATTGATGCATATTGAAAAAGTACGATCGAATTGCCTCACCTGGACACCATGGTGCTTGACATTTGTAGTTTTGTCATGAATATGGAGCCATGCCTTGCTAATATAATAAAGATGGAAAGGGTTGAAACAATCTTTGAGGATCGTACACCTTAAAAAATTAATTATTTTTTTCTCCTTATACTTATAAATATTGATGTGTTAATATTTGTTAATTCATTGTTTCTCAATGAGCATACATGCATAAGAATACATCGTGGATAGCATGTCACATCAAAAATTCTGTTTCTATCGTTTACCTGCTCGAGGATGAGCATGAATTAAGCTTGGGGATGCTTGATACGTTTCCAACGTATCTATAATTTTTGATTGTTCCATGCTATTATGTTGTCATTATAGAAACTTTTTAGGCACTTATCTACCAATTTATATTATTTTTGAGCACTAACCTATTGACCCAGTGCCGAGAGCGAGTTGCTGTTTTCTGCGTGTTTTCCCACTTTTCAGGTTCCAGTACCAAACGAAGCCCAATTGACCTGAAACTTTTTGTGAATTTTTTCCGGACCAAAAAAAGACCGTGGAGCATCGGAAGAATTCCAGGAGGCACACGAGGCCCCCACAAGCCATCAGAACATGGCCTGAGGGGGCTGATGGCTTGTGATTCTGTCGTGGCTCATCTCCTCACCCCGCTCTTCGGCTTATAAATTCCAATTTACCCTAAAAACTCCAGAGGAGGTCCCGAAACAATTTTTACGCCGCCGCAAGTCTCCGTTCTGTCGGGAGGCCATCTAGAGCCCCGTTTCGGCACTCTGTGGGAGGGGGGATCGGTCACGGAGGGCTTCTTCATCAACCTTGCTACCCTCATGATGATGTGTGAGTAGTTCACCATAGACCTATGGGTCCATGGCATCTTTGTTTTGATCCATATGATGTAACTTTTTTGTACGATGCGTTTGTTGGAATCCGATGAATTGTGGGTGTATGTTCAGATTATTCATGGTAAATATTTGAGTATCCTCTAATATATATATATAATATGGTTCTTATGTGCATGGTTATGATAGCATCATAATTCTCTGCGATCTATTGAAATAGTTTGGCCAACTAGATTGATATTTCTTCGATGAGAGAGGTGTGTTGTAGTAGGTTCAACCTGGCAGTTTCTATTTCCCAATGATAGAAGGGGATAAGTTGCGTCTTTGTGTTGTTGCTACTAAGGGTACAACGATGGGGTTTATTCATATTGATTGAATTTACTTTGTCTACATCATGTCATCTTACTCCAAGCATTATTTCGTTTCTCATGAACTTAATACGTAGAGGGGCAAGCATAGAAGCTCTCTTGAGGTGACGTAATAGTAATAGGTGCACGCAGTAGTCGACCTATTTGTTTACGGATGTGATGACTATATTTATATGATCATTGGCATGAAAATCATATAACTATCACTAGTGGGGACGGGGCCTTTAGCCCCGGCCCGTAAGGGGCTTTAGCCCCGGTTCACCAACCGGGACTAAAGGGGCGGGACTAAAGGCCTAACCTTTAGTCCCGGCCCTGTTCCAAGCCGGGACTAAAGGTGCTCCACGTGGGCACCTCGTAGCACCCTCACGGGCAGGCCCTTTAGTCCCGGTTCATTACACGGACCGGGACTAAAGAGTTTCAGATTTTGTTTATTTTTGGGTTTTAGGGTTTTAGGGTTTCGGTGTTCGGGATATTAACGTGATGCCTCGTTTGGTGTTCGGGAATTAGTTTTCATATAATTTAAATAGAAATAATTATGCATATATATATAAGATTAACTTATCTTACAAGCGAGCATATATATATATAATTATATGGAGATCTGAATTATCGGGGCTAGAGCCCGTCTATTCGATTACATGGACGAACATCAGTAATGGCCCCTAGCTACACTAAATCGTCCTTTGTCATATATAGCTTCCGTCCTCAGAAAGGTCGCAAGCTCCTCTGCAACAGCAATCGCGCGTTGCTCTGGTAGGACCTTCGTCCTCATGGCCGTGTACTATATAAGAAGAGGAGATGAATACGAATATCAATCATGATAACAATGAATGACGGGTAAAAATAGAGGTGTGAATGTTCATTGCTTACGTCGAATCTGTGATGCTTGTGCTCAGAGGTAAACGTGTGAATGGTCTCGCAAACATAGTATCCGCATAGATGCGTCCCTCGTGGCTGCTGGTCGCACTTGACGAGAATAGAATATATATAATCAAAATAATAATCTAGCATCATAAATGTATTGAAAATAGAAGTATATCATACTACTACTTACCTGAGCCGCTCTAAAGGTCAACTTCTCAGGCTCGATACCGGGAGTCACGCACTTGAACCGCTTCCAACCCCTGCCCGACAAGGATAATGATTTGCTAAGTTTTTCATTAATTGATATATGAGAAAATCATCGAAAGAGACCGATAGAGCGCAAGAATGATTGAAATTACCCTTGGAGCATGTCCTGCAGGCTTTGGAACTGTTCCAAGGGTCTCGATAATGGGTCGAAGGCATCAACTCTTCCGTTATCAATTTGAATGTCCAACAGAATCCAATGGAAGCTGCACATGTATATATATATATATATATATGTGTGTGTGTCAGTAACTTACCAATTACAGTTATAAGTGAATGGACACAACAGGGTAAAGACCCTCACCTGAAGTTGTATAGAAACAGTATGTGGTCACAGAAATTTTGATCTGTTAGAAACCTTAGAAGGTTTTCCTCCGTCTCCATGGGTTTATCACTTAGCGTCGCTATATGTATTTTATCTGGGTCAATAAACCCAATATTTAGGATGTTCCTACTTTTACAATCCATAATCTTCATTCTGCATAATAGAGTACAAGTTATATATAGACAATGAATTGAAATAACTAAACAAGTTATATGTAGACAACGAATTGAAAAACTTACAAACAATAGCAACTCATAAGCGATTTGTCGAGGGCGTCACCATTGTACATCTGGAAGAGTTCATCAAAGTCGATATGGATTTCTTCGGGGCGGCCGTACTACTCCCGTGGGACACTCACCACGATCATCGTTCTCCCATTCTTTGATTCACTTAAGTACCATGTATGCAAGTAACTCATATTTGTTGGGAGATCATCTTTGCTGACCAAAGGCGCTCCCATGACAAACTGTGGCTTAGGGGCTACCACAGCCTTGGGTAACCTGTCGTCTTGGGAAGCCAGAATGTCTTCAACCGGGATACCCCATTCAGCTGCCCACTTCTTTGCTAATTCCAAATCTTGCCCCTGCACCGGAGGGGGGACATTCTCGGTTAACACCCTGAGGGGTGGGATCGACTGTTTGCCTGTTGTCCAAGCTGAGGAACATCTGATTTTTTTCTTGCTTGTAGTTGAACTTGATTTGCTCCCACTTGCACTTGCACGTGATCTGCTCTTTTTCACTTCCTTCTGCAATGTGCGTGTATAGTCATCAGGCTTATGGTGTAAGTCATACTGTGATGGAAGGGTCATGAAGTATTTTGCAAATGCTATTTGCTTCTCGGTGTATTCCGGGCGGGGCTCGGGTTCCTTCTTTTTCATCTGCGCATCATGATGTTCCTTTGCTATCCTGGTGTTTTCCTCGGGGGTACGATCATAAGGTCTGATAGGAAGATTAGCATGAGGTACCTTTGGGAGGGGTGACCGTTTGCGCTTTGGGGGGCTCCGTCTCTTAGAAATCGTTGGCGGAGCGTTCTTGCTGGCACGCTTCCGCTTAGTATGCGGAGCGGGCGGCGGCGGAGACGGACGACCCAAGTCCGGCGGCGGTGATCGAGATGGACTCGTGTTGTGCTGGCCGACGTCATGTGGAGGGCTTGGAGGTGATGGAGGTGTAGGTGACCTGCGACGACTCGGAGGCGGTGTTGTCCTTGGGGCCGATCCTGGAAGCTTGATGTAGTTCTTGTCCCATAGGATGACTCCACCCAGTACTTCTCCGAGTGTCCTCTCATCTTCGGGTCCAGCTATGTCGAGCTCCATATCATGAAACCCCGCCATGATTTCATCCACCCCGACTTTAGCAAAGCCAGCTGGAATCTCACGGCCATGCCAGTGTGCATCAGGGCCAGAAGGTAAAGCTTGTCCAATGGCCACCTTCATGGATATGTTCTTGAATTTCTGATGGAGTTCACATGATGTTGACTCCTTGATTCCATCGACGGGGTAGCCGGGACCGCCCTCTATCATTCTTCGTGCATCGTCAGGCGGGGCCTCAGATTCAGCCACGCTGCATTTCCGCTTAGATGGGGCGCCGGTAATATCAAATGCAGGATCTTCCTGGCGCGCTACTCCTCTAAGCTCATCAATCTGCTTCTGTTGCTCGTTAATCCTGGCAAGCAACTGGTTGAACTTGTCATTCTCCTCATCCTGTTGCCGCTTCTTTGCTCTCTCTCGGCTTCTGTAAGTGTCTTGGTCTCTGGCAAACCCAAGCCACCACAGGTAAGAAGGACCGAAGCCTCGCGTTCGTCCTCCATGTTCGTCATTGCCGAGGACCAGTGTGAGCAAATCTTTCTCTCTATCTGCAGTGAACTTTCTTTTTCCCTCCTTAATTTCTTTCACTATCCTTTTCCAATTCTCCCTGGGTATCCTAAGACCGTCACTGCAGATGAGGTCCCCTGCTTCTTCGTCGTACGAACCACCATGCGCAAGGAACCAATTTCTTGCTCTCAATTCCCACTCATCACGGAGTGGTTCAGGTACGATGCCCTTAGCTAGCAGATCTTGCTCTTTCTTATCCCACTTTGGGATGGCAGTCTCATAGCCCCCTGGCCCCAGCTTGTGGTGATATTTCTTCTTGTCGGCATTTATCTTGTTCTTTTCTGATAATGCCTCGGCATCTTCTGACTCCTTGTACTCTTGAAATGCCTTCCAGTGATTCGCCTGCTTGGCTAGATACCCCTCGAATACTGGCACTTTCTTTGTCTTCAGATAGTTTTTCCATAGCTTCTTCTTCCAACTACGGAACAGTTCGGCCATCTTCTTTAGAGTCCACTGCTTGACTTTGGCCCTCAGTTTGTCTGCGTCGTCTTCATTCTCACATTCTGGCAGGTTGAAATGTGACATGAGATCATTCCAAAGATTATCTTTGTACCTTTCGACGACATAGTCACTATCGTCTGCCCCTTTGCGCTTGTTCCACTCGCGAACGCTGATCGGAACGTGATCCCTAACGAGAACTCCGCATTGCTTCTTGAATGTGTCAGCAGCAATCTTAAGAAGCTTCGGTTCGCCCGTAGGCAATATCACCTCAAAGGTGTAATGTGTCCGTGCATCCAACTTTCTAGTCGGGCCTCGTTTCGTAGCTTCGCTCGATGTGGAGGCCTAAGAGGGAGAAACATTCGTCAAATGAATGTATATGTATACAATATAGAGCTATCTCCAATATTTTTCACATATTACAAGTGATTGTCGAACTTCATATGTATACCTCGCCGGACATTATTATTTCTTCACCGGCTTCTCCACCGGCTTCTCCATCAGTGGAGCTATCACCTTCTCCATCATTGGACCTATCTCCTGCCCCATCGGCTTCATCTTCGTGTCGGTCGACCTCCATTCCATATCCGGAGGGGTTTAGATATGACGACGGAGATTCAGCTGGTTCAACGTCGGGGCCGTCTTTGATTATATCTTCGAGAAGTTCTTCCTCTTCGAGGTTCCTGATATGTGGATCCATAGTTCTGCAAAAAATGGACATTTGATTAACAAATAAACTAACAAACTATATAAGAGAGGTTGGAAACTTCGAAGTGTCGTTTTATATAGGAGGACCTTTAGTCCCGGGTCTTGGCTAGAACCAAAATTCTAAAATATGTCTAACGGATTCTCTTAACCTTTAAGGATTTAACAAAATGGCGACATTCTAGATGTGTAGGAAATGATCCTATTTTTCCCGATCTCATCTACCCTTCTATATGTCGCATTATTCTATCAGGAACTCCGTTCCAAAACAACTTTAGACCCAGGTCGTGGCTCCACCCGGGACTCCTAGATTTTTGCATAGTATTCAAAGTAGGAGTACTTTTCCAATTTGAGCATTCAGTAAGCAAAACCAAATCGTAAAATAAAGTAGTATTCAAATTAGCATGCATTCAATTATAAGAAAATACATCATCTCTTTTGTCCGTACATCGTCGAATATTATCACTAATACTCCTCGAATACTATCATACATATAGCATCACTGATACATCTAGAACCGTAGCACCCGACGGGTATCATCGCGGGCGGTGGACACCCAAAGAGAAGGAACCATCACAGGATCATAGCTCCAGTGAGATCCCCGAAGAACCTGCCAGGTATGATCGAACCTGCCCTCCAACGCAACCATGTAGCGACGGACGTGCTCATCCTCCTCGCTGACACGGTGACGTACCACCTCCGCGGTGTCCGGAAGCCTCGGCACCGTCATTGGCCCACGCCACCGCCACCAAACAAGGATCGGGTCAACGACGGGCTGGCTCCTCACCAACCTACGCCCCCCGGAAGGTAGCACCTCCCAATATGAGCCGGGCGGGGCCCAGTCCCGGACACGGCCCCTCTGATCAAGCAGGTGTCCTCCGCCGAGTCGACGACGAGGATGCGGGATAGGCATCGTAAAATGAACTAAAAAAATAAACTAGTTCTATTAATTTTCTTGCTAAAAATAAACTATTAACACTTAAGCATATACAATAGCAAAATTAAACTATTAACACTTAAGCATATACAATAGCAAAATTAAGCAATAATCTAAGAAACACTATTAACACTTAAGCATATACACTATACAATAGCAAAATTAAATGACAAAAAAATATATTTCTTCTTCTTGTAACCCTAAACTATTTTTTCCACTTCTTCTATTTCTCCTCATCTTCTACTTCTTCTACTTCTACTTCTCCTCTTCTACTACTTCTCCTCTTCTTCTACTACTTCTCCTCTTCTCTTCTTCTACTTCTCCTCTCCTCCTCTTCTAATTTTTTCCCTTCTTCTACTTCTCCTCTTCTTCTCCTCTCCTCCTCTTCTTATTCTCCTTTTTCTTCTTTTCTTCTCCTCCTCTTCTTATTTTCCTTTTTCCTAATCTTAATTTCTTATTTTTGTTCATATTTCTTCTTCTTGTAACCCTAACCTAATTCTAAATATTACTAACCCTAATAATCTAGCACAAACCTAATAACAATAGGAATTAAATGACAAAAAAATCTTTTTCTTTTTCTTCTTTTCTTCCCTTTTTCTTCTTTTCTTCTCCTTTTTCTTCTTTTCTTCTCCTTTTTCTTCCTTTCTTCTCCTTTTTCTTCTTTTCTTCTCCTTTTTCTTCCTTTCTTCTCCCTTTTCTTCCTTTCTTCCCTTTTTCTTCTTTTCTTCTCCTTTTTCTTCTTTTCTTCTCCTTTTTCTTCTTTTCTTCTCCTTTTTCTTCTTTTCTTCTCCTTCCCTTTTTCTTCTTTTGTTCTCCTTTTTCATCTTTTCTTCTCCTTTTTCTTCCTTTTTTCTCCTTTTTCTTCCTTTCTTCTCCTTTTTCTTCCTTTCTTCCCTTTTTCTTCTTTTCTTCTCATTTTTCTTCTTTTCTTCTCCTTTTTCTTCTCATTTTTCTTCTTCTCTTCTCCTTTTTCTTCTTTTCTTCTCCTTTTTCTTCTTTTCTTCTACTGGCCGGAGTGTTGGGGAGGAGGCACTACTGAAATTCAGAAATTTGCCGTCTGCCAAAGCGGACGGCAAAGGGTGCAACCACGGACGGCAAAGTACACGGTAAAAAAATCCGGTGAAGAGGTTCTTTGCCGTCTGCTTTCCCAAAGCGGACGGCAAAGAATCTTTGCCATGAGGGGGCAGACGGCAAATTAACTGGGATGGCAAAGGGTGCAACGTCCCTGTTAAGTGTTAACGGCAGGCCTCCTCCCTTTGTCGTCTGCCTCCCCCCCTTTGCCATGTGGGGCAGACGGGAAAGAGGGGAGAAAGAGGGGGCAGATTCCCCCCCCCTTTGCCGTCTGCCTCCCCCCTTTGCCATGTGGGGGCAGACGACAAAGAGGGGAGAGATAGGGGGCAGATTCCCCCCTTTGTCGTCTGCCTCCCGCCCTTTGCCATGTGGGGGCAGACGGCAAAGAGGGGAGAGAGAGGGGGCAGATTCCCCCCTTTGTCGTCTGCCTCCCCCCCTTTGCCATGTGGGGGCAGACGGCAAAGAGGGGAACCAACCCCTTTTTTATTTATTTTTTGTTATATCCAGCATTTTTAACAATAATCAGGATATATATATATATTTGACATAAATAAATTTCTTTCCGTACTCATAACCATATTAAAATAACCTCTTATATCCAGCTTTCAAGTTGCATAAAAAGTTTCATATATTACACCAGTTTCATCCACGTGCATACAAAGTTTCATATATTCATATACTACAATAGTTTCAATACAACCCATGGTACAAGAAATCATCTTCATGCATTCCATCAATATTTTCCAAGCTTCCCATGAAGTGAAGGTAATCTGCAAAATAACAAATAAGAAAGTTAGAAGAATAATACTAGATGAAGTAGTGTATATATAGGTTATTTCGGAGAGAAATTAGCTAAGTATAGACCATTTAGGAGCTAACTAAGCTAATTATGTCATTTAGGTGGAACCCTAGCTAACTATAGGTCGTTTCGGAGCTAACTTGGGTAAAATAGGTCATTTCGGAGCAAACTATGCTTATTAAGCCATTTTTGATCTAGCTAGGCTAATTATAGGCCATTTAATACCTAAGTGAGGCGGAATAGGTCATGTTGCAGCTATGTAAGCCTTATTATGTCATTTAGGAGAGAACTTAGCTAAGTATAGGTCATTTTTTATTAAATAGACCATTTAGGAGCTAACTAAGCTAATTATGTCATTTAGATGGATAATTAGCCAATTTAGGCTTTGTTGGATGAGTCTAAGCTACGTAGAAGAAGAGAAAGAGAAGAAGAAGTAAAAGAAGGAGGAGGAGGAGGAGGAGAAGGAGAAGGAAGAGGAGAAGAAGAAGAAAATAAGAAGGAGAAGGAGAAGGAGGAAGAAGGAGGAAGAAGAAGGAGAAGGAGGAGCTCCTTCTCCTCCTTCTCCTCCTTCTTCTCCTTCTTCTTATCCTCCTCCCTCTCCTTCTTCTTCTTCTCCTCTTCTTCTTCTTCCTTCCTTTCATTTTTCCACTTTCTTCTCCTCTCGTCCCCTTCTTCGGGCTAAATTGGCTAAGAATGCCTTTTTGGAGCTAATTATGTCATTTCGAGGATAATTAGCTAAGTATAGGTCATGTTTTATTAAATAGGTCATTTTGGAGCTAACTAAGCTAATTATGTCATTTAGATGGACAATTAGCCAATTTAGGCTTTGTTGGATGAGTCTAAGCTACGTAGAAGAAGAGAAAGAGAAGAAGAAGTAAAAGAAGGAGGAGGAGGAGGAGGAGGAGGAGAAGGAGAAGGAAGAGGAGAAGAAGAAGAAAAGAAGAAGGAGAAGGAGAAGGAGGAAGAAGGAGGAAGAAGAAGGAGAAGGAGGAGCTCCTTCTCCTTCTTCTCCTCCTTATTCTCCTTCTTATTATCCTCCTCCCTCTCCTTCTTCTTCTTCTCCTCTTCTTCTTCTTCCTTCCTTTCATTTTTCCTCTTTCTTCTCCTCTCGTCCCCTTCTTCGGGCTGAATTGGCTAAGAATGCCTTTTTGGAGCTAATTATGTCATTTCGAGGATAATTAGCTAAGTATAGGTCATTTTTTATTAAGTAGACCATTTAGGAGCTAACTAAGCTAATTATGTCATTTAGATGGATAATTAGCCAATTTAGGCTTTGTTGGATGAGTCTAAGCTACGTGGAAGAAGAGAAAGAGAAGAAGAAGTAAAAGAAGGAGGATGAGGAGGAGGAGGAGGAGGAGAAGGAGAAGGAAGAGGAGAAGAAGAAGAAAAGAAGAAGGAGAAGGACAAGGAGGAAGAAGGAGGAAGAAGAAAGAGAAGGAGGAGCTCCTTCTCCTTCTTCTCCTCCTTCTTCTCCTTCTTCTTATCCTCCTCCCTCTCCTTCTTATTCTTCTCCTCTTCTTCTTCTTCCTTCCTTTCATTTTTCCTCTTTCTTCTCCTCTCGTCACCTTCTTCGGGCTAAATTGGCTAAGAATGCCTTTTTGGAGCTAATTATGTCATTTCGAGGATAATTAGCTAAGTATAGGCCATTTTTTATTAAATAGGTCATTTTGGAGCTAACTAAGCTAATTATGTCATTTAGATGGATAATTAGCCAATTTAGGCTTTGTTGGATGAGTCTAAGCTACGTAGAAGAAGAGAAAGAGAAGAAGATGTAAAAGAAGGAGGAGGAGGGGGAGGAGGAGGAGGAGGAGAAGGAGAAGAAGAAGAAAAGAAGAAGGAGAAGGACAAGGAGGAAGAATGAGGAAGAAGAAGGAGAAGGAGGAGCTCCTTCTCCTTCTTGTCCTCCTTCTTCTCCTTCTTCTTATCCTCCTCCCTCTCCTTCTTCTTCTTCTCCTCTTCTTCTTCTTCCTTCCTTTCATTTTTCCTCTTTCTTCTCCTCTTGTCCCCTTCTTCGGGCTAAATTGGCTAAGAATGCCTTTTTGGAGCTAATTATGTCATTTCGAGGATAATTAGCTAAGTATAGGTCATTTTTTATTAAATAGGTCATTTTGGAGCTAACTAAGCTAATTATGTCATTTCGAGGATAATTAGCTAAGTATAGGTCATTTTTTATTAAATAGGTCATTTTGGAGCTAACAAAGCTAATTATGTCATCTAGCTATCTTTTATTAAAACACTAGAAATAACATACCTAAGTTAGGGTCAAGCACGGTGGCTCTGGCTTGTTTCACCTGGAGAAGGCTGCCCTGGAGAAGGCTCGACTGTAGACGGGTCGTGCGATGCGTTTCGGGACATATTCTGCACCAAACATCGTTTGCAATGTGTAGTTAGCATGAGGACACTCTTAAGATCACTCCACTGAAATGAAACTCACCGTCCCCGCCACCTTAATGACTGGCATTGGCGGAGGAACTTGGTCGTTCTTCTCGCACATAAACTGTACATTTGGTTTCGACAAGTCAAACTTTTTATTTATTAATGAAACGTACATTCAAATGCAAGATTTGAAATAACATGAAGAAGAAACTTACCACGAAGAGCTCGTATATGGCCCTGGTAGACGCATCATTTCGTGCCCTCTCCGCCTCCAATAATGCAGTCGTCTCTCCTCCAACTCCCTAATTTCCTTATCCTTCTCCGCCATAGCTGCCTGCATTGTCTCTCTCTCTTTCTGAATAGCAGCCTACAACACAACTCATTGTTAGCAATGTAATCATATTGGTTCCAACACACAACATAATGCGGAAAGATAGTTGAGTCCATTAAACTAACCTCGATGGCGAGCTCGACTGGCCGTGGACGACGTGTTATCTCCGGACAAGAGCTCGTTTGGCGTGCCTTTATCTGCCGGAGAGAGCTAGGACAACGTATAAGGCCGTCTCCAATGGCGATCGAGCCATGGGGCCTCCCGTTGCCAGCTATCATCACCAGCTCTGGATCAATAGGCCCCTCGCTCGGGTTAAAGTCCTCCCCTTTCCTCGCCTTCCCGTGATCTCTGTACTTCACGAGCTTGTCGTGGGAGGAGATGTTGGTGAAGTTTTCTGGATGCTCGAGGTCAGACTCAGAGAATGCCTTGACCTTCTTGTACGAGGCAGTATGGGCCATCGCATACAGGTCGTACATCTGTGGCGCCTCCGTCTTATTGTGACGCGCCTAAAAGAGAGAGAGAGGAAAATTGTATTGGTAAAGGGCTCAAGATAGCATTAAGAATGAATTGCATGAGGCATGAAGCAAACCACATACCCAGTTCTCGCCAAATTGGATTAAGTTGACGCTGCCTTGATGGTGTGGCACGCCAACCATTTTGCCACGCCTCTCCTTGGCGTTGTTGTGGCTGGCCTCCCACGTTTCAGAACACCACTGATCCACCAAGGCCTCCCAACAATCCATCTTATCCACACACCATCTCGGGGGCACCTAAGTTAATAAAGAGAAATTTGAGCGCGTAAGAACCAAATCAAGGAAACTAAATACAAAGCCTTAATAATATGTAATTACCTTCATGTAATGCTCCTTCTCCATCTTAGCATCACGACACTTCGCCTTGTCAAGCCTAATACGCCACATGGCATAGTAGTCTCGAACAGCCTGCACCCGAGCCTCGTGCCGAAAGTTTTGAAGTAGGCGGCGACATTCGGTTTCGATAACCTTTGCCGCGTCCTCCTCGTATCCCTCCTCACACCTGTAGTAGGTCTGCAAACGAGACAACACCGATTAGTACAATAAATAGCTATGGTTGATTTATAATTGTGTGAAAGAGAAATTACCCAGAACTTTCGGATCACCATGTCTGCCCTCGTGTCACACAAAACACCGTCGATCTCCACCTCCGGTGGGGCCGGGGCACCCAAGTAGTGCTCCGAGCTCATTCCTACCTCTCGCTCCCGACCGGGCAACGTAACAAACCCTGGGAAGTTTTGACGACAAAGAACACCAAGGACGCTGTTGGGCTTGCGGACACCCTTGGCAACAATCCAACCCCTGCAGTATGACAAATTAAAGCCAAAACATTAGATATTTGAGAAAACGCGAAGGCAAAAGGTTAAATAAGAGTAAATTAACTTACTTGTCCCCATTTGGCCTAATCGACCACCTCCGCTCGGGGGTCGCTGGCACGAGCGGGAGCCCCGAACTACCACGCTGGTAGACGGTAGCCCCCTCACCCAGCTCCTCGTCGCTACCAGCATGGCCACTTGCCTCAGGCCAGGTATCCCACTGGGTCTCTTGGGACGTACCCTCATCCCTGCTTTGCTCCGGAGTCGCCTCGAAGGAAGCCTCTGGGACACGAGTCTCGTGGGTCGAAGGCTCGTCGACCTGAGGCTCGTCGACCCGAGGCTCATGAACCGGAGACCGTGTAGCCTCCACCTCAGACGAATCCACCCTAGAAGTCCTATGCTCAGGTGAATCAGCTTGGGGTGGTGGCGGAGACCGTGTAGCCCTACCTCTCCCGCGGCCACGTGTACCTTTAGTACAACATAAATACCAACATGAGTAATAAAATGTATATAAATACCAATATGCATACCACATGAGTACAACATAAATACCAACATGAATACAACGTGTACCTTTAGTGCCTCTCGGCTTCGCGGGGGGTCGACCTCCTCTCACGGGGGGCGCTCCTCGCAAAGTAGAGAGAAACACTCTCCGAAGAGGCGAGGCAGGAATGGAAGTACCCATCCCATCACCCGTCGACGAAGAAGCAGCCGCGGAGTGCTTTCGACCCTTTCCCACCATCTTTCAACACCTGTCATGACAAAGAGTAAATGAAATTAGTACAACATAAATACCAACAGGAGTAATAAAATGTATATAATTTAAGTGTATCATCGTCATAAATACCAACGTGACTAATAAAAATTGAATACCTAACATGAACTCCAAATTTATATATAGTATAATAGTTGAATACCTGACATGAACTAATAACAATCGTCCTCGTCTATATATGCTTCGGGGTCAATAAATGCATCATGATCATCACTATCGTCAATAAATGCATCATCATCATCATCACTATCACGAAGAACATGTGGAAGGCCACCATTATGTAATCGGTCAAGAAGTGACAGGTCATCCGCAGTAGTAACCTCTTCTTCTTCTAGCTCTTCCTCTTCGGGCTCAGGGGTTAAGACGGATTCACTGTCGCTGTCTACTTCAATGTTCTGGGGTGAAGTAGAGCGGTTCTTGAAACGTTTCTTGGACATACGTGTTTCTTGGAAGAATTCTCCTTCATATGTGTCTGGGTTAATGTGAGGTTCGTAATCCTCTTCATTGAGGGTAGGTGGTCTAAAATGTGGTGGCACTTCATAAACGACATCCCAACCTTTGAGATTTGGATCAGTTTGGCAGGCCCACGGTAGATAGAAAACTTGTGTCGCCTGTTGAGCCGTAATATAGACATCGGGAACATCTAAGTCGGTGTTTTGGTTGATTTCGACTAGTCCTATATGTTCATGAGTCCTTCTAGTCTCCCTCGGCTCAAACCAATAACATTTGAAGACTACGACGGTCGGTGGGTTTTCACCATAGAATAGAAGTTCATAAATTGCTTCAACTCTTCCATAATACTCGGTGTCTCCTTCGCCGATAGAAGAGACAGAACAATTTGTAGTCTTTAGGTCGGGCATAGATAGCTCTTTGCGAAAGGTACGAACGTGATACCCGTTGATGTTGTATTTGCCAAATGAACGGACCTTATAGTCAAAACCATAAGCGACTTGTCTCAACTCAGCGTCCATAGACTCTGCACCAGCCTACAAGTTTAATACAAAAGAATGGATGCATTAGCCGCAAATTAGACCAATAAATCAAATGGGCCCTTAATGGTAATAAATTACCCTTTGTTTGAACCAAGAGATGAAACCGGGATAGTCGCCTCCATGCTTTGCGAGAAGCTCATACTCTTCAACGGAATCCTTTTCGATGACCGCTCCATCCGAGAATTCGGCGATGTATCGACTATATCAAATATACGGGAATAAGAGTAGTTAAAAGCAATTAGAAGTTGCGGAACAATAAATTACCGAGAACTTACTCGATGTACGGCCGCACTTCCGTTAGGTTGGTGAAGATATACAATGAAATGGTCCGCCATTCTTCGACATCCAACGATTTCCCTTTCGAAGCACCGGATGGTGCGAGCTTACCTTTGAATAGGCTGAGGTTGGATCGAACTTTTTCTCGATCGCCATCATTGTACCGAGGCTTCGGGTTATGCAAATGATGATTTTTGGCTTCGTAGTGTGTTGTCACGAAGTTTGCCGCCTCCTCAGTAATGAATGCCTTGGCCATCGATGCTTCAATTCTACGTTTATTTTTACACTTAGGTCGAAGCGTCTTCTGCATCCTCTCAGTTGAGTAGCACCATCGATTTTGAACGGGCCCTGTCGTGGGTATAAGCCTGACAGTAGATGTGTAGGGTACGAAAAGGATGGGCAGAGCTTTAGCTACGGCGAGGTTGTATGAGTTCAGGCCCCTCTGCGGTGGAGGTAATAGCCCTACGTCTCAGTGCTCAGGGAGCTTGTTGTCGAGTGGAAATGTGGAATACAATGAGTTGCTAACCCCTCTACCAGCGGGGGAGGTGGCTTATAAAGAGTGCGCTACCCTCCGCAATGGTTCCGGTACAGGGGTGGAGTAGTGGCCATTGAATGCATACGTTACATGTAACGTATGCCCTAAATGCTAATAAATGCACTTGGAAATGTACGACCGTTTCCCTCCAGGGAGGTTACGATGTACCGAGTGGTAACTAGTCGGTTAGCTTGATATCCTCCGAATGCTAGTCTCCGACTGGATAGCTGAGGACCTGTTACCGACTGGATGATGGGGAGTCCTTAATTAAGTCGGAGCTGACTAAGGGCCTTGTCCTTTGTGAAGGGTAGTCCTTGGGTAGGACCTACAGGGCAGGCCTATGACCCTACCCTAGGACTATAACCCCATCATTAGTCCCCGAATGGATTGGGGTTGGAACGACGAAGCGATGCTAGAAGTTTGGATCCGACCGGAGCGAGCTTGGCTTGGGCGTTGCTTGCCTCAATCCATTTTATCTTTTCTGGCCAACGATCCGAGTGGAAGTACTCGTGAAACAGACTGTCGGAAGCCGATTGCTTCTGCGGCATCTTTTGACGCGACCGGTCAACTGACAGCGGCGGATTTTCCGGGATCTCAAATTTCGGGTTCCGCGCGCTCAGCGGGGATGACGCGATCGTGCTCGAGTAGCGCCTAACGCCTCGATTCTCGCGCCTTCAACCTCTTCACTAATATCGCCGCGGTGGGTCGGGGGATAAGGATTCGGGCCCACCTGCCAGCGACCCAGTCGGAACCCAACTTAAATCTCGGCGGCGAGGGTTCTTCGTTACGCTCGCCGAATCTCTTGCCTTCGCCTGCTCCGTCTCTCTCGCCACCTCCAGCGCCTCTACACTCCTCCTTCCTCCTTCCTCCCGCGGGTCAGCAGTTTCCGCCATGACCAAGGGTCAGACCAACAAGATGGAGGCGAGGAAGAAGAAGGGGAAGGCGGCGACTCCTGCTCAGCGGCGGCAGCGGCCGCTGCCGGCGGGGTGGATTGAAGGCGACTTCCTCCCCTCCACGGTGACGGAGGGGGATCTGCTGCAGCTGGTTGAGCACGGGATGATCGTGCACAAGTCTTGGAGGCTGCCGGCGGAGAACGAGGTCGAGCCGGCGCCCCGGGAGGGGGAGCGCGTCTTGCTGCTCAGCCACGTCTATCGAGGTTTCTGCTTGCCCCCGCATCCTTTCTTCAAGGGCATCATCAATCACTTCAGGGCACAACTTCACCACTTTCCCCCGAACGCCATTGCCCATCTCTCCGCTTTTATAGTTCTGTGCGAGTGTTTCATTGGTTGTCCTCCCCATTGGGGGCTGTTCAAGCACATATTTTCTGCTAGATCCCAAACCATCAAACGACTCAGCCAGTCGGATGATAAAACACATCTTCTCCAGCTCTGCGGGGGCCTAGGTTTCCAGAAAAAGAGTCGGAGCAGTTATCCTGCCCTCCAGCTAAGTGAGTCGGTCAGGAACTGGCAGTCGACGTGGTTCTACTGCCAGGATATCGCCTGTCCGAATGCTTCGACAGGGCTGCCTCCCTTTAGCTTAGATCGGCCCGCCCCACCTAAGCAACTCGCGCTCACGAGGGCGGAGAAGAACGACATCCAGCCTCTGATCGGGGCGCTTGTAGATGTCGTCAGGAGGGGGGTCACTGGCATAGACTTGCTAGAGGTCTTCCTCGGTCGGCGTATCCAACCCCTGCAGGCTCGCGACCACGCCATGTGGCATTATATGGGGCCCGAGGATTCCACTCGGACCAACGTTGTGGGCGTGACTGAGGAGAACTTGACCTCGTGGGTGCTCCAGATCACAGGCCCCTGCGAGAATCCGAAAGGATCTCGGCGAGTGAAGCCTTTCTGTGCGGATAGTCCTCCTCCGAATCAGGTGAGTGGCACTTGTCGAGCGCTCCTGACTGTCTTAATCTTATCGTTTGCTTGAATCTCTGTGTGACGTCTAATGTCGCCGACTGAATTTTATGCAGGAGTGGACCAACTGGTTCTCTCCCGTCTCGAACGGGAACCCGGCCGAGGGGGAGGAAGGCAGCCAGGAAGGCAGCATGGAGAGCGCCGAATATGTCTCCGACAGCGGGGAGTCGGAGGAAGAGACTAGCGAGGAAGAGGAGGAATACGAAGAGCAGGACTCGCCGCCTCCGCAAACAGAGCATCAGACCAAGCACCGACACGAGCCTGTCGTTCCCTCGGCCCCTCCAGCATCTTCGAGTGCTCCGCCCACTGCCCCGGTGGTCCCGAGTGCTCGGAGCACCAAGAGGGTTAGGGATGCTGCCACTGAGCCTGCGGGTCAGCCTTCCAAGGCGGCCAAACCGAGTGGGTTCAAACCTCGGAAGGCTCTGTCGCGGATGAGGGTTGCTGTCCCCGTCACCTCCGCGTAAGTGTATCGATCTTCTAATTTCTTCTTATATCCAAGTGAATTCCTGTTCATTGGTCGAATGGATTTCACTCGACAGAGTCGCTACTTCTGCCACCTCTCCGGTGCACCAGGAGGATGACCCCATGGACACGGACAACGTCGTCTCGTCCCAGCCAGGTGCGTTGTAGTGACTTCGAGTATTTTATTCTATCATAGGTTCTGCCTCTTTCTTTTTCTGAGATCTTGCGTCGTTCGGTCTATTAGGGGCGATTTGCGTGGACAAGGGCGATCAGGGCAGAGCTGAACAGGCTGCGAAGCCCGTTCTTGAGGCTGCTCCGCCTGTTGCTGCTCCCGCCGCCGACGTGCCGCCGACTGAGGCGCTGCCGGTGACTGAACCGGCGCTGGTGGTTGAGGTGCCGACTGGAGCGGACCTTGGGATGCCTCAGGAACTTCCGACGATGCCAGGCTCATCGAATGTCGAGTTCAACATCCAGCGTCTCCCGGAGGAGCAGGTGGGAGCGGCCAAGGGAGCCATGGTGCAGGCAGAGCTGATGGCTAGAGAAGCCAAGAGGGCCTACGACTCCGTCGCGTCCTTGTACCGGCGGAGCTTGGAGCTGCGGGATGATATCCGAGTAAGTGGGCTAGTAAGTATTTACTTTTCTCTTGTAACCCACTGGGTGTTTTTGGAGACCATCTGTTGTTTGCAATGGGTTCACTCTGAGTGAACCCAGTGGGTGTAGTCCCCGAGACTTCTGTCGAGTGCTTGCATCGGCAGTTGTCTTTATATATAATGTCTTTGCTTTGATCGGATCTGTAAATAATATGATCGACTGCGAGCAGTTGTGGCACTCAGAGTGCACTTACTGTAAGAGTCCCCGAGAGTAATTTGTACTCATGTCGGGTAGTATTGGCCTCATAGGCGTAGGTGGTAACATGCATCTCAATAGGGCGGGCCTGCTTGAGTTGCATGCCAGTGGGGTCACTCTCAGTGAACCCACTGGGTGTAGTCCCCGAGACCGCTGTCGACTGCTTGCGTCGGCAGGGGTCTGAAGAACTTAGACCTTTATTGTGGAATTTTCTGATTGTCTGCTGGTGTTTGTTGGCAAAAAACTTGTGAAATGGGAACAGCCTATGATACTCTCAGGGTGGAGAAGCATCGGTTAGCTAGTGAGCTTGATGCGGTGCTGCTTGCAATGGCTGGCATGAAGGATGCTCTGGCGGTACGAGAGAAGTCATTGGAGGAGGCTCGCGAAGCGAACAGGGTGTTGACTGAGGAAGTTGAAAAAATGGGGAAACAGAGGACTGCTCTGATGGGACAAATGGATGTGCTGAACAAACGGTGCAGAGCACAGGAGAAATACGTCAGCGACTGGGCTCGGCAGATGATGACGCGTCTGGCTGGTAAGTCCTGCTCTTTCCGAGTGATTGTGTTATGCGCGTCATACTCGGTGCTTATTGTGTGCTTGTCCTATTGTCGCAGATTTTTGCTTTGACGCTGAAGCTGAAGCGGCTGATGTGGAGCGGTCGATTCTCGAGAACGTTCCACTCGGCGAGGACGCCAATCGGGATCTGCTCCGTGCGCACATCCGCGTGGGCAAAGTTGGTCCTTTCATCGGTCGACTGAGAGAAGTCGTCGGCCGAATCGACAAGGAGCTTTGGCCAGAAGATGAGTTGCGGCAGGAGATGGAGAACCTGATGACCCGACTAGAGGAGATTCCGAACCGAGTGCAGTCGTGGAAGAAATCTGCAGCTCGTTGTGGTGCAGATGTTGCTCTGTAGCTGGTCCGAGTCCATTGCAAGGAGGTGCGCGAGGAGAAACTGAAGACGTTGAAGGTGGCCAACGCGAAGAAACTTCGATTCGAAGACTTCATGGAAACCTTCCTTGAAAGTGCCACCCGCATCGCCGACGGTATTGATCTAGACACGTTCGTAGAGCCCTCCAGTCCTGGTGTTATCCAGATGATACGTAAGAACACTTTTATCCTTGGTATGCCGAGTGTTTATCTGTAAGAAACTTTGGCCACTGCTGTTGGCCGTCACATTCTTGTTTCGGTGTGGGTAAGCTTGATCCACACCGAGCCACTATCTTTGGTTGAACTATGAATCAAATCTTTTGCTCTTCTGTTGCAATTTTGACTCGAGTTTTGGTTTGTCGTTTCTTGGTGAAGCCAAAGGGAAACATTCGGAACATGTCAATTGTCTTGACATCTGCATGAGCCTCATTGAGGGTCCGTGGAATTTCCGATTGGATCTGTATTATCACCGAGTTGTATTTTTGGATCGCAGCTAAGTCCCCGAGTGTGACGTTAAGTGTACACTCGGAGAAAGTTAATACTTAGGCGATTCTGGATCGCAGCTAAACCTCCGAGTGTGACATGAAGTGCACACTCGGAGAAGGTTAATACTTAGGCGATTCTCGATCGCAGCTAAGTCCCCGAGTGTGATGTGAAGTGCACACTCGCAGAAGGTTAATACTTAGGCGATTCTGGATCGCAGCTAAGTCCCCGAGTGTGATGTGAAGTGCACACTCGGAGAAGGTTAATACTTAGGCGATTCTGGATCGCAGCTAAGTCTCCGAGTGTGACGTGAAGTGCACACTCGGAGAAGGTTAATACTTAGGCGATTCTGGATCGCAGCTAAGTCCCCGAGTGTGATGTTAAGTTCACACTCGGAGAAAGTTAAAACTTAGGTGATTCTGGATTGCAGCTAAGCCTCCGAGTGTGACATGAAGTGCACACTCAGAGAAGGTTAATACTTAGGCGATTCTGGATCGCAGCTAAGCCCCCGAGTGTGACGTTAAGTGCATACTCGGAGAAGGTTAATACTTAGGCGATTCTGGATCGCAGCTAAGTCCCCAAGTGTGACGTTAAGTTCACACTCGGAGAAAGTTAAAACTTAGGTGATTCTGGATCGCAGCTAAGCCTCCGAGTGTGACGTAAAGTACACACTCGGAGAAGGTTAATACTTAGGCGATTCTGGATCGCAGCTAAGCCCCCGAGTGTGACGTTAAGTGCACCCTCGGAGAAGGTTAATACTTAGGCGATTCTGGATCGCAGCTAAGTCCCCGAGTGTGATGTGAAGTGCACACTCGGAGAAGGTTAATACTTAGGCGATTCTGGATCGCAGCTAAGTCCCCGAGTGTGATGTGAAGTGCACACTCGGAGAAGGTTAATACTTAGGCGATTCTGGATCGCAGCTAAATCTCCGAGTGTGACGTGAAGTGCACACTCGGAGAAGGTTAATACTTAGGCGATTCTGGATCGCAGCTAAGACCCCGAGTGTGATGATAAGTTCACACTCGGAGAAAGTTAAAACTTAGGCGATTCTGGATCGTAGCTAAGCCTCCGAGTGTGACGTGAAGTGCACACTCGGAGAAGGTTAATACTTAGGCGATTCTCGATCGCAGCTAAGCCCCCGAGTGTGACGTTAAGTGCACACTCGGAGAAGCTTAATACTTAGGCGATTCTGGATCGCAGCTAAGTCCCCGAGTGTGACGTTAAGTTCACACTCGGAGAAAGTTAAAACTTAGGCGATTCTGGATCGCAGCTAAGCCTCCGAGTGTGACGTGAAGTGCACACTCGGAGAAGGTTAATACTTAGGCGATTCTGGATCGCAGCTAAGCCTCTGAGTGTGACGTGAAGTGCACACTCGGAGAAGGTTAATACTTAGGCGATTCTGGATCGCAGCTAAGCCCCCGAGTGTGACGTTAAGTTCACACTCGGAGAAAGATAAAACTTAGGCGATTCTGGATCGCAGCTAAGCCTCCGAATGTGACGTGAAGTGCAAACTCGGAGAAGGTTAATACTTAGGCGATTCTGGATGCAGCTAAGCCTCCGAGTGTGACGTGAAGTGCACACTCGGAGAAGGTTAATACTTAGGCGATTCTGGATCGCAGCTAAGCCCCCGAGTGTGACGTTAAGTGCACACTCGGAGAAGGTTAATACTTAGGCGATTCTGGATCGCAGCTAAGTTTTTTTTTGAGACCGGAGTCTGCGACCGCGAAAGAACTTTGAACCTGCAAAAAACTCAATCTGCTTTATATTATTTCACCAATACTTATTCTTTACATTGCTTCAGTCGACGGTCACGTGTAGAAGCGCTTGAGGAGATCTCCATTCCATGCTCGCGGCTCGTCTCTCTCCCTATCGACGTTGTAGAGTCTGTATGCCCCATTGTTCAGCACCTTGGAGATGATGAAGGGTCCTTCCCAGGTAGGAGCCAACTTATGAGGTCTTTGCTGATCCACTCGGAGCACCAGGTCGCCTGCTTGGAAAGTACGACTCCTGACGTGTCGCGCGTGAAAACGCCGCGGATCTTGTTGATAAATGATTGAGCGAGTCAGTGCCATCTCGCGCTCCTCCTCTAAAAGATCCACTCCGTCTTGCCTTGCTTGTTCTGCTTCAGCTTCGGAGAAGAGTTCGACTCGTGGCACATTGTGAAGCAAGTCACTCAGAAGGACCGCTTCTGCTCCATAAACGAGGAAGAACGGTGATCGCCCTGTAGATCTGTTCGGGGTTGTGCGAAGTCCCCAAAGCACTGAAGGTATCTCGGTAACCCAAGCGCCAGTGGCATGTCCTATCTCTCGCAGGAGTCGGGGCTTCAGACCTTGCAAGATAAGTACGTTCGCCCGCTCTGCTTGTCCATTGGACTGCGGGTGCGCCACGGAAGAAAAATCCACTCGGATACCTTGGCTTGTACAGAATCCTTTGAATCTGTCCAAATCAAAGTTTGTCCCGTTGTCCGTGATTATGCTGTGAGGTACACCGAATCTGAAGATGATGTCCCCGACAAACTTGACGGCTGTTGAGGCGTCGAGCTTCTTGATGGGCTTGGCTTCGATCCATTTTGTGAACTTTGTCGACTGCCACCAACAGATGTGTGTATCCACCTTGGCCTGTCTTGAATGGCCCGACTGTATCTAATCCCCACACTGCAAACGGCCACACAAGAGGGATCGTCTTCAACGCAGACGTTGGCTTGTGGGACTTGTTGGAGTAGAACTGGCAGCCCTCACATCGGTCAACCATATCTTTAGCCATCTCGTTAGCTTGCAGCCAGAAGAAACCAGCCCTGAATGCCTTGGCGACGATTGCTCTCGAAGAAGCATGATGACCGCAGGTCCCCGAGTGAATATCCTCCAGAATCAGTTGCCCCTCCTCTGGGGAGATGCATCGTTGAAGAACGCCTGGGATACTTTCTTTGTACAATTGGCCATCAATGACAGTGAATGACTTCGACCTGCGGACTATCTGCCTGGCCTAGACTTCGTCTTCTGGTAGTTCCTGCCTCAGGATATATGCAATGATCGGCACAGTCCAATCGGGGACGACAGAAAGAATCTCCATGACCAGATCAACCACAGCAGGTACATCGACTTCAGTCGGATCCGTTGAACTCTTCGGTTGTACCGGCTCTTCTGTAAAAGGATCTTCTTTGACTGAGGGAAGGTGGAGGTGCTCGAGGCAGACGTCACTCGGGACTGGTCTCCGAGTGGATCCGAGTTTCGCCAACTCATCCGCTGCTTGGTTCTGCAGTCTCGGAACATGGTGAAGTTCTAGACCTTCAAACTTCTTCTCAAGCTTCCTCACTGCATTGCAGTATGTAGTCATGGTGGGGTTCCTGACGTCCCACTCTTTCATCACTTGATTGACCACAAATCCGAATCGCCGTAGACCATCAGGCGACGGACACCGAGTGAGATGGCCATACGCAACCCGTAGAGGAGAGCTTCATACTCTGCCTCGTTGTTGGAGGAATCGAAGTGCATCTGTAGCACGTACTTGAGCTTGTCGCCCTTTGGTGATATGATCACAACACCAGCGCCGGAGCCATTCAACATCTTGGACCCATCGAAGAACATTGTCCAATGGGCCGAGCAGATGTGGGTCGGTTGCTGTTGTTCTACCCATTCTGTTATGAAGTCAGCCAGAGCTTGAGACTTAATAGCTTTCTTGGCCTCGAACTTGATATCGCAGTACAACATCTCCATCGCCCACTTCGCCACTCGGCGTGACGCGTCTCGATTGTGGAGAATTTCCGACAATGATGGATCAGAAACGACAGACACCGAGTGGTCTTGGAAATAATGAGCCACCTTCTTCGAAGTCATGTAAATCCCGTAGATAAGTTTTTGATAGTGGGGATACCTCTGCTTGGAAGGAGTCAGGACTTCGGAGATGTAGTACACTGGCCGCTGAACTTTGTATGCTTTGCCTTCTTCTTCCCGTTCGACTGTAAGGACAGTACTGACGACTTGATTTGTAGCCGCGATATACAGAAGAAGGGGCTCTTTACTGAGCGGAGCAGTAAGAACCGGCTGGGTGGAAAGTAGGACTTTGAGGTCGTCGAATGCGACTTGGGCTTCGTCTGTCCACTCGAAGGTATCTGATTTCTTCATGAGTCGGTACAGAGGAAGCGCTTTCTCGCCGAGTCGACTGATGAACCTGCTCAAAGCCGCTAGGCAACCTGTGAGCCGTTGAACATCGTGTATTCTGACCGGCCTCTCCATTCGGACGATGCTCGCGATCTATTCGGGGTTGACATCGATCCCTCGTTCGGAAACAAAGAAACCGAGTAACTTTCCGCTGGGAACACCGAATGAACATTTGGCGGGGTTGAGCTTGATATCGTACCTACGAAGGTTGGCGAATGTTTCAGCCAAGTCAGTCAGCAGGTCGGAACCTTTGCGTGACTTGACTATGATATCATCCATATACGCCTCCACATTCCGACCGATCTGGTCGAGGAGACATTTTTGGATCATGCGCATAAAGGTAGCTCCTGCGTTCTTCAAACCGAATGGCATAGTGATGTAGCAGAAGCACCAGAATGGGGTGATGAAGGCTGTTTTTAACTCATCGGGACCATGCAGACGGATCTGATGATAGCCCGAGTAGGCATCAAGAAATGACATACGCTCGCAACCCGCAGTCGAATCGACAATTTGATCTATGCGGGGGAGCGGAAAATGGTCCTTCGGGCAGACCTTATTGAGATGCTTGAAGTCGATGCACATTCGGAGCGACTTGACCTTCTTGGGCACCATGACAACATTGGCGAGCCACTCGGAGTGGTGAACCTCACGAATGAAGTTGGCTGCCAGCAGCTTGGCCACCTCTTCCCCGATTGCCTTCCTCTTGTGCGCGGCGGACCGGCGCAGGCGCTCTCGGACGGGCCGAGCGGTGGAATCCACGTGCAGTCGGTGCTCAGCCAACTCCCTGGGTACACCTGGCATGTCAGAGGGTTTTCATGCGAAGATGTCCCAGTTCTCACGGAGGAATTGGGTGAGCTCGGCTTCCTATTTAGGATCGAGGGTGGTGGAGATGTTCGTCGGGGCAGCAATGGCGTCTGTCGGGTGGATGCTGACCTTCTTCGTCTCTCCCGCCGACTGAAATGCAGACTCTGAAGCTGGCTTCTTCGAGTGCATCAGCTCGGCGGGGTCGACTATTTTCTTGTACTCGTCAAGCTCGAGGACGGCCATTTGCTGGTCGGCGATTCTTGATCCCTGCTGCAGACAATCTTTAGCCCGCTGCCGATTGCATGTGATGGTGATCACACCCTTCGGGCCTGGCATCTTCAGCTTCAGGTATACGTAACATGGACGGGCCATGAAACGTGCATACGCTGGGCGACCCAGAATCGCGTGATAAGCGCTCTGGAAGTCGACCACTTCGAACGTCAGCTTTTCCTTGCGGAAGTTCTTGTCGGAGCCGAAAACGACGTCCAACGCGATCTGGCCGAGTGACTTGGCCTTCCGTCCAGGGACGACTCCATGCAACTACATGCTGCTCTCGCTGAGTTTGGACATCGGGATGCCCATCCCCTTGAGTGTGTCGGCGTACATGATGTTCAAGCCGCTGCCACCATCCATGAGGACTTTGCGCAGTTGGACTCCTTCTACCACCGGGTCGACGACCAGAGCCTGTCTCCCCGGGGTGGGTACATGTGCCGGATGATCCGACTGGTCGAAGGTGATCGCAGTCTGAGACCATTTGAGGAACTTGGGGTTGGTAGGTGTGGCCATGTTCACCTCTCTGTTCACCAGCTTCAGTCGGCTCTTGCTCTCGACGTCAGCGAAAATCATGAGGGTTGCATGGACTTGGGGGAACGGATCCTCCTTATCCTCCTCATCCTGTTCATGGTCCTTCTCACTTGGTTGCCCTTCGCTGAACCCCTGGATCAGGAGGCGACACTGTCGAGTGGTATGCTTCGCATATATGGGGTTGCCCTCTTCGTCCATCTTCGTATGAACCGGACATGGCTGGTCCAGGATGGGGTTATTGAACTGCTTCTTCTTGGGGGTGAACTGAGCCTTCCCTTTGCCCTTAAACTTGGCATTGGTTACGACTGCAGCTTCTGCTTGCGGAGCTGTCGGAGCTTTCTTCTTCTGCTTCCGAGTGTTGCCCCCGTCTCCTTCAGCGACTGTTTTGTGCTTGCCGCTTCGGATGCGGTCCTCTTCTTCGCCATTTGCATAGCGTGTCGCTATCTCCATCATCTTGCTCATGGAGATGTCGCCTGTTCGGCCAAACTTAAGGTACAGATCCCTGTACCGCACGCCTGCCTTGAAGGCGCAGACTGCTTGATGCTCGGTGACGTTCTCCACCGTGTGGTAGAGAGTTGTCCAACGCTGGATGAAGTCGCGCAGGGGCTCATTCTGCTTCTGGACGTAGTGCTGGAGCTCCACGAGGCCAGCAGGGCGCTTGCACGTCCCTTCGAAGGTCCTGATGAACACTCGGGCTAGATCTACCCAGCTGTAGATGCTTGAGGGGGCCAACTGGTTCAGCCACGCTCGCGCCGAGCCGTCGAGCATCAGAGGGAGGTGCTTCATGGTGACATGGTCGTCTCCTCCTCCGATCTGGACTGCCACTCGGTAATCATCTAGCCACGTTTCTGGCTTGGACTCCCCTGTAAACTTGTTAATTCCCGTCGCCAATCGGAAGTTGGGAGGGATGTCAGCCAAACGGATGGCTCGACTGAAACACTCGGGACCAGAAACGATGACCCTGCTTCCACTCGGACGGTCAATATCGCGACCATCGCGGTGGGCCCGGCCCCTGTCGACCCTCCGCTGGGCGATATGCCCTCTTGCGTCGGGCCTTGGGTCGTAAGTGTCACCGACTGAACGCCGATCATCATGATGTCGGGGCCCGTAGGGCCCACCCCGCGGAGGGATGCGTGAACGGTGGTGACCTTCATGATTTATGGAGCGGCTGCCTCCTCTGTGCCGCTGATGGGAACCTGGGCTGTGAACCGACCGATGCGTATTCGCATGAACAGAACTATTATAGATCCTGTTGTGTGACTGGGAGACCGCCGAATTCTGCTGCTGCGCCGTGTGCAACAGGGCTCGGATCTGCTCGATCCCTCTACCAGCCTCTGAATCAGTCGGCTGGAGGGAATCGGCTATCTTGGCAGCTGCAGCCAAGTTGAGGAGGGGTGTGCGGAACAGCTCCACGTTGCTCCGCCGAGTGTTCCGACTGGCAGAACGGCGAGGCGGACAACGCGCACCGGACGCTTCACTGATCTCGTGCTCGTTCCGGCCAGCTTGACGGGGGTCATCATGGGAATTGGCCATGTGTACTTCTGCTGCAGGCCCGCGACCCGCGTACTCGGAAGGAAACTCAGTCGGAACCGAGCCCGAGCGCTGGGATGGCGGGGCAACCACAACTGACTCAAGAACCGCCACTTGTGAAGATGCGTTCTGGCGCGCCTGGGCGTGTTGCACCCAACGCTGGAGCCGCGGACGGCGGGACCGCTTGACACGGCGCGTGACGGTGGTGTAGGTCGACACCGGAACCGACTACTAGAGAAGAAGAATGCCGCGGGCGCCGGCACGGAAGTGCGTAGCCCCGCGACGGGGAAGCGCCTCGACGTAGAGGGGCGCATCCCGAAGCCACGCCGAATCGTCGACGATGAAGGAGAGAGCGCCGAAGAAGATCTGGTGACCCATGCTCGAATCCCCACCGGACGACATGACGAAAGGAAGTAGTCGCAAACTCACCGGAAGTCGCTTAGACGCCTGCCCCAAGGTGGGCGCCAACTGTCATGGGTATAAGCCTGATAGTAGATGTGTAGGGTACGAAAAGTATGGGCAGAGCCTTAGCTACGACGAGGTTATATGAGTTCAGGCCCCTCTACGGTGGAGGTAATAGCCCTACGTCTTAGTGCTCAGGGAGCTTGTTGTCGAGTGGAAATATGGAATACAATGAGTTGCTAACCCCTCTACCAGCGGGGGAGGGTGGCTTATAAAGAGTGCGCTACCCTCCACAACGGTTCCGGTACAGGGGTGGAGTACTGGCCATTGAATGCATACGTTACAGGTAACGTATGCCCTAAATTCTAATAAATGCACCTAGAAACGTACAACCGTTTCCCTCCAGGGAGGTTACGATGTACCGAGTGGTAACTAGTCGGTTAGCTTGATATCCTCCGAATGCTAGTCTCTGGCTGGATAGCTGAGGACCTGTTACCAACTGGATGATGGGGAGTCCTTAATTCAGTCGGAGCTGACTAAGGGCCTTGTCCTTTGTGAAGGGTAGTCCTTGGGTAGGACCTACAGGGCAGGCCTATGACCCTACCCTAGGACTATAACCCCATCAGGCCCCCCCATTCTTGCCTCGGTCGGGAGATGCAAAGTCAAATGTTGCATTGGATTAAAGAATTCCGGTGGAGAGATCTTTTATAATTTGCAGATCAACTCCGGCGCCAACTCTTCCATTTCATCTAGCACGCCAGGCGATAGTTCTTTCGCACAAAGAGAACGGAAGAAATAGCTCAGCTCTGCCAGTACTAGCCATTCATCCTCAGGGATAAAGCCATGCAACATCACCGGCATTACCCGCTCAATCCATATGTGCCAATCATGACTCTTGAGCCCAAATATTTTCAATTTCTCAAGACTCGCTCCCCTCTTTAGATTCGCAGGATACCCATCGGGGAACATCAACCGCATTTTTACCCACAATAGCATTTCCCTCATAGCTGGCCTTTCAAGATTGAACCATGCCTTTGGCTTCGCTGTGCTTTGCTTTCCTTTCCGTTGTCGCAAGTTTTGCAACGGTCTATCACATAGAGCCTCCAAGTTGATTCTAGCCTTAGGATTATCTTTTGACTGCCCATCTATGCCGAACAATGTACCAAAAATGGCCTCCGTAATATTCTTTTCAGCGTGCATCACGTCAATGTTGTGTGGGCAAAGGAGGTCTTTGTAGTAAGGGAGATCCCATAAGCATGACTTCTGAGTCCAGGCGTGTTCCGTATTATACCCTTTGAAGTATCCTGGACGCAAAGGATCAGGCTCGAGAGCGTTTAACTGATCAAGGGTCTGTTGGCCTGTCAACGCAGCTGGTGCAGTGTTTTTGACAACTATACCTTTGATGAAATTTTTCTTGTCTTTTCTGAACTTATGGTCAGGATCCAGGAATTGTCTATGCATGTCGAAGCAAGAATACTTGCGACCAGCCTGCAGCCAACGAAACTGAAGAGCTGCCTTGCATGTGGTGCACGGGAACCTTCCATGCACACACCAGCCAGCGAATAGCGCAAACGCCGGATAATCATGCGTCGAGTACATGTACCACACATGCATTTTGAAATTTGTTTTGGTAGCCGCGTCATAGGTCTTGATCCCATTATCCAGGCTTCTTGCAACTCATCCTTAAGCGGCTGCATGTACACATTCATATTCTTCCCCGGATAGTTGGGCCCTGGAATTATCAACGTCAGGAAAATGTTCTTTCTTTTCATAATCTCTCCGGGTGGCAAATTTAGTGGAATGAAAAATAGAGGCCAACAATTGTATTGTGCTGCCGTCATACCATACACATTGAACCCATCCGTGCTGATGGCAACTCTAGGTTGCCTTGGATCTTCCGATTTATCCTTATGTAATGCATCGAAGTGCCTCCACGCAAAACCATCTGAAGTGTGTACCAGCATCTTGTTCCCATCCGCATCTAGTTCGGTTCTTTTGCCCAATTTGTGCCATGTCATCTGTCTAGCCGTCTCTTCGACCATGAAAAGATGTTGAAGTCTTGGTACGATTGGCAGATATCGAAGAACACTAATGGGGATTTTGGTCTCATTCTTCTCACCCATGCCCGTTGTCTACCACAATATACCTGGAAGAATTTCAAATGGGGCAATAGTTCAAGGCCGCATACTCAAGCCTAAATAAGGCACATCCATTCTCACAGGCATGTATCTTCTCATAGGGCATCTTAAGTACACGGAGGATTTTCTCTGACTGGTACAGGTTTGCAGGCAGTACATGGCCTTTGGGTAGAAAGCGTCCAAATATCGTCATCATCGCGTCGTAGCATTCTCTGCCAAGGTTGAATTGAGCCTTCAGAGCCATTACTTGTGCGATGGCATCCAGCTGACAAAGCTCAGTCTGCTCGTGGAGAGGACGTTTTGAAGACTCCAGCATTTCATACAAGGCCTTTGCAGATTCCTCCATCTCATCATCCGAATCACAAGCATCATCAAAGTCTTGCACCATGTCTTCAATCCCGGTACCATGCGCGTCGGTGCGACGACGAATCACCTCAGCTCTGGCACGTTGGTCAGACTCACCATGAAAATTCCACACCGTATAATTAGGCGTAAAACCCCACTTCTGCAGGTGTTTACCCATTTCAAACTCTGTCTGCTTTTTCCAGTTGTCGCAATTGGGACAGGGGCACCATGTTTTATGCTGGCCATTTGCAAATGCGGCTCTCACAAACCCCCTGGTTTTTGTTAACCATTCATGGGTCATGTCTTTCTGACTAGGGTGACCAGTGTACATCCAAGCACGATCACCCATGTTGCTAGCTACCTATGGGGGCACAAGAAATAAATATATAATTCATCATCTATATTCATACGCTAATCAAGTTTGTCAGTTTTATTACGTCCATGCAACCTACACGCTAATAGGTAAAGATAGGTCCTAATCCCACCCGAGTATGTGTAGACTGTGTTTGTTTTCCCATGCTCTGCTCCAGATGCGACGCGGAATTTCGGCAGCACCTCCCCGCTGTTCTCTTGATACACGTCTCGGTAATAAACAAAGAGGATGTGTACCCGGAGAACTACAGGGGAGGCACTGACGAAATTCCGCATCGGATCCGGAGCAGAGCATACGGGAAAACAAACCCAATCAACACATACTCGGGCTGTCCATGGATAATGTTGGACAATTCGAAAGGATGGCGGTTATAAATATGCAAAGAAATGCATATTTATAGATGTCACCCTTTCGAACGGGAGACGCATACTGGTCACGCATACTCATGATTGAAGAAACCTATAGCTAGCAAGTTTCATCGGCACGAAGACCGAGACAAAGCAAATTAAGGGGGTAGGAGGAGAAGTCATTTGTGCTCACCAACAAATGCAAGGGCGGAGCTCGTCCAACGCACGTGGAGGTCGTCGAACAACTGCACATTGAAATTCACCCGATCAACACAAATATAATGTTTTTATAATTAACATAATCGGAAAATATATGACCTAACTCATAATTTACAAAATTATGACCCCGTCGGCTTAGTGGCGTCGATGGTCGATGGTGTCGGGTGTCGGTGGCGTCGATGGTCGGGGGTTAGTTGTGTCGGTAGTCGGGGGTTAGTGATGTTGGGGGTCGAGGATCACTGGCGTCGGAGGTTGGGGTCTCTTTGGTCAACAAGAGGCCGAAGAGGTGTCGGGGGTTGGGGGTCAGTGGTGTCGGGGGTCGGGGGTAGGGGGCCGGGGGTCGAGGGTCAGTGGCATCAGGCGTCGGGGGTCGAGGGTCAGTGGCGTCGGGACTCGAGGGTCAGTGGCGTCGGGCGTCTGGGGTCGAGTGTCGAGGGTCGAGGGTCAGTGGCTTCTGTAGTCGAGGGTCAATGGCGTCGGGCATCGGGGGTCGGGGGTTAGTGGAGTCGGGGGTCGGGAGTCGGGGGTCGGGGGTCAGTGGTGTCGGGTGTCGGGGGTCGGGAGTCGGGTCTCAGTGGCGTCGGAGGTCGGGGGTCGAGGGTCGGGAGTTGATGGCGTCAGGCGTTGGGGGTCGGGGTCCTTTTCTTTCTTCTTCTCCTCTCTCCTCTTCTTCTTCTTCTTGATCATCATATTATTATTCTTCTTCTTCTTTCTCCTCCTCCTCCTCCTCCTCCTCCTCTTCTTCTTCTTTCTTTTATCTTTCTCCTCATTTCCTCTTTCTTCTTCTTCTTCTTCCTTTTTCTTCTAGTTTATTATTCTCTTATTTTTCTTCTAAGTTTTTTTTCTATCTATTGTTTTCTTCTCTATCTACTTTTTCAACCTAATAAACTAACTATCTAATTTCACATAAAAAACGGAAAAAAAACTAACTATCCAATTTAACAGACACATTATATGTCATGTGAAGCCTAAATAAATGACACACTATATGTCATGTGAAGCCTAAACATGTCATGTGAAGCCTAAACATGACATGTGAAGCCTAAATAAATGACACACTATATGTCTATACTATATACTATCTATTGTGTATGTAAAATCAAAAGTGTCATTTAACTGACACACTATATGTCTATACTATATACTATCTACTAGTTTAAAAGAAAAAACAGGAAATAAAGAAAAAAAGAAAAAAAACTTACCTGCAGTGGGAGGAGGGCAGTGGGAGGAGGGGAGGGCGAGCTCCGGCCCTGGGCGGCGGGGAGGAGGGGCGTGGGGAGGACGTGCGCGGGAAGGAGGGGCGGGCGAGCTTCGGCCGTGGGGGTGGCGCCCCTTTGCGGGGAGGAGGGCAGCGGGGAGAGCCGGTCGTGGGCGGCGGGGAGGAGGGCCGCGGGGAGGTGGGCCGCAGGGAGGAGGGCGGCGGCGGTGGGCCGGAGCAGTGAAGGGGGTGGTGGCGGCGGCGCTGTACTGGGCAGGGGCGCGCGTGAGAGAAGGCAGGAGATCGAGGGGAGCGGGGGTGGAGCGTGCCGTTAGGGGAGAGGGGGTGGGGGCTGGGTGCCGTTAGGGGGAGCCCCCCTTTGCCGTCTGCAGAAGCTGGGAGGCGGACGGCAAAGGTGTGGGTGGGGTGGGGCGGGCTTCGGCCGTTAGGGTGGCGCCCCTTTGCCGTCCGGGTTCTCTTTGCCGTCCGCCTCTGGGGCCTTTGCCATGCGTCAGCAGACGGCAAAGAGGTGGCCGACGGCAAATAAGACCTTTCCACAAGCAACCTCTTTGCCGTCTGCTTTGTGCCAGCTGACGGCAAAGAGGATCTTTGCCATGCGTCAGCAGACGACAAAGGCATGGCAGATGGCAAATTTCTCAATTCCAGCAGTGAGGGGGCGGGGGGCTTACTGGCCGGAGGTGTCGACGGCGCGCGGCGAGGAGGGCGATGCGCGGCGAGGAGGACGGCGGCGGCGAGGAGGACGACGGCGACGGTGAGGAGGACGGCAGGCGGCGGCGAGGAGGATGGTGGGCAGCCTGACAGCGTCGTCGAGGTCGTCGGTGTGCCGCGCCGGGCAGGAGAACGAGAGGAAGAAGAAGAAACGAACGATTTGGGTTGGAATTTTTCTAACTCCCACTTATATAGGTGGATCTTTAGTCCCGGTTCATGGCTCGACCAGAAGGCGGGAAGCAGGGGCCTTTAGTCCCGGTGCGGAGCTCCAACCGGGACTAAAGGGGGTCTTTAGTCCCGGTTGGAGCCACGCACCGGGACTAAAGCCCCTCCTCGGCACGCGGCAGGCGAGGGGCTTTAGTCCCGGGTCGTGGCTCCACCCGGGACTAAAGCCCCTCCTCGGCTGCACGATAAGGACTAACACTTGTTTATAAGCCCCGTCGCAGCTACTCCATAGTTTGAATTTGTGGAGAAACTTAAACTGACTGTAGATTAAAAAAATGAAATTATATTTGAATTTGTGGAGAAACTTAAAACCTGAATTCAAAGTGAGCTTACTTCGAATTTAGGTTTAAGTTTCTTTACAAATTCTCATATAGTTTCAATTTTTTTCCATTTTCAATTAAAAACTATGTTTTATTAAAATTCTTTTTGCATATTTGAGAATTTGACAAAACTATAATAATGAAAAGTGTTTGAAATTGAATAAATAATTCAAAACTATTTTTTATTTTCAAAAGTAATTATTTTGACTATCCAAACTATTAAATATTTTGTTATTTTCGATTAAAAACTATGTTTATTAAAATTCTTTTTGCATATTTGAGACTTTGACAAAACTATGATAATGAAAAGTGTTTGAAATTGAATAAATATTCAAAACAATTTTCTATTTTCAAAAGTAATTATTTTGACTATCCAAACTATTAACTATTTTGTTATTTTCAATTAAAAACTATGTTTATTAATATACTTTTTGCATATTTGAGAATTTGACAAAACTATGATAATGAAAATTGTTTGAAATTGAATAAATAATTCAAAACTATTTTCTATTTTCAAAAGTAATTATTTTGACTATCCAAACTATTAACTATTTTGTTATTTTCAATTAAAAACTATGTTTATTAAAATTCTTTTTGCATATTTGAGAATTTGACAAAACTATGATAATGAAAGGTGTTTGAAATTGAATAAATAATTCAAAACTATTTTCTATTTTCAAAAGTAATTATTTCGACTATCCAAACTATTTACTATTTTGTTATTTTCAATTAAAAACTATGTTTATTAAAATTCTTTTTGCATATTTGAGAATTTGACAAAACTATGATAATGAAAAGTGTTTGAAATTGAATAAATAATTCAAAACTATTTTATATTTTCAAAAGTAATTATTTTGACTATCCAAACTATTAACTTATTTTTTTTTTTGAGCTAGTTGACCCTGAAATTGAAAAGCACTACAAATGAACTCTGAAAATGTTGAAAGTTGGCATGCTATCATCATTTCACCCACATAGCATGTGTTAAAAAGTTGAGAGGGCTATGACAAAAACTGGATGCACTTCGTGTACAAAACGGACAATCTCTCTCGAAGTATCAGGGTTTCGAACGAGAACTCATCTCTTACAAAGGGATTTCATTTTTTGAACTTATTTGAACTCCATACTTTTTGTGTGTTTAAAATGCACCATTCAAAGGCACATCACAAAATTTCAACAATTTGTGACTTCATTTGGTATTCTTCGTGCATTTACTTTTTTTTTTGAGCTAGTTGACCCTGAAATTGAAAAGCACTACAAATGAACTCTGAAAATGTTGAAAGTTGGCATGCTATCATCATTTCACCCACATAGCATGTGTTAAAAAGTTGAGAGGGCTACGACAAAAACTGGATGCACTTCGTGTACAAAACGGACAATCTCTCTCGAAGTATCAGGGTTTCGAACGAGAACTCATCTCTTACAAAGGGATTTCATTTTTTGAACTTATTTGAACTCCATACTTTTTGTGTGTTTAAAATGCACCATTCAAAGGCACATCACAAAATTTCAACAATTTGTGACTTCATTTGGTATTCTTCGTGCATTTACTTTTTTTTTGAGCTAGTTGACCCTGAAATTGAAAAGCACTACAAATGAACTCTGAAAATGTTGAAAGTTGGCATGCTATCATCATTTCACCCACATAGCATGTGTTAAAAAGTTGAGAGGGCTACGACAAAAACAGGATGAACTTCATGTACAAAACGGACAATCTCTCTCGAAGTATCAGGGTTTCGAACGAGAACTCATCTCTTACAAAGGGATTTCATTTTTTTGAACTTATTTGAACTCCATAATTTTTGTGTGTTTAAAATGCACCATTCAATGGCACATCACAAAATTTCAACAATTTCTGACTTCATTTGGTATTCTTCGTGCATTTACTTATTTATTTTTTGAGCTAGGTGACCCTGAAATTGAAAAGCACTACAAATGAACTCTGAAAATGTTGAAAGTTGGCATGCTATTATCATTTCACCCACATAGCATGTGCTAAAAATTTTAAAGGGCTACGACAAAAACTGGATGCACTTCGTGTACAAAACGGACAATCTCTCTCGAAGTATGAGGGTTTCGAACGAGAACTCATCTCTTACAAAGGGATTTCATTTTTTTGAACTTATTTGAACTCCATACTTTTTGTGTGTTCAAAATGCACCATTCAAAGGCACATCACAAAATTTCAACAATTTCTGACTTCATTTGGTATTCTTCGTGCATTTACTCTTTTTTTGAGCTAGTTGACACTGAAATTGAAAAGCACTACAAATGAACTCTGAAAATGTTGAAAGTTGGCATGCTATCATCATTTCACCCACATAGCATGTGTTAAAAAGTTGAGAGGGCTACGACAAAAACTGGATGCACTTCGTGTACAAAACAGACAATCTCTCTCGAAGTATCACGGTTTTGAACGAGAACTCATCTCTTACAAAGGGTTTCATTTTTTTGAACTTATTTGAACTCCATACTTTTTGTGTGTTTAAAATGCACCATTCAAAGGCACATCACAAAATTTTAACAATTTCTGACTTCATTTGGTATTCTTCGTGCATTTACTTATTTATGTTTTGAGCTAGTTGACCCTGAAATTGAAAAGCACTACAAATGAACTCTGAAAATGTTGAAAGTTGGCATGCTATTATCATTTCACCCACATAGCATGTGTTAAAAAGTTGAGAGGGCTACGACAAAAACTGGATGCACTTCGTGTACAAAACGGACAATCTCTCTCGAAGTATCAGGGTTTCGAACGAGAACTCATCTCTTGCAAAGGGATTTCATTTTTTTGAACTTATTTAAACTCAATACTTTTTGTGTGTTCAAAATGCACCATTCAAAGGCACATCACAAGATTTCAACAATTTCTGACTTCATTTGGTATTCTTCGTGCATTTACTTTTTTTTGAGCTAGTTGACTCTGAAATTGAAAAGCACTACAAATGAACTCTGAAAATGTTGAAAGTTGGCATGCTATCATCATTTCACCCACATAGCATGTGTTAAAAAGTTGAGAGAGCTACGACAAAAACTGGATGCACTTCAAGTACAAAACGGACAATCTCTCTCGAAGTATCAGCGTTTCAAACGAGAACTCATCTCTTACAAAGGTTTATTAAAATTCTTTTTGCGTATTTGAGAATTTGACAAAACTATGAAAATGAAAAGTGTTTGAAATTTAGTACATTCCATACATGCATTACATAAAAGGTTTAATACATTATTACATTATTGCACCAATATTCCTATCTATTATTTCTGCTTTCTTCTGGGTCGTAGCCATGGAGAATCTTCATCATTCAGTAGGATGCTTGGGTCAGTTTTCACTTTGAAGGGCGGAATTTCATGAAACTTATTATAATCTTCTGACATGTCTGTCTTGTCATCTACTCCCACGATGTTTCTTTTCCCTGAAAGAACTATGTGGCGTTTTGGCTCATCGGACGATATCTTCTTTTGCTGATTTCTTTTTCTCGTTTTTGTAGACATGTCCTTCACATAGAAAACCTGAGCGACATCATTGGTTAGGACAAATGGTTCGTCCATGTACGCAAGATTGTTGAGTTCCACTGTTGTCATGTCGTACTTTTGGTCTACAACTACCCCGCCTCCTGTCAGCTTCACCCATTTGCACCGAAACAAAGGGATCTTAAAAGTAGGTCCATAGTCAAGTTCCCATATCTCCTCTATGTACCCGTAATATGTTTCCAAACAGTGCCCATTCTCGTCTTTTGCATCAAAGCGGACGCCACTATTTTGGTTGGTGCTCTTTTTATCTTGGGCAACCGTGTAAAATGTATTCCCATTTATCTCATACCCTTGGAAAGTACATATAGTCGAAGATGGTGGCCTGGCCAAACAGTACAGCTGATCTCCAACGGTGTCATCATTCATGAGATGTGTTTGCAACCAACTGCCGAAAGTCTTCTCGTGTTCCCCTTTAATCCAAGAGTCAGCCTTCCCCGGGTTTTTGGAGCGTAGAATATTCTTGTGTCTCACGATATACGGAGCCAACACGGTGGAATTGTGTAGAATTGTAGTGTGCTTGAGAGAAAGAATGCCCGTCCATACATACTTTTGCTTTCCTTCGTAGTGTGCCTTTTCCTGTCAGCCTACCCTCATACTGAGATTCAGGAACACCAATCGGCTTAAGGTCAGGAAGAAAGTCCACACAAAACTCAATGACCTCCTCTGTTCCATAGCCCTTGGAGATGCTTCCTTCTGGCCTAGCACGGTTACGAACATATTTCTTTAAGACTCCCATGAACCTCTCAAAGGGGAACATATTGTGTAGAAACAAAGGACCGAGAATTCTAATCTCTTCGACTAGGTGAACTAGGAGGTGTGTCATTATATTGAAGAAGGATGGCGGGAACAACAACTCAAAGCTGACCAGACATTGGACCACATCAATCTGTAACCCTGATAGACTTTCTCGATCGATTACCTTCTGAGAAATTGCATTGACGAATGCACATACCTTCACAATTGCCAGGCGAACATTTTCCGGTAGAATTCCCCTAAATGCAACCGGAAGCAATTGCGTCATAAGCACGTGGCAGTCATGAGACTTTAGGTTTTGGAATTTTTTGTCTTTCATATTTACGATTCCCTTTATATTCGACGAGAAGCCAGTCGGGACCTTGATACTGAAAAGGACTTCAAAGAAGATTTCCTTCTCTTCCTTAGTAAGAGCATAGCTGGGACGCCCTTGAAACTGCCCTGGATGCATGCCATCTCTTCCTTTATGAAGTTCCTGGTCCTCCTGTGCTTCCGGTGTATCTTTTGACTTCCCATACAAGCCCAGGAAGCCTAGAATATTCATGCAGAGATTCTTCGGCAGGTGCATCACGTCGATTGCCGAGCGGACCTCATGGACTTCCCAGTAGGGTAGCTCCCAAAATATAGATTTCTTCTTCCACATGGGTACGCGCTTATCACGGCCGTTAGGAACAGGTTGGCTGCCAGGACCCTTTCCAAAGATTACTTTTAAATCTTTGACCATATCAAATACTTCAGCACCAGTACGGATGACAGGCTTCCCCCGGGGTTCTGCCTTGCCATTGAAATGCTTGCCTTTTTTTCTTTAAGGGATCCTTGGGCGGAAGAAAACGACGATTGTACGGGTACACATTCTTCCTACATTTGTCCAGATATATACTTTCTGTCTGATCCAAACAGTGCGTGCATGCATTGTATCCATTCTTTGACTGTCCTGAAATGTTACTAAGAGCAGGCGAATCATTGATGGTTACGAAAAGCAACGCTCGAAGGTCAAATTCCTCTTGTTTGTGCTCGTCCCACACACGTACACCTGGTTCGGCCCACAGCTGTAAAAGTTCATCAACTAATGGCCTTAGGTACACATCAATATCGTTGCCGGGTTGCTTTGGACCTTGGATAAGCACTGGCATCATAATGAACTTCCGCTTCATGCACCACCAAGGAGGAAGGTTGTAGATACATAGAGTAACGGGTCAGGTGCTGTGACTGCAACTCTGCTCCCCAAAAGGATTCATGCCATCTGTACTCAGACCTAACCATAATTTCCTTGCGTCAGCTTCAAATCTCGGGAACTCTCTCTCGATTTTTCTCCACTGCCGACCATCAGCGGTGTGCCTCAACTTATCGTCTTTCATACGATCTTCCATGTGCCATCGCAACAACTTCGCATGATCTTTATTTCTGAACAGACGTTTCAACCGTGGTATTATAGGAGCATACCACATCACCTTGGCAGGAACCCTCTTCCTGGGTGGCTCGCCCTCAATATCATCAGGGTCATCTTTTCTGATCTTACACCGCAATGAAGTGCATACCGGGCATTTATCCATATTCTCGTACTTCTCACCGCGGTAGAGGATGCAGTCATTAGGGCATTCATGTATCTTCTGCACGTCTAATCCTAGAGGGCAGACAAGCTTCTTTGCTTCGTACGTGCTGGCGGGCAATTCGTTCTTTCTTGGAAGCATCTTCTTCATCAGTACCAGCAACTTTTCGAATGACGAGTCAGTCACACCGGTCTTTGCCTTCCACTTCAGCAATTCCAGTGTGCTACCCAGCTTCTTTTGGCCATCTTCACAAGTTGGGTACAACAATTTATTGTGGTCCTGTAACATCTGCTCGAACTGCAACCTCTCCTTTTCTGTGTCGCAACCTCGCCGTGCATCAGAAATGACCCGGCCAAGATCATCAGCGGGCTCATCTGCTTCCCGTTCTTCATCCTGATCTTCTTCTTCATTGTCTTCCATTGCGGTATCAGCATACTCAGGGAACATAGATCGGTAGTTGTCATCATCGTTCTCTTCTTCTTCATCGCCGTCTTCCATCATAACCCCTCTTTCTCCGTGCTTGGTCCAAACATTATAGCCCGACATAAAATCGGACCGAAGCAGGTGGCTCTTAATGACTCTTGAGGAAGTGTAATCCTTCTCATTCCGACATTCAACACATGGACAAAACATATAGCCACCACCATGCTTGTTCGCATCGGCTGCATCTCGAAAAGAATGCACGCCTTCTCTGTAAGCGGTTGTGCGTCGATCACCGTACATCCATGGATGGCTCATCTGTGTTATACGACAGTATATCAAATACAATCACGATCCTAAAAATTAGTACCACACGGTCTAAACGAGGAAATATAGTTGCTAACCTTTTAGAATAAGTAGAAATAAAGAGGAAGAGGTTTAAGCGTGGCTCAGGCATCTCATATCGTAGTTGTGTTCGGTGAACTCAAGCGGCATCGCTCTAACACACATTTCAACAAACACCTCTAGTGCATCAAAAAAAAGTGGAGAGCTAGCACACACCCACAATCCTCCATCCAAGAAAAATGCAAGGAAGAGGGGAGAGGGGGGCTGTGCTATATATAGGCAGAGGACTTTAGTCCCGGTTTGAGACACAAACCGGGACTAAAGGTGGCGCACATGCGGGCTGCCCACCGCGTAGCCCTTTAGTCCCGGTTTGGGACACGAACCGGGACTAAGGCTCCTTAAGGGCCGGGACTAAAGCCTCGAGGGAGGCATTGAGAATTGGGACGACGTGGCCGGGCCTTTAGTGGCCCAGAGGCAGGCCGGGACTAAAGGGTCCCGGCCAAAGGCCCGTTTTCCACTAGTGTATCCATTCTTCTATCAATTGTCCAACAGTAATCTGTTTACCCACCATATGCTTATTTTCATGAAAGATACCACTAGGAAAAGCTATTGCCCCTAGGTCTATTCACAACATATTGCTAAAATCTCCAACACCTTGCTGCCATTTATTTGCTTTTATTTTATTTTGCATTTTACAATTATCTGTAATTATCTACACACCTCATTCGCTTGCAAATAACGAGACCAAGGGGATTGACAACCCTCTTGCCGCGTTGGGCGCAAGCTATTTGTTCTTTTGTGTGCAGCCGCTGAAGACGGTTGTGGATTGATATTCCTGTTGGTTCTATAAACCTTGGTTTCATAACTAAGGAAAATACTTACCTACTTTCAGCTACGATTACCCGTTCCTCTTCACGAAAAACCCAACGTAGATCACGAGTATCAGCTGTCCCGCGCCAGCCATCATCGGAGGAGGGGAAGAGACACTCTGTCGCCACCGCCACAGACAGGGCTTCGGCTCTCCGTGCGACTTGGCGGTAGTGAGGGGGAAGGTGGGTGGAGGGGCTCGGAGGCCGGAAGTTAGGGTTTCCCCTCCGCTTCACTCGCGGGAACGACAGGGAAGGGAGGGGAGCCTCGAAATGTACGCCATCACACCCTTTGTCTCCCTATATTTTCTCTCGGTTAACAACAATACGAGATCATTCGAACATGGTTGTCATTTAGATGGAGCTAGATAATTGGTTATATTTGGAGAAGTCCCCATGATAGTATTGTGCTAAATTTACAACAATATGGGCATTACATTTCTCGAAGTGATATTCAAACTACGAAAGGATAATTTGATGATGTTACTAAAACCTCTACAAAATCCCCACATATGGGAACTAGCCACAACACATCAGGCAGATGTAAGTTGTGGTATGTCTACCTTGTGGCCCGCCCAAATATTTGTAGACATTCAGCCATCTCAGATGGCCTACTCGAGTGAGCCGTCTCAGATCAATGCTCCACCTATTCTCTACTCGAGCGAGCCCTCATTTTCTGCCGCCTCGACGCCTATTGGAGCTCAGTGGCGTGGATTTCAGCTCCACCGCAAAGAACCCGTGCATGTAGCAATAGGTCTCCAACTCAAGGTCTATACCCGGAGTACCATCTACAGCACGCGCACCTCGGTCATCATCCGTCATGGAGGACGAGGAACTCCCTGGAGGAGGATGATTAGGAGGGGAGCGCCTTGGGAGGAGGAGTGGACGCAACAGAAACCTCGGTAGGGGAGGAGTCCATCGTCATTCGGTTGAAAATTCACTTACCTTCTTTTGTCTATCTAATAGCATTTCATTCAGTTTGAGTATACACGTACGTTGAAGCTTTCAATTCATCAAGAAGTTGACATTCAGTCCGTTCATAAAAATATAGGTATTCGCACCATGTTTGATTGTTTCTAACATGAGATGATGTCATGTGGAAATGTGATAGGTTTGTCGAAGCAAGTTTATATTTTATCAAGTACACTCAAGCCATCATACTATTGATCAAGTACATTTATTTTTGCATGATTACAACCACAAGGAAACAATATATACTACTACACACACATCCATCGACCACTCTTAACCGTCTGTCCATCCGAACGATGCAGTTAACATAAGCGAATATTGCGCGCAAAAGCCCTACGTGCGTAGGCATGGCGGTGGGTGTGGAACATCAAGCTGTTGGGTAGAAGGGCGAGGTGGCGAGGCCGCAGGTGCCCGTGGGCCAGTAGACGTCCTTGGCGAGGTAGATGTATCCCTGGACGCCCCAGTCGTTGCTCCACGAGTTCTTGGCAATCCAAAACTTTTGACCGAACTGCTCGCAGTAGCCGACGATGGTGACGGCGTGGTTCACCCTATTGGCCTCGACGGAGCAGGGGCCACTGTAGATGCCGCCGGAGTAGAACTGAAAATCCCATGCGCTTGCGTCGATGTACACCGTCACAGGCTGCTGCGCCACGGCCAGTGCCAGCTGCCGCTCATCGTTGGGCGGCACGGACTTGAACCCTGTGACGGACGCCTGGTGGTCGAACAGCAGCTTGTCCACCTCGCAGCTGCCGGAATAGCCGCTGTAGGGGTACCTCTCCTCTGACGTGATGCCGCCGCGGGAGGCCACGAGGCCCATCGCGGTGTCGGACCGGCCACCGCTGCACCCGCTGCTGCGGGTGTCGCAGTCCACGAGCTGCTGCTCCGAGAGCGACACCAGCTCACCGGTCCTGATCTTGTTCATGCCCTCGATGGCCGCCACCGCCGCAAACGCCCAGCAAGACACTGCCACCATGTACCACATGTACGTGTCCATTATACTCAGCTAAAAGAATGGAGTGATCAACATTTGTGTACAAAGAACATATAGCGTGCATGACTTACAGCAAGTGCCCTGAAACTTGACGCCGGTGACGGCACCCTGGGAGCGCCAGTCGACGCAGCATGGCTTCCGTGAGTCATCGTTGGGGAGGTAGGTTGGAGCTTCCGGGATGAAGCCGGTGTTGTTGGAACCTGTGAACTGCGCGACGACCTCGCTGGGGTTGAGGTCGCCGAACCTGTTCATGCCGACGGTGACCGTGGTGATGGTCTGGGGCCCGAATCCGCCGACAACAGCGTTAACCGTTGTCTGGCTGGCGAAAGCGCCGATGGAGTTGACGTTCTGGCTGAAGATCTGGAACCGTTTCTCCCTCTCCTCGGGGCCAGAGTAGCGCTTCGAGTACTTGGTCATCCACCTGGACCACCTGGCCCTCATCTCGGATTCCGGCAGCTCCCATGGTGGCCGCTGCGGCGGGTCGGCGGCCGTGGTTAGTGATGCCTGCAGAAGGCAGGCCATGCCCAAGAGTAGGACAAGGCAAGGCATGGAAGAAGCCATATCGATTGATTGTTGTTGTGATCGAGGGCTGTGTGTGGAAATGCATGCACCGGAGCTAATGTATATATAGGCTCCTTGGGGATTATGTGTGGTTATGCACATCATGAGTTGTTGGTACATGACTTTGGTTCTGAATGTGTGATGAGTTTGTTGGTGAATCGGTCGACATGAAGTACCCAGTCGGATGGTTCAATTAACTAGAAACTTACTAAAAATTTAGGGATTTCACTACAAATATCGTAATTCATGGCAAAGCGATTGCTTTTTTATATCTAATTTAGTTGTTTATAAGTAAGACCCCCCCCCCCCCAACACCCACACACACAGAAAATAATAATAACAATAAATGGGGGTCTACTGTGCAAAACAATTTCATGGTTGTTTATATGTCTGGTAGGATTGCATCATGGAGTTCATTTTTTCTTATTGTTATCTCTTAGACTGGGATGGGTTGGACAACCGGCGGTAAATATTAATAGCAAGTGGGTTCTTGTTAGTTGTTACTAATTTGTTGACCACATCCAACTTCTGGATGCTGTCCACGAAAATGCTCAATGGAGGTCAGCCTCCATGGAGGCCGAATTTGAAATGATCAAAATCCAAATTTAAACATTTTTATAAAGTAAAATATACTTATAGACGTGATGTAAATGTGTGTAAATTTCAGGACAAAATACGTCAAAATGAGTGCTATACCAAAAAGAAACAAATCCGTGGCCTTTTAGTAGATGCACTATTCATCGATAAAGTCCATGTTATTTTTCCTGAAATTTTACACAGATACACACCATATCCTTGTTCACTTGTACTATATTTTTCAGTTTTTTTTTCTAAATTGAGAAGTTTGAATTTTGATTTTTTTTTAAAAAACAGCCTCCATGGAAGCCGAACTCGAAAACGCCCTACTCTGCTGTGAAGCTGTACTATGGTCTGTACATGATATCACGCCAGAACTTTTCCATGGAGCACTTCAGAAAATATTTTCAGCACCAAGACGTACTACACTTGAGGCTTGTATGAGATCATGTCATGTAGTTCTTACGACCGCGTCAACATATCAAATCGATGAATAATACAAAATTCAGTGTGTCTACCAAACGAATCAACTAATCAGATTTGTAAGCATTATTTTGCAATCGTCAACGACGGTAGTTTCCTGGAGTAGCTAGTAAACCTACCACAAAACAACTGCGTATATGATTGCATGCATGAATTAACCATTCGTATTTCACAAGTGGATCAAACACGCGTTAACTGATGGCACACTTTGAAAATTCAGTTACATGCACGTCCCTGTCTAAAATGAAGGATTGTCAACCTTTGAATGGTTCATGATCGAGCCTAATGCTTAATTTGGAAGTTTATGGTTCCAAGCATTTCTCCAGTGTTACTGGTGCATTTTCGTCATGTCACAAAATCGTTCTTTCTTTTACATGGAAGTCACTACGAGTAGTTGTTTCTGTATTTGCATAGCTCCCAGTGGCGAGCTTGGGACAAATCTCTGGTGCGGCAATGCGCTGAGGAGGGGGGGATTATTAGGTTTGGGCTGTTATTTTACTATACTTATGGCCCAAAATACTAAGGAAGAGAAAGAGATTATTTCATGCAGCAGGGAGGAGGATGGCGTAGGTTGGCCTCCCATGAAGCTCCGCCGGTGTAGGTCCTTTGAGGATTATCACACTTCTTCTGGCAGCTCAATGGATGCCAGAACTATCATAAGTTGAAGTGGATTGTTATCTCCTTCCATAAGGACGAGAAGGGTCTAGATACTTTGTGGTTCCGACACATGGATGTGGCCCTTATGCTGAGATGGGTGTGATTGATCCTTAGAGATGAAGAGGAATTAGAGTATCTCCAACAGCAGCCCCAAAATGTAGTCATGCCCCAAAATTCAATATTTGGAGCCATAAAAAGCCTCCAACTGTAGTCCTATAGGTATATACTGGCCAATTTTCTTGCCTTTTTCAAAAAAATTATACAAGTGACGCAAATAGCCAAATATATATCACCACTAGTAACAACCGAAAACCAAAAGGGTCGTGGTGGGAACCCCAACCACCCTAAGCGGAAGTTCTAGATGCCAACCTGCCTACCACCGCGGTTAATGCAGGCCACTGATAAGACGTGAAAGGTATCTTCGACGCCACCTCCAGCTTCCTCGTTGCTTGGACCGCACACACACTCCCATGTTTCATGTTAGCGGTGCAATAAGCGAAAGGCCGTTGATACGTCCATTTTGCATCATGCTTTCATGTTGATATTTATCGCTTTATGGACTGTTATTATACTTTGTGGTACCATACTTATGTTTTTTCTCTCTTATTTTGCAAGGTTTATTTGAAGAGGGAGAATACCGGCAGATGGAATTCTGGACTGGAAAAGGAGCAAGTCTGAGTCCTCTATTCTGCGCAACTCCAAATGCCCTGAAAATGAACGTGGATTTTTTTGGGAATATATAAAAAAATACTGGGCGAAAGAAGTGTCAGAGGGGAGAAGCCAGGGGTCCACAAGCCTGGTTGCCGCGGCCTACCCCCCTGGCCGCGGCAACAGGGCTTGTGGGCACCCTGGTGGCCCACTGGCCCGCCTCTTTTGCTATATGAAGGGTTTCGTCCGAGAAAAAATCAGGGTGGAGCTTTTTCGTGGATTCTCCGCCGCCACGAGGCGGACCTTGAGCAGATCCAATCTAGAGCTCCGGCAGGATGATCCTGCCGGGGAAACTTCCCTCCCGTAGGGGGAAATCATCGCCATCATCATCACCAACACTCCTCTCGTCGGAGGGGAGTCATCTCCATCAACATCTTCATCAGCACCATCTCCTCTCGAAACCCTAGTTCATCTCTTGTAACCAATCTCCGTCTCGCGACTCCGGTTGGTACTTGTAAGGTTGCTAGTAGTGTTGATTACTCTTTGTAGTTGATGCTAGTTGGATTACTTGGTGGAAGAGTTTATGTTCATATCCTTCATGCTACTCATTACACCGCTGATCATGATTATGATTATGCTTTGTGAGTAGTTACTTTTGTTCCTGAGGACATGGGATAAGTCATGCTGATAATAGTCATGTGAATTTGGTATTCATTCGGTATTTTGATATGTTGTATGTTGTCTTTTCCTCTAGTGGTGTTATGTGAACGTCGACTACATAACACTTCACCATATTTGGGCCTAGAGGAAGGCATTGGGGAGTAGTAAATAGATGATGGGTTGCTAGAGTGACAGAAGCTGCGTAAGGGGCTGATTTGAATCCACTAGTTTAATGCTATGGTTAGACATTGTCTTAATTCTTCTTTAGTAGTTGCGGATGCTTGCGAGAGGGGTTAATCATAAGTGGGATGCTTGTTCAAGTAAGGGCAGTACCCAAGCGCCGGTCCACCCACATATCAAACTATCAAAGTAACAAACGCGAATCATATGAACATGATGAAACTAGCATGACAGAAATTCCCGTGTATCCTCGGGAGCGTTTTTCCTCTTATAAGACTTTGTTCAGGCTTGTCCCTTTCTACAAAAGGGATTGGGCAACTTTGCTGCACCGTTGCTACTACTTGTTACTTGTTACTTTTCGCTTGCTACGTTTCACCTCACTACACCATCACTTGTTACCGCTACTTTCAGTGCTTGCAGTTATTACCTTGCTGAAAACCGTTTATCAGAGCCTTCTTCTCCTCGTTGGGTTCGACACTCTTACTTATCGAAAAGACTACGATTGATCCCCTATACTTGTGGGTCATCAAGACTCTTTTCTGGCGCCGTTGCCGGGGAGGGAAGCGCCTTTGGTAAGTGGAATTTGGTAAGGAAACATTTATATACTGTGCTGAAATTTATTGTCACTTGTCACTATCGAAACTATTTCTTTGAGGAGTTTGTTCGGGGTATCTTCACCACGAACGGAAGCACGAGGAGTTGTTCCTCAACCTGAGGTACCTACTGAAAATATCTTTTATGAAATTCCTTCGGGTATGCTTGAGGAACTGCTGGCTAATCCTTTTAGAGGAGATGGATCTTCACATCTAGACTTGCATCTAATCTATGTAGATGAAGTTTATGGTTTATTTAAGCTTGCAGGTTTGCCCGAGGGTGAGGTAAAGAAGAAAGTCTTTCCTTTATATTTGAAGGATAAGGCGTTGAGATGGTATAGGCTATGTGATGATACTGGATCATGGGACTACAATCGGTTGAAATTGGAATTTCATCAAAAGTTTTATCCTATGCATTTAGTACATCGTGATCGGAATTATATTTATAACTTTTGGCCTCATGATAGGGAAAGCATAGCTCAAGCTTGGGGGAGACTTAAATCAATGCTATATTCATGCCCCAAGCATGAGCTCTCGAGAGAAATTATCACTCAAAACTTTTATGCTCGGCTTTCTCATGAAGATCGTACCATGCTTGACACTTCTTGTACCGGTTCTTTTATGAAGAAGGATATTGACCACAAGTGGAATTTATTGAAAAGAATCAAACGTAACTCTGAAGATTGGGAGCTTGAAGAAGGTAAGGAGTCAGGTATGAATTTCCAGTTTGATTGCGTTAAATCTTTTGTTGAAACAAGCACCTGTAGAGATTTTAGCGCTAAGTATGGACTTGACTCTGAGATAGTAGCTTCTCTATGTGAATCTTTTGCTGCTCATGTTGATCTTCCCAAAGAGAAGTGGTTTAAGTATCATCCTCCTGTAGAAGTCAACATAGTTAAACCCAATCTAGTTGAAGAGAAAGTTATTGCCTTTGGTGATCCTATTGTTCCTTGTGCCTACGCTGAGAAACCACCTTACCCTGCTAGGAAAAAGGATGATTCTAAAGCTCCAACTATGATACGTAGGGGTTACATTAGACCACTTGCACCCCCTGAGGAAATTAGAGTTGAACCTAGTGTTGCTATTATCAAAGATCTCTTAGCCGAAGACATAGACGGGCATGTTATCAAATTCTGTGAGGACTCCGCTAGAATTGCTAAACCTCACGCGAAAGACAAATACGGACCTGTAGTTGGCCTGCCCGTTGTTTCTGTCAAGATAGGAGATCACTGTTATCATGGTTTATGTGATATGGGTGCTAGTGTTAGTGCAATACCCCTGTCCCTTTATGATGAAATCAAAGATGAGATTGCACCTGCTGAGTTAGAACCCATTGATGTCACTATTACGCTAGCTAATAGAGACACTATCTACCCTCTAGGAATTGTGAGAGACGTAGAAGTCCTGTGTGGTAAGACGAAGTATCCTACTGATTTCCTCGTCCTTGCTACTGCACAAGATAGATTTTGTCCCATCATATTTGGTAGACCCTTTCTCAACACTGTCAATGCTCATATTGATTGCATTAAACAGACTGTCACTGTTAGTTTCGAGGGTGTGTCTCATGAATTTAACTTCTCTAAGTTTGGAAGACAACCCCATGAAAAAGAGTCGTCTGGTAGGGATGAAATCATTGCTCTTGCCTCTATTGTCGTACCTCCTACGGATCCTTTAGAGCAATATCAGCTTGAGCATGAAAATGATATGCATATGGATGAAAGAGATGAGATAGATAAAATTATTTTAGAACAATATCCTATTCTTAAGAATAATCTGCATGTTGAATTGCTTGGGGATCCTCCCCCACCAAAGGGGATCCTGTGTTCGAGCTAAAATAGTTACCAGATACTCTTAAGTATGCCTATCTTGATGAAAAGGAGATATATCCTGTTATTATTAGTGCTCACCTCTCGAATCACGAAGAGAAGAAGTTATTAAAAACTTTGAGGAAGCACCGTGCTGCTATTGGATATACTCTTGATGATCTTAAGGGTATTAGTCCCACTCTATGTCAGCACAAGATTAAAACCGATCCTGATTCTAAGCCAGTTGCTGATCATCAACGGAGATTAAATCCGAGGATGAAAGAGGTCATGAGAAAAGAAATATTAAAGCTTCTGGAAGCAGGAATCATTTATCATGTTGCTCATAGTGATTGGATAAGTCCAGTACATTGCGTACCTAAGAAGGGAGGTATCACCGTCATTCCTAATGATAAGAATGAACTAATCCCACAGAGGATTATTATTGGCTATAGGATGGTGATAGACTTCCGGAAACTGAACAGGGCAACCAGGAAAGACCATTATCCTTTGCCGTTTATCGACTAGATGCTAGAAAGGCTATCTAAACACACACACTTCTGCTTTCTAGACGGTTATTCAGGTTTCTCGCAAATACCTGTTGCACAATCTGATCAGGAGAAAACCACTTTCACCTGCCCCTTCGGCACCTTTGCTTATAGACGTATGCCTTTTGGCTTATGCAATGCACCTGCCACCTTCCAAAGATGTATGATGGCAATATTCTCTGACTTTTGTGAAAAGATTGTTGAGGTTTTCATGGATGATTTCTCTGTTTACGGTTCTTCCTTTGAAGATTGCCTCAGCAACCTTGATCGAGTCTTACAGAGATGCAAAGATACCAACCTCGTCTTGAACTTGGAGAAGTGCCACTTCATGGTTAAGGAAGGCATCGTTTTAGGACACAAGATCTCTGAGAAAGGCATTGAAGTTGATAAGGCTAAGGTAGATGCAATTGAGAAAATGCCTTGCCCCACAGATATCAGAGGAATACGAAGTTTCCTAGGTCATGCTGGTTTCTATAGAAGGTTCATTAAAGACTTCTCTAAGATTTCTAGGCCTCTTACCAACCTCTTGCAGAAGGATGTTCCTTTTGTTTTTGATGAGGATTGTGAGGAAGCTTTCGAAATACTTAAGAAGGCCTTGATAACCGAACCTATTGTTCAACTACCTGATTGGAACTTGCCCTTTGAAATCATGTGCGATGCTAGTGATTACGCTGTTGGTGCTGTTCTAGGACAAAGAGTTGACAAGAAGTTGAATGTCATTCACTACGCTAGTAAAACTCTAGACAGTGCCCAAAGAAACTAGGCCACTACGGAAAAGGTGTTTTTAGCAGTCGTGTTTGCATGTGAAAAGTTCAGATCTTATATAGTTGACTCCAAAGTCACTATTCACTCTGATCATGCTGCTATTAACTACCTTATGGAGAAGAAGGACGCTAAGCCTAGGCTAATAAGATGGGTTCTCCTGCTACAGGAATTTGATTTGCACGTTGTTGAGCGAAAGGGTGCTAATAACCCTATAGCAGGTAACTTGTCTAGGCTAGAGAATGTCCTTGATGACCCACGACCTATTGATGACAGCTTTCCTGATGAGCAATTGAATGTCATCCGCACTTCACATAGTGCACCGTGGTATGATGATTATGCAAACTATATCGTAGCCAAATACATACCACCCAGTTTCACCTACCAGCAAAAGAAGAAATTCTTCTTTGATTTGAGACACTACTTTTGGGATGATCCTCACCTTTATAAGGAAGGAGTAGATGGTGTTATTAGACATTGTGTGCGTGAACATGAACATGGACAGATCCTGCAGAAGTGTCATTCCGAGGCCTACGGAGGACACCATGCTGGAGACACAACTGCTCATAAGGTATTGCAATCAGGTTTCTATTGGCCCACTCTCTTTAGGGATGCCCGTAAGTTTGTCTTGTCTTGTGATGAATGCCAAAGAATAGGGAACATCAGTAAGTGTCAGGAAATACCTATGAACTATTCACTTGTCATTGAACCATTTGATGTTTGGGCTTTGATTATATGGGACCTTTCCCGAGTTCCAATGGGTATACTCACATCTTAGTTGCTATGGATTACGTCAATAAGTGGGTAGAAGCTATCCCCACTAGAAATGCTGATCACCACACCTCTATTAAGATGCTTAAAGAAGTCATTTTCCCAAGATTTGGAGTCCCTAGATATCTGATGACTGATGGCGGTTAACACTTCATTCATGGTGTTTTCCGCAAGATGCTCGCTAAGTATGATGTCAACCATAGAGTTGCATCTCCTTATCATCCTCAGTCTAGTGGTCAAGTGGAGTTCAGTAATAGGGAGATCAAATTGATCTTACAAAAGACCGTCAATAGATCTCGAAAGAATTGGTCTAGCAAACTTGACGATGCACTATGGGCTTATAGGACTGCTTATAAGAATCCCATTGGCATGTCGACGTATAAATGGTTTACGGTAAGGCCTGTCATTTACCTCTTGAGCTGGAACACAAAGCTTATTGGGCAATCAAAGAGCTCAACTTCGATTTCAAACTTGCCGGTGAGAAGCGGTTGTTTGATATCAACTCATTAGATGAATGGAGGGCCCAGGCATCTGAGAATGCCAAGTTGTTCAAGGAAAAGGTTAAGACATGGCACGATAAAATAATACAAAAACGAGAGTTCAATGTAGGTGATGTCCTGCTATACAATTCTCGTTTAAGATTCTTCGCATGCAAGCTTCTCTCTAAATGGGAAGGTCCCTACGTTGTCGAGGAAGTATATTGTTCCGGTGCCATCAAAATCAATAACACGAAAGGTAATTTTCATAGAGTCGTAAATGGGCAAAGAGTAAAGCATTATATCTCTGGTACTCCCATAAATGTTGAGACCAATATCATCAATATCATAACTCCAAAGGAGTACATAAGGGATGTTTATCAGCCTGTTTCAGACCCTGAAAACGAAGAGGTATGTGTTTCGGAAAGTAATTGGACTCTGAAACTTTTCCAATAGGAAATTTTCTCCGTTTTGGAACTTATGGAAAATTAGAAAAATAAAAAGCAGTCTGGAGAGCGCACGAGGCGGCCACAAGCTTGGTTGCCGCGGCCTCCCCCCTGGCCGCGGCAACAGGGCTTGTGGGCACCTCGTGTGCCTCCCGGACTCTGTTTTCTTGCGGAGCACTCCCTCTGGTCCAGAAAAAAAATCATTATATATACGCATGAGGGTTTTGATCTTCCTATCGTGCAGTTTCCCTCTGTTTTCGTTTCGAGCCTTTTTCTGTTGCAGATCTAGATCGTCATGTATTCCCCAAACATTCCTAAGGACAAGATCTTCGAGAAGGTCATCAATCCCTACCTCACGGAAGTATTGCAGCACCCCCAATCTATCAAGATGAGCGAGGGGATGTTGAACATCCATGATGTTGAGGGGCCTAAGAAGACCGAAAGCGTGGAGACGAGGCTCGAAGCAATGGAGCAGCAAGGCTTCAAGTGCCAAGGGATGGTGGAGCGTGGACTCAACGCCAACCACATGATGATCACGGAGTTCACCAACAATCACAAGATGGATGCCATCGACATTGGAAAGCACCTCTCCAGGCTCTATGACAGGGTTGATCAACTCCAGGGCCAGATCTATGACCTGCAGAACCAAAACTGTGAGTATGAGTATAGATTTAAATCAATACGGTTGGCTGAAGATTTGAGGATTCCGGCGACTCGTTCATCCTGCCATGATGGAGCACCTATGCCTTGGAAGACGGAGGATCAAACTCATGTTGCAACTTCACCACCATCACCACCAAAGGAAGACAACTAAGCATTGGTATGGGCAACTCCCTTGGCTTATGCCAAGCTTGGGGGAGTTGCCCTCGTATCATATCGCCTTTATATCTTTTGCTTTTACCTTTGTTTTAGTTCTTTCCTTTACAGTTTTTATTTCTTCTCTTAGTGGAATAAGTCTTTAGTGTTTAGTTTGAGTCTTTTGCCCTGTGTCTCCCCCGATGTATTCGAGCTTGCAAGCTATATAATAAAGAGTATCTTAGTCAAGGGCTTTGCTCTGTGCCGTGGTCAAAAGTACGAAAAGAACGATAGCATGAAAAATCATGAGATGATCTTATGGAAAGTGATAACTTCACATCTAACAAGTATGATGATTGAAACTCGTTGAGAATAGACCAACATAGACCTCAGTCATTGTTGCAATTAATAATGAGTAATAACGAAAGAGAGGTTCACATATAAATATACCATTTTAGACACTTTCTATAATTGTGAGCACTCACCAAATTATTACATGCTTAGAAGTAGATGTTGGACAAGGAAGACAACATAATGAATTGTGTTTGCTTAATTTCAAACAATGTTATATGATTAGAGATCCCTTAGCATGTGACGTTTGCTTCCACCTCATATTAGCCAAAACTCCCGCACCAAGTAGAGATACTACTTGTGCATCCATAAACCTTCAACCCAGTTTTGCCGTGAGTGTCCACCATACCTACCTATGGATTGAATAAGATCCCTCAAGTAAGTTGTCATCGGTGCAAGCAATAAAAATTGCTCTCTAATATGTATGATCTATTAGTGTGTGGAAAATAAGCTTTGTACGAACCTGTGATGAGGAAGACATAAAAGCGACAGACTACATAATAAAGTTATTTATCACAGGAGGCAATATAAAGTGACGTTCCTTCGCACTAAGAGGACACGCATCCAAACCTCAAAAGCACATGACAACCTCTGCTTCCCTCTACGAAGGGCCTATCTTGTACCTTTACTTTTGTCCTTGTGAGAGTCTTGGTGATCTTCACCAATTCCTTATTTAGCCTTTTTCTTGGTGAACGTCATATGCTTGGGAAAGATCTATATTCATATATCAACTTGGAGATGCGTACTTATGCTTTATTATTGTTGACTTTACCCTTGAGGTAAATGGTTGGGAGGCAAAATTATAAGCCCCTATCTTTCTCTGTGTCCAACTGAAACTTTGATACCATGAGTACCACGTGAGTTGTAACAATTGTGAAAACAAAAGAGATGACTGAGTATGTGGATTTGCTTTACAAGCTCTTATTTGACTCTTTCTGATGTTATGATAAATTGCAATTGCTTCAATGACTATGCACTGTTGTTGGCTACTTCTCGGTAAGGTTTTTGTTTCATACTTTGCTTTGTGAAGGAATTGTTACTTTCCCATAAGAATCTTTATGATGTATTGTTGTTCTATGTGTGATCATGATGCCCTCATGTCCATATTTTGCTTTATCGACACCTTCATACCTAAACATGTGGACATGTTTATGGATCTTGGTTTTCGCTTGAGGACAAGCAAGGTCTAAGCTTGGGGGAGTTGATACGTCCATTTTGCATCATGCTTTCATGTTGATATTTATCGCTTTATGGACTGTTATTATACTTTGTGGTACCATACTTATGCCTTTGTCTCTTATTTTGCAAGGTTTATTTGAAGAGGGAGATTACCGGTAGCTGGAATTCTGGACTGGAAAAGGAGCAAGTCTGAGTCCTCTATTCTGCGCAACTCCAAATGCCCTAAAAATCAACGTGGATTTTTTTGGGAATATATAAAAAATATTGGGCGAAAGAAGTGTGAGAGGGGAGCAGCCAGGGGCCCACAAGCCTGGTTGCTGCGGCCTATCCCCCTGGCCGCGGCAACAGGGCTTGTGGGCACCCTGGTGGCCCACTAGCCCCCCTCTTTTGCTATATGAAGGGTTTCGTCCGAGAAAAAATCAGGGTGGAGCTTTTTCGTGGATTCTCCGCCGCCACGAGGCGGAACTTGAGCAGATCCAATCTAGAGCTCCGGCAGGACGATCCTGCCGGGGAAACTTCCCTCCCGGAGGGGGAAATCGTCGCCATCGTCATCACCAACACTCCTCTCGTCGGAGGGGGTCATATCCATCAACATCTTCATCAGCACCATCTCCTCTCCAAACCCTAGTTCATCTCTTGTAACCAATCTCCGTCTCGCGACTCCGATTGGTACTTGTAAGGTTGCTAGTAGTGTTGATTACTCTTTGTAGTTGATGCTAGTTGGATTACTTGGTGGAAGAGTTTGTGTTCAGATCCTTGATGCTACTCATTACACCTCTGATCATGATTATGGTTATGCTTTGTGAGTAGTTACTTTTGTTCCTGAGGACATGGGATAAGTCCTGCTGATAATAGTCATGTGAATTTGGTATTCGTTCGGTATTTTGATATGTTGTATGTTGTCTTGTCCTCTAGTGGTGTTATGTGAACGTCGACTACATAACACTTCACCATATTTGGGCCTAGAGGAAGGCATTGGGGATTAGTAAGTAGATGATGGGTTGCTAGAGTGACAGAAGCTTAAACCCCAGTCTATGCGTTGCTTCGTAAGGGGCTGATTTGGATCCACTAGTTTAATGCTATGGTTAGACGTTGTCTTAATTCTTCTTTCGTAGTTGCGGATGCTTGCGAGAGGGGTTAATCATAAGTGGGATGCTTGTCCAAGTAAGTGCAGTACCCAAGCGCCGGTCCACCCACATATCAAACTATCAAAGTAACGAACGTGAATCATATGAACATGATGAAACTAGCATGACAGAAATTATTGTGTGTCCTCGGGAGCGTTTTTCCTCTTATAAGACTTTGTTCAGGCTTGTCCCTTGCTACAAAAGGGATTGGGCAACTTTGCTGCACCGTTGCTACTACTTGTTACTTGTTACTTTTCGCTTGCTACGTTTCACCTCACTACACCATCACTTGTTACCGCTACTTTCAGTGATTGCGGTTATTACCTTGCTGAAAACCGTTTATCAGAGCCTTCTTCTCCTCGTTGGGTTCGACACTCTTACTTATCGAAAGGACTACGATTGATCCCCTATACTTGTGGGTCATCAGCCGTTCGCTGCCATGAACACTAGTGGAGAAAGGGGTATTAGAACCGGTTGGTAAGGGCCTTTGGACCCGGATACACATCCGGTGCTACGTATCCGGGACTAAAGCCCCCCCCCCCTTTAGCACCGGTCTCTTACAAACCGGTGCTAAATGCCTCCACGTGGGCGCAGAAGAGTGTGCGCAGGTGGAGGGCCTTTAGAACCGGTTGGTAACACCAACCGGTCCTAATGCTTTTTTTTCTTTTTTTTCCTTTTCTTTTCAGGGTTTCCGATTCCGTATTTCGGTGTTTCCGTGTTCCGTATTTTCAGGGTTTTCGTTTACGTGTTTCCAGTTCCGTATTTCCGTTTACGTCTTTCCGATTCCGTGTTTCCGATTCCGTGTGTCCGTGTTCCGTTTTTTACGAACACGGAATCGGAAACACGTAATCGGAAACACGTATCCGGAAACACCGATTCCGTGTTTGCGGTTAAGTGTTTCCGATTCCGTGTTTGCGGTTAAATGTTGATGCACCAAATAAAAGTACATATATACACGTAACACGAAGTACTGGACCGATTATCATTACATAATTTGAAGTTCGTTTCCTATAGCTGTATACTTGCATAGAGAAGGGAGCTGGCTATTGGTTCATAGGATGGAAAAATTCTCCGCCTTCATCTATGACTTGCGTGAGGAGAAATCCTGCCAATTCCTCTGCAACTGCCTTGCAACGTTGGATTGGTCTTAGCATCGTCCGCTTTCGTTGCAGCTTTAAAAGAAGTAGAAGAAAACAATTAAGTTATGAACAAAACTAACATAATTGATGGCAACATAAATAAAGTTGTGAAGATCCGGTTACGTACCTCTAGATTTCTGGAAGTACGGGATTTCTCATTGATAATCATGTGAATGTACTCGCAAACGTAGTATCTACAATAATCAGTGCCCTGTGGTTCTTGCGGGACGCCCTATATACGAGAACATAATTCAGTCAAATTAATAATAATCAAGAGAATGGTAATGGTATTGAAACCAGGGTACGTAGTACTACTTACTTTGTTAATCTGAAAGTGGAGCTTGTCTGCCCATGTACCGGGTTCTTCCTTGATGAACATTTGCCAAACTCTGGCCGACAAAGAAAAATGAATACAAGAGTTAATTATTACTTACTTGATATCAGGAAATGAACGAAAAAGAGGCCGATGAACGAATGAGGCCGATATATATATACCTTTGAAGCATCTGACGCATGCTCTTCCATTTGTCAGCGTCCCAGGTTAACGGGTCCCAGACTTCAACTTGTCCTTGATCGATTCTAATGGTGAACAATATGAAGTAGGACCTGCGCACGTGTACACACGCAGTCATGCATACTCATCAATTACACTTAACATCAGGTAAGCAAAATGGAATGTGTACAAGACAGTAACACTCACTTGAATCCGTAGGGCCAAAGTATTTCTTTTTTGGTACTTTGTCGCTTCAAAAACCTTAGCAAATCATCCGGTGTATCCTTGTTGAACTTTTCTATTGTCTCTTGATGAAACGAATACGGGTCAATGAACCCAAAGTCCCAGATTCCTGCCAGCCTGCATTCACGAATCTTCATTCTGCATAGTAGCGTACAAAAAGAATGTCTCGTGAGTGATAATTATACGGGCAATGAACGCAAGCTTAACTAAATAATTAAATTACACAAATAAATAACTTACAAACAGTAGCAGCTGACGATAGCTGTGTCGAGGGCACGTTGATTGTACATCTGGAAAAAATCATCGAACCCAACCTCCACACCGTACTCTCCGAAGTAGTGTTGATCCTGAACTGCCGCCATGATACAGTCTCTCTTTTGCCTTGCGGCCTCCAAGTACCAACCATGTAAATTCCATAGTTGGGTTGTTAGAGCACTAGGATTTTCGACCAGAGGGTGCTCAGGCTTATATTTATATACCACATCAGCAATAGCGTAACCTACGTCGCCCATGCGTGGACCGGACACTGAAGCCTGGTCAGATAACACCTTGAGCGGGGCAATTGACTGTGCTTCTTGTTGTCCGAGCTGGGGAACTTGTTTCCCGCATTTCGTCTGCTCCGCCTGCTTCATCTGCTCCGCCTGCTTGATCTGTGCGGTGTGCATCTTTTCAATGAACCGTTCATAGTCTGAAAGGGGCGGCGGTGGCGGCGGTTCAGGATAATATAAGTTGTCGATGGTGCGCTCAATTTTACACTTTGGTACGTTCTTCAGAGTTTCCTTCCAGATGTCTGGAGGAGGCTTCAGGGGAAACCGTGCGAACCATGCTTTGTTTTTGGCTTTCACGGCCTCGTCTAGTTCCTCCGGAGTCATCAGGCCTGGTAACTTCGGGGGAGTCTTGACTTTATTGGGTTTCCTTTCTCTCTTCTTGGGAGGAGTCCTGTTTCTTCTGAACTGCAGCTTCCGCTTTGCCGTACCCGTAGTGGGCGCATCCGTCGGCTCACTGGAGTGCACGGGCGATGGACTCTCGGCCTCGGGCTCCCTATCTTCGTTGTGGGGTGGACTTGGAGGTGCGTTGGGGGGTGGACTTGGAGGTCGTGCATTCTCTGTACGAAAGTGAAAAAACTATTAAAAATAGGCTTACATGTGGTGCAACATTCAGTAATTGTTGGAGGTGGTGCATTTGTACCTGGAGGAGTCGGTGGCCTTGGCGCCGCGTTAGGAAACACGATGTGTTTCTTCTTCCACAAGATGATACCAAGCTCCATTTCTCCCAGTGTCTTCTCGCCTTCACCTCCAGGAATATCAAGCTCAATTGACTGGCATCCCGGCGTAATTGTTGACAACCCGACACGAGCATGGGATGCTGGAATCTGACCACCATGGTAGGTTGCTCCAGGTTGATTCGGTAAAGCATAGCCTGACGCCACCATGAAGGATATGTTCCCCATTGGCATATGTATCTCACAGTTTGTCTTCTCTGTGACATCATCCACGGGGTAGTGAGGCGCCGACGGTTCGACTGCAGGACCGTCTTCTAGCTGCAGCTGCGTGGAACCCACGCTGCTTCTATGCTGAGATGGGACGGCATCTGCTACAGGATCGTCTTCTAATTGCTGCTGATCAGCGTCAGGTGCAGGATCTTCTTCCTCCTCTTCAGTGTCAGGTACAGGGTGTCCCCCTTTCTTCAAGAGAAACGCCACCTTTTCTTCTAATGTCGCTATCCGTTCCAGCGCCTTCCTCTTGCTTCTACCACGGCTTCTGTAAGTGCCAAGGTCCGCCGGAAACCCTTGGTTCCACGGGGTAGTGGCTCCAAAGCCTCGTTTTCGTCCCCACTTTTCGGGGTTCCCGAGTGCCTTCGTCAACTCGTCGTTCTCTCTATCGGGAACAAAAGTTCCTTTTCGAACAGCTTCTATTGCCTTCTCTAGATCTGATACGACTTGTGTTATTTTTTCCGACCATGGTCCCTCCGCAACAATCATCCCAGTCTCAGCGTCCAAAGTTGCCCCATGCGCGAACAACCAGAACTTGGACCTATCGGGCCAGTCATGTGTCTGTGGAATGATATTTCTTTTCAGAAGCGCATCTTCATAGCGTCGCCACCTAGGCAGGGCAGTCATGTAGCCACCTGACCCCAAAATATGGTGATATTTCTTCTTCTTCGCATTCTCCGTATTTGTGGCTGATCGGGATGTAAAGACACCCGATTTCTTGTACGCCTTAAAATCAGGCCAAGCGTCTCTTATCTTCACTAGGTGCCCAGTGAAAACTGGATCTTCGTCCTTATATTTCTTCCACAAGTCTTTCTTCCACCTCTGGAATTGTGTGGCCATCTTCTTCAAAGCCCACTCCTCGACTTTCTTCTTCTTATCTTCCGCTACGTTGAAATTTAGCCAGACCGTGTCGCAAAGCACTCTTTTCAATCTGTCATCGACATAAGTAGCTCCAACGTTGGCGCCGGTCTTCGGCTTATTCCATTCTATTAAGTTGATCGGGACCAGGTCTCTTACAACAACTCCGCACTGATTTACAAATTTGCGATAAGTTTCTGGGGGTTCCAGTGGTTTGCCATCAACAGCAACTTTATCGATCGAGTACCTTGCAGTATCTTTCAACCTTGCGGCCGGGCCTCGTTTCGACTTTGTCTCAGTACTTGCGCTAGGTGTTCCGGAGGGCACCTAAACGGGAAAATAATGATTCGTTAGTAAGTGCAATACAAATTAATTGTTGCGTCAACAGTGACTTGAGATATACATTTGGCAGAGTTTGTTCCGGAGGCACTTCTGCATCTACTACATCTTCTATATTCTCAGCTCCGTCACCGGAGTTGTTCAAAAATTGATTGCAAAACGCATGCCCACCGTCGTCATCATGATATATGGCCGTTGCATCTTCAAAAATCATCTGGCACATGTATCTTTCCTTCTCCGCCTCACCCATTCCCGCGAGCTGATCGGCGTGCTGATCATGTGGTTCTTGGGGATCCATAGCTCAACACCTGCTAGTAACAAGAATTTAACTTAGCAAAATTATTTACGGAAAAGTTTTACGGAACCGGAAATTTTACGAAAAAGTTTTACGGAATCGTCGGAGTCGTAATTGTCGCAAAGTTTTACGGAATCGTCGAAAAGTTTTACGGAATCGTCGGAAACTTTCCCCGCAGTTATGGAATCGTCGGAATCGTATGAAAGTTTTACGGAATTGTAATCATCGGAAAGTTTTACGAAATTGTCGGAATCGTCGGTTTAGGGTTTTACGGAATCGTCGGAATCGTCGGAATCGTCGGTTTAGGGTTTTACGGAATCATCGGAATCGTCGGTTTAGGGTTTTACGGAATCGTCGGAATCGTCGGTGTCACCTCACGTTGCACGAATGTTGACCGACTTCGTCTATAGGATTTCTACGTCGGAAAGTTTCGAATGTTGACTGAAAAAGTGAGTCTACTAGAATCGTCTTCCTCGCTTTAGCGACATAAATGATGAAGGCGGCTTCAAATCGAGCCGTGAGAGCATCTCTAGCAGGTACGATTTGTACGTCGATAGAACAAATCCCGTAACTTTTTTTAGCCGTGAGAGCCGTGAGAGCCGTGAGAATATGCATGATCACGTACCTTTTTTTTATAGGATGTCCTATTCGGGCCAGAAAAAAACTAATATCGACGGTTATAATTACAAGCATACAACAATATGGATATACGAAAATATGGATATACCGTACGTGAAGAAGACGAAGTGGGGCGGCGAGGAGGCGGCGTGGGGCGGCGCGCGAGGAGGCGGCGAGGAGGCGTCGCGAGGAGGCGTCGAGGAGGCGACGGCGCGTCGAGGAGGCGGCGCGAGGAGGCCGCGCGAGAGGAGGCGGCGAGGATCGGCGAGGAGGCGGCGGCGCGGCGAGGAGGCGACGGCGCGGCGAGGAGGCGGCGAGGATCGTCGGCCGGCGAGGCGGCGCGAGGAGGCGGCGGCGCGGCGAGGAGGCGACGGCGCGGCGAGGAGGCGGCGCCGAGGATCGTCGGCCGGCGAGGCGACGCGAGGAGGCCGCGCGCGCGAGGAGGCGGCGGCGCGCGGAGGCGGCGGCGCGGCGAGGAGGCGACGGCGCGGCGAGGAGGCGGCGCCGAGGATCGTCGGCCGGCGAGGCGGCGCGAGGAGGCCGAGTCGGCGAGGAGAGAGGCGGCGAGGAGAGAAGGCGAGGAGAGACGCGCGGGAAGGCGAGAAGTTGGCGATCCCGGAGAGGTCTAGAACCTTTAGCACCGGTCTGTGTTAACAACCGGTGCTAAAGACCTTTAGCACCGGTTGTTAACACAGACCGGTGCTAAAGGGTCTAAAAATTAGGCGCGAACCGAACCCACCTTTAGGACCGGTTGTTGTTACAGACCGGTCCTAAAGGTTTTTTTCCTTTTTCTTTTTTCCTTTTTTCTGTTTCCTGTTTTCTTTTTCTTTTTGTTTCCTTTTTCTTTTTCCTGTTTCTTCTTTTATTTTTCTTTTTTCCTTTTTTCTGTTTCCTGTTTTCTTTTTCTTTTTGTATCCTTTTTCTTTTTCCTGTTTCTTCTTTTATTTTTCTTTTTTCCTTTTTTCTGTTTCCTGTTTTCTTTTTCTTTTTGTTTCCTTTTTCTTTTTCCTGTTTCTTCTTTTATTTTTCTTTTTTGTTTCCCTTTTCTGTTTTCTTTTACATTTATTAACAAATTGTCAAAATGTCATTTTAACACTTAAGAAATAAAAATGATATTTATCAAAATGGTCAAATTTAGTGGAAACTGGTCAAATTTTTAATATTTATCAAAATGGTCAACACAATTACATAAAAGGTTTAATACATTATTACACATCACCAACAACACCCCCTATCTATTTTTCTTCTTGCCTTTCTTCTGATTGCGCCGTAACCATGGACTATCTTCATCATTTAACGGGATGCTTGGATCATCTTTGACTTTGAAGGGAGGAATTTCATCAAATTTATTGTAATCTTCTGACATGTCTGTCTTGTCCTCGACTCCCACGATGTTTCTTTTCCCTGAAAGAACTATGTGGCGCCTTGGCTCATCGTCTGATGTATTCGCTTCCTTATCTTTTCTTTTTCTCGGTCTGCTAGACATGTCCTTCACATAGGAATGCACATAACTTCATAATGGGTACTCGCACGTTTTCTGGCAGAAGCCCCCTCAATGCAATCGGAAGTAACTGGGTCATGATCACGTGGCAGTCATGAGACTTTAGGTTTTGGAACTTTTTCTCTTCCAGGTTTAGTATTACTTTTATGTTCGACGAGTAGCCAGACGGGACCTTGATACTGCTCAAGACTTGGAAAAAGATCTCCTTCTCTTCCTTGGTAAGAGCGTAGCTGGCAGGACCTTTGAAATTCTCTCGATTCATCAGGTCGTCTCGTTCGTGCATACGTTGGTGGTGCAACCGTGCTTTTGGTGTATCTCTCGACTTCTTCCCATGCACGCCCAATAAGTTTAGCAGGTTCACGCAAATATTTTTCGTCACGTGCATCACGTCGATTGCAGAGCGAACCTCTAGGAATTTCCAATAGGGTAGTTCCCAGAATATAGATTTCTTCTTCCACATGGCTACGTGGTTGTCGGCGTCATTCGGAACAGATTGTGCGCCAGGACCCTTACCAAAGATTACTTTTATATCTTTGACCATGTCATATATATCAGTACCTTTAGGGAGGGTTGGCTTCCTCCGTGTATCTGCCTCGCCTTTGAAATGCTTTCCTTTCTTTCTTACGGGATGCATGTCTGGAAGAAATCGACGATGCCTCGGGTACACATTCTTGCCTATATGTATACTTTCAGTCTCGCCTAAACAGTGTGTGCATGCGCTGTATCCCTTGTTTGACTGTCCTGAGATGTTACTAAGAGCGGGCCAATCATTGATGGTTACAAACAGCAACCCTCGTAGGTCAAATTCCTCCTGTTTGTACTCGTCCCACAAACGTACACCTTCGTCAGCCCATAACTCTAAAAGTTCATCAACCAGTGGCCTCAGGTACACATCAATGTTGTTGCCGGGTTGCGACGGGCCTGAGATAAGCACTGGCATCATAATGAACTTACGCTTCATGCATAACCAAGGAGGAAGGTTATAGATACATAGAGTCATGGGCCAGGTGCTATGACTGCTACTCTGCTCCCCAAACGGATTCAGGCCATCTGTACTTAGACCAAACCTTAAGTTTCTTGGGTCACGTGCAAAGTCCTCGTACTTATCGTCGATGTTTCTCCACTGCGACCCATCAGCGGGTTGTCTCAGCATATCGTCTTCCTTACGGTCTTCTTTGTGCCATCGCAGCAACTTGGCATGCTCTTTGTTTCGGAACAAACGTTTCAACCGTGGTATTATAGGAGCATGCCACATCACCTTGGCAGGAACCCTCTTCCTGGGGCGATCGTCGCCCTCAACATCACCAGGGTCATCTCGCCTGATCTTATACCGAAATGCACCGCATACCGGGCAGGCATTTAAATTCTCGTGCTGACCGCGGTAGAGGATGCAGTCATTGATGCATGCATGTATCTTATGCACTTCCAATCCTAGAGGGCAGACAACCTTCTTTGCTTCGTACGTACTGCAGGGCAGCACGTTATCTCTTGGAAGCATCTTCTTCATTATTTTCAGCAGCTTTTCAAATCCCTTGTCAGATATTCCATTCTCTGCCTTCCATTGCAGCAATTCCAGGGTGGTGCCTAGATTTTTCTGGCCATCTTCGCAATTTGGGTACAACAATTTTTTGTGATCTTCTAACATGCGCTCCAACTTCAACCTCTCGTTTTCACTTCCGCAGTTTATCTGTTCTTCACGAATGACGTGACGAAGATCATCATCAGACTCATCAACAATGTCCTCAAGTTCAGGCTCGTCTTCCCCCATTTCAGTATCACCGTGTTCACCGAACATAGGATAGTTATCATTATCCTCTTCTTCTTCATTGTCTTCCATTACAACCCCTCTTTCTCTGTGCTTGGTCCAACAAAAATAACTGGGCATGAAGCCTTCTTGCAACAGGTGGGTGTGTATGGTTCTTGAGTTAGGGAAATTCCTCTTATTCTGGCATTTTTTACATGGACAAAAAATAAATCCATTCTGCCTGTTTTTCTCAGCCACATTGAGAAAACTATGCATGCCATTAAGGAATTCGGGACGACCTCGATCACTGTACATCCATTGCCGGTTCATCTGCATTATATAAATTTATCAAAAACCATTATGCTAAATCATCATGACTAAATTAATTAATTAATACAAAAAGTTCATCACACGTTAAAACCAAAGTAGCGTAGTGACCATACATATATAGTTCTCATAAAAACACACACCGAAACCAACCATAAAAACTCTCTCTAATTAATGCATTTAAAAACAACAACAAATGCGATCAAAATCGCAACAAAGGTAACAATTGACCCGACGGCATAATGATACCAAGCCTCTTTACTAATTGCATATTTTCTAATCTTTCTAATCTTCAGACGCATTGCGTCCATCTCGCTCTTGTGACCATTGACGACACCGGCAAGAACCTTTTCCAAGGTCATCTTCTCTCTTTCAGTTTTTTCCAACCTTTCTTCAGTTTTTTTCAATCTTTCTTTCAGGCCAACATTTTCTTGTTCAACTAAGTGTAACTTCTCAACAATAGGGTCGATTGGCATTTCCGGTTCCACTACCTCCTAGATAAAAATATCTATGTCAAGTTGGTCGGCGTAATTAATTGTCATATAATCAGGAAATGAAAATATGTAGTTATAAAAGATAATATACCACATCCGAATCATAGACTGGACGAGGGCCAACGGAGACGGATATCAAAACCATGGCGCTATACATATAAAAAAAATCTTACACAATAAGAAAATTATATACAAGTAAATATGTAAATCATACAAATCAAAATTTGTTTTGGTAAATAAAAACAATAGGCTCACCAAGGTTGTGTCGGTGACGGGGCGATCGACGGCGGTGAGGAAGGGGACAAGGCGCGCGACACTAAAAAAAACCACAAATCATAATTAAATTTGAGCTCAAATTGCATATGTATACATAACAAATGATGAACTCTCTCTAGCTTAGGCATTTCATCAAACACCTAGCTAGCACAACAAAAATGAAATGAGCAAGAAAACGAGCAAAACTTGCAATACCGGAAGAGGGAATGTTGATGCTAACCGTAGGACCGATGGGTGCCAACAATCTTGACAAATGGTGGAGAAAAATGGGGATGGATTAGAGCTCCCAAGAGGAAGGAGAGAGCAAAAATGGAGTTGAGCTCGAGCTAGAAAAAATGGAGCTAGAAAAAATGGGGTGGAATATAGGGGTGCTCGGGGAGGAAGGAGAGGAGGGCTTTAGGACCGGTTTGTGTCAAAAACCGGTGCTAAAGGGTCTGACAGCGGGGCCCCGCAGTTGCTGCAAAAATGAGAAAACCTTTAGCACCGGTTTGTGATACAAACCGGTTCTAAAGGGTCTGTCCACTGGGCCCCCCTCCCTGCAGCAAACGGTCCAAAAACCTTTAGGACCGGTTTGTGTTACAAACCGGTCCTAAAGGCCTTGCGGCCATTTGCTGCAGGGAGGGGGCCCAGCGGACAGACCCTGTAGAACCGGTTTATATCCAATCCGGGTCCAATGTGGTTGGCTCAATGCCCTGTTTTCTACTAGTGGAACTACCGCGATGGCCGGAGACGATGCGCATAAGGACCCCCTCCATCACTTCTAAGCCTCCCTCCCCCTTGGTGAAGAAGCTAGCTAGGAAGGAAGAGGCCTCTGCGGGATCGATCGACCACAAATCATGCCCGCACAAAGAAGAAGGTGACAAGGATGACGACCCTATCGTTGCCTATCCCTTCCACGACGTCAATGGCTCCCCCCCCCCCCACACACCCCAAAACCTAATAGGTCATCTTCCCCTCCCCTCCCACTACTGCTTGAGGATGAGTAGGTTCGCCACAACCGTAGGTGTCCCCAACATGATGAGTGAAATGACCAGGAGGTAAAACAATTATTTTCCATTTTTCATTGATTTTCATGGGATTTTACATTTTGTATGCAACTGTTATCTAATGTTTGTGTATTCTCTAAAATTTTTATATATGTAGTGTGGATTACGAAACTTATTTGCATTGCAATACACTTGTGTTGCATCTCAAGATTTTCCATCAAAATGCAAGCACTAGGGATGGCAAGCTTCCTGTTCTAGGCTTAAAATCAAACTTGAATTAAAATTATTTTGTATTTAAATTTTAATTTTATATATTGTTAATTGTGTGTGTTGTGACGTTGGAAAGGTTATTTATCATGTCGTAGTTTGTTCAAATATGTATGCAATTGTGGAGTAGAGAAGAAGAAGGCCAAATTATAAGGCACACGTTTTAAGTCCGCTAGAAAATCATAAACTTGTCTGGTGAACGGAACCTTCTTTGCTCTCACCTAAAGCCAGATATTGGGCACCAAAATATTGGACCGCTGTTGAAGATGCTTTTATGGTCGTAGCTTATACTTTCTCCGTTCCTAAATATAAATATTTTAAAGATGTTTCATTAAAAGACTACATATGAATGTATATGGATATACTTTAAAGTGTAGGTTCATTCATTTTATTTTATATGTAGTCTTCAAGTGAAATATCTAAAAGGACTTATATTTAGAAACGGAGGGAGTAGAAGCTAAATTTCTCCAAGGCCACCCTCTCCTGGCTTGTGTTTGTACATATAGTTCTAGTTCTAGAAGTCTCCCTATTCAGTTAAGCATGAAATTAGCCCGGGTACAACCGTGTCCATAGGCAATGGATAACTGACCCTCTGCTGCCTCAACACATGGCTTGGCAGGTTCCCCTTGCGCGTCGGATACCCTGGCCTATTTGCGATACGCTCGGACCCCATTTTTTTGGTTGTGTCGACTATCCACAATGGGAATTTGAACATCCCGTTCTGAGAAACATTGACTCTAACGAGACATTAGCTTCCGCCTTCTCTGTCAACACTGTTGGGATTTCTGGACTCTTTGTCTTGGTACATGGCCCCGTTAGAGCTACTCTCTGTCGGCTCGGCATACCGTGTACTATGTCGTGCGCTAAATGTTGTGAACTACTTGTGAAAAAGTGCTTCTTCTGTTGAAGATCTAGATTTTTGTGTGGGAGCTTCTGGGATGAATCCTGTGTTGTTGGTGTTAGAGTTAACCTTGTTGTTTTAGTGTTTATCATATTTTGTTTCCTGCATGTAGTTGAGGCTGCGGTAGTGTGTGCATGGAGAAATATGAGAAGTGTACACATGCAAAGCTAGTAGTGTTAGTTAGTTGCATGCATTGTTAGTTAGAGTTTTGCAGGTATGCTTGCATGGATAAGGCTAGTTGTTGAATAGGCTTAGGTGTGAAGCTAACGATCAGACGTGGTCTCCAGAATATGAGGAGATGGCCAAGTCGTGTGGCCGAGTCATGAGATTGCTAGCTCGTGGCCGTTTCTTCCGGCTAGTTGAGGGTCTCGTGCATCAGGCAGTTGAGGGCTTGACTGTGTGTACGTGCGACTACATAAGCGTTGTAATCAGATGAGAAAGATAACAAAAGAGAAAACGGCAGAGGTGTGTTGCCGGAAAGCTCTGTGTGTTCTTGTGTCCAGTGAGTACCTGTGTGAGTCTTCTTCTACCTTGAAGCTGAGCCTACTTCCTTCCTTGGGCATCCCCAACAGTTGGACCCGGTGAACTGCGCGACGACCTCGCTGGGGTTGAGGTCGCCGAACCTGTTCATGCCGACGGTGACCGTGGTGATGGTCTGGGGCCCGAATCCGCCGACAACAGCGTTAACCGTTGTCTGGCTGGCGAAAGCGCCGATGGAGTTGACGTTCTGGCTGAAGATCTGGAACCGTTTCTCCCTCTCCTCGGGGCCAGAGTAGCGCTTCGAGTACTTGGTCATCCACCTGGACCACCTGGCCCTCATCTCGGACTCCCGCAGCTCCCACGGTGGCCTGTCGGCTGCCGTTAGTGATGCCTGCAGAAGGCAGGCCATGCCCAAGAGTACTCAATTGATGGACAAGGCAAGGCATGGAAGAATCCATATCGATTGATTGTTGTTATGAGGTGTGTGGAAATACATGCATGAAGCTAATGTGTGTGTGTGTGTGTGTGTGTGTGTGTGTATATATATATATATGCGCCTTGGGGATTGTTATCATGAGTTGTTGGTGTTGTGATGAGTTTCTTGGTGAATCGGTTGATGCTAAGTACCCAATTGGATGGTTCAATTAACTAGAAACTCGGTAGAAATTTAGGGATTTCACTACAAATCATACTTTAGATTTTTTTAGCATGGCAAAGCGATTGCTTTTTATGGCTAATTTAGTTGTCGTTTATAAGTAAGACCCCCTCCTCCCCACAAAAAATAATAACAACAAAAGGGGGTCTTGTTAGTTGTTACTAATTTGTTTTCCTTCTTCTTATCTCTTGGACTGGGATGGATTGCACAACGACCCGTAAATATTAATGGCAAGTGGGTTCTTGTTAGTTGTTACAAATTTGTTGACCACATCCATCTTTTGGATGCTGTTCACAAAAATGCTCAATGGAGGTCTGCCTCCACGGAGGCCGAATTTGAAATGATCAAAATTCAAATTTAAACATTTTTAAAAACTAAAATATACTTACAGACGTAACGTCAAGGTGTGTAAATTTGAGGTTGAAACACGTTAGAATGAGTGCTATACAAAAAAAAACAAATCTGAGGCTTTTTAGTAGATGCACTATTCATCGTAGACGTCCATGATTTGTTTTTCTAGAATCGCATTTTAAGGTATTTCATCCTGAAATTTCATACAGATACACACCACATACATATTCACTTGTACAATATTTTTCAGTTTATTTTGGAAACTGAGAAGTTTGAAAAAAAAAAAAAAATCTGCCTCCATGGAGGCCGAACTCCAATACGGCTTTGAAGTTGTACTATAGTTTATATTACATGATTTTACGCGAGAATTTTCCATGGAGCACTTCAGAACATATTTTCAGCACCAAGATGTACGTACACTTGTAGGCTTGTATGAGATCATGTCATGTAATTCGTACGACCACGTCAACACATCAAATCGATGAACACTACACAATTCAGTATGTCTACCAAACAGATCACCTAATCAGATTTGTAAGCATTATGTTGCAATTGTCATCGACGATGGTAGTTTCCCGGATTAGCTAGTAAACCTACCACAAAACAACCACGCATATGATTGCATGCACGAATTAACCATTCATATTTCACTAGTGGATCAAACACGCGTTACTGATGGCACGCTTTGAAAATTCAGTTACATGCACGTCCCTGTCTAAAATGAAGGAATGTCAACCTTTGAATGGTTCATGAGCCTACTACTTAATTTGAAAGTTTATGGTGCCAAGCATTTCTCCAGTGTTACTGGTGCATTTTTGACATGTCACATAAATCGTGCTTTCTCTTACATGCAAGTCACTACGAGAATCTTGGGCGAGCTTGGGTGAAATCTCTGGTGGGGCAATGGGCTGAGGAGGGAGGGGGGTTATGAGCTTTGGGCTCTTTTCCTACTGTACTTATGCCCCTAAATTCTAAGGAATAGAAAGATATTTCTTCATGCGGCAGGGTCTTTTGATGATTATCCCGCTTCTTCTGGTAGATCAATGGCTCCAAAATTAGCATAAAGTGAAGTAGATTGATATATCTTTCCATAAGGACCTCCAGGGCCTAGATATTTTGGCGTTCCGACGCGTCAATGTAGCCCTTATGCTGAGATGGGTTTGTCAGATCCTTAGGGATGAGGGGGGCTTTAGAGCACGTCCAACAACAACCCTAAAATGAAGTCATACCCCAAAATTCAATATTTGGGGCCCAAAATTAAGCCTCCAACTGTGGCCAATGTTTTTTAGGTTAAGTCAAAAGAATTCTACAAGTGATGCAAATATGTACATACATTAAAGCTCCTAAGCTAGGCTGCACCACGTGCATACGCCGTGGTAGCCGGGGACCCTCCATGCGGCGACACCTAACATAATAAAACAGTGGAAACTGAGAAGTTTGAAAAAAAAAATTAAAAAAAATCTGCCTCCATGGAGGCCGAACTCCAATACGCCCCACTCTGCTTTGAAGTTGTACTATAGTCTATATTACATGATATATATAGTGCAATCGAAGTCGTTCATACACCAGCATACAATCATTTCTCTAAACGCGTGCAAACATACTCTATCCCTATGAGTATCTTCGAGAAATTGATCCAGCAAATCATCTTGAGATTGACGGAGTCGCCACTGTCGCCTTCATACACGTGGCATAATTGAACAGTACGCCGAAATAAATAGTGATTGTATATTTTTTACCAGCATACAATCACCCCTATGAACGCACGCAAGCACACTCTATCTTTATGAGTATGAGAGACTGATCCGGTACATCATCTTGAGATTGACGAAGTCGTCGCTATTGCCTTCATACACGTGGCACAATTGAGCAGTACACTAAAATAAATAATGATTGTATATTTTTTACCATATTATAATTGGACTCCCTCACATACACGAGCATACAAATCAACCCTATGAGTGCATGCATGGAAATATGAACAGTAACTGTATTTAACCATTATTTTTGTATGAATAGTACCGTCAACAATACTTTTAACAAGAAAAATACAAGCAGATTAAAAATACAGGTAAAATTATCAAATAAAGTATATCTCAAAACAAATACCACATCAAACATGAGACACCATTCTAAATTTATACATTTTTTTGTGCCAAGACGGTATTCTACGAACTCGGGAAAAAATATTTTTTGTTTGCTTGCGTTGTAAAACCTTAATTCATAAATTCAAATGTAGCATTGTAAATTTAAATAGTCATAAAAACTAAAATTGTACTCATAAATAAAGTGAAATATATGATGATTATATAAACATTATTATTGTCTACAATTCAATGTCCTTTAAATTTTAATTATAAGGTTACTCGCGAAGTACCTCACTTTGCCTTTCTATGGTAAATCCATGTTTTTCGAGAAACTCCAATATAAAAATATATGAAGTATTTTAGAGACTCCATCCAATTGCAATTGAAATATATGAATATATATTTGCGGCAGTAGCATAAAATAGGGACACGATTCAGATTAGTATGCCCTCCAAAAAATATGTGTGTTAGTTACTGTACTTTTGCGTCACTCATTTCTGCCATGAACGCTAATACAATCGGAATGAACTACAATTTTATTATCAATAAAATTCATAATTCTTGACCATTAGAGCATGTTAAGTATTTGCCCAACTGTTTTGATCCTTAACTATGTTTGCTCAACATTGTTTTCTCCCAGGAATATTGTTGTTTCTCAATATATAATACACATCTCTCACTTCAGGAGCATCCTTTTTTTTGTAATATGATATATGTTGAGATCTGATCAACATTGTAGTCTACTGCAATTACTAATCAGTACAACATCTTAAACTATCCCAATAAGAGTTCAATCAATTATTACGATTTATGGCTATCAGATATTGGATGCATATGTTGAAAATATTATGCTACCTAACGAGTTCCACATGAATATAAATAACATGTTTGTGCATTTTCCTATTATTCTCCCTAGCTCCACCTTAATGTCCAACACTAATTGCAAGGTATTTTGATTCAAGCCAACCGAAATATCCAGCTGATATACTAAAGAGGGTTCCATCTACTGCAACACTAATAAATAACATTAGTTTTAAGATTTTTGTCTCTTTAAATAACATCATGTGGTTGTCTTCTCTAATAAGAAAATAGAGGCTATGAAAGTAATGAAAAAAAAATGAGCAGCCCCTAGGAGTCTATGCCTCCTCATGTAGTCCAAAGAAGGTACCACATCAAGTGTACGAGATGTTATCTGATTTATAATTTCAGAAGCAATGCTCATTGTTCCTAACAAAATCTAAAATCAATCTTGCATAGTAGTCATTGCATATGTATTAGATGGAATGCCTAGAATGACACTGAAGCAATTTATAGAGGAGATGAAATATGAAAACAATTACATGACTTATAAACCATAAAAAATAGAAACTAACCTAATGGTTTTCAGTATATTAGCAGCACGAACCGTGGTACTAGGTTTCTACCTGTAATTTTTGTTAAATCCTAAATTTGCATGCTTTCATAAGAAATTCCTTTTGATTATGTTCTCAAAAGTAGTGATGTTAATATGCGATAGTCAGATATAGCACCCCCAATAATGATATAATGATACAAGAATCTACAAATTTAAAATTAGCTTGCCGAGGACTAATTTCTTCTTCTATTGCCAAAATTTGAAGAGAAGCCATGACTATTTGAAGCGACGCCAAGACTTTTAATTTTGAAAAACAAATCAATCTTCAATAGTAATGTCTAACAAACGTGGTTGGGCCCAGCACTGATGGGAGGTCGGCGCCTTGAGCTCGCGCTGGCCTCGTAGCAGGACAAAAATATGAATAGTTTAGGTACGACAGTTCTATTTTTTGCTATGGCTCTTTGAAGTGAACTCAACCACAATAATGAGTTTTTTCATTTAACTCAGAAGTAAAGTCACTTCTAGATTGTATCTCGTGTACTTAATCTGGTTGTATTATGAGTAGTACAACTCATACAAACAAGGATTATATTTTTTATGTACCATTCATAGGTGAATTAGTTTCATACAGATTGTTGCATCTCCAAGGCTTCTTGTGGTGAGGTTCATGATTAGTTTGAATACGTGGTTGTCAAAGAAACTCTGTGATCTTAATTAGTTCAATCAATAGGAGCAAATGTGTCCGTCGAGGTAGAGTGGGATTTGGCAAAATAGTAAGAATTGAATTTAGTGTCTCTCCTTCATATAGATAATTTGGTAGAGCTCCTGATTATTGGTTTACTTCTTTTCCCAAAAGATGTCTTCTTTGGTGGTACCCATTGATGATTGCTTAGACCATATTTTTGGTGCCATATTCTAGATCCCGTGGTAATTTAATTTCCATAAAAAAGTTTCAATGTTTAACAAGTATTATGTCCATATATATGGTTGATTCTTTGGATTCCCCATTTGTTGAATGTTGTGGAGGTAACAGATAAGGCCAACTCGCAAATTATACAAATTTGCCGAGATGACCGACGAAAAATAGTTTTGTCTTTCTCTGATTATTGGGAAGCCATATAAACATTAATATACACACATAAAGAACACGATCCCTATTTGAATAGTATGGCATATCGGTTCACATTTGACCTTCTGGAGTTAAATCTAATAACAATACACAAAGATCAAAGGATTATAGTATGGCATATCTCTTCTTTTATATAAATCGTTACAACTGGCTCGACCTGATACACATACACGAACGGGATAAGGTACCGGCACGGCGTGCCGCCACGCCTTCGGCCTGCTAGTATACATTATCACTAGCAGCGACCCAAAACCAAACGGGATGTGGTAGGAACCCCAACCACCCCAAGCCAAAGTTCTTTCTGCGGACCCGCCTACCTCCGCGATTGTGCAGGGCACTAACATGACATGGAAGGCATCTTTGACTCCACGGCCGACACCGCCAGCCTCCCTGTTGTTCCCATTGCACCCGCAACCACCCCTCCCATGGTTTTCGTTAGCAGTGAAACAAGCCAAAGGTCATACGCCATCACTGCCACAGTGGCCGGCAAGGTTGTGCCTAAGGACCCCTCCATCGCCGCTAAGGCTCCTTCCTAGGTGAAGAAGCCATAGATGCTGCCCACGCGAAGAAGAAGAAGACTACAAGGGCGACAAGCCGACAACCCAGCCGTCGTCTATCCCTTCCACGGTGTGAATGGCTCCCCAGAACTACCGACGGCCTCTTCCCTGCCGCTCCCACTCCCGCATGAGAACAAGTAGGTTCACCCGTCGCCACAACCGTCGGTGTCCCCAACATGATCGGTGAAATGACCAGGAGGTAAAAATAATAATTTTTTCCATTTTTCTTAGACTTTCATGGAGTTTTACATTTGTATGCAACTGTGATGTGACGTGTGTGTGTGTGTGTGTGTGACGTGTGTGTGTGTGTGTGTGTGTGTGTGTGTTCTACAAATTTTATATATGTAGTGTGGATTATGAAACTTATTTGCAATACACCTGGGTTTCATCTCAAGATTTTCCATCACGATGCGAGCACTTGCTAGTGATGGCAATGAACGCAATGACATTTGAGAGTTCCACGCAGTCATGTTCTATGCACTTTTTTGTGTGTGTTTATGATACACAAAGCTTCCAGTTTTAGGCTTAAATTTGAATTTGAATTTAAAATACTGTGGATTTAAACTTCAGATTTAAATTTTGATGATTGTGTGTGTTGTGATGTTGGAATGGTTTAATTATCATGTCGTAGTTTGTTCGGATATGTATGCAACTGTGGAATCGAGAAGAAGAAGAAGGCCAAATTATATGGCACCAGTTTTTTAAGTCTCCTTAAAAAACATAAACTTGTCTAGTGACCTAAACCTTTTCTATCCTCACCTAAAGCCAGATTTTGGGCTCCAAAATGCACGCCCGTGGAGATCGTGTCTGGGCTGCAAGACGACGGGCAATGGTGGTTTTTCCAAGAGTTTTTTATAAACGAAGTTTCCCACGAGTTAGGACTTATAAAACAATCTACTTCGTGTCCGTTTCCTTCCTTTTTACGTACGTTCGTGTTGTTTGCAGTTTCCCAGCTAGACACGGATCAAGGCCCAACCGAAACACAGCTCTGATCGAGAACGCAGCGGACACAACTAAAAAACATAGGGACTTTTCTGTAAATACTAATGACGGATTAAGAATACCTATTTCTTTTATTAGTAGGCATAGATATCCGTTCTAATTTATACCAGTACTTTATAGGTTTGGCAGATTTTATGTAATTCTATTTGACTAATTTATTAGTCAATGCCAAGTAAAAGATTGTAGAATTTTTTCCTCGGACAAATAAAATAAAATAAAAATATGTTGTGAAGTTTCAAGTCGAGAAGAAACCAGAGGTCCTACAAGCAACCAGATGCCCGTCCCATGGGCCCCACATAGTAGGTCGGCGTGGCCTAGGCCTGGACATTAGGATGGGCCCCACAGGACCCTCTCCAACACCTTTTGTCACCACTGCATTTACATAGCTTTAAAAATGCACTGCCAAGATTTATCGAGCATTTTTTCCATCATGGGGACCACACATTCCAAGAGGCGTCAGTCTGAAGGCCTTTTTGAACTCAGCCAGAGGGGGAGTTTGCCACCAGAGCTATCGTCATCAACCTTGCTACTCGGATGGCTGTGTGTAACTAATCGTCCTTGGACTATGGGTTCATAATAGCAGCTATGTGGCATCCTCTCTCCCATGTTCTTCAATACAAAGATCACACGAGTTGCTCTACATGATTCTGATCCATCTAATTTAATTCTCTGTTTATTTATTGCGGCCTAATGAATTCTCACTTCATGATTAGATTTTATTTGTATTTTTTAATTCTTTTGAGTTATTTGTTGCCTGCTTTATACACATATATGATTTCGGATATATTGGTCTTTCACTGGCCATGATTAGATGAAAGATTTTCAAGAGGGATTCGTGTATGTTAGTTGGGTTTAACCGTGCAAGTAATTTATCCCAGTGACAAAAAAGAAAAGGTTGGTACTATGTTACTGCCACTAAAGATAAAAATGTATATTTAACTACTTGTCTTGGTGATGAATTAGAGGTGAAGAAAATATACTGTATCTCAATTACCTCCCATGATAGTGCAACAGGACGGCGGTGAAGAGAGGAAGGAGTGGAACGGGGCGGCACATGTGTTGCTCCCCATGTGGTGCAACAGGACGATGGAGAATGGGGAGGAGAGGGCGGGGGTGACACATGTGCTACTTCCCCTGTCAGCACATTAGAACAAGGGTGAAGGGAGAATGAAGTGGGTTGGGGAGGCATAACTGCTGCTCCCCATGGCGGTGCAACACGATGGTGGAGAGGGAGGTTGGAGAGGGCTGGGCCGGCGCGCCGTCTGCTCCCTATGACGGTGCAACAGAACGGTCGTGAATGGAGGAAGGAGAGAGCTGGGGCATTTTATTTTTCATTTTGAGGAGATTGGGCAGGGGCATTCCTATCCATAGGAAAAAAATGAATACATTACATGTATCTGACGAAACGTTAGCTCAAATGATAACAATGACATGCATAGAAGTATGTGAAAGTTCAAGTGGTGTTTTTTTGAACTGCCGGAAATTGCATTGTCATTTGTCCAATCAACCCAAATATCTTTGTAAGGAAAGCGTTGTCTTAGAAGTGAGAACTCAAGGGTTAGTTCATGGTTCTCATACCCCATTAATGGGGTACTCAAGAGATTAGTATTTGGGTTGACCTTGGGTGTCATTAAGTCCCATCACTTGTAACGGCAACATTAATTGCGCCGGTCATGGAACAGAGAGCCTGTTGCCATACTAAAAATTTACTCAAGAAAGGACAAAGAACAAGTCGTTGATAAGACGGATACCTGCGGAATTGGATAAGCCGGAGACTTGCAGAACCGGAGAGCTCCACCGGCACCTTATGCGGAGCAATATACTTATCAAACTAAGTAGGACATGAAGTAAGAATGAAGCTAAGTAGCTCTTAGATAGAACCACTTGCAAATGGATCGCTAGGCACGTCGTTGCATGCTCAAGCGCCTGCATAAATAGTAGACATCACCCGTCGCATAAGGCCAGCCTGCTTACACACAAGTGAAGTGACAGGACTACATCCATGGCCCAGGGGATGGCTGGCGACGGCTCCTCATCGCAGGCGTCGTCGGGCGTGGTGAGAAGTCTGGCTCGGCACCACCAGGCCGTGCTCGGGTTCCTGCTCGGTTTCTTCGTCACCGTCATGCTCTACACCACCGTCTCCGGCCTGTTCCGCTCCACGAATTCCATTGGTAACTTTCTTCTCCTACTATCGTAGTTACCTAAATACCTGCGCGCGGTTCTCTGTTTGACCAGCTATACAAGAGGGTATACGTACGTGTTACAGTCCTACTTACTTTGAAAAGCATCTTACATGCTCAAACCTATCGATCGTAGTATGTCTTTTCTTTTCGAAAAAACATCTTATAATTTTAAAAGAAGTCAAAATGTTTTGAGGTGGATGCACGATGTCAGTCATAAAGAAGAGTGATTTATGTGTACATAAAATGATGTCTGAGTGTGTGTAATGGCTCTGCTGAGTATTAGTACGTAGTGTACCACTCTAGTCCTAATTTTTTTTCACACACTGACCGAAACTAAGACCACCTAAAGCCAGACCTAACTAATCCAGTCCTCTGAACGTCTGCGGAAGCGTCCCCTCTCCAACAAACACACCCATCGATCGTGAAATTTGCAAAATGGCTGTAGTGTTAACGATAAATATAACACGATGCCGGGAGCACCTATTTGGTGCAGTGCGCTCCATGAAGACGCAGAACTTGCACTCCCTATTTCGAAGCGCGTCCTTTTGGGTCGGGTCATGTGCGGGGGGAGACACCCCCAGTTTTTTTTTATTTCATTTTCCTTTTCCTTTTATTATTTTTCTTCTTCAAAATAGTAGCGAAATTTGGAAAACAAATCAAGAAATCATAAAATGTGCGTGAATTCAGAAAAAATACGTTCATGCTTTTGAAAAATATGAGGTGAACTCATAAAATGTTCATGGATTCAAAAAATGTTCAAATATTTTTTTGTGAAATAAAAAAGGTCATGATTTTTATTTTTTTCTTGTTCAAAATATGTTCATGAATTTCAACAAAATATTCAAGAATTCAAAAAAGCTTAGATTTTAAAAAAAAATTGATTTTAATTGCACTAAGAATGCACAACATATACCCAAACCATTTTCCTACAACAACTAATTTTCAGTTCCCATGCAATCCACTAGCTCCAAATCCAACTGACCTATATATCTAGGACAACTTTTCGGTTTGCAGAAAAGCTACTACTAAAGATAAAACTGAGCAGTACCCAAAAACAAGCTAGAAGATTCACTAATAGTGTTTTCTACTCCCTCCATTATTAAATAATTGAAGTTCTATGATTGTCCTTAGTCAAACTTCATAAGTTTGACCATGTCCATATAAAAATATATATATACATCTATAACACCAAAATTGCTTCATTGTATTCTTCATGAAGTACACTCCCTCCGTCCCAAAATTCTTATCTTAGATTTGTCTAGATATGAATGTATCTAGTCATATTTTAGTATTTAGATACATCCATTTCTAGACAAACCTAAGACAAAAAATTTGGGACAGAGGGAGTATTTACATGTTATACACACTTGATATTATGAATCTTTACAATGGCTTGGTCAAACGTTAAAAAAGTTCACTTAGGACAATTCTTGAACTTCAATTATTTGGAAACGAGGAAGTACTCTCAAAGCGAGACCATCCACTTCCTTTTAGATTTGTAGCGTCTATTTATTTACGAAGTTCATTACCGTAACGTGTTTGTTTCTTTGTACGTTCAGTCGTTATGCAGTCCAGGCCGGGCGAGCATACAGAGCAAAGTGCCCTAACTGCTGCTCCTCTAGTGTCGTCGACGCCTAATAGTTCTACTCAAGGTATATAAATTACTACTACATGTCTCGTTATATTTTGATTTCCCATATGTACTGGTAGGTAGCAGATATATATACGATCATACATTTTTAGACAGAGAATACAGTTTCACACTATTGTAGAAGTAGGTCTGTTTCTCTATAAATTTGGTAAAAAAATTGACTTCTGAAAAAATGCATTATATTATGAAAATACCTCCTGAGAGAGAGAGAGAGAGAGGGAGAGGGAGAGAGAGAGAGAGAGAGAGAGAGATCATGTGTAGTGTGCTTGTTACACAGTTCCATGTGCACAAACTTTTTGTTACACTAATCTATATATGTTTCAAAATATGTACGGTTTATTAGTATATACTAATTGTATGTCTACTCTGGCTATATATGTTTTTAAATTGAATATTTAAGAGCAGCCCCCGGGTCCTCCTTGTACTATACCTTAATCATGATACCCAAAGCAAAAAATCTGATGTGGCACCCTATTTAATGAGAAAACGGGAGTTACCATATCTTAATCTAGCTATAACTCTTAGCATGAAAACTAAGATAACTAATACTTTTTTCTCTCAGAAAACACATTTGAAGGAGACTTTTTTTAGATACAATTCATTGTAGGAGCTATATCTAAACACCTATCTAATGCATATGTATAACTTAACATATAGTAATGCACTGGAATGCCCCAAGGCCAAGTAATTCTGTGTATTTTGCTTTGTCGGTTGGTGTATACTAACATTTACAGCAGCAGTGCATGACATAGAAAATGGACAGAAGCACGAGGTAACCAAGACGATGGAGAAAGAACGTATAGAAGAAAAAAACTTGGTAGATGGGACAGACATGAATAACAAAACTGGTAACTCATCAATAGTTCTTTTGTTTTGTTTTTGCGGATGCATCTATAGTTTATGTTGACATAATCATTTTCGTGGAGTATTATTTTTGCGAGTATATATGATCTAGTCTCTTGCGGTTATTTGAGTTATTGATTGACAAGCTTCCATTGATGTATTAATTCAGGTAACGTGCAAGTTCATAGCAAGTTGAAGGAAGAGCTCATCCGGCAAGAACTCGATCAAGACGACGATGGGAATAATGGAAACAATGTCACACGTGGTTAGCTTACTTCCGCAAGAAACTCACTTCCCTTCATATGTCGTTTCATTTCATTCATCTTCTGAATCAGTATGCATTCAGGTGCTGCACGAAAGCCCATCTGCGACTTGTCCGACCCTAGGTATGACATCTGTGAGATCTCTGGGGACGCCCGTGCCATCGGCGCCAACCGTACCGTCCTCTATGTCCCGCCCCCCGATGAGCGCGGCCCTGACGGCCAGGAGTGGGCCATCAGGGACCAGTCTCGCAAGGACCTCGGGTACATCGACAAGGTGAATGTCAAGACCCTGAGCACCGCCGAGTCCCTCGGGGCACCGGAGTGCACCTCCCGGCACACTGTCCCGGCCGTCGTTTTTGCCATGAACGGGCTCACGTCCAACCCGTGGCACGACTTCAGCGACGTCCTGATCCCGCTCTTCATCACCACCCGTGCCTATGATGGCGAGATCCAGTTCCTCATCACTGACCTACGGTCGTGGTTTGTGGACAAGTACCGCCTCATCCTCACCAACCTGTCACGCTATGACATCGTTGACTTCAACAAGGACGCCAACGTCCGGTGCTACCCGCACATCATAGTAGGCTTACGCAGCCATGCCGACCTCGGCATCGACCCGGCCCGCACCCCGCAGAACTACACAATGGTGGACTTCCGCATGTACATACGAGACGTCTTCTCACTGCCGCCAGAAGGCCAAGGAATCCCGTACGAGGAGGCTAATAAGAAGAAAGGAAATGGTGGCATTGACGATAGCATGGAGAAACAAAGGCCGCGACTCATGCTCATAAGCCGGGCTGAGAACAGGAAGTTTGTCAACCTTCCAGAGATCTCCGCGGCGGTGGAGGCCGCTGGGTTCGAGGTTCTGGTCATGGAGCCACTCCGTGACATGAGGCTCGAGGAATTCTCTCGGGTGGTGGACTCGTGCGACGTGCTCATGGGCGCGCATGGGGCCGCGCTCACAAGCTTCTTCTTCCTCCGCACCAACGCGGTCGTGCTGCAGGTGGTGCCATGGGGCTTGGAGCGCGAGGCCATGAGTTACTTCGGCGTGCATGCCAAGGACATGATGTTGCTGGACATCGAGTACACCATCACCGTCGAGGAGAGCACGCTCTATGAAAAGTATGGCAAAGACCACGTGGCGGTAAGTGACCTGGAGTTGCTACGTAAGCAGGGGTGGCAGTTGTTAAGGCAGTACTTGTGGGAGGAGCAGGATATCAGACTTAATGTCACCAGATTTTCTCCCACTCTACACCAGTTGCTTCGAACACTGAGTGAATGGAGGAGATGAAATACTACTAGTAGATTACAATAAGGTTAAAGCGACAAATTTTCTCATTTTGTAAAAACAGTAACTTACGTGTATTGGAAATCCTATATATGTTTATCTTCATATGGAAGCAACTTTGCTAGCAAACATAAGAAAAATAAAATGTTCAAGTCCTATGTTTATTTTCTAACGGATCAAGTCCTTACATCTTTTGACAGTGGACAAGTCCTTACATTTACTACAATGTGTTCCATATATCGCAATATGTGCTTCCCTGACGCGAATCTGGCCATTAGAATGCACTGGATCAGGGGGAGCGTATCCGGTGTACCGGTGCACCGAACCACCACATATTCCCCCTACACTGGATTGGATGCACTAGCGGGGACGGGCCTTTAGCCCCGGCCCGTAAGGGGCTTTAGTCCCGGTTCACCAACCGGGACTAAAGGGGCGGGACTAAAGGCCTAACCTTTCGTCCCGACCCTCTTACAAGCCGGGACTAAAGGTGCTTCACGTGGGCGCCTCGTAGCGTCCCAGGGGCAGGACCGGGACTAAATATTTTCAAATTTTGCTGGTTTTTGGGTTTTTTTTTGAATGAAATTATTTTTGGATTTTAGGGTTTAGGTGTTCGGGAGATTAACGTGATGCCTCGTTTGGTGTTCGGGAATTAGTTTTCATATAATTTAAATATAAATAATTATGCATATATATATATATAAGATTAACTTATCTTACAAGCGATCATATATATACAATTATATGGAGATCTAAATTATCGGGACTAGAGCCCGTCTATTCGATTACATGGACGAACATCAGTAATGGCCCTTAGCTACACTAAATCGTCCTTTGTCTTTTATAGCTTCCGTCCTCAGAAATCCCGCAAGCTCCTCTGCAACAGCAATCGCGCGTTGCTCTGGCAGGACCTTCGTCCTCATGGCCGTGTGCTATATAAGAAGAGGAGATGAGTATGAATATCAATCATGATAACAAAGAATGACGGGTAAAAATAGAGGTGTGAATGTTCATTGCTTACGTCGAATCTGTGATCCTTGAACTCAGAGGTAAACGTGCGAATGGTCTCGCAAACATAGTATCCGCATAGATGCATTCCCCGTGGCTGCTGGTCGCACTTTACGAGAATAGAATATATATAATCAAAATAATAATCTAGCATCATAAATGTATTGAAAATTAATAGAAGTATATCATACTACTACTTACCTGAGCCGCTCTAAAGGTCAGCTTCTCAGGAAAGTTACCGGGAGTCACGCACTTGAACCGCTTCCGCACCCTGCCCGACAAGGATAATGATTTGCTAAGTTTTTCATTAATTTATATATCAGAAAATCATCGAAAGAGACCGATAGAGCGAAAGAATGATTAAAATTACCCTTGAAGCATGTCCTGCAGGCTTTGGAACTGTTCCAAGGGTCTCGATAATGGGTCGAAGGCATCAACTCTTCCCTTATCAATTTGAATGTCCAACAGAATCCAATGGAAGCTGCACATGTATATATATATGTATGTGTGTGTGTCAGTAACTTATCAATTACACTTATAAGTGAATGGACACAACAGAGTAAAGACCCTCACCTGAAGTTGTATGGAAACAGTATGTGGTCACAGAAATTTTGATCTATTAGAAACCTTAGAAGGTTTTCCTCTGTCTCCTTGGGTTTTTCAGTTAGCGTCGCTATATGTATTTTATCTGGATCAATAAACCTAATATTTAGGATGCTCTTGCTTTTACATCCAGAATCTTCATTCTGCATAATAGAGTACAAGTTATATATAGACAATGAATTGAAATAACTAAACAAGTTATATGTAGACAACGAATTGAAAAACTTACACACAATAGCAACTCATAAGAGATTTGTCGAGGGCGTCGCCATTGTACATCTGGAAGAGTTCATCAAAGTCGATATGGATTTCTTCGGAGCGGCCGTAGTACTCCCGTGGGACACTCAGCACGATCATCGTTCTCCCATTCTTTGATTCACTTAAGTACCATTTATGCAAGTAACGCATATTTGTTGGGAGATCATCTTTGCTGACCAAAGGCTCTCCCATGACAAAATGTGGCTTAGGGGCTACCACAGCCTTGGGTATCCTGTCGTCTTGGGAAGCCAGCAAATCTTCAACCGAGATACCACATTCAGCCGCCAACTCCTTTGCTCTTTCAAAAGCTTGCCCCTGCACCGGAGGGGGAACATTCTCGGTTAACACCTTGAGGGGTGGGATCGACTGTTTGGCCTGTTGTCCAAGCTAAGGAACGTCTGATTTTTTCTTGCTTGTAGTTGAACTTGATTTGCTCCCACTTGCACTTGCACGTGAGCTGCTCTTTTTCACTTCCTTCTGCAATGTGCGTGTATAGTCATCAGGCTTATAGTGTAAGTCATACTGTGATGGAAGGGTTATGAAGTCTTTTGCCGATTCTATTTGCTTCACGGTGTATTCCGGGCGGGGCTCGGGTTCCTTCTTTTTCATCTGCGCATCATGTTATTCCTTTGCTATCCTGGCGTTTTCCTCGGGGGTACGATCATAAGGTCTGATAGGAAGATTAGCATGAGGTATCTTTGGGAGGGGCGACAGTTTGCGCTTTGGGGAGCTCTGTTGCTTAGAAATCATCGACGGAGCGTTCTTGCTGGCACGCTTCCGCTTAGTATCATGTGCGGGCGGCGGCGAAGACGGACGACCCAAGTCCGGCGGTGGTGATCGAGATGGACTCGTGTTGTGCTGGCCGACGTCATGTGGAGGGCTTGGAGGTAATGGAGGTATAGGTCACCTGCGACGACTCGGAGGCGGTGTTGTCCTTGGGGCCGAGCCTGGAAGCTTGATGTAGTTCTTGTCCCATAGGATGACTCCATCCAGTACTTCTCCGAGTGTCCTCTCATCTTCGGGTCCAGCTATGTCGAGCTCCATATCATTAAACCCCGTCATGATTTCATCCACCCCGACTTTAGCAAAGCCAGCTGGAATCTCACGGCCATGCCAGCGTGCATCAGGGCCAGAAGGTAAAGCTTGTCCGACGGCCACCTTCATGGATATGTTCTTGAATTTCTGATGGAGTTCACATGATGTTGACTCCTTGATTCCATCCACGGGGTAGCCGGGACCGCCCTCTATCATTCTTCGTTCATCGTTGGACGGGGCCTCAGATTCAGCCACGCTGCTTTTCCGCTTAGATGGGGCGCCGGTAATACCTAGTGCATGATCTTCCTCGCGCGGTACTCCTCTAAGCTCATCAATCTGCTTCTGTTGCTCGTTAATCCTGGCAAGCAACTGGTTTAACTTGTCATTCTCCTCATCCTGCTGCCGCTTCTTTGCTCTATCTCGGCTTCCGTAAGTGTCTTGGTCTCTGGCAAACCCAAGCCACCACGGGTAAGAAGGACCAAAGCCTCGCGTTCGTCCTCCATGTTCGTCATTGCCGAGGACCAGTGTGAGCAAATCTTTATCTCTATCTGCAGTGAACTTTCTTTGTCTCTCCTTAATTTCTTTCACTATCCTTTTCCAATTCTCCCTGGGTATCCTAAGATCGTCATTGCAGATGAGGTCCCCTGTTGTTTCGTCGTACGACCCACCATGCGCAAGGAACCAATTTCTTGCTCTCAATTCCCACTCATCACGGAGTGGTTCAGGTACGATGCCTTTATCTATCAAATCTTGCTCTTTCTTATCCCACTTTGGGATGGGAGTCTCATAGCCCCCTGGCCCCACCTTGTGGTGATATTTCTTCTTGTCGGCATTTATCTTGTTCTTTTCTGATAATGCCTGGGCATCTTCTGACTCCTTGTACTCTTGAAATGCCTTCCAGTGATTCGCCTGCTTGGCTAGATACCCCTCGAATACTGGCACTTTCTTTGTCTTCGGATATTTTTTCCATAGCTTCTTCTTCCAGCTACGGAACAGTTCGCCCATCTTCTTCAGAGTCCACTGCTTGACTTTGGCCCTCAGTTTGTCTGCGGCGTCTTCATTCTCACATTCTGGCAGGTTGAAATGTGACATGAGATCATTCCAAAGATTATCTTTGTACCTTTCGGCGACATAGTCACTATCGGCTGCCCCTTTGCGCTTGTTCCACTCCCGAACGCTGATCGGGACGTGATCCCTAACGAGAACTCCGCATTGCTTCTTGAATGTGTCAGCAGCATTCTTAGGAAGCTTGGGTTCGCCCGTAGGAAATATCACCTCAAATGTGTAATGCGTCCGTGCATCCAACTTTCTAGTCGGGCCTCGTTTCGTAGTTTTGCTCGATGTGGAGGCCTAAGAGGGAGAAACATTCGTCAAATGAATGTATATGTATACAATTTAGAGCTATCTCCAATATTTTTCACATATTACAAGTGATTGTCGAACTTCATATGTATACCTCGCCGGACTTCTCCTCTTCACCGGCTTCTCCATCAGTGGAGCTATCACCTTCTCCGTCATTGGACCTATCTCCTGCCCCATCGGCTTCATCTTCGTGTCGCTCGACCTCCATTCCAACGTCCTGGTTTAGATATGACGACGGAGATTCAGCTGGTTCAACGTCGGGGCCGTCTTTGATTATATCTTCGAGAAGTTCTTCCTCTTCGAGGTTCCTGATATGTGGATCCATAGTTCTGAAAAAACGGATTCTCTTAACCTTTGTACCAAAAAAGAATTATTCTATCAGGAACTCCGTTCCAAAACAACTTAAGTCCCGGGTCGTGGCTCCACCCCGGACTCCTAGATTTCTGCATAGTATTCAAAGTAGGAGTACTTTTCCAATTTGAGCATTCAATAAGCAAAACCAAATCATAAAATAAAGTAGTATTCAAATTAGCATGCATTCAATTATAAGCTAATACATCATCACTTTTGTCCGTACATCGTCGAATATTATCACTAATACTCCTCGAATACTATCATACATATAGCATCACTGATACATCTAGAACCGTAGCGCCCGACGGGTATCGGCACGGGCGGTGGACACCCAAAGAGAAGGAACCATCACAGGATCATAGCTCCAGTGAGATCCCCGAAGAACCTGCCAGGTATGCTCGAACTTGCCCTCCAACGCAACTATGTAGCGACGGACGTGCTCATCCTCCTCGCTGACACGATGACGTACCACCTCTGTTGGAGCATATATTGGAGCATATATCTCCATATGTGGTTTTGGTACTTGATGACAATTCCTATGGACTAATGGTTGCCTTAAGTTACATTTATAGGATTTGTCCATAGGCACTTCTTGAAGTCCATCTGTTGGGTTCAAGGAGTTTATATGATGACCAAGATGGTATTCAAGGTATTATCCAAAGAATGGTCATAGAGACGCATGGTTGATCAAGATCTCAGACAAAGAGTAAATCAAGATGATCAACACACAAAGCCTACAAGATGTACCGAGAGGGATCAAGTGATCCCATGGTATGGATTTGTCCATAGGCACTTCTTGAAGTCCATCTGTTGGGTTCAAGGAGTTTATATGATGACCAAGATGGTATCCAAGGTATTATCCAAAGAATGGTCATAGAGAGACATGGTTGATCAAGATCTCAGACAAAGAGTAAATCAAGATGATCAACACACAAAGCGTACAAGATGTACCGAGAGGGATCAAGTGATCCCATGGTATGGTAAGCATTGTCCATTACGTGTTTGTGTACTAACCCATGGTCTTCGTGAGAGTTCTATGTGGGGGTTAGGTGTGTTTACATGGGCTTGCGTCAAAAGGAAGATCTCATACAACCCATGGAGTATGACGTCAAGTTGTGATCATCATCAATGGTTGATCAAGATCTCAGACAAAGAGTAAACCAAGATGATCAACACACAAAGCGTACAAGATGTACCGAGAGGGATCAAGTGATCCCATGGTATGGTAAGCATTGTCCATTACGTGTTTGTGTACTAACCCATGGTCTTCGTGAGAGTTCTATGTGGGGGTTAGGTGTGTTTCCATGAGCTTGCGTCAAAGGGAAGATCTCATACAACCCATGGAGTATGACGTCAAGTTGTGATCGTCATCAAGATTGCGACGTGCAAGTTCAAGTGGATCAGCACGAAGATAGCATGCTTGAAGCTTGCCGTCCATTATGGTGGCAATGGACTTGTGAAGATATGCTGAAGAGTGGCTCACCCATAGTGATTATGGGGGAGCAATCAACTAGTATTCATCAAGCCAACACAATCAAGAAAGGTGGTCCATCTTGAGGAAGCCAAGATCATCATCATCGAGCTCAAGAGGATGAGGTGCAAGGTATAGGTTTGCCCTTGATAGGTTTTCTGGTTAGGATAGATTGTTGTTCTATCAAGGGGGGCTCTCAAGTGAGTAGCTCGATCGTATCGTTCGTTGAGAGCTCAAACCATTTGCATCCTTGCATCATACTTCTTGGTTCTTAGTTGGTGTTTCTCTTTGTGAGTTTTAGAGCTTATGGTCATCTTCATGACAAGCTCGAGTTCATCGAAAACGGAGTCCATATGCATCTACTATGATGTTTTCGATGTTGGAGTTTTTGCCGGTTCTTCATTCATAGAGATCTCACATCTCTATATCTTTGGCATATTCATAACCGCATGGTCTTAAGATTTCCAGTCGCTGTTTGGATAGCCCTTGTCGTCCTGAATCCAACAAGCTTGGGTTTGCTCGATTCGGAGCTCCTATGCGAAAGTTATGGCTGTTTCAGTGGCGAGCGGTAGTACCGCTGGACCTAGCGGTAGTACCGCTAGAGTTGGCGGTAGTACCGCTGGCCCTAGCGGTAGTACCGCTGGCTCGCGGTAGTACCGCCCCTGGTCAGCGGTAGTACCGCTCCAGGAGCTTAGTACCACCTGCCTAGCGGTTGTTCGTGGACGGACGTTTTTGCGAAGACTTTCTTGGCGGTGGTAGTGCCTTTGCACTACCAGGGGCCCAGCGGTAGTACCGCTGGGGCCAGCGGTAGTACCGCTGGAGTGCCAGCGGTAGTACCGCTAGCTGGCGGTAGTACCGCTGGAGTGACAGCGGTAGTACCGCTGGAGTGCCAGCGGTAGTACCGCTGCAGCCAGCGGTAGTACCGCTGGAGCTCGGGCAGAGAGTGGGGGTAACGGTCTGATTCTTCCCCCCACTATATAAAGGGGGTCTTCTTCCCCCTCGCTAAAAATGAATCGGTTGAGCTCTTGTTCTATCTCCATTGTTGACATTCTTAGAGCTTGATTACTCTCTATCCCTCCAATGATTCTTGCTTGTTCTTGACGGAAAAGAGAGAGGAGATCTAGATCCACATCTCCACCAATCACTTTCTCCTCTATGTGAGGGGAACCCCTTGGATCTTGATCTTGGAGTTCTTTGTGAGCTCCTTGTTCTTCCTCTCATATTTCTCCATAGCTTTTGTTGTTGTGGAGGGATTTGAGTGTGAGGGACTTGACCACTTCGTGTGTTCTTGCCATTGCATTAGTTGCATCGGTTTGAGTTCTCCACGGTGATACGTGGAAGTGAGAAGTTGAGAAGCTTACTACCTTTGGTACTTAGTACCCTTGATATTGTTCTTCGTGGATGCTTTGGCGTCCCAGAAGCTTGGTGGTGTCTCGGAGCTCAAGCATTGTGGTGTGAAGCTCCGGGAAGCGTCGGGGTCTCCAATAAGGTTGTGGAGATTGCCCCGAGCAATTTGTACGGGTACCGGTAACCGCCCCCAAGGGTTGCCACGTGTACGGGTTCGGTGACCGCCCCCAAGGGTTGCCATTTGTACGGGTTCGGTGACCGCCCCCAAGGGTTGCCATTTGTACGGGTTCGGTGACCGCCCTCAAGGGTCCCTTAGTGGAATCACGGCATCTTGCATTGTGCGAGGGCGTGAGGAGATTACGGTGGCCTTAGTGGCATCTTGGGGAGCATTGTGCCTCCACACCGCTCTAACGGAGATTAGCATCCGCAAGGGTGTGAACTTCGGGATACATCATCGTCTCCCCGTGCCTCGGTTATCTCTTACCCGAACCCTTTACTTATGCACTTTACTTTGTGATAGACATATTGTTTATTGTAATATATCTTGCTATCACTTAGTTGTTTATCTTGCTTAGCATAAGTTGTTGGTGCACATAGGTGAGCCTAGTTGTTTGTAGGTTTTGTGCTTGACATATTAAACGTTAGTTTTATTCCGCATTTGTTCAAGCCTAAACCTTAACTATTTTAAAGCGCCTATTCACCCCCCCCTCTAGGCGACATCCACGTCCTTTTCAACCTCCGCGGTGTCCGGAAGCCTCGGCACCCTCACTGGCCCACGCGACCGCCACCAAACAAGGATCGGGTCAACGACGGGCTGGCTCCTCACCAACCTACGCCCCCGGAAGGTAGCACCTCCCAATACCAGCCGGGCGGAGCCCAGTCCCGGACAGGGCCCCTCTGATCAAGCAGGTGTCGTCCGTCGAGTCGACGACGAGGATGCGGGATATGCATCGTAAAATGAACTAAAAAATAAACTAGTTCTATTAATTTTCTTGCTAAAAATAAATTATTAACACTTAAGCATATACAATAGCAAAATTAAACAATTAACACTTAAGCATATACAATAGCAAAATTAAGCAATAATCTAAGAAACACTATTAACACTTAAGCATATACACTATACAATAGCAAAATTAAATGACAAAAAAAACATTTCTTCTTCTTGTAACCCTAAACTAGTTTTTCCTCTTCTTCTACTTCTTCTTCTACTTCTACTTCTCCTCTTCTTGTAGTACTTCTCCTCTTCTTCTACTTCTCCTCTTCTTCTATTTTTCCTCTTCTTCTCCTCTCCTCCTCTTATTATTCTCCTTTTTCTTCTTTTCTTCTCCTCCTCTTCTTATTTTGATTTTTCCTAATCTTATTTTTTTATTTTTTTTCATATTTCTTCTTCTTGTAACCCTAACCTAATTCTAAATATTACTAACCCTAATAATCTAGCACAAACCTAATAACAATAGGAATTAAATGACAAAAAATATTTTTCTTTTTCTTCTTTTCTTCTCCTTTTTCTTCTTTTCTTCTCCTTTTTCTTCTTCTCTTCTCCTTTTTCTTCTTTTCTTCTACTGGCCGGAGTGTTGGGGAGGAGGGGGCGGGGGGCTTACCGGCCGGAGGTGTCGACGGCGCGCGGCGAGGAGGGCGGCGCGCGGCGAGGAGGACGACGGCGACGGCGACGGCGAGGAGGACGGCAGGAGGCGGCGAGCAGGACGTCGGGCAGCCTGACGGCGTCGTCGAGTTCGTCGCTGTGCCGCGCCGGGTAGGAGAACGAGAGGAAGAAGAAGAGAAATGGACGATTTGGGTTGGAATTTTTCGAAGTCCCGCTTATATAGGTGGATCTTTAGTCCCGCTGCGTGGCTCGAACCGGGACTAAAGACCCCCTTTAGTCCCGGGTGGAGCCACGGCCCGGGACTAAAGGCCCTCGTTTCCCGCCTCCTCGCCTGCCGAAAAGGGGTCTTTAGTCCCGGGGCGTGGCTCCAACCGGGACTAAAGGGGGTCTGTAGTCCCGGGGCGTGGCTTCACCCGGGACTAAAGCCCCTCCTCGGCTGTACGATAAGTTTAGTCCCACCTCGCCTAGCGAGGGGAACTAACACTTGTTTATAAGCCCCGTCGCAGCTTCTCCATGGAGCTCCTCTCTAAAGCAGGCTTACGGACATAAACTCACTAAAAATTGTAACTATATTTGAAATTATAGGGAAATTTCAATCTAAATTCAAATGAGAATATAGATTGAATTTTCTCTATGATTTCGAATATAGTTTCAATTTTTTCTATTTTCATAATTAATAATTTTGACTATCCAAAGTATTATCTATTTTGTTATTTTCAATTAAAAATTATGTTTATTAAAAATTCTTTTTTCATATTTGAGAATTTGACAAAACTATGATAATGAAAAGTGTTTCAAATTGAATAAATAATGCAAAACTATTTTTTATTTTCATAATTAATAATTTTGACTATCCAAACTATTATCTATTTTGTTATTTTCAATTAAAAACTATGTTTATTTAACATTCTTTTTGCATATTTGAGAATTTGAGAAAACTATGATAATGAAAAGTGTTTCAAATTGAATAAATAATGCAAAACTATTTTTTACTTTCATAATTAATAATTTTTACTATCCAAACTATTAACTATTTTGTTATTTTCAATTAAAAACTATGTTTATTAAAAATTCTTTTTGCATATTTGAGAATTTGACAAAACTATGATAATGAAAAGTGTTTCAAATTGAATAAATAATACAAAACTATTTTTTATTTTCATAATTAATAATTTTGACTAACCAAACTATTATCCATTTTGTTATTTTCAATTAAAAACTATGTTTATTAAAAATTCTTTTTCCATATGTGAGAATTTGACAAAACTATGATAATGAAAAGTGCTTCAAATTGAATAAATAATGCAAAACTATTTTTTATTTTCATAATTAGTAATTTTGACTATCCAAACTATTATCTCTCGAAGTAGCAGTGTTACGAACGAGAACTCATCTCTTACAAAGGGATTTCATTTTTTTGAACTTATTTGAACTCCATACTTTTTGTGTGTTAAAAATGCACCATTAAAAAGCACATCACAAAATTTCAACAATTTCTAACTTCATTTGTTTATATTTCGTGCATTTACTTATTTTTTTTGAGCTAGTTGACCCTGAAATTGAAAAGCACTACAAATGAACTCTGAAAATGTTGAAAGTTGGCATGCTATCATCATTTCACCCACATAGCATGTGTTCAAAAGTTGAGAGGACTACGACAAAAACTGGATGCAGTTCGTGTACAAAACGGACAATCTCTCTTGAACTAGCAGCGTTTCGAACGAGAACTCATCTCTTACAAAGGGATTTCATTTTTTTGAACTTATTTGAACTCCATACTTTTTGTGTGTTCAAAATGCACCATTCAAAGGCACATTACAAAATTTCAACAATTTCTGACTTCATTTGGTATATTTCGTGCATTTACTTTTTTTTTGAGCTAGTTGACCCTGAAATTGAAAAGCACTACAAATGAACTCTGAAAATGTTGAAAGTTGGCATGCTATCATCATTTCACCCACATAGCATGTGTTAAAAAGTTGAGAGGGCTACGACAAAAACTGGATGCAGTTCGTGTACAAAACGGACAATCTCTCTCGAAGTAGCAGCGTTTCGAACGAAAACTCATCTCTTACAAAGGGATTTCATTTTTTTTAAACTTATTTGAACTCCATACTTTTTGTGTGTTAAAAATTCACCATTCAAAGGCACATCACAAAATTTCAACAATTTCTGACTTCATTTAGTATATTTCGTGCATTTTAGTTTTTTTTTGAGCTAGTTGACCCTGAAATTGAAAAGCACTACAAATGAACTCTGAAAATGTTGAAAGTTGGCGTGCTATCATCATTTCACCCACATAGCATGTGCTAAAAAGTTGAGAGGGCTACGACAAAAACTGGATGCAGTTCGTGCACAAAACGGACAATCTCTCTCGAAGTATCAGCGTTTCGAACGAGAACTCATCTCTTACAAAGGGATTTCATTTTTTTTGAACTTATTTGAACTCCATACTTTTTGTGTGTTCAAAATGCACCATTCAAAGGCACATCACAAAATTTCAACAATTTCTGACTTCATTTGGTATATTTCGTGCATTTACTTTTTTTTGAGCTAGTTGACCCTGAAATTGAAAAGCACTACAAATGAACTCTGAAAATGTTGAAAGTTGGCATGCTATCATCATTTCACCCACATAGCATGTGTTAAAAAGTTGAGAGGGAGACGACAAAAACTGGATGCAGTTCGTGTACAAAACGGACAATCTATCTCGAAGTAGCAGTGTTTCGAACGAGAACTCATCTCTTACAAAGGGATTTCATTTTTTTAAACTTATTTGAACTCCATACTTTTTGTGTGTTCAAAATGCACCATTCAAAGGCACATCACAAAATTTCAACAATTTCTCACTTCATTTGGTATATTTCGTGCATTTTACTTATTTTTTTTGAGCTAGTTGACCCTGAAATTGAAAAGCACTACAAATGAACTCTGAAAATGTTGAAAGTTGGCATGCTATCATCATTTCACCCACATAGCATGTGTTAAAAAGTTGAGAGGGCTACGACAAAAACTGGATGCAGTTCGTGTACAAAACGGACAATCTCTCTTGAAGTAGCAGCGTTTCGAACGAGAACTCATCTCTTACAATGGGATCTCATTTTTTAAAACTTATTTGAACTCCATACTTTTTGTGTGTTCAAAATGCACCATTCTAAGGCACATCACAAAATTTTAACAATTTCTAACTTCATTTGGTATATTTCGTGCATTTACTTAATTTTTTTTGAGCTAGTTGACCCTGAAATTGAAAAGCACTACAAATGAACTCTAAAAATGTTGAAAGTTGGCATGCTATCATCATTTCACCCACATAGCATGTGTTAAAAAGTTGAGAGGGCTACGACAAAAACTGGATGCAGTTCGTGTACAAAACGGACAATCTCTCTCGAAGTAGCAGCGTTTCGAACGAGAACTCATCTCTTACAAAGGGATTTCATTTTTTAAAACTTATTTGAACTTCATACTTTTTGTGTGTTCAAAATGCACCATTCAAAGGCACATCACCAAATTTCAACAATTTCTGACTTCATTTGGTATATTTCGTGCATTTACTTATTAATTTTTTTGAGCTAGTTGACCCTGAAATTGAAAAGCACTACAAATGAACTCTGAAAATGTTGAAAGTTGGCATGCTATCATCATTTCACCCACATATCATGTGTTAAAAAGTTGAGAGGGTTACGACAAAAACTGGATGCAGTTCGTGTACAAAACGGACAATCTCTCTCGAAGTAGTAGCGTTTCGAACGAGAACTCATCTCTTAAAATGGATTTCATTTTTTTGAACTTGTTTGAACTCCATAATTTTTGTGTGTTCAAAATGCACCATTCTAAGGCACATCACAAAATTTCAACAATTTCTGACTTCATTTGGTATTCTTCGTGCATTTACTTTTTTTTGAGCTAGTTGACCCTGAAATTGAAAAGCACTACAAATGAACTCTGAAAATGTTGAAAGTTGGCATGCTATCATCATTTCACCCACATAGAATGTGTTAAAAAGTTGAGAGGGCTACGACAAAAACTGGATGCAGTTCGTGTACAAAACGGACAATCTCTCTCGAAGTAGCAGCGTTTCGAACGAGAACTCATCTCTTACAAAGGGATCTCATTTTTTTTAACTTATTTGAACTCCATACTTTTTGTGTGTTCAAAATGCACCATTCTAAGGTACATCACAAAATTTCAACAATTTCTAACTTCATTTGGTATATTTCGTGCATTTACTTAATTTTTTTTGAGCTAGTTGACCCTGAAATTGAAAAGCACTACAAATGAACTCTGAAAATGTTGAAAGTTGGCATGCTATCATCATTTCACCCACATAGCATGTGTTAAAAAGTTGAGAGGGCTACGACAAAAACTGGATGCAGTTCGTGTACAAAACGGACAATCTCTCTCGAAGTAGCAGCGTTTCGAACGAGAACTCATCTCTTACAAAGGGATTTCATTTTTTAAAACTTATTTGAACTTCATACTTTTTGTGTGTACAAAATGCACCATTCAAAGGCACATCACCAAATTTCAACAATTTCTGACTTCATTTGGTATATTTCGTGCATATACTTAGTTATTTTTTTGAGCTAGTTGACCCTGAAATTGAAAAGCACTACAAATGAACTCTGAAAATGTTGAAAGTTGGCATGCTATCATCATTTCACCCACATATCATGTGTTAAAAAGTTGAGAGGGTTACGACAAAAACTGGATGCAGTTCGTGTACAAAACGGACAATCTCTCTCGAAGTAGTAGCGTTTCGAACGAGAACTCATCTCTTAAAATGGATTTCATTTTTTTGAACTTATTTGAACTCCATAATTTTTGTGTGTTCAAAATGCACCATTCTAAGGCACATCACAAAATTTCAACAATTTCTGACTTCATTTGGTATTCTTCGTGCATTTACTTTTTTTTGAGGTATTTGACCCTGAAATTGAAAAGCGCTACAAATGAACTCTGAAAATGTTGAAAGTTGGCATGCTATCATCATTTCACCCACATAGAATGTGTTAAAAAGTTGAGAGGGCTACGACAAAAACTGGATGCAGTTCGTGTACAAAACGGACAATCTCTCTCGAAGTAGCAGCGTTTCGAACGAGAACTCATCTCTTACAAAGGGATTTCATTTTTTTGAACTTATTTGAACTCCATACTTTTTGTGTGTTCAAAATGCACCATTCAAAGGCACATCACAAAATTTCAACAATTTCTGACTTCATTTGGTATTCTTCGTGCTTTTACTTATTTTTTTTGAGCTAGTTGACCCTGAAATTGAAAAGCACTACAAATGAACTCTGAAAATGTTGAAAGTTGGCATGCTATCATCATTTCACCCACATAGCATGTGTTAAAAAGTTGACAGGGCTACGACAAAAACTGGATGCAGTTCATGTACAAAACGGACAATCTTTCTCGAAGTAGCACGGTTTCGAACGAGCACTCATCTCTTACAAAGGGATTTCATTTTTTTGAACTTCTTTGAACTCCATACTATTTGTGTGTTCAAAATGCACCATTCAAAGGCACATCACAAAATGTCAACAATTTCTGACTTCATTTGGTATATTTCGTGCATTTACTTTTTTTTTTGAGCTAGTTGACCCTGAAATTGAAAAGCACTACAAATGAACTCTGGAAATGTTGAAAGTTGGCATGCTATCATCATTTCACCCACATAGCATGTGTTGAAAAGATGAGAGGGTTACGGCAAAAACTGGATGCAGTTCGTGTACAAAATGGACAATCTCTCTCGAAGTAGCAGCGTTTCGAACGAGAACTCATCTCTTACAAAGGGATTTCATTTTTTTGAACTTCTTTGAACTCCATACTTTTTGTGTGTTCAAAATGCACCATTCAAAGGCACATCACAAAATGGACAATCTCTCTCGAAGTAGAAGCGACCCCCACAATAAGAGACGACATTCTTCTTCTCTCATATATGGTGGACACTAGCTCACCTGATTTTTCAACCGTCGATGATGGTCGCCACTCCTACTTCCCCTAGTGCATAACCAATATCTAGCACAAGGAGAAGAAGGAGATGCGACCCCCACAACAAAAGTGGTTCCGCGGCACGCCACGTGGTTCCGCTACACGCCATGTGGTTCCGCTGCACGCCACGTGGGACTAATGGTCTTTCATTTTTAAATGACTGTTTTAATCAAAAACATATCTGTTACAAAAGGGATTTCATTTTTTGAAATTATTTGAACTCAAGACTTTTTGTATATATATGTGGTCTAAATGCATGATACCATGAAGTTAGAAAGGGCTAAACCATTCAAAAGTAGCAAATGAAGTTAGAAAGGGCTAAACCATTCAAATTTGGAAACTATAATGGCACAAACAGAAACTAGACATATATAAATTGGTCCAAGAAGTACATGATACTAGTCCAAACAGTACATAATAATAGCTACCATAGATATATATACAAGTGTTCGTCGTTCAGAACACTACTCGTCTGAATCATCTAAATCAGAATGTCCACCTTCCTCGAGGTGACGCTGGCCATAGTGGACGACTCGAATCTTGCGGTACAACTCGTATGAAACGTATGCATCTTTTGCTGCATACTCAATGTTGATATCATCAAGTGGGCCCTTCTCCCAAAGTTTGTGCTGAGACTTTGGGAAACTGGTCTTCATATCAGCATATGAATCGTCGATAAGGCAACTGCCATATGAGCCATCGAAGTCCGATCATGTCGAAGCCTGAATATCGTTTGGAGATCAACGAGGCAACCAGCTGGTATCTCAATACCGAAGCTGTGCCTCATCTTCAGCTTGTCGTTCCTTATGTCAACGGAAGCAAAAGTGATGCCGCAGCGAAGGAAGTCCATGAGTTCTGGACAATGCTTGTCACTCCTGCAACAGAAACAAATTAAAATGGAACAAATGTTACATACTGCTGCAATAAGGAAACATGTTTCACTACAACTAAAGAGAAAATTATCTTTAGGATTCAAATAGAACATATGCAATGGAACCTAGAGAGATCACTATAGCTATCCAATGGAACCTAGAGAGATCACTAGCTATATGCAATTTTCATGACTATGACATATCATATTGCTATCCAATGGAACCTAGAGAGATCACTAGCTATATTCAATTTTCATAACCTTGGATCAAAGAACACCACATAAAATTGTATCACTACAACTATGATTTCAATGGAACATATTGAACCAATCAGATTTTTCAGATTGTGGAACACTATTCCAATCAGATTGTGTTCCCTTCAATTAATCAAAATTGTTTCACTACAACTATTTGAAGCAAACCAACTATGATTCCAATGGAACATATTAAACACTAGTTGATTCTAATACGATTTTTCAGATTATGGAACACTATTCCAATCAGATTGTGTTCCCCTTCAACTAATCAAAATTGTTTCACTACAACTATTTGAAGGGAACCAACTATGATTGAAACAAATAAACTTACAATGTCATTATCTTGGATCAAAGAAAGCCTCAAAACTTACCTTGCCCATTGGAAGATCAAGGCATGGCGTGCGAAGCATAGTTGGATGACGGCAACACCGCGTTGATCGGCCGTGTACTCCAGATCAAGCCCCAAGAACTTCTCATGATCCACTACGTTGTCAAACCATCGTTCCTTCAACTGTTGAAGAAAAAACGGCACCTCCCTGCTCAGGTTCGTGTACACGACATGGAGCTTGGTCGTGCCATGTGCGAGCACCTCATGAAAGCTAGTTGGCATGGTGGAAGAAGAGAAGGGAAGAAGAGAGGAGAAAAACAGAGAGGGAGAGCGAGAGAGAAGAAGAAACAGAGAAATGGCGACTGTACGCTTCGGTTCATGCTTTTCATCGCCCGAAACGACGCGGGATGCAAACCGTTTGGGTCTTTAGTCCCGGGTTGAGCAACCAACCGGGACTAAAGAGGTATACCAACGGTTGCCACTGTTGGAATTATGCCCTAGAGGCAATAATAAATGTATAGTTATTATTATAATTCCTGTATCAAGATAATAGTTTATTATCCATGCTATAATTGTATTGAATGAAGACTCATTTACATGTGTGGATACATAGACAAAACACCGTCCCTAGCATGCCTCTAGTTGGCTAGCCAGTTGATCGATGATAGTCAGTGTCTTCTGATTATGAACAAGGTGTTGTTGCTTGATAACTGGATCGCGTCATTGGGAGAATCAAGTGATGGACTGGACCCAAACTAATAGACGTAGCATGTTGATCGTGTCATTTTGTTGCTACTGTTTTCTGCGTGTCATGTATTTATTCCTATGACCATGAGATCATATAACTCACTGACACCGGAGGAATGCTTTGTGTGTATCAAACGTCGCAACGTAACTGGGTGACTATAAAGATGCTCTACAGGTATCTCCGAAGGTGTTAGTTGAGTTAGTATGGATCAAGACTGGGATTTGTCACTCCGTGTGACGGAGAGGTATCTCGGGGCCCACTCGGTAATACAACATCACACACAAGCCTTGCAAGCAATGTAACTTAGTGTAAGTTGCGGGATCTTGTATTACGGAACGAGTAAAGAGACTTGCCGGTAAACGAGATTGAAATAGGTATGCGGATACTGACGATCGAATCTCGGGCAAGTAACATACCGAAGGACAAAGGGAATGACATACGGGATTATACGAATCCTCGGCACTGAGGTTCGAACGATAAGATCTTCGTAGAATATGTAGGATCCAATATGGGCATCCAGGTCCCGCAATTGGATATTGACCGAGGAGTCTCTCGGGTCATGTCTACATAGTTCTCGAACCCGCAGGGTCTGCACACTTAAGGTTCGACGTTGTTTTATGCGTATTTGAGTTATATGGTTGGTTACCGAATGTTGTTCGGAGTCCCGGATGAGATCACAGACGTCACGAGGGTTTCCGGAATGGTCCGGAAACGAAGATTGATATATAGGATGACCTCATTTGATTACCGGAAGGTTTTCGGAGTTACCGGGAATGTACCGGGAATGACGAATGGGTTCCAGGAGTTCACCGGGGGGGGGGGGGCAACCCACCCCGGGGAAGCCCATAGGCTTTGGGGAGACACACCAGCCCTTAGTGGGCTGGTGGGACAGCCCCAAGGGGGCCTATGCGCCAAGAAAAAGAAATCAAAGGAAAAGAAAAAAAAAGGAGGGAGGAAGTGGGAAGGGAGGGGGACTCCTCCCACCAAACCAAGTCCAAATCGGTTTGGGGGGGAGTCCTCCCCCCCCTTGGCTCGGTCGACCCCTTGAGGGTCCCTTGGACCCCAAGGCAAGGTTCCCCTTCCTCCTCCTATATATATGGAGCAATTAGGGCTGATTTGAGACGACTTTCTCACGGCTGCCCGACCACATACCTCCATAGTTTTTCCTCTAGATCGCGTTTCTGCGGAGCTCGGGCGGAGCCCTGCTGAGACAAGATCATCACCAACCTCCGGAGTGCCGTCACGCTGCCGGAGAACTCTTCTACCTCTCCGTCTCTCTTGCTGGATCAAGAAGGCCGAGATCATCGTCGAGCTGTACGTGTGCTGAACGCGGAGGTGCCGTCCGTTTGGTACTAGATCGTGGGACTGATCGCGGGGTTGTTCGCGGGGCGGATCGAGGGACGTGAGGACGTTCCACTACATCAACCGCGTTCTATAACGCTTCTGCTGTACGATCTACAAGGGTACGTAGATCACTCATCCCCTCTCGTAGATGGACATCACCATGATAGGTCTTCATGCGCGTAGGAAATTTTTTGTTTCCCATGCGACGTTCCCCAACAGTGGTATCAGAGCGAGGTTCATGCGTAGATGTCTTCTCGAGTAGAACACAAAAGTCTTTGTGGGCGGTGATGTGCGTTTTGCTGCCCTCCTTAGTCTTTTCTTGATTCCGCGGTATTGTTGGATTGAAGCGGCTTGGACCGACATTACTCGTACGCTTACGAGAGACTGGTTTCATCGTTACGAGTAACCCCCTTTTCTCAAAGATGACTGGCAAGTGACGGTTTCTCCAACTTTAGTTGAATCGTATTTGACCGAGGAGGTCCTTGGATGAGGTTAAATAGAAACTCATATATCTCCGTTGTGGTGTTTGCGTAAGTAAGATGCGATCCTACTAGATACCCTTGGTCACCACGTAAAACATGCAACAACAAAATTAGAGGACATCTAACTTGTTTTTGCAGGGTATGATTGTGATGTGATATGGCCAACGATGTGATGTGATATATTGGATGTATGAGATGATCATGTTGTAATAGAAATATCGACTTGCACGTCGATGGTACGACAACCGGCAGGAGCCATAGGGTTGTCTTTATACTAACATATGTGCTTGCAGATGCGTTTACTATTTTGCTAGGATGTAGCTTTAGTAGTAATAGCATAAGTAGCACGACAACCCCGATGGAAACACGTTGATGGATGATCATGGTGTGGCGCCGGTGACAAGAAGATCGTGCCGGTGCTTTGGTGATGGAGATCAAGAAGCATGTGATGATGGCCATATCATGTCACTTATGAATTGCATGTGATGTTAATCCTTTTATGCACCTTATTTTGCTTAGAACGACGGTAGCATTATGAGGTGATCTCTCACTAAAATTTCAACACGAAATTGTGTTCTCCCCGACTGTGCACCGTTGCTACAGTTCGTCGTTTCGAGACACCACGTGATGATCGGGTGTGATAGACTCAACGTTCACATACAACGGGTGCAAAACAGTTGCGCACGCGGAACACTCGGGTTAAGCTTGACGAGCCTAGCATGTGCAGACATGGCCTCAGAACACATGAGACCAAAAGGTCGATCATGAATCATATAGTTGATATGATTAGCATAGGGATGCTTACCACTGAAACTATACTCAACTCACGTGATGATCGGACTTGGGATAGTGTAAGTGGATCATGAACCACTCAAATGACTAGAGAGATGTACTTTTTGAGTGGGAGTTTAGCATATAATTTGATTAAGTTAAACTCTAATTATCTTGAACATAGTCTAAGTCCACTTTGAATATATTTGTGTTGTAGATCATGGCTCACGCAAGTGTCATCCTGAATTTTAATACGTTCCTAGAGAAAGCTAAGTTGAAAGATGATGGAAGCAACTTTGTAGACTGGGCTCGTAATCTTAAGCTAATCTTACAAGCTGGGAAGAAGGATTATGTCCTTAATGCTGCGTTAGGAGATGAACCACCCGCTACGGCTGATCAGGATGTTAAGAACGCTTGGTTAGCACGTAAGGAGGACTACTCAATAGTTCAAAGTGTAGTCTTGTATGGCTTAGAACCGGGACTTCAACGTCGCTTTGAGCGTCATGGAGCATTTGAGATGTTCCAGGAGTTGAAGTTTATCTTTCAGAAGAACGCCCGGATCGAGAGGTATGAGACCTCCGATAAATTCTATGCTTGCAAGATGGAGGAAAACTCGTCTGTCAGTGAACATGTGCTCAAAATGTCTGGGTACTCAAACCGTCTGGCTGAGCTGGGGATTGAACTCCCGCAAGAGGCTATCACTGACAGAATCCTTCAATCACTGCCGCCAAGCTATAAAGGCTTTGTGTTGAACTACAACATGCAAGGGATGAACAAGTCTCCCGGCGAGTTGTTTGCGATGCTGAAAGTCGCAGAGTCTGAACTCCGTAAAGAGCATCAAGTGTTGATGGTGAGCAAGACCACTAGTTTCAAGAGAAACGGCAAAGGCAAGTAGGGCAATTCGAAGAAGAGCGGCAAGCCTGTTGCCAATCCGCCGAAGAAACCCAAGGCTGGACCTAAGCCTGAAACAGAGTGCTTCTATTGCAAGGGTATGGGTCACTGGAAGCGCAATTGCCCCAAGTATCTGGCGGATAAGAAGGCGGGCAAAGAAAAATCAGGTATATTTGATATACATGTTATTGATGTGTACTTAACCGGCTCTCGTAGTAGTGCCTGGGTATTCGATACCGGTTCTGTTGCTCACATTTGCAACTCGAAACAGGAACTGCGGAATAGACGAAGGCTGGCGAAAGACGAAGTGACGATGCGCGTAGGAAATGGTTCCAAGGTTGATGCAATCGCCGTCGGCACAGTGTCACTTCAGCTACCATCGGGATTAGTGATGAACTTAAATCATTGTTATTTAGTGCCTGCGTTGAGCATGAACATTATATCTGGATCTTGTTTATTGCGAGACGGTTACTCTTTTAAGTCTGAGAATAATTGTTGTTCTATTTCTATGAGTAACATCTTTTATGGTCATGCACCGAATGTGAGAGGATTGTTCATATTGAATCTTGATAGCGATACGCATATACATAACATTGAGACCAAAAGAGTTAGAGTAAACAATGATAGCGCCATATTTTTGTGGCACTGCCGCTTGGGTCATATTGGTGTAAAGCGCATGAAGAAACTCCATGCTGATGGACTTTTGGAGTCACTTGACTTTGATTCACTTGACACGTGCGAACCATGCCTCATGGGCAAGATGACTAAGACTCCGTTCTCCGGAACAATGGAGCGTGCAAGTGACTTGTTGGAAATCATACATACCGATGTGTGTGGTCCAATGAGCGTGGAGGCACGCGGCGGATATCGTTATTTCCTCACCTTCACTGACGATTTGAGTAGATATGGTTATGTCTACTTGATGAAGCACAAGTCTGAAACATTTGAAAAGTTCAAGCAATTTCAGAGTGAAGTTGAAAATCATCGTAACAAGAAAATCAAGTTCCTACGGTCTGATCGTGGGGGTGAATATCTGAGTTTCGAGTTTGGTGCTCACTTAAGACAATGTGGAATTTTTTCACAGTTGACACCGCCTGGAACACCACAGCGTAATGGTGTGTCCGAACGTCGTAATCGTACTTTATTAGAGATGGTGCGATCTATGATGTCTCTTACCGATTTGCCGTTATCATTTTGGGGTTATGCATTAGAAACAGCTGCATTCACTTTAAATAGGGCACCATCAAAATCCGTTGAGACGACACCATACGAACTGTGGTATGGCAAAAGGCCAAAGTTGTCGTTTCTTAAAGTTTGGGGATGTGAACCTTATGTCAAAAAGCTTCAGCCTGAAAAGCTGGAACCCAAAGCGGAAAAGTGCGTCTTCATAGGTTACCCAAAAGAGACAATTGGGTACACCTTCTATCTCAAATCCGAGGGCAAAGTGTTTGTTGCTAAAAACGGAGCTTTTCTCGAGAAGGAGTTTCTCTCGAGAGAATTGAGTGGGAGGAAGATAGAACTTGACGAGGTTGTCGAACCTCTCATCCCTCTGGATGGTGGCGCAGGGCAAGGGGAAACCTCTGTCGTTGAGACGCCGGTTGAGGAGGAAGTTAATGATGATGATCATGAAACTCCGGTTCAAGTTTCTGTCGAACCACGCAGGTCGACGAGACCACGTGCTGCTCCAGAGTGGTACGGTAATCCCGTCTTGTCAATCATGTTGTTGGACAACAATGAACCTGCAAATTATGAAGAAGCAATGGTGGGCCTAGATTCCAACAAATGGCTAGAAGCCATGAAGTCCGAGATAGGATCCATGTATGAGAACAAAGTGTGGACTTTGGAGGTACTGCCTGAGGGCCGCAAGGCTATTCAGAACAAATGGATCTTTAAGAGGAAGACGGACGCTGACGGCAATGTGACCGTTTATAAAGCTCGACTTGTGGAAAAGGGTTTTTCACAAGTTTAAGGAGTTGACTACGATGAGACATTCTCACCCGTAGCGATGCTTAAGTCTGTCAGAATCATGTTAGCAATAGCTGCATTTTTCGATTATGAAATCTGGCAGATGGATGTCAAAACGGCGTTCCTTAACGGTTTCCTTAAGGAAGAGTTGTATATGATGCAACCCGAAGGTTTTGTCGATCCTAAAAATGCTGACAAGGTGTGCAAGCTCCAGCGATCCATTTATGGACTGGTGCAAGCATCTCGGAGTTGGAACAAACGCTTTGATGAGGTGATCAAAGCATTTGGGTTTATACAAGTGGTTGGAGAATCTTGTATTTACAAGAAAGTGAGTGGGAGCTCTGTGGCGTTTCTAATATTATATGTGGATGACATATTACTGATTGGAAACAACGTAGAGCTTTTGGAGAGCATAAAAGGTTACTTGAATAAAAGTTTCTCTATGAAGGACCTAGGAGAAGTTGCTTACATTCTAGGCATTAAGATCTATAGGGATAGATCAAAATGCCTGATAGGACTTTCACAAAGCACATACCTTGATAAAGTTTTGAAGAGGTTTAAAATGGAACAGTCCAAGAAAGGGTTCTTGCCAGTGTTACAAGGTACGAGATTGAGTAAGACTCAGTGCCCAGCAACTGATGAAGATAGAGAGCATATGCGCTCAGTTCCCTATGCTTCAACCATAGGTTCTATCATGTATGCGATGCTGTGCACTAGACCGGATGTTAGCATGGCCATAAGTATGGCAGGTAGGTTCCAGAGTAATCCAGGAGTGGATCACTGGACAGCGGTCAAGAATATCCTGAAGTACCTGAAAAGGACTAAGGAGATGTTTCTCGTGTATGGAGGTGACGAAGAGCTCGCCGTAAAAGGTTACGTCGATGCAAGCTTTGACACAGATCCGGACGACTCTAAGTCGCAAACCGGATACGTATTTATTCTTAATGGGGGTGCAGTAAGCTGGTGCAGTTCCAAGCAAAGCGTCGTAGCAGATTCTACATGTGAAGCAGAGTACATGGCTGCCTCGGAGGCGGCTAAGGAGGGTGTCTGGATGAAGCAGTTCATGACGGATCTTGGAGTAGTGCCAAGTGCACTGGATCCAATAACCTTGTTCTGTGACAACACTGGTGCCATTGCCCTGGCAAAGGAACCAACGTTTCACAAGAAGACCAGACACATCAAACGACGCTTCAACCTCATCCGCGACTACGTCGAGGAGGAGGACGTAAATATATGCAAGGTGCACACGGATCTGAATGTAGCAGACCCGCTGACTAAACCTCTTCCACGGCCAAAACATGATCGACACCAGAACTGTATGGGTGTTAGATTTATTACAATGTAAATTCACATGGTGATGTGAAGGCTAGATTATTGACTCTAGTGCAAGTGGGAGACTCTTGGAATTATGCCCTAGAGGCAATAATAAATGTATAGTTATTATTATAATTCCTGTATCAAGATAATAGTTTATTATCCATGCTATAATTGTATTGAATGAAGACTCATTTACATGTGTGGATACATAGACAAAACACCGTCCCTAGCATGCCTCTAGTTGGCTAGCCAGTTGATCGATGATAGTCAGTGTCTTCTGATTATGAACAAGGTGTTGTTGCTTGATAACTGGATCACGTCATTGGGAGAATCACGTGATGGACTAGACCCAAACTAATAGACGTAGCATGTTGATCGTGTCATTTTGTTGCTACTGTTTTCTGCGTGTCAAGTATTTATTCCTATGACCATGAGATCATATAACTCACTGACACCGGAGGAATGCTTTGTGTGTATCAAACGTCGCAACGTAACTGGGTGACTATAAAGATGCTCTACAGGTATCTCCGAAGGTGTTAGTTGAGTTAGTATGGATCAAGACTGGGATTTGTCACTCCGTGTGACGGAGAGGTATCTCGGGGCCCACTCGGTAATACAACATCACACACAAGCCTTGCAAGCAATGTAACTTAGTGTAAGTTGCGGGATCTTGTATTACGGAACGAGTAAAGAGACTTGCCGATAAACGAGATTGAAATAGGTATGCGGATACTGACGATCGAATCTCGGGCAAGTAACATACCGAAGGACAAAGGGAATGACATACGGGATTATACGAATCCTCGGCACTGAGGTTCGAACGATAAGATCTTCGTAGAATATGTAGGATCCAATATGGGCATCCAGGTCCCGCTATTGGATATTGACCGAGGAGTCTCTCGGGTCATGTCTACATAGTTCTCGAACCCGCAGGGTCTGCACACTTAAGGTTCGACGTTGTTTTATGCGTATTTGAGTTATATGGTTGGTTACCAAATGTTGTTCGGAGTCCCGGATGAGATCACGGACGTCACGAGGGTTTCCGGAATGGTCCGGAAACGAAGATTGATATATAGGATGACCTCATTTGATTACCGGAAGGTTTTCGGAGTTACCGGGAATGTACCGGGAATGACGAATGGGTTCCGGGAGTTCACCGGGGGGGGGGGCAACCCACCCCGGGGAAGCCCATAGGCTTTGGGGAGACACACCAGCCCTTAGTGGGCTGGTGGGACATCCCCAAGGGGGCCTATGCGCCAAGAAAAAGAAATCAAAGGAAAAGAAAAAAAAAGGAGGGAGGAAGTGGGAAGGGAGGGGGACTCCTCCCACCAAACCAAGTCCAACTCGGTTTGGGGGGGGGAGTCCTCCCCCCTTGGCTCGGCCGACCCCTTGAGGGTCCCTTGGACCCCAAGGCAAGGTTCCCCTTCCTCCTCCTATATATATGGAGCAATTAGGGCTGATTTGAGACGACTTTCTCACGGCTGCCCGACCACATACCTCCATAGTTTTTCCTCTAGATCGCGTTTCTGCGGAGCTCGGGCGGAGCCCTGCTGAGACAAGATCATCACCAACCTCCGGAGTGCCGTCACGCTGCCGGAGAACTCTTCTACCTCTCCGTCTCTCTTGCTGGATCAAGAAGGCCGAGATCATCGTCGAGCTGTACGTGTGCTGAACGCGGAGGTGCCGTCCGTTCGGTACTAGATCGTGGGACTGATCGCGGGATTGTTCGCGGGGCGGATCGAGGGACGTGAGGACGTTCCACTACATCAACCGCGTTCTATAACACTTCTGCTGTACGATCTACAAGGGTACGTAGATCACTCATCCCCTCTCGTAGATGGACATCACCATGATAGGTCTTCGTGCGCGTAGGAAAATTTTTGTTTCCCATGCGACGTTCCCCAACAACCACCACTACGGCATGCCACGTGTTAGTCCTTTAGTCCCGGGTTGAGCCACCAACCGGGACTAAAGGGGGATACAAACGGTTGCCACCACCACTGCCCACCGCGTAGCCCTTTAGTCCCGGTTTGGGACACGAACCGGGACTAAAGGCTCCTTACGGGCCGGGACTAAAGCCTCGAGGGAGGTATTGAGAATTGGGGCGACGTGGCTGAGCCTTTAGTCCCGGCCCAGAGGCAGGCCGGGACTAAATGGTCCCGGCCAAAGGCCCGTTTTCCACTAGTGATGCACCAATTGTACCTAGTTTAGTATTTTTTTTGTAGAAAGTTAAGTACAGATTTTAAAGCTTGGATGAAGCAGTAAGGAGGAAGTTCATTAGTGTTAAACAATGTAGTTCTAATGTAATTTATGGAGAGTAGTTGATGGGAAACTAATATGAAAACTACATGCAAACTAACTACCTTGGCGCTCCAACCAATTGTTCCAGAATGCATCAATCCAATAGTGGAGTCTACATATTTAGTAGTCTGATCCTGAGCGCTCCCCATTTCACTATCCCAATGGCAGCGTATGGTCACCGAACTGCAGTGAAAACTGTGATGTGGATCTTGTTTTGAAACGTGTGTTCTTTAATGTGTGGTGATTAGTTTAATCCAAGTTGTCATATCTCATTAATTGCGAGTTTTGGTTGACCTATGGTGTAATAAGTCTCATCATATATCTAAGATTGGTAGTAACTTAAATTAGTAACATGCATGTATTATTAGTAGTATATGTTACTACCTTTATACACCCTCCCTTGTGGTTTAGAGAGCTAAAATTGTACATCTCATCAACCAAGATAAATGATGAGTGCGGAAATGTACATTGTAACCTCCCAAATTAATTAACCACCCAAATCAACTAAACCGACGCATTCATTTGAATTAATTGTAGTACATGCATGCTTGGTCATTGGATGAGTAGGAACATCAAATGCATTGGTGGATTTCATTTTAATCCTTGAATGCAAAGATTTAATGGGCCTCGGAATCTAACAGGATATGGAGATGAGCCCATTAAACCAGAAAATCTAGGGAAAATAGATAAGCCTTCTAAACCAGAAAGGAGGTAGTAGTGGATAGTAACATATATGTGGGATATCATGGAAATACTTTATTTATTTAGAGCTACTCATTTTGCCTTGATTTGTGTTATGTTACCACAAACTTGCATTGGGGTGCATTATGTTACTAAGTTACTCCTACTACGGCCAACCTAATGACATCATTAATGTGCTAGAGATTAAACATAGAGCATGTTGCCAAATTATGAGTTTTATGTACTAGTAAAAGCAATATCACTCAGATTTTTTTGGAATAGAAATTTAGTGATGTAATTTGATATGGTATTGAATTCAAATTTTGCTAGTTAAATATATGGTTAAATTTTTGACTAAATATAAAAGTAGAACTTATAAACCTGAATAGAGGAGGTTCTACACTGGTGTCACACACACTAAAAATCGTACTTAAGTGCCTTTTAGAAGTCGAAGACTTGCACTGAGGGAGACCTGCAGAAGTTACATTATATCCCTCCTAATTTCTTGAAACTGTAGTAACCAGGCACATTGCTAAGGTGCCAACAACTTCCATAGAGGGATTGGGAGAACTGCAGCCTTTGCATCCTCTACATAAGGGCACACGATACTTGAGATCATCTCTTCTTCAAGTGCAGGTTTACATTACGCATCTGGCGGTTGGTCAAGACTTGGCTTGGTTTGGGGACACTGGATATGCGCGGATGGGGAATGAAACACAACACCAAGTGTTGGTGGACAAGCATTTCAAAACCCAATACAACGAACACGATGGCCATGGCTTCGCTCACAATGCTTGTTTGTTGGGTAATCTAAAACGAGAGGAATGCTAGAGTATTCCGGAAGAAATCGACGCTGCCATACTACGTCGTAAAGCACATCCAAGACGAGGCCAAATTGTGGATGACTGTGGGGGCTAGGCACTTGAGCACCATCATGCCGCGAGAGTAGTCCGTTGTATCTTAGGTTGTTGGGCTACGATGTAAGGCCGGTTCTGTTGTTCTGTGTAACTCTCCTTCTTAATTAATATATGGGGCAAGTCTTTTGCCTCTGGTTTCAAATATAATAGATGATACTCCATGCATTGCCCAAGGAATTTTTTGATTAATTTTTTTATTGATAACTGTAAAATCGAAATTAAGACTACATACTCTCCCTGTCCCATATTAATTGCTCAAACAATGTATCTAGACGTATTTTTGTGCTAGATACAACCATTTGAGTGTTTAATTTTACATGCATGGTTAAATGTTTTAGTGGGTTTTTTCCATGCATGATTGCATGTTAAGGTGGTCTTATACCAGTCATAGTTTTATGATAAGGTGGCGTGCTTGCATGTTCATATAAATAAATTAGTGAGTATGACTCTCTTAGGTATATAAGGCTACATACAGACAACATGCATGACATGACCGTCTCATAAGGCGAGCTACACAAGAACAAATTTACAAGTGAGGGAGAAAATAGACGGAGGAAGAAGTGACAGATTGGGGGAATGGCTACTTACTAGTCCTCGATGTCGGCAATGGTGAAAAATGGCGTGGCGAGAAGGCTGACTCATCACCACCAGGACATGGTCGATTTCCTGCTGGGTCTCATCATCAGCCTCGTGTTCTACATCAAGGTGTGGTCAGTTTGGATCGATCAAGAGGATGAGTTAGTACTATGAGGTAGTAAGGGTATCTCCAACATGGACCCCCAAAACGACCACAAACGTCCTAAAGTAGTTGGCTCGACATTGTTTGTCAATCAACATGGTACCAATGGGTCCATGGACGAGTTCGATTGTACGAAATAGCGCAAACAATACACAAATCATGCAGATTTGCAGGCGCCCGGACCACAACCACATATACGTCCGACACCCCGGTCCCACCCAAAAATATTTCCTTCCGTTGTCGTCGACCCCTCCAGTTCTTCTTTAGAATGACGCCCCACGGATACCGTGAGCAACGACGATTCCAAGTCTGACTACACAATGCCGTGTGGATCCGCCACCATCACTATGGACCCTTGCCGGTGCGCTTCATGACCACCTCACAATGGCCCCGACCGATATGACCACAAAGCAGCGCCAAGTACCACGAAGACAGGGACCTCCACAAAGTACAAGGAACACCGAAACCACTGCTTCACCCTCAAGTCCCTTGATCACACACCCCGAATTTAACAACTACTGACTTGCAAGTACCGCTTGGATGAACAGTAAATGAATCAAATAAAACCATTGACAAAAGTTCTAAGATCTTCTAAAATTATATCATGAAATAACATTTGTGGAAGGCGTGACAAAAAAAACAGTGACCCAAAATGCTTTCAAAAGTAGCATTTTCACACTATCGATTTTTTTTGCCGCGCCTTTCAAATTTTTTATTTCATGATCAAATTCTGCAAGATCTTGGAACTTCTATCAGTTTTTACTTTTCACCCGATCTAGTTTGAGCTCGGGCTGAGAAACTCCATCTCCCGTACATTCCTTTTTTTATGGGGTGGAATGCCTACATTCCTGACCATGGCAGTGGCAGCTCGGTCTCGGAACTCTTGCAGTCGAAGCATACTACGATGTGGCCTTCTTTTAAGATCAGACGCGCTTTGATGCTTAGGTTCTCGTACCTCATTAATTGCGTGTTTAGGTTGACCTTGGGTGTCATTAATCCCATCACATGTGCTTGCACGTACTGTGTAATGACATCATTAACTGCGCTAACAGTCAAACAAGAGCCCGTTGTGAGACTAAGAGGGTGCTTAGATACGTTTTAGTCTCATGACTAGAAGTAGTGGGACTAAAACTTGCTAGCCTCACCTATGCTTGGATCCAAATACTAAAGAGACTAAAATCAAGTTAATGAACATTTATTATCCTTCAAATCCTCCAATTCAAAACTCGCATGTGTTAAAGGAGAGAAGTTAAATGAGGAGAGAGATGACTAATCCATATTTTAGTAAGGGTACCCTGCCCCTCTTTAGTTAGGGGTGCTTGAAACTTTAGCCTCTTAAAAAGACTATTTTTAATCAGATTAGTTTTAATCCCTTGGATCCAAGCACCCTCTAACCACTAAAACTGTACTCAAGCGAGGACTCAAGGACCAACTGGGTGATAAGCCGGAGACTTGCAGAAGGGGAGAGCTACTTAGGCAACGGCACGTCAGGCGGAATAATGTACTATTCCGGCCGGAGTACAAGTAAGGATCAAGCTAGCTAGCTGCAAGTGGTAGTGCATCCATGTGTGCTCACCGCCCAAGCCCTCCTAAAGCCCTACAAGGTGACTTTTTAAACAAACAGGGCCTTAGCATTCTACTCCAAACTAAAATTGTACTGAAGCGAGGACTTGAGGTTCAACTGGATGATATGGAGTAGAAAGTAAGGATCAAGCTAGTGGATCCATGTGGTCTCACCGCCCAAGAAGCCCTGCTAAACCCCTACGTAGCTCGTAGAACCGCATGTATGTACTATTTTTTTTAGAAAAAGAGGCTTAGCTCCGGCCTCTGCATTGAAAGATGCATACGGCCATATATTAATAAAAAGCTCAAGTCTTAATCAAGTACAACTGGTTCCAAAAATATGAAAAAGGAAAAAAAATAAAGGGATACAAGACGCCAAGCGTCCAAAACCGGCGCTGACAATATATGTAGATGCCTAAACACCTATCCGATTAGTGTGACGCCATCCAAACCGGTTGAAGATACCCTGAGCTACCATCTCCCATCGGACACACCCAGTAACCATAGGCTCCCTGGCGTCCACACGGGTGAGTAATGACCATGAACGGATCAGTGTGGTAACTCTGAAGATGACCTGCGAGAAGTGAAAGTTATGTCGGTGGTTAAAAACTATGTCATTCCTGCAGTTTCACACGGCCCACAATAATGCACACACTCCCACACGAATACATTTAGTAGTTAAAGTATCAACCCCCTGTAGCCACATCCCAAACAACGTGTTTATGCTATTAGGAGGAGTGATATTGAAAGCAATGTGCAACGAGCGCCAAACCAACTTTGCCATAGGACAATCTAGAAAGAGGTGCTGAATACTTTCATTATTAGGACAGAAACTGCATCGACGATGACCATTCCAATTCCTCTTGGCGAGATTGTCCTTTGTTAGGATAACTCCTTTATGGACAAACCACATGAAGATCTTAATTCTAAGAGGCACTTTGATCTTTCAAATGTGAGGGGATTTGGGAATAGGCGTAGAATCTATGAGATGCAAGTACATAGATTTAACCGAGAAAACTCCATTCGCAGTCAGCTTCCACTGAATGCGACCAGGTCTGTCAGAGAGGTTAATGTCCATCAACCTCCTGACAAGATGCAGCCAGCTAATCCATCTGTCAGCAAGTAAAGACCTACGAAAATGAATATTTAGAGGTGTCTCGCGCATTATTGAAGCAACGGACGCTTGTCGTCGTTGTGCAATATGATACAGCTGCGGATACTGAATGGCTAAAGGAGTCTCCCCTAACCAAGTATCTTACCAGAATCTAGTCAATTCACCATCTCCTATAATGAAACTGGTTCTGTGAAAAAAGGCGGTCTTCACCCGCATCAAACCTTTCCAGAAAGGAGAGTCTGTAGGGCGTGCTGTGACCTGAGACAGAGTTTTGCTTTGTAAGTACTTATTCGTCAGAATTTGTACCCACATACCTTCAGACTCCCCGGATAATCTAAACAGCCATCTGCTGAGTAGACATCTATTCTTGGTCTCTAAATTTTCAATTCCTAAACCCCCTTGCTCCTTAGGTCGACAAATGATATCCCATCTAGTAAGCCTGTATTTTGTCTTAACCTCATCGCTTTGCCAAAAGAACCGTGATCGATAGAAATCCAGTCTTTTCCGCACCCCAACAGGTACTTCAAAAAAGGATAGAAGAAACATAGGCATGCTTGTAAGAACAGAGTTAACAAGGATTAGCCTCCCATCGTACGATAGAAGCTTGCCTTTCCAGCAACTCAATTTTTTTTAAACGATCCTCAATGCATTTCCATTCCTTATTTGAGAGTTTGCGATGGTGAATAGGAATCCCTAAATAGGTAAAAGGTAAATTCCCACTAGCACAACCGAACAATTGATTGTACGTGTGTTGTTCAGTTTTGGCCCTACCAAAACAGAACAATTCACTTTTATTGAAATTAATTTTCAGTCCGGATAGCTGCTCAAAAAGGCAAAGGATAAGCTTCAAGTTTCTGGCTTTAACCAAATCATGTTCCATAAAAAGAATCGTATCGTCGGCATATTGTAGAATAGAGACACCCCCATCCACAAGATGTGGGACAAGTCCCCCTACAAGGTCTTTCTCGTTAGCTCGTTTAATCAAGAGAGCCAACATGTCAGCAACAATGTTAAATAAGATAGGAGACATCGGGTCGTCCTGCCTAAGACCCTTCAATGTCTGGAAAAAGTGACCAACATCATCATTCATCTTAATCCCAACACTGCCTTTCTTAATAAAACAATCAACATGCTTTCGCCAAAGCTCGTCGAAACCCTTCATGCGTGGGGTTTGCTGCAGAAAGGACCATTTGACTTTGTCATATGCCTTCTCAAAATCCACTTTGAATATCACACCATCCAGTTTCTTCGAATGGATTTCGTGCAATGTTTCATGCAAGACAACAACCCCTTCTAGGATATTCCATCCAGGCATGAAGGCTGTTTGCGTAGATTGCACTACAGAATGTGTCATCGTAGTTAGTCTATCAGTTCCCACCTTCGTGAAAATCTTGAAGCTAACATTTAGCAAACAAATGGGACGAAATTGCTCAATCCGTGTCGCCCCCTCTTTCTTTGGCAACAATGTAATGGTACCAAAATTCAAATGAAAGAGTTGCAGGTGTCCATCATACAGATCCTGAAACATAGCCATGAGATCATTCTTAATGATGTGCCAACATCTCTTGTAAAACTCAGCCGGAAACCCATCTGGCCCCGGAGCTTTACCATTCTTCATGTCGCCAATCGCCTGAAGCACCTCTTTCTCTGTGAATGGGGCGGATAAAAACTCATTGTCGGCCTCTCCAACTTGAGGAATATCCGCCACTTGATGCTCATCCATACTCACATGAGTATGATCGGACGCACCAAATAACTTTTTATAGTAATTAGAGATGTACAATTTCAGGTTCTCATGACCGACTATTGTACCCTCATCTTGCTCTAACTGCAGAATTCGCTTTTTCCTATGTTTTCCATTCGCGATTAAATGAAAGAATTTAGTGTTGTTATCCCCGAGTACTATAGCCCTCACTTTGGCTCGGGATGCCCATTTCAACTCCTCCTCTCTCAGTAATACTCGAAGGCGATGTTCAGCCTCATTCTTCACTGAACGCTCGTTAGCATCCAGAAGAATATTCTCAGCTTTTGGGTCCAGAGTGTCTATGACTTGGATAAGCCTATGCTGCTCATCCTTATACATCCCGGAAGTATTTTTTGCCCAGCCACGAAGGTATTGTCTAAGATGACGTATTTTGTGCTGCCATCGGTCAATGTTTAACTATGTATGTATAAATACACACTGGTGGAAAAACAGGCTTCCGTCCAGCCCCATAAGTCGCGAAGCTGTAGGAACCGCGACTAATGGGACCTTTAGTCGCGGTTCTGGAGGTGAACCGCGACCAAAGGCCTGGGCCCAGGGCGCTCGGTGGCCAGCTGGTGCACGTGAGGGGCTTTAGTCGCGGTTGGCCAGGACAACCGCGACTAAAGGCCTTCGGGCACCTTTAGTCACGGTTTGCCAGGCCAACCGCAACTAAAGCCCCTCCCCTATATATACCCATCCAGCAGCCAACACTTAGCCATTTGGAGCCATTCTCTTCACACTTAGGGTTTAGGTTTGCTTTTGGTTCCTCTTATGCACATAAGGTGTTTGATGAAATGCCCCAAGAGCATGAAACAAACATGACATGAAGTGTTGGAGCCACACTCCTCGATCGCGGTTAGCAACTTGATGAACCTTTGATGTGTCATTGATAAAATATGCATGTGTGTAGTTCATTGTTTAATTTATATTGTTTGTAGCTAGTTAGTTTAACAAATGCATGATGGTTAATTATATATTTTATATTATAATAATGCAGATGAATCGGCAATGGATGTACGTTAACCGACTCTCCGGCGAGTTCACTACGGGTTTGAAAGATTTCCTCGTAGTGGCTAATGCGAACAAGCGGGGGGGTTTTGTTATCTGTCCATGTGTTAACTGTAAGAATCAGAAGGGTTACTCTTCCTCAAGAGATGTTCACATGCATCTGCTTCGGCACGGTTTCATGCCAAGCTATAATTGTTGGACCAAGCATGGAGAAAGAGGGGTTATAATGGAAGAAGATGAAGAAGGGGATGATTTCATCGATGAAAGCTATCTTGCTCATTTCGGTGATACTTTCATGGAGGATGCTGAAGGTGAAGGGGAAGGTGAAGAAGAGGCACGTGATGATCCCGTTGATGATCTTGGTCGGACCATTGTTGATGCACGGAGACGCTGCGAAACTGAAAATGAGAGGGAGAATTTGGATCGCATGTTAGAGGATCACAGAAAGGCGCTGTACCCCGGATGCGATGATGGTCTGAAAAAGCTGGGCTGCACACTGGATTTGCTGAAATGGAAGGCAGAGGCAGGTGTAGCTGACTCGGCATTTGAAAACTTGCTGAAAATGTTGAAGAATATGTTTCCAAAGGATAACGAGTTGCCCACCAGTACGTACGAAGCAAAGAAGGTTGTCTGCCCTCTAGGTTTAGAGGTTCTGAAGATACATGCATGCATCAACGACTGCATCCTCTACCGCGGTGAATACGAGAATTTGAATGAATGCCCGGTATGCACTGCATTGCGTTATAAGATCAGAGGCGATGACCCTGGTGACGATGTTGAGGGCCAGAAACCCAGGAAGAGGGTTCCCGCCAAGGTGATGTGGTATGCTCCTATAATACCACGGTTGAAACGTCTGTTCAGGAACAAAGAGCATGCCAAGTTGTTGCGATGGCACAAAGAGGACCGTAAGTCGGACGGGGAGTTGAGACACACCGCAGATGGAACGCAATGGAGAAAGATCGACAGATGGTTCAAAGATTTTGCAGCTGACGCAAGGAACATAAGATTTGCTCTAAGTACGGATGGCATGAATCCTTTTGGCGAGCAGAGCTCCAGCCATAGCACCTGGCCCGTGACTCTATGCATCTACAACCTTCCTCCTTGGTTGTGCATGAAGCGGAAGTTCATTATGATGCCAGTGCTCATCCAAGGTCCGAAGCAACCCGGCAACGACATCGATGTGTACCTAAGGCCATTAGTTGATGAACTTTTACAGCTGTGGGGTGGTGTCCGTGTGTGGGATGAGCACAAACAAGAGGAATTTGACCTACGAGCGTTGCTTTTCGTAACCATCAACGATTGGCCTGCTCTTAGTAACCTTTCGGGACTGTCAAATAAGGGATACAATGCATGCACGCACTGCTTACATGAGACTGAAAGTGTACATTTGCCAAATTGTAAGAAGAACGTGTACCTTGGGCATCGTCGATTTCTTTCGAAAATTCATCCAGTAAGAAAGAAAGGCAAGCATTACAACGGCAAGGCAGATCACCGGCCGAAGCCTGCGGAACGCACTGGTGCTGAGGTATTTGATATGGTCAAGGATTTGAAAGTCATCTTTGGAAAGGGTCCTGGCGGACAATCAGTTCCGAAGGGAGCTGACGGGCACGCAGCCATGTGGAAGAAGAAATCTATATTCTGGGAGCTAGAATATTGGAAAGTCCTAGATGTCCGCTCTGCAATCGACGTGATGCACGTTACGAAGAATATTTGCGTGAACCTCCTAAGCTTCTTGGGCGTGTATGGGAAGACAAATGATACAAAGGAAGCACGGCAGGACCAGCAACGTTTGAAAGACCCTGATGACCGGCATCCGGAATGGTTTCAAGGTCGTGCCAGCTACGCTCTGACCAAAGAAGAGAAGGTCATCTTTTTTGAATGCCTGAGCAGTATGAAGGTCCCGTCTGGATTCTCGTCCAATATAAAGGGAATAATAAACATGGCGGAGAAAAAGTTCCAAAACCTGAAGTCTCACGACTGCCACGTGATTATGACGCAATTGCTTCCGATTGCTTCGAGGGGGCTCCTGCCGGAAAATGTTCGAGTAGCCATTGTGAAGCTATGTGCATTCCTCAATGCAATCTCTCAGAAGGTAATCAATCCAGAAGTTCTACCACGGTTACAGAACGATGTGATCCAATGTCTTGTCAGTTTCGAGTTGGTGTTCCCGCCATCCTTCTTCAATATTATGACGCACCTCCTGGTTCACCTAGTCGAAGAGATTTTCGTTCTCGGTCCTGTATTTCTACACAATATGTTCCCCTTCGAGAGGTTCATGGGAGTATTAAAGAAATATGTTCGTAACCGTGCTAGGCCAGAAGGAAGCATCGCCAAGGGCTATGGAAATGAGGAGGTAATTGAGTTTTGTGTTGACTTTGTTCCTGACCTTAAGCCGATTGGTCTTCCTCGATCGCGGCACGAGGGGAGACTAAGTGGAAAAGGCACGATCGGAAGGAAATCAACGATATGTATGGACGGCCATTCTCTGACTGAAGCACACCACACTGTACTGACCAATTCCAGCTTGGTGGCTCCGTACTTTGAGAAACACAAGAATATTTTACGCTCTGACAACCCGGGGAAGCCTGAATCCTGGATTAGGAAGGCCCACATGGAGACTTTCGGCAGTTGGTTGAGAAAACATTTAATGAATGACAATGATGTTGTAGATCAGCTGTACATGTTGGCCAAGACACCATCTTCGACTATAACGACTTTCCAAGGGTACGAGATAAATGGGAATACATTTTACACGATCGCCCAAGATAAAAAGAGCACCAACCAAAACAGTGGTGTCCGCTTTGATGCAGCAACCGAGAATGGGCAAGAGGTCACATATTATGGTTACATAGAGGAGATATGGGAACTTGACTATGGACCCTCCTTTAAGGTCCCTTTGTTCCGGTGCAAATGGTTCAAGCTAACAGGAGGTGGGGTAAAGGTGGACCAGCAATACGGAATGACAATGGTGGATTTCAACAATCTTGGTTACCTTGACGAACCATTCGTCCTAGCGAAAGATGTCGCTCAGGTTTTCTATGTGAAGGACATGAGTAGCAAACCGAGGAAACGGAAAGATAAGAAAACGATCAGTACATCATGCGATGATCCAAAGCGCCACATTGTTCTTTCAGGGAAAAGAAACATCGTGGGAGTGGAGGACAAGACAGACATGTCAGAAGATTATAATATGTTTGCTGAAATTCCGCCCTTCAAAGTGAACACCGACCCAAGCATTAAGTTAAATGATGAGGATGCTCCATGGATACGGCACAATCGTAAGCAAGCAGGGACACAAGGGAAGAAATGATGTGTAATAATTTATTGTACCAAACTTTGTTGAATGGATCATGTGAATTATATTACCCGTGATGTGTTTGGTGTCCATTTTCGAATGATTCGAGATACCACTGATGATACATGAAATTTGGAGTGATTTAGTCATACTCCTGCCTAGGCGTATAATATGCATACTCGTAGTCTTCATAGCCGCCGTCGTCGTTGTACTGGTAGTCGTCGCCTTCTAAGTTGCCGCCGTCGTCGTCGCTGCTGTCGTCGCTGTCGTCGGGCGGCGCTCGTGGCTCGAACTGAGGGTAGCGCAGGCGGGGGATATCGCCGGCCGTGGCCAATGTTCCCTTTAAATGGATTCTCTTTTTTCTGTCCCGTTTTAGGCAGATTCAATGTATTGTCTCTATGCATATTTTTCCTACGAAAATATGCTTAGAAAACAGAAAATAAAATGTTTGAAGTTTCTATGAAAGCAATGATGATTTTTCTGAAAAGAAAAAGATAAAAGGTTCTGAAAATAAAAGAAGATTTGGGGGGGGGCCTTTAGTCGCGGTTGGTCTGGCAAACCGCGACTAAAGGTTACTCTTTAGTCGCGGGTCGCCTCCCCAACCGCGACTAAAGTGGGGGGCGCGGGAACGCAAAAAACCCGCCAAAAACCCTTTAGTCGCGGTTGGGGAGGCGACCCGCGACTAAAGGGTACCTTTAGTCGCGGGTCTCGTCCCCAACCGCGACTAAAGGGGGGGGCTATAAATACAAGTGCGGGTCGCCTCCCCTGCCGCCGTCTTCTCCATCTCTCTCGTCTTCTCCGATTCTTTGCCGCGCGCGCCGAAGGCCTGCCGCCGCCGTCGCCCTCGCCCTCGTCGACGCCGCCCGCCGTCGCCCTCGCCGTCGTCGCCGCCGCCCTCGCCGTCGTCGCCGCCCGCCCTCGCCCTCGCCCGCGACTAAAGGGTTCACCCCTATCCTTTCATCTTTCCCGCGCCGCGCCCGCCTTCCTCGCTTCCTCCGCTCGAAGCATTGCGCTCGTCGCTGCGCTCATAGCCGCCCTCGTCCCCGCGCCCATCGATGCCGACAGGGCTCGCAGAAATCAAGAACGAAGAACATCTCATCCCGACGTCCCGTGGGTAGTTCGTCTTGGAAGAACGTCTTGAAAGAAAAAGAACAGAGACTATCTATTTAAAAGTTTCATCGAATATAAAAAGTTTCATCGAATATGAAAAAGAACAGAGACTATCAAATATGAAAAAGTTTCATCGAATATAAAAAAGATCATCGAGTTAAAAAATCATCAATTTAAATAATTAATCAATCTAAATTGAAAAAAATTAGCGAATTTGGAAAAGTTCACCATTTTTGGTTGAGTTTAAGACTATCTATTTTGGTTGAGTTATTGCAGGACATGATTTTGGGAATGTATCAATTATCTTTTAGATTATTTCAAGTTACTTTATTTGTGTAGTTTAAATTATGTGTGGGATCAATTGTGAGTATCAAAAAATCAACAGAAAACCAAGAAGAGAGGGAGTCATGGGACGAAAAAACAAAGGGAGTAGGAGAGGCAACGGAACCAACTCCTCTTTTAATAATGAGATACTTACATAATATTTACTCCCTCCGTTTTTAAATAATTATAGTCAAAAAAAGATAGTCTAGTTTTTTTAACTACAATTATTTAGGAACAAAGAAAGTATTTTCTTTTATGATTAAAAACTAGCAAATGAACCAGCGAATCGGCGGTCGGCGTCTCCCTCTCCCTCTCCGTGACGCCGTCGTCTGCCGCCCCGTCTCGCGCTCTACCGCGACACCCTCTCCCACCCCTTCCTCGCCCCCTCCTTTTGCCACCGCCCTTTCGCCACCGCCACCGCCATCGCCCCCCTTCTTCACTTAATTAATTTGTTTTTACTACATGTTTTCAGGACTGACATAATGGCGGACGATAGAGCTGACCCGATTATGGACAACTATGATCCGGACGGTGAAGCACATATGTTCGGCATCATAAACGGCGATATTCTATATGTGCCGACCGGAGAAGAAGAAGATGATATCTCTTCTTATCTGAACCTTGACGGTGAAGATGAAGGGCGCCGTCAGCAAGATGATGCCGAACAAACGTCGATAAACGACGATCTTCAAATGGAAGTAGCAACCACCTCCGGCGCCGAGGTATATATATACATTGAGCCTCTGGTGATACAAACTAACTGATTTGAATAAATATGTGTGTACTAACGCGCGCGACTCTCTTTCTTATTTTAGCCCTCGGCCGGATCGTCGAAACAATCGAGTACGTCGTCAAAGCGTGGCGCAACCAAGACGATGAAACAAGGAGAAACATGCACCATCGAGGTTGTCGACAGTGCAACCGGCAGGCCGCTGGAGCCCCGCAAGAACGCCACCAAGTTTGTCAGCCAATGCGGAGCCGTTGTTAGAGACAACGTCTCGATCACCGTCCAGGAGTGGAATGAGCCAAAGAAGGCACGAATTGCTGCAGGTTTCACTTTTGTCGATAAGAGAACAAAAAAAGATTGCTTCAAGAAGCTTATGGAACATTTCGTTCTACCTCCGGAATACAACAAATTCGATGAGGAGGGTAACAAGATTGAGGAAAACAAGGAGAGGAGGAGGCTAGTCAAACAGTTCGCTCTTCATAAGATGGCCGACGCATTCCGGAAATTCAAGCAAAATCTAGCCCATGACTTTGTCAAGCAGAACAAGACTCCGGATTTCAAAGGACAATATGAGAAACTGAAACATGATTGGCCAGAATTTGTGAAGCAAAAGAAATCGGAGCAGTTCATTCAAATATCGAAAAAAAATAAGGAAAATGCGGCTAAGAAGGAGTACAATCATATTATGGGGCCAGGAGGGTATCGCATTTTGTTGCCTAGGTTGGAGAAGATGGAGAACGAGCTGAGGGCGCGAGGAATCCGTCCAGGTACGGAGGGATGGGACCCAAGGGCCAAAAGCTGGTGGTACGGGTATGGGGGAACGCTGAACCCGGAGACAGGGGAGTGTGTTTACCGGGGCAAATTAATTAAACCCACCCAAGCCCTTATTGACGCAATGAGGGATGCTCAAGAGGGGAAGATCAAGTTCAACAGAGAGAACGACGCGCTGACAAAAGCCCTCGGGAATCCTGAACACGGAGGACGTGTACGAGGCATGGGGCACATTCCGTGGAAAATAGGGTTCCCCCAGAACGATGACCCGTACGGTTACAGAAGCCGTAAGAGAAAGATGGATCGGGAAGCAGATGTTGTGGCGCGGTTGGCATCGGAAATGGATGTGATGAAGAAAACCATGAGTGTACTAGTAGCCGAAAGAGATGCAGCTCGGGTGCAGCATGAAGATCATCCAGCGGATCTCGGAAGCCAGCAGCGGAGAAGCAGCGTGGCTTCCACGGAGGCCCCACCGGCTGGTGCAGATGCAACGACGATCGAAATTAATGCACCGGAGCCTCTGGTGGTCGAAATTACTGCACCGGAGCCTCTGGTGGTCGAAATTACTGCACCGGAGCCTCCTCGCTACCCCGTGGACGATATAAAGGAGATGAAAGAATGTCATCTGTATTATCCTATCGGGAACATGTCCATGAAGGTAGCCATCGGCAGTGCTTTACCATGTTTACCTGGAGCACTCCACCACAACAACCCCATTCAAGATGGCTATGCTCGTGTCACGGTGGAGGACATAGTCCAAGGGTTTGAGGACCTGGAGATTGACATTGCTACACCTGAAGGGGAGAAAAGACTTGGAGATGTCAAGCGCCATTTCATTCTATGGCAAAAGAAGTTTATCAAGTTTCCAGGCGAGGCGCCAAGGACAACAAGTCCACCCCCCTACGGTGGTGGTGGTGGCGGTGGCGGTGGTGGTGGTGGTGGTGGTGGTGGCGGTTCACCTACACCTCCGTCACGTCAGCCGACGCCCCCCAGTCCACAACGTCCGGCGGGTGATCAGACGCCGCCCCCCAGTCCTCGTCCGGCGGGTGATCAGACGCCGCCCCCCAATCCACCTCCGGCAAAGAAGCAGAAGCAGAAGCAGTCCTGGATTATTAACCCGGACCCTTATGTACCTAAGACCACAAAGGTACCGGAGCCATCACTGAAGCCTCTCTCCACAAGGCCTTGGGAACGTAGTGCCGAGGAAGTCGACGCGGCCGCGGCTGCTGATTTGGAGAAATGGAAGGCGGACTGCAAGAAGAAAAGAGAGCCCGAGCCCAAGCCAGTATTTTCTGATGAGCAAAAGAAGTGGGCTAAGTCATTTTTGAGCACACCGTCCCAAGCCGCGAAGAATCTGCCTGACGACTATGCACGTGAACTTCGCAGGCAGGCACTCATGTTCAAGGAGAACAAAGAGCGGGAGAAGGCCGAAAGTAAAAAAAGCGGGAAACAAGTTGCCCAGCTCGGGGAACAAAGTAAACAATCGATTGCCCCGCTTATAGTGGAAGCCGCCGGTCCGGATGCCCCCGAGATCATACAAGCTGCGGCAGCACAGGGATTGACTGCAACGAGTGCCAGAGAACAAGCGGCCAACTTAGGTATTACTCTTCGTGAACTGTTAGGCCTTGATGAGGCGCCAGTGAAGGAGGTAGTAATTACATATGTCAAGAATGGGCCTCTCGTCGAGCCTGCGCAGGAAAAGGATCTACCTCCACAAATGAAAGGTCTGCTGAAATGGTACAAGGGTTACATAAAAAATAAAAACGCCAAAGATTATATTTATGCGGAAGTTAGACATGAGCATCACTTCAAACATTACTATGTACAAATTGAACTGAGTGAATTGTTCCAGCTTTTCAATCTGGGCGATCTCGACAAATCTATCATCAGTTGCTACGTTCTGTAAGTGATTTATTTCTACCCCATCTCGTTCATATTGCCTGCACTATATATATGTCCTAACTATATTGTTGTGTCCGCTATTATACATGCAGAATGAAGATTAAGGAATGCAGAGTAAGGAACATCCATGATGTTGGGTTCATTGACCCACACATCGTTAATGGACATGTGTTGGAGCATCACCCCGCCGACATGGAGGCAGACCTGTGGCAGTTTCTTACAAAGCAGGAACTCAAAAGTGATATTCTATTTCCTTACCATTTTGGGTGAGTGTTTCTGTCTTGAGCACATTCTCTTTTGTTTACTCCATGCATGGTATGTGGCCGGCTAATCGATGAGTTATGCATGACGTACTGTGCATGTATCGTGTCCGCAGGTTCCACTGGATTCTGCTAGTAATTAAAGTTAACACCTCAGAATGTCTCGTCCACGACTCTCTGAATATGGATCCAAAGGTTTGGGGCGGCATGAGAAGAATGCTGCAGAAGTAATTATTTTCATTCATTTGCGCTCTATATCGATCGGCCTATTTCGTTCATTTCCTAATATCAAGTAACTAATAACTCTCTTGTTCATTTAATTTTCTTTGCCTCGTAGGGTTTGGAGACGGTTCGTAGATACAAAGGTCGGTGAATTCAAAAAAGAGCTATAATTCAAAAGGTCAAAGCCTAAGAATGCTGGGGATATTCAGCCAGCGGGGACCAATCTATGTGGATACTATGTCTGTGAGATGATCCGGAGATACACCTCTGAGCGGGTTCCGAGTGATACCAATGCTCAGAGGAATAACCTCCGGATGATGCTTAGTCCAGAAGCTCGCTTCCGACCACTTCAAGAGGAACTAGCTGGATGGTTCAGCAGGGAAGTCCTCCATCCTAAAGGAGAACACCATTACGAGGACGTAGAACTTTATATGCATTAAATTATGTATTGAAACTTGTTCAAAATTGTATATGGTCATCCGATGATATTGAATATATATTGTATATTCCTCTTGAATTCTTTTTGGTTCTAATTTCAAATTTGTTTGAAATTGTACATTCATATGCATGTATGTAGTACCGTAGAATATATGAAATTCCTTCAAAATTAAAATAAAGCACAAAAGAAATAAAACAATACAAATTAAACAGAAAACAGGTTTAAGGGGGGGGGGGGGGGCGCGCGCGCTAAAACCCTAAACCTGTGGCGGCCTTTAGTCGCGGTTGGCCAGAAGAACCGCGACTAAAGGTCCTCCGCCCCGACGGCCGCCTGGTGCCCACGTGGACGGGCCTTTAGTCGCGGTTCTTAAGAAACCGCGACTAAAGGTGGGGGGCTTTAGTCGCGCTTAGTTGGTCGCGGTTGCGCAACCGCGACTAATGGCAGTTGCGAACCGCGACCAAAGGCCTTTTTTCCACCAGTGACATATGCATACCATAGAGAGGCTAACCGAAACATTATAGACAAATTTACAAGAGCGGAGGGAGAGAAGAGAAGAGAAGGAAGAGGAGAAGCAACCGGCAATGGCCACCGAATCGCTTTCGACGTCATCGTCGTCGTCGGGCATGGCCAGAAGGCTGGCTCACCACCACTAGGCGGTGCTCGGGTTTCTGCTCGGCCTCTTCGTCAGCCTTGTGCTTTACACCACGGTGTCTGGCCAGTTCGGGTCGACCAAGAGCATTGGTTAGTACTCACCATTGGTCGGCTAGTAGTACTTGGCCGTAGCTTTTTACCAATGACCGTGGTCAGATTATAAGCATCCTTAGTAGCCATTTTTGTGTATGATGTCAATATCATATGCTTGTTTGCACTAGTTTCCACACACACAAAAAAAATCTAAAATTTGGTTTCCATGTGATATTCTCTAGTTCTTGGCTAGATGGTTATGTTCCCATGGTGTGCAGATAATGCTTTGTCCAACAAACACGATCCCGTGGGAGATCTCACGTCTAAAAAAGAAAAAGAAATGTCTCTCCACGTAGAAAAATGTTTCCCTTGATCCCACTAGTAGAGACTCGGTGACTTACACGTATATATACTATTCTTCTGAAATACTCCTACATTAAGTATCCCCTCCACCCGGAAGTACTTGCGAAGAAATGGATGTATCTAGACATATTTTCATTCTACATACACCTTTTTTTATCCATTTCCGTGACAAGTAATTTCAAACGGAGGGAGTACTAAGCTTCTTCTTGCTCTAAAGTCAAGAAACATGTTAGTCACCTTTTCTTTTCAGGAGAATGGAGTTTGTTCCTCAATAATATTCAAGAGATACATATAAATTCATAGCTCCATTCAAAATATTGTACTGCATTAGTTATTCTATTAAATTCCCTAAAAATCCAGCACATACAGCCACACCACTATTGTACTGCATTAGTTGTTCTATTAAGCTCCAAATCTAACTTACTTAGCTAGGACTAGCGCCTTTTTTTTTGCGGAAATGCTAGTACTACTAAAGTAAACGCTGAGCAGTCCTAAAAAACAAGCTAGACGATAGTGTTTCTCTGGTCTCAAAACGAGACCACCCATTGTTAATTAAAGAGTTGTAACGTCTATTTATTCATGAAGTTTTTCATAACAATATGCATGCTTGTTTCTTTGTACGTGCAGTCGTTCTACAGTCCATGTCGGGCGAGGGTACAGAACAAAATGCCAGGACTTCTCCTCCTCTAGTGTCATTGGCGCATAATAATTCTATTCAAGGTATATTAATTAGTACTACGACGTCAAGTTATGTTGAAGATATGTGTACGGTCGTACCTTTTAGAGAGATAATATGATTAACACTAAATACATGACATTAGATATATATTACGAGACATAGCTTGAGGACCTACATGACACCTCTGACATAGTTTGAAGACCTAGGATGTTCTTCACTCTTTCACATTATTGTATATATTTGGTATTATAGATGTAGACATATTTCTCAATGAATTTTGTCAAAGTTTGACTTCTGAAAAAAATGATATGCTTCATAGTATAAAACACGGCAAATACATTCTCAGGGGGAGATATCGTGCGTGCGTACGTGCGTGTGTGTGTGTGTTTTCTTGTTACACAGCTTCGTGAGCACACACTTTTTTGTTACACTAATATACCTATATATGTTTCAAAATATATACAGTTTGTTACAGTACATATAAATTGTATATTGATTCGGACTATATATGTTTTATTATGGCTTACTTGAATATCTAAGGTACGTCTTGGTGCTTCCCCTTGTACTATATGTAATGCATATAAAATAACTTAGACATAAGTTAGACAAATAATCTGCTACAGTATTTTGTCTATCTTTGTGGATTGATGTATACTAACATTGACGGTTGAAGTGCATGACATAGAAAATGGGCAGAAGGACGAGGTAGGCAAAACGATGGGGAAAGAAGGTAGCAAAGACAAAGGAACAATTGGTAACTCATCTATCGTTCGTGATGACATAATTATTTTCTCGGTCTTATGTATTCTCTAGTCTCTTGCGGTTAATTTAATTACTAATTGACCAGCTTTTAATTTCATTTGATTCACAGTAAATGATGATGATGCTGCTCATAAGATGAAGGGAGAGCTCATTCAGCAAGAACTCGATCAAGACGGTGATGGGAATGATGGAGGCACCGTCAAACATTCATATGTCATTTCATTCATCATCTGATGCAGTACAAAACGGATTTGCCGCATGCATGTAGGTTCTCTTCGCAGGTCCATCTGCGACCTAACCGACCCCAGGTACGACATCTGCGAGATCTCCGGCGACGCTCGTGCCCTCGGCGTCAACCGCACCGTCCTCTATGTCCCACCCGCCAACGAGCGCGACACCAACGCCCCGGAGTGGGCCATCAAGGACCAGTCCCGCAAGCACCTAGGGGACATTAAGGAGGTGAATGTCAAGATCCTAAACGCCGCCCAGTCCCTTGTGGCGCCCGAGTGCACCTCCCGGCCGTCGTGTTCGCCATGAATGGGCTCACGGGGAACCCGTGGCACGACTTCAGCGATGTCCTACTACCCCTCTTCATCACCACCCGCTCCTACGATGGCGAGGTTCAGTTCCTCGTTACCGAGCTCCAGCCATGGTTTGTGGATAAGTACCACCTCATCCTCACCAACCTGTCACGCTACGACATAGTCGACTTCAACAAGGACACCGGCGTCCGGTGCTACCCGCACATCATAGTCGGCCTCCGCAGCCACGGCGACCTCACCATCGACCCGGCCCGCACGCCGCACAACTACACAATGCTGGACTTCCGCTTGTACATCTTCTCGCTCCCATCAGACGGCCAAGGAATCCCATACAAGGAGGACAATAAGAAGAACATAACCGGCGGCATCGACGATGGCACCGAGAAACAAAAGTCACGGCTCATGCTCATCAACCGCGGCAGGAGCAGGAAGTTCGTCAACCTTCCAGAGATCTCCACGGCGGTGGAGGCCGCCGGGTTCGAGGTGCTGGTCGCGGAGCCAAGCCGTGAGTTGAGGCTGGAGGAGTTCTCCCGGATGGTGGACTCGTGCGACGTGCTGATGGGAGCGCACGGGGCCGCACTCACAAGCTTCTTCTTCCTCCGCACCAACACGACCCTGCTGCAGGTGGTGCCATGGGGCTTGGAGCATGCGGCCATACATTATTTTGGCGCACAGGCCAAGGAGGCGATGTTGCAGGACGTCGAGTACAGCATCACCGCCGAGGAGAGCACGCTCTACGAAAAGTATGGCAAGGACCACCCGGCGGTGAGTGACCCGGACTCTATACATAAGAAGGGGTGGCAGGGTGCAAGGCAGTACTTCTGGGATGAGCAGGACATCAAACTCAACATCACTAGATTTGCTCCCACGCTGCACCACCTACTTCAGACGCTCAAAGAATAGAGGATAAGAAATATCAGTAGGTTACAAGAAGGTTAAAACAACAAATGTGTTCATTTTCAAAGCAGTTCCTTTTCGCTGACTGGAAATTTGTTGGTAAAATGAGATTCAAGCTCCCGAAAGGAAGCACTCCGCACAAAAGGCCCAATTCAATTTACTAAAGGATTATGGACATATCTGCTTTCAGGGAAACTTATTTTACACCCTTAAACTAATGGCCCGATTCAATTTACAGCTCTTGATGTCAAAATTGGCTAAGAGGCAACCTCCAAAATTTATCTTCAGCCAATAGAAGGGCGACGATGACACGACAAGCCCCCTATTTATTTGTAAGGGACTCGAAACATAATTATCCTCGGAAGTATAGAAAAAAAAGATCTGGATACGTGCCTTTGTTTGTTTTCTGGGCTACTTGGCTGGCTGGCCTAAAATGATCTAAATGTTTTAGGCCAAACTCGTTCGACAACGTGCTGATGTAACTTGTTCTTCCAAAGTTCTGGAGGGATGGCAATTTTATCCATGGATCTCGATACCCATGGATACCCGACCCAGTTGGACAAGGGTATGGAGCGCATTTGTGCCCATGGATCCGTGGATATGGATACCCATGAACAGTCGGGTTGGGCACATTTTTAACTTTTGCTCCATGGATATCTAGTGGATAGCCGTGTGACACATGTGCCCATATGGTAGTGACACAAAACTAAGAAAATGTCCAACGCAACTCACTCGCAGTCAGAGACGGTGAAAGTCTGACCCATGTTCCCTAAACCCCCACAACTCCACTAACATAATTATTAATCTTAATCTTAGTTAAGGAACGACGAAGAGTTAATTTGATCTTTGGGAAGGCTTCATGTTGATTTTTCTATGCCCATGGAGCTACATGGATATGTGGATATCCAATGGGTTTGGGCATGGGCATAATTTGTGCCCATGGATACTTTGATGGATGGGCAGAGGGTAGGAATATGGGTCATGGGTTGGATTTGGACCAGCTCCACCCGCTCCAAACCCGACCCATTGCCATCTTACTCATCTTTCTTTTTTCTTTTTCTTCTATTTTATTCTTGGATAAGGCCTATACCAATAAACTAAGGACGACAAATAAGATGATTCAAACCAATTTTGCAAAAAAAAACATAGACTTGCAGGTCAAATTTGAATTATATACAGTAAATACCTAGAAATGCAGTTAATGTTTTAGTTTAGCAAACGGACCCCAAAAAATGCCAAATTTTGTCATGTGTCATTTAATAGTGTATGTTGAGTGTAGAAACTTTAATGAACCCAACTGATGAAGGAACACTATTTTACCATCAAATATGGCTCGCTCCCTCTCGAAACACACATTCCGTCTCACAGGTGGTCCAGATTCTAAGCTCAACAGATGAAGAAACCACTGCTTTTTACCTTCGAACCTAACTCGTTCCCTCTCGAAACCTACATTCTTCCTTGGAGATTGTCTGATTTCTAAGCATTTATGAAACATTCTCAATTCTGTACCATAATATATAGATTGTATATGAGGGCATCAAGGCAAGTTTCATATTTTTCTGACTTCATTTGCATTTTTCATAACTTAAATAACCCGATAACCTCCATGTTCGAGGCCGGGTTCTGGCACCGAGATATTTGGTAGTCTTTTCCTTTTATTTAATAAGGCCAAAACATAGACTTCAAAGATAGGATGTTAAACCTAATTTAGCAAAAATAAAAATCATGCACTTACCATACAAATTTGAATTATATACACTAAATGCCTAGAAATGCAATTAATGCCTTAAATATAGTAAACAGATCCCAAAAAAGTCAAATTCTACCATGTGTCAGGCAATGGTGTAAATGTGATCTCGAGGACCCCGAAAAACTCGAGACCGCTCTCGGTCCATATTTAGGACGGTTAGGGCGATTTTTAAGAAATAAAAACCTTCTGTCGATTTATCCACACTTCCATGATTTCTAGAGGAGAGCTAACTGCTTGCTGGCTGGGAGCTGTATGAGTGGTAACGTCCACATACGACCCGGTGAGAAGGTGGACGGAAATGGCCTTGTTGTACCTCACTCCAATCTTCAATGGCATCTGCTCTTTTTTGTAGGAGAGTATGCCAACATCATCTTAATGAGGTGCAGGGCTTTGCATCTGACATTCGTTGGGCTTTCCTCTGTAGGAGCCCACGTCCCATTCAAGCTCAACCTATAAAACAATGGTCACTTTCCCTTAGAACCCAACACGTGCCCTCTTGAAATCTAGATTTTCTTGAAGATTGTATGGTCTTTAAATAGTCCAAGTGATAATTTTTTAAAACCTTTCAAAATTTGTTATCACAACATATTTAAACCATATGAGGGAACAATGCTAATCATGTTTTATTTTCAGAGTTCATTTGTATTTTTCACAATTATAGTAGCAATATTCTCCATGTTGAAAGTCGAGTCCTGCACATAGATTTTTGCACCTCCTTCATTTTCTTCAATAAGGCATAAACATAGACTAAAGACCATAAATAAATAAAAATTAACCCGATTTTGCAAAACATTTCATGAATTTGCAGTACAAATTTGACTTATTTGTTAGTCTCAGAAAATATTTTTTTATAAGAGTAGTTAAGGAGGTCATGCCGATGTCCTGCACGTAAGTCTTGTTTTCTGGTCGATCGATTTGTACACTGTGCACTAGTTGGCACCTTGTTTGTGCTTAATTCTTCTCTAGATATGATGTTTGAAACAACAAGAAAGAAGCAGGTTGTGGACGTGATGTTTCTTAGCCCGAGCTCATATGATATTGGATGAACAGAAAATTTGTTAGTGTTTGCCACAAAAATAATTCAGCATTTCTTGAATATGTTATTTTTCGAATTTCGTACTTTCCGCAAGTTATTTGCTTCCTTTTCTTTCCACAAAAATAACACGTCTGCTTCCGTCCCTCCGTCTCATAATATAAATAGGGAAAACATCCTGGTCAGCCGGCGGATTCAGTTCGAGGCATCCGTCGCCTCTGGCGCGCAACGCGTGTCCTTTCTGGACCCATGCACCGCACTACATCTTTCTACCTTATCTGACTTGAGTTGCTCGTTTTTTATTCAAAACTGACCCTGTCTTCTCTCTGATCTCTCTCCGCCGTCTCTCGTTCCGGTCACGGGTAGCCAGCAACATGCTCATGGAGAGGTTGCTTGAATTCTGTAACATCGTTCCTGTTGCGAAAATCCTCTAGCAACATCATCTATGTTGTAAAAAAAGATTAGACGGATTTTTTTCTGCAACACCACTTTTGTTGCAAAAATCTTCCCGCAACATCATCTATGTTGCAAAAAAAAGTTTAGACGAAAATAAAAATCTGCAACACCACCTTTGTTGCAAAAATCCTCCCGCAACGTCATCTATGTTGCAAAAATAGTAAAGACGAGAACAAAAAATTCTGCAACACCATCTCCGTTTTGTAAATGTTTCTGCAACAAAATGTTTGTTGCAAACACAACAGAGTCCAACACTTCAATGGTTTCGCAACAAAGCTGTTGTTGCATAGCGAGCTACGCAACATCTATCTTGTTGCATTTTGCGACGTGCACCTTAGGAGAGATCTGCCGGCTGTTTGTGTCACAATCCAACGGTGAAGGAGGTGGATGATGTTTTCAATTCATCTACCGGCGGATGCGTAGCAACCCCCATATAAATAACATAAGGCGATTTTAACACTAAGACAAAGGGAGTACTAGCTAGTGGTATATATCCCACATCTGCTTCTTCTATTCCCGGATCGTCTGAAGTATCTGATGCAGCGTGGGAGCAAATCTGGTGACGTTGAGTCTAATGTCCTGCTCCGCCCAGAAGTACTGCTTTGCACCCTGCCATCCCTGCTTGTGTATCGAGTCCGGGTCACGTACCGCCGGGTGGTCCTTGCCGTACTTCTCGTAGAGCGTGCTCTCCTCGGCGGCGATGAAGTACTCAACGTGTTGCAACATCACCTTCATGGCCTGCGCTCCATAGTAATGCATGGCCTCGCGCTCCAGGCCCAACCCCACCACCTGCAGGACGACAGCGTTGGTGCGCAGGAAGAAGAAGTTTGTGAGCGCGGCCCCGTGCACGCCCATCAGCACGTCGGACGAGTCCAGCATCCGGGCGAACTCCTCGAGGCTCATGTCACGGTGCGGCTCCACGACCAGCACCTCAAACCCGGCTGCCTGCACCGCCGCGGTGATCTCCGGAAGGTTGACGAACTTCCTACTCATGCCACGATTGATGAGCAAGAGCCGCGGCTTTTGTTTTTCGGTGACAGTAGTGTTGTCATCAGTTGAGTTCTTCTTATTGGCTTCCTTGTATGGGATTCCTATGCCTTTTGATGGGAGCGAGAAGATGTCCCGGATGTACAGGCGGAAGTCCAGCAATGTGTAGTTGCGCGGCGTGCGGGCCGGGTCGATGTCGAGGTCGCCGTGGCTGTGAAGGCCGACTACGATGTGCGGGTAGCACCGGACGCCGGAGTCCTTGTTGAAGTCGACGATGTCGTAGCGTGACAGGTTGGTGAGGATGAGGCGGTATTTCTCCACGAACCACGGCTGGAGCTCGGTGACAAGGAACTGGACCTCGCCGTCGTAGGCGCGGGCGGTGATGAAGAGCGGGATCAGGACGTCGCTCAAGTCGTGCCATGGGTTGCCAATGATCCCATTCATGGCAAACACGATGGCCGGGACATCGTGTTTGGAGGTGCACTCCGGCGCCACCAGGCTCTGGGCGGCGCTCAGGGTCTTGACCTTCACCTCCATGATGTCCTCCAGGTACTTGCGCGACTGGTCTTTGATGGCCCATTCCGGGCCGTCTGCGCCGCGCTCGTCGACAGGAGGGACATAGAGCACGGTACGGTTCGTACCAATGGCACGGGCGTCACCGGAGATCTCGCAGATGTCGTATCTTGGGTCAGAGAGGTCGCAGATGGGCTTGCTTGGTGCACCTGCATGCATGCGGCCGATTCAGATGATGAATGAAATGACATTCGAGCGAAGCAAGCTAAGCGCAGCTAACCATGCTTGACGTCTTGATCGAGTTCTTGCCGGATGAGCTCTGCCTGCATTTTGTCACTAGCATCATTTTTTACTGTTTGGCCTTCCTTCTTGGTTGCGTCGTCCTTCTGCCCGTTCTCTATGTCATGTAGTGCAGCTGTCAATGTTAATATACATCAACAAAATCAAACATGACTGATTTGGCCTTAGGCATTTATTTACTATGAATTTGATAGAACCATATTCGTACACATATCTGCTAACTACTCCCTCTGTCCCATAATATAGAAGCATTTTGGGAGCAATATTGTTACATATACGTGATTTATTAACGTAAGTTACACAGGGGACAATCATTAGTAGATAGGGGCGCGTGGGCCCACCCTGAAATCAGGGGTAAATTTTAAGGCTGGTCGTAATGAGAGTATCATAGCTAGTATCATGCATGCCAACTAGACAACTTTGATGATGTTGCATAGAATTAAATGAAGAAAGAAAGGGTTGAGTATCATATTATGATACCGTATCATATTAAATGTTGTTCTACTTTGTGTCTTGCGTATCAATAAATTACCTATTCTATAATACTAACATATGATATTATGCATTACAGGTGTAGTATCATAGAGTAGTATCATATGCATGATACTAGGATATGATACTCTGCATTACAACCAGCCTAATTAGTGGAGAAGGAAGATGTGGAAGGTTACGTAGAATTCATATAGAAATGTAGCATTTTTGCCATTTTTGACACTACTATAATGTCAAAAATGTTTTTATATTATGAGATTGATAGAGTACATAATAATATGACCCCGTGTGCAGTTGTAATTAATATACCTTGAGTAGAATTGTTAGGCACCGACGACGCTGGTGACGCTGGAGGAGAAGAGGTCCTCGCATTTTGCTCACCAGTTGGGGACTGAATAATGACTACACACATAAAAAGAAGCAAGCATATTAATAAAAAAGTAAATAACGTATATAAATATACCACTTACAAATTTTAAAGATAGTGTGATCATGTTTTGAGACTAGGAATATTGTGAATAAATCATGTAGCTTATTTGGTAGTACTGCTCAATGTTAACTTTCAATTAGTACTCCCTTTATAAAGTAATATAAAACTTTATATATCACTAGTTTAGGACCTGTTTGAAACCACCCAGATTATATAATTTAGTTTTTACAATCTATTATGTCTTCAAACAAGACAAATTATGGTGTAGATTATAGAAACTAGATGGACAGATTATTAAAATCTTATAATCTACTCTACCCCAGCTAAAATCATATTATGGATTGTTAATGACCCATTACCCTTGTAAAGTTGAAGATAATTACATTTCTGCCACCACCACCTTCCTCTTTTTTTAAAAACCAGAGGACAGATGGGTCATTATGCAATATAAAATTTGGATTATAGTTTATATAATCTGGCCTCCAAACATGCTTACCTAGATTATTTTTATAAACCATATTATATAATCTATCTTTATAATCCAGACTATTATAATCTATTATGGTTCCAAACAGGGCCTTAGTGATCTAAAAGTTCTTATGTTACTTTACAAAACCAGGTAAGTATGGATTGGGAGCGGATTCTAAGGGAAACACCGGAAAACTACACACCACACAAATACCGGCCCGCGGCGCATACACAACTTGTGTGAGAATAATGTACAGAAAGAGAAAGTTATTGGCAGGGAGAAATCAATACGTCCAAGTTCTAAAGGAAATAAACATGGAGAGAAAAGTGGAGATTGGATTAGACGCGACTATTCTGATCCCGAGCTCATGTGAGCTCGGGTGAACAATTTTGATAGCTTGTAGAATTTCATCATCAGATGACATTCGTGAAAAAATTGACAAGGAAACAAAATCGATGTTCTAAAACATTATTTTCAAATGCATTTTGGAGCATCGGTTTTGTTTTTTCGGTCACGTGTTTCACGAACGTCATTTCAAGATGAAATTTTGCGAGCTATCAAAACATTTTTTAATGTTTCACACAAAAAAATCAGAAATTTTTAAATTTTACTATTCATCCGAGCTCATACGACCTCATGATTAGAACAACACGTTCGGGGTCAGACCTGAATCCTAGTGCCCTTAATTGAACAAAGACCCTTTTACTACTACATATGAAAATGGAGGGGGTACTATCTAGTACTTCCTTCGTCCCTAAATATAAGATCTTTTAGATAATAACTAAGAAAGTACTATTTTTCATGACTCATATAATATAAATAATTTAGTGTAATATATAGTACTTCCTTCGTAAAGAAACATAAAAACATTTAGATCACTACTTTAGGAATCTAACGCTCTTATATTTATTTATAGAGGAAGTATCAAGTCAGTTGGTGCTCCCAGGATAGTATCATGATATATATGATGATACTAGCGTCATATGTTTCCTTATCAAATATTACGAAGTAACATGCTTAGTACTCCCTCCGTTTTTAAATATTTGTTTTTTTAGAGATTTTGCTATGGACTATGTACGGAAGTTCATCCATTTTGCTCCTTATGTAGTCCGTAGTTGAATCTTTAAAAAGACAAATATTTAGAAACGGAGGGAGTACTAGTTGAGGTTGCATTATATACCTACGATAGCTCACTACGAAAGATCCAACAAAAGAAGATTACCAGTACCAAGTAGTACTAACCATTGCCATTCGTCGGCTGGAACGGGCCAAACACCACGGTGGTGTGAAGCACGAGGATGACGACGAGAGCGAACAGGAACCCAACCACGGCCTGCCGGCGGCGAGCCAATGTTTTCGCCACGCCCTTCACCGCCGCCGCCGGCGAGTTGGCAGCCATATATCCCGTCGCCGTCCTGGCCGGCCGACGGTCGCTTCTCCTAATCTCCTTCCGTCTCTTCTCTCCCTCGGCTCTAGAGCTACCTTCTAAATTTGTCCACGGAGTAGCATTCGTCTGTGGCGCATATGTATGTATACTTACACACACACACACAGCCTAGTGATCTCCATGTGGAGTCCACGTAGGGGATTTAGTTAGTAGGGCTTGGGCGGTGAGCCCGCATGGATCCACTCTTACACCAAGCTTCACTCTTACGAATGCAAGTCTCTGCGAGTCTCTGGCTTATCAACGACTTGGTTCGTATGATATAGATAGAATAGTACTACTACACGATTAGTATGGCAGTGGGCTCGCTGTTCGACGATCAGCGCAGTTAATTGCCATTACACAGGTGATGTGACTTGCTTTTAGACACCCGAGGCAGTCAACCCATCAAACACGCCATTAATGGGACATGAGAACCCGAGGCCATCGCCACTGGTGTGGTGAGTGGTGACCAACGTGCGCCGATTGGAAACTCATGTGTGCAGCTGACCAGATGTGGTGCGGACTGGTGTAGAAGGATCTGGCACCACACCTCGGGCGTTGGGTCGGTTTGGATGATTCTGACTTGCCATGACCAAAGGCAAATGAATTTGAGCTCTGCAGTTTGCTGGAGAACAGAAAAATGATTCATGCATTCGCTTGGATTTTTCATGTGAGAGCATGACTGAAAAAACGTCTAGATACTCCATTTGCGTGTCATCTATTTTTGACGGAAGGAGTAGTATTTAATGAATCTGAACCGACAATGAGCGAGAAATTGAAAGGTGCACATGGTATCAATAGTTCAGTTGCAAACACTTGATTTCCAGAGGAAATCCTTTTGACTGAAATAAATCGACACATACAACCAGTTAAATTTGTTTCTGCAAATGGTAAGGGGAAGATAATCATACAAGAACCATGAACAAGCAGAAAATTAGGAACTGGTGCAAGTATGGACGCTCCAGACAATCAATTAAAAAAGCAGCATGTGAAGGGAGGGGAGAACAATACGGTTAGATGTGTATAGCCTCTCAGGATATATCTTCATTGTATCGGAGATTTTTTTTATCTTTTACCATATGGATATATACTCACCATTGTCCCATGTGAATGTTAGTTGCTCATTTCTAACATGGTATCAGATGCTTAGGTTCTCTTCCACCCCGCATGTTGCAGCTCCATGATTTCTGCCTCCATCGTCGTCGCCGGCTCCGCACTTGCTCGTCTCTGTCCTGTTTTCCTACCGTCGCCAGCCCCAAGTCCAGCCCCGCCCCGAATACGCCGCTGCCGGTCGTTTCGTCACCCGGCCGCGCTCGAAATCCACCGCCGCCGGCTCCTCCTCGCCCGGCGCCGCCCGGATCTGCCACCACCGGCTGCTCCTCGCCCGACCTCGCCTCGGCTACGTTGCCGCTGGTGCTGCCTCCGGCTGGCGCTCTTCCTCCTCGCCCAACGCCGCGGCTGATGCTTCCTACAGCAGTCGTCCGGTCTGCGGCTGCTGCAAGCGACCGTCTGGCCTGCTTCCGGTGTTGGCATAATCCATGATGTATGGTTCCATGTCCGGCTCGGACTGGAAACAATTACCGAATAGGTTTAGTATTAGGCTAGTTTGCTAATATATATATGTACCTATGTAACCCCTGTGTATTAAAAACTCAGATCAAAGCAATACAATCAAAGGCTCGATACGAGCCTCTCGCAATCAACTCGCGTCAAGTATGTTTTAGCCTCGTGTGTTCCGGTGACTCCATCGAAGCTAGCTAGCCAGAATAAAATCCATCCAGCTACTAGCCTGCTTGCTTGCTCTTTGTGCCGCAGCGTACGTGCAAGTGTTAGTACTACCTGAAGTATCCATCCACCAGGTAGCCTGCTTGCTTGCTCTTTGTGCTGCAGCGTATCAGATCGGCGGATCGCTGCAGCGACGACGGATCAGTGCCAACAATTGGTATCTAGAGCTTGGTTTATTGGCGTGATCTTCGAAAAGTAATTGAAGAATCATGTCGAACCCGGGCAAGAAGATCGTTGTGGCAAGAGCTAAAGCACCGATGCCGATGGTTGGGGGGTCACAATTCCCCCGGTTGGATCGAGAGGACTACGCACTATGGGCGATGAACATGGAGGTCGCGATGGAGGGAGCGGAGTTATGGGAAGCTGTCGATCCCGGCGGTGCCGAGTACGCGAAGGGCGCGGCAAAGTACCGGACGGATCGTCAGGCGTTAACGGCGATCTACTCCGCCATGCCGAAGGATGTGCTGCAACACCTCATCGGAAAGAAAACGGCGAAGGAGGCATGGGGGACCATCAAGATCCTGCACCAGGGTCATGACCGTGTCAAGGAAGCACACCTTCAGTCCCTGATGAGAAGCTACGAGTGCCTGAAGATGGAGGAAAGCGAGACGGTTGATCAGTTTGCCGCCCGTCTCAAGACCCTCGTCAACGGCATACGCAGCTATGGTTCAACCCTAGAAGAAGTTGCGATCGTCCGACGATTTTTGCGCGCCGCACTGGCATGCTACATCCAAATCGTCACGTCGATCGAGCAATGTCTTGACCTGAACACTCTCACGGTCGAGGATCTCGTCGGAAGGTTCAAGGCCCACGACGAGAGAATTCGTCTCAGCTTCGGCGATTCAAAGGAGAGTGAGCATCTCATGCTTACAATGGCGCAATGGATGGCCCTGTCGAAAGGAAAGCAAGGTGGATCCACAAGCGGCAGTAAAGCAAAGGAGAAGCAAAGCCCAGCGAAAAAGGACCTCGCTGGACAAGAAGAGAAGGCTAAAAAACCAAGGAGAAAATTTGACATAAAAAAGGTAAGGTGTCACAATTGTGGAATCCTCAGTCACTTCAAGTCTGATAGCAAGAATCCACCGAAGGAAAGAGCTCTCATGGCCAAGGGAGGAGATGATAGCGATATGATGCACATGGTCGAAGTATGCGAGCTTATGGACGAGGATGGTCCAGCTCCGAAGGCACCGGCTACCGAGGTTGTCACGCTCGACGAAGAGAAGGTTTACCTTCATGACAAGAAGAGGGTGAACACGGCAAGGCACGTGTGGTACCTCGACACGGGAGCAAGCAACCACATGACCGGTGACAAGGACCAGTTTTCTGAGCTAAATCTCTCGGTTGGAGGCACGGTTCGATTCGGTGACGGGCGGACCGTTGACATCATAGGGCGAGGTACTGTCCTGTTTTTGCTGAAGAATGGCGGTCACAAGGTACTCACAAATGTGTACTATATTCCCAAGCTAAAGAGCAACATCATAAGTCTTGGCCAGCTCGAGGAGCGTGGTTGCAAGATTGTGCTCGAAGATGGCTATCTATGGTGGTATGACCGTCAGAGGATGCTGATCATGAAGGTGCAGAGGTCGCCAAACAGACTCTACGTCCTCAACTTGGATCGTGTGGATCCAGTATGTCTCTTGTCATGCATGGAGGACTCCGCATGGAAGTGGCACGCGCGCTACAGTCATCTAAATTTCCAGGCTCTTCGGCAACTTGGACAAAAGGAGATGGTACGTGGACTACCATGCATTGATCATGTTGAGCAAGTGTGCGACGGTTGCCTTGTTGGGAAACAAAGGCAGGCCTCGTTCCTGAGTTAGAGAAACATTAGAGCAAGTAAAGCTCTTGAGTTGGTCCATGGAGACTTGTGCGGACCCATTACACCGGCTACCCCAGCTCGGAACAAATGCTTCTTACTCATCGTCGACGACTTCAGAAGATACATGTGGATTGTGTTGTTGAAGACAAAGGACCAAGCTTTGCAAGCCTTCAGGAAAGTAAAGATGGCGGCTGAGGTAGAATCCGAAGCCAAACTGAAGGCCCTCTGCACCGATCGGGGGGGGGGGGTGAGATCAAGTCTCGTGAATTCACGGAATTTTGCGAAGCACATGGGATCAAGCGGTATCTTACGGCGCCATATTCACCGCAGAAAAACGGTATTGTGGAACGGAGGAATCAAACCGTGGTGGTGATGGCACGAAGCATGATGAAGAGCAAAGGGATTCCGGGCAAGTTTTGGGGTGAGGCGGTCAATACAACCGTTTATTTGCTGAACCAGGCTCCAACCAAGAGTGTGGTTGGGATGACGCCATACGAAGCATGGTACGGACATAAGCCCGCGGTTGATCATCTTCGTACTTTCGGGTGCGTGGCACATGTGAAGACGGTGGCCGGGCATACAAGTAAGTTGGTGGATCAGAGTACTCCAATGATATTGGTTGGCTATGAAGCGGGCTCGAAGGCGTACCGTGCGTGCAACCCCTCTACCAATAAGGTGGTTGTGACGCATGACGTGGTCTTTGAAGAAGCAAGGTCATGGAATTGGAAGTCTACCGAGCCGGTATACCCGATCTCTGATGAAATCTTTCACGTTGTTTACAACGAATACGAGCATGCCGATAATCAACCGGAGACTACAACGACGCCGAGTGATTCTCCGGACAACGGAGCGCAGCCGAACGCGCCAGATAAAGCAGGTACAGAGGCGCGCCAAGGCACGCAGCAGGACGCAGCAGACGAGGCATGCGATGGCTCATGCAGCACACCAAGCAATGCTCGAAGCGCTCGACCAAGTGACTGCGTACCACAGGGGAGCAGCCTGGGGGCTGCGCCTGGAAGTCCACAGCCTGGGCGTGGCCATAATATGGCTCCAACTCAAGCTAGCTATGAGACAGGAAGGCATGCACGTGGACTTGAAGGTTCACATGTACGTGCAACTAATTTTGGAGAACCTGGATCGCCAGAAAACAGGAGTTTGGCAACTACACAAGATGAAAATTCCTCGTCTTCGACAGAACAGGAGACAAGGGAACGTCCGCCGTCACCAGTTCGTCTTCGACGAATGGTGGATTTATATCCGGAGGAAGCACTTCGTACTATTAATCCTGTCAAAGTTATAAGAAGAGGACGACAATGTTTGCTTAGCGTCGAGGAACCGACGAAATTTGAAGAAGCAAATACTGAGGAGTGTTGGCGTCGTGCTATGGATGAAGAGTTGGGATCAATACGAGACAACAAAGTATGGGAGCTCGTTGATCTTCCCAACGGTCACAAATCCATAGTGCTCAAGTGGGTGTACAAAGTCAAGAAGGATGCCGATGGAAACTTGGTCAAGCATAAAGCTTGGCTCGTAGCTAAAGGATTCGTGCAAGAGCAAGGTGTGGACTTCGAGGAAGTGTTCGCTCCAGTCACAAGGATGGAATCGGTGAGGCTAGTTATAGCTCTCGCGGCTCAAGAATCTTGGAGGCTACATCACATGGATGTAAAATCCACGTTTTTGAACGGGGAGTTGGAAGAAGAAGTATACGTGAAGCAACCACCGGGGTACACCAAAGAAGGAGAAGAACACAAGGTGTTGAAGCTACACAAGGCATTGTACGGGCTACATCAAGCTCCTCAGGCATGGAACATCAAGCTTGACCGTACATTGATTTCTCTTGGTTTTGAAAAAAGTCCACTCGAACATGCTATGTACAAGCGAGGTAAAGGCAAGGATCATCTCTTAGTGGGCATCTATGTTGATGATCTCTTGATAACTGGAGCAGACGAAGAGGAGATTCCAAGATTCAAGCTACAAATGAAGGAGCTATTCAAGATGAGTGATCTAGGGCTCTTGACATACTACCTCGGGATCGAGGTACAACAAAAGCCGAATGGGATCACACTATGTCAAGAGGCATATGCAAAGAAGATACTTGAAAGTTGTAGCATGGAGGATTGCAAACCAACTTATGCTCCAATGGAGCCTCGGCTTAAACTTAGCAAAAGGAGTGAAGCCCCTGCGGTTGATGCAACGGATTATAGAAGTGTGGTCGGAAGCCTAAGGTATCTTGTGAATACACGACCGGACTTGCCCTATTCCGTTGGCATAGTGAGTTGCTTCATGGAAGCACCCACGACTGAACATTGGGCAGTTGTCAAACATATACTCAGGTACATCAAAGGGACAACAAACTTCGGTTGTGTCTATTTGAGAGAGAAAAAGAAGGAGATGGTGGAGCTACTTGGCTACAGTGATAGCGACCTGGCAGGAGATGTGGATGACCGTAAAAGTACCTCGGGTCTGGCATATTTCTTGGGCAGGAGCATAGTAACTTGGCTATCACAAAAGCAGAAGGTGGTCGCATTATCGTCCTGCGAAGCAGAGTATATAGCAGCTGCAAGGCAGCGGGTCAAGGTGTGTGGCTAGAAAGGCTACTCGGTGATCTCACACATAAAGAACCAGAAAGAGTGGTGCTCAATGTTGACAACAAGTCTGCGATTGCCCTGTGTAAGAATCCAGTGCATCATGACAGGTTCAAGCACATCGATATATGGTATCACTGCATACGACAGTGCGTGGAAGAAGGCAAGATTGAAGTCAACTATGTCTGCACCGACGACCAACTTGCAGATATCCTGACCAAGTCTTTGGGACGACAGAAGTTCATGGAGATGCGGAGAAGGATAGGTGTCCAAGTTGTAAAGTGAGGACATCATGTTTAGGGGGGTGATTGTTGGCATAATCCATGATGTATGGTTCCATGTCCGGCTCGGACTGGAAACAGTCACCGAATAGGTTTAGTATTAGGCTAGTTTGCTAATATATATACCTATGTAACCCGTGTGTATTGAAAACCCAGATCAAAGCAATACAATCAAAGGCTCGATATGGGTCTGTGGCAATTAACTCGCGTCGAGTATGTTTTAGCCTCGTGTGTTCCGGCGTCTCCATCGAAGCTAGCTAGCTAGGATAAAATCCATCCAGCTACTAGGCTGCTTGCTTGCTCTTTGTGTCGCAGCGTACGTGCAAGTGTTAGTACTACCTGAAGTATCCATCCACCACGTAGCATGCTTGCTTGCTCTTTGTGCTGCAGCGTATCAGATCAGCGGATCTCTGCATCGATGACGGATCAGTGCCAGGCTCTCCTACCCCATGGGTGCCTAACCGTGGGTCGCCGCTGGTCCGCTCGGGCCTGATCCAGATCGGGATCGGTTGTCTCCAACCAAAAAGTAAAAAAAAAAGAGGAAGATCAGCATGTCTTCTTCGAGCTACGTCGATGTTCCTCGGTGCTCACTGATCTTCGCAATTATGCTGAGTTTGTGGGCTCCATGCATATCCACATGCGCGGCCTTCTGCTGTGGGGGTGTTCTCTGTGTTGAGCTTTCCTGTCCGCCATGCCCTGTTGCTCCCGTGGCTCCTACTCCGCCTGTGCTGCCCGTTCTGGCTGCTAATGCTTCCCAGGCTGATCGGGATGCAGCCAAGGTCCTCGATGATGCAGCGGTCGATGCTTATAATCAACAAGTATCAACTTACTTAGATGCTCTTTTTGTCTACCGTGATGATCTGTCTGCTTACACTCAGTGGTGCAACGATGATGCTCGGGCTACTGTTGTTCTCACTGCGAGTGTTCTCCCTTAGTTTGCCTCAGACTTCATGGGTCTCGGCACTGTTGCAGCATTGTGGTCTTATCTTTGTCAGCGCTATCAGCCCTTTGGTGATGCTGTCTACTTATCCGTGGTGCGTAAGGAGCATGCTCTTCAGCAAGGTGACTCCTCTGTTGATGTGTTCTACACACAAGTTCCGCCATCTGACGACAACTTGACTCTCTTCGAACATTTGTTTGTGAAGCTTGCCGTCGTTGCCAGACTGTGCGGTTCGACTTGGAGTTTCAGCATGTCCATGAGTTCTTATCTCGCCTCCGCTCCGAGTTTGAGCCTCGGCGTGCTCACCTGCTCACTCGTGACCGTGTTCCTATCATAGAGGTACTTGCTGAGCTTTGTGCTGAGGAGACCCGCCTTCGCTCTGCTGGGTTGCTTGCAGTTCCCTCTGTGTTGGCTGTCCGAACTCATGTGTCATCTGCTCGTCCTACTGCACCACCACTCCTGCCCACACCCACGGGGGGGATGGTTCGCCCTCCTTATGATGAGAAGGGCAGGTCGCGTCCTGATACATTATGTGGCTACTACTCCAAGCCTGGTCATCTAGAGTCCGATTGCCATCGGAAACAGCGTGATCAGAGGTGCTCTTCCTCCAGTGGGACTCCTGCATCATCCTTGACTCCGTCACTCATTGACCAGGACATTATACGAATCAAGTGCCTCCTGGCTTCCTCTGGCTCTTCATCGATGGGTTCCACTGCCGCTGTGAGTGCTCCCACCCCTTCATCACCATCGGCACCTACCCAATCAGGTACAACTTCGTGGGTTCTGGATTCTAGAGCTTTTTTCATATGTCTTATGATTCTTCTGCATTTTTTTCTCTTCAATCTCTTGAGTCTCCTGTTAATGTTCTCATTGTCGATGGCAGACCCCTCATGTTGTTAGTCGTGGCACCCTTTCTACTTCATCTTTTTTTGTTCCTAGTGTTTCTCATGTTTCTCGTCTTACCATGAATCTCTTCGCCGCTGCCCAACTTATTGATTCTGGTTGTCGTGTTATCCTTGATCCCGACTCTTGCTCTATCTAGGGATCGTTGCACCCAGGCTCTGGTTGGTGCTGGCCCTCGGACCGTGAGTCGGAGGGCCTTTGGGAGGTTGACTGGCTTCATGTTCCTTCCGCTGCTACCACTTCTGCTAGTTCTCATGCTCTTGTTGCCTCTTCTTCCGCGACCTTCTAGCAGTGGAATCATCGACTTGGTGACCTATGTGGCTCCTGCTTGTCGTCGTTGGTGCGTCAGGGTGTCTTAGGGTCTGTCTTTGGAGATGGTTGTACACTTGGAAAAACAGACTCAATTACCTTATCCTACTAGTGAGTCAGTATCTCATCGCCCTTTTGACTTAGTTCATTCTTATGTGTGGGGTCCTGCTCCTTTTGATTCAAAAGGTGGTCATCGCTACTATGTTCTGTTTATTGATGATTTCTCTCGCTACACTTGGCTATACTTTATGAAATCTCGTAGCAAGGTTCTCTCTATATACAAACGACTCGCTGCCATGGTTCACACCCAGTTCTCAACGTCAGTTTCTCTTTTTCGTGCTGATCACGCTCGAAAGTATATCTCCCAGATGTTGCGTGCCTTTCTCGCGGAACAAGGTACTCTTGCCCAGTTCTCATGTCCTAGTGCCCATGCTCAGAATGGCGTTGCAGAACGCAAGCATAGACATCTTCTTGAGACGGCTCATGCGTTGATGATCACTGCTTCTCTTCCACCCCAGTTTTGGATTGAGGCCGTTTCCGCATCCATCTATCTCATCAACATTCAGCCATCGACTGCCTTGCAGGGTGGCATTCCTATGGAGTGTCTCACTGTTGTTCTCCTGACTACTCAGCTCTCCGTATGTTTGGGTGTGTATGCTATGTCCTTCTTGCCCCGCGAGAACACACCAAACTGACTGCTCAGTCGGTCGAGTGTGTTTTTCTTGGCTACAATGATGAGCACAAGGGCTATCGCTGTTGAGATCATGTTGGTCATCGGTTGCGCATTTCGCGTGATGTGACTTTTGATGAGTCTCGTTCTTACTACTCTCGCCCTTCCTCCTCGCGTTTTTCTGTGAACGATATTTCTTTTCTTCTTCTTCCCGCTACACCCTCCTATGTGCCTCCCGTCTCCCCCTTCCTCTAGCACATCTCACTCTTCCTCATCCACCACCGACACCACCTTCCCCTCCATCCTCCTCCCCACCCTCATCATCCATATCTTATTTTCCTCTCCACTACACTCGCCGTCCTCGCAGTGAAGATGATCCTACTGACGCGTCCTTCATTTTCGGAGCCTCCCCCTGTTCATAACCTTCGTGCTCGGCCTCGCCCCCCCCCCCCCCCCCGCCTGATCGCTATTCTTCTGACCATTATGGTCTCTCTGTTGTGGCTGAGCCCACTTTCTATCGGACTTCCATGAATCAGCCTGAATGGCAGCTTGCGATGGCCGAGGAGCTTTCTGCCCTTGAACGCAATTGTACCTGGGATCTGGTTTCCCTTCCTTCTGATGTTCGTCCCATCACCTGCAAGTGGGTCTATAAGATTAATACTCGCTCCGATGGTTCTCTTGAGCGCTACAAAGCTCGTCTTGTGGCTCGTGGTTTTCAGTAGGAGCAGGGACGCGATTATGATGAGACATTCGCTCCTGTAGCCCACATAACCACTATCCGCACTCTCCTTGCTGTGGTTTCTATTCGTCATTGGTCTGTGTCTCAACTTGATGTCCATAACACTTTTATCAATGGTGAGTTGTGTGAGGAGGTTTATATGCAGCCACCACAAGGGTACCATGCTCCTGATGGTATGGTCTCCCAACTTCGACGCTCCCTCTATGGTCTAAAGCAGACCCCTCGCCCCTGGTTTGAGCGTTTCACCTCTATGGTGACTGCCGCGGGCTTCTCTCCCAGTGATCATGACCCTGCGTTGTTTGTTCACATGTCTCCTCATGGTCAGACTCTTCTCCTTCTCTATGTTGATGACATGATCATCACTGGTGATGACTCCGACTACATTGCCTTTGTTAAGGCCCGCCTCCGCGACCAGTTCCTCATGTTTAATCTTGGTCCCCTTCGTTACTTTCTTGGGATTGAGATTTCTTCGCGCCTGATGGTTTCTTCATCTCCCAGGAAAAATATATGCAGGATATTCTTGCTCGCTCCGCTCTCGGTGACGAGCGCACTGTTGTGACTCCTATGGAGCTCAATGTTCAGCTTCGTGCTTCTGAAGATGATCCTCTTCCTAATCCCACTCGCTATCCCCACCTCATTGGGAGTCTTATCTATCTTGTTGTTACACGTCCTGACATCTCCTAACATGTCCACATTCTTAGTCAGTTTGTTGCAGCCCCCACGTCTGTCCACTATAATCACCTCCTCCATGTTCTATGATATCTTCGTGGCACGATCTCTCACCGCCTTCTTTCCCCGCTCTAGCTCACTCGGGCTCGAGGCCTACTCTGATGCTACGTGGGCTAGTGATCCCTCTGATCGCCGCTCGCTACCTGCTTACTGTGTCTTTCTTGGTGGCTCTCTTATTGCCTGGAAGACCAAGAAACAGACTGCAGTTTCTTGCTCGAGTACCGAGGCTGGGTTGCGTGTGATGGCTATGCTGACGGCTGAGGCGATCTAGTTACGATGGTTACTTGAGGACTTTGGTGTGCCTGCTACTACCTCGACTCCCTTACTATGAGACATCACAGATGCTCTTAGTATTGCACGAGACCCAGTGAAGCATGAGCTCACCAAGCACATCGGTGTGGATGCTCATTTTGTGCATGCTGCTCTGCAGGACCAGACTCTCGCTCTTCACTATGTGTCCTCTGAGTTACAATTGAAAATTTTCTTTACGAAGGCACAGACTTGAGCGCAGCGTTGGTTTTTTCTCTCCAAACTGAGTGTTATTGACCCACCATGAGTTTGAGGGGGATGTTAATGAAATGCAGGAACCCCAAGCCTTTTTCGAGGTGTTTAAAAAATGCAGGGGACTACAGGGAAACGAACACGGCCTCCCAAATTCCAAACTGTCTCAACACTCTGCTTTTGCAAGGTATTCAGCCACTTCGGTGCAAAAGCCAATCACCTCGCATGGGTGCCAAAGGGGATTCTCAATCGCTCAATATGAAATTTGGGGTTGAACTCTGCGAGGTTCCTGAAGCATGAACTGTTCCTGATGCTGACAAACTCGCTGCCTGAAGAGAAAAATGAGACAACACACCGGCATTTACACATAATGTACTCTGCTCTGTCTGTCTGATAGGACATCGCACCGAAATTGTTCCATGATTGTGAAGCCGTAACCAATATATTGCAATTTATATACAACAACTTTGAGCCACGATGGATCGTGCAGTGACAAATGAGAAATTACAGTGAAGAATATTATTCTTTATCGAGAAAAAAGTGAAGAATATTAGAAAGGTTAAAAAAATACTACTTTGTACCAAGCAGCAGCTACTAGTGTATCCCATGTTGGAATTAAATACGGTCTCCTGGAACGGCTCGGATCAGGATTCAATCGCTGATTAAGACATGTATAGGCTAGCTGATAGTCACTAGTGGGGACGGGGCCTTTAGCCCCGGCCCGTAAGGGGCTTAGTCCCGGTTCACCAACCGGGACTAAAGGGCGGGACTAAAGGCCTAACCTTTAGTCCCAGCCCTGTTTCAAGTCGGGACTAAAGGTGCTTCACGTGGGCGCCTCGTAACGCCCTCAGGGGCAGGCCCTTTAGTCCCGGTTCTTTACACGGACCGGGACTAAAGAGTTTCAGATTTTGTTTATTTTTGGGTTTTATGGTTTAGGTGTTTGGGAGATTAACGTGATGCCTCGTTTGGTGTTCGGGAATTAGTTTTCATATAATTCTAAATAGAAATAATTATGCATATATATATAAGATTAACTTATCTTACAAGCGAGCATATATATACAATTATATGGAGATCTGAATTATCGGGACTAGAGCCCGTCTATTCGATTACATGGACGAACATCAGTAATACCCCCCTAGCTACACTAAATCGTCCTTTTTCATCTATAGCTTTCGTCCTCAGAAAGGTCGCGAGCTCCTCTGCAACAGCAATCGCGCGTTGCTCTGGTAGGACGTTCTCCCTCATGGCCGTGTACTGTATAAGAAGAGGAGATGAATATGAACATCAATCATGATAACAAAGAATGACGGGTAAAAATAGAGGTGTGAATGTTCATTGCTTACGTCGAATCTGTGATCCTTGTGCTCAGAGGTAAACGTGCGAATGGTCTCGCAAACATAGTATCCACATAGATGCGTCCTCCGTGGCTGCTGATCGCACTTTACGAGAATAGAATATATATAATCAAAATAATAATCTAGCATCATAAATGTATTGAAAATAGAAGTATATCATACTACTACTTACCTGAGCCGCTCTAAAGGTCAGCTTCTCAGGCTCGATACCGGGAGTCACGCACTTGAACCGCTTCCAAACCCTGCCCGACAAGGATAATGATTTGCTAAGTTTTTCATTAATTGATATATCAGAAAATCATCGAAAGAGACCGATAGAGCGCAAGAATGATTGAAATTACCCTTGGAGCATGTCCTGCAGGCTTTGGAACTGTTCCAAGGTTCTCGATAATGGGTCGAAGGCATCAACTCTTCCCTTATCAATTTGAATGTCCAACAGAATCCAATGGAAGCTGCACATGTATATATATATATATGTGTGTGTGTCAGTAACTTATCAATTACACTTATAAGTGAATGGACACAACAGAGTAAAGACCCTCACCTGAAGTTGTATGGAAACAGTATGTGGTCACAGAAATTTTGATCTCTTAGAAACCTTAGAAGGTTTTCCTCCGTCTCCTTGGGTTTATCAGTTAGCGTCGCTATATGTATTTTATCTGGGTCAATAAACCCAATATTTAGGATGTTCCTACTTTTACAATCCAGAATCTTCATTCTGCATAATAGAGTACAAGTTATATATAGACAATGAATTGAAATAACTAAACAAGTTATATGTAGACAACAAATTGAAAAACTTACAGACAATAGCAACTCATAAGCGATTTGTCGAGGGCGTCGCCATTGTACATCTGGAAGAGTTCATCAAAGTCGATATGGATTTCTTCGGGGCGGCCGTAGTACTCCCGTGGGACACTCACCACGATCATCGTTCTCCCATTCTTTGATTCACTTAAGTACCATGTATGCAAGTAACACATATTTGTTGGGAGATCATCTTTGCTGACCAAAGGCGCTCCCATGACAAACGGTGGCTTAGGGGCTACCACAGCCTTGGGTAACCTGTCGTCTTGGGAAGCCAGAATGTCTTTAACCGGGATACCCCATTCATCCGCCCACTTCTTTGCTAATTCCAGATCTTGCCCCTGCACCGGAGGGGGGACATTCTCAGGTAACACCCTGAGGGGTGGGATCGACTGTTTGGCCTGTTGTCCAAGCTGAGGAACGTCTGATCTTTTTTTGCTTGTAGTTGAACTTGATTTGCTCCCACTTGCACTTGCACGTGATCTGCTCTTTTTCACTTCCGTCTGCAATGTGCGTGTATAGTCATCAGGCTTATGGTGTAAGTCATACTGTGATGGAAGGGTTGTGAAGTATTTTGCAAATGCTATTTGCTTCTCAGTGTATTCCGGGCGGGGCTCGGGTTCCTTCTTTTTCATCTGCGCATCATGATGTTCCTTTGCTATCCTTGTCTTTTCCTCGGGGGTACGATCATAAGGTCTGATAGGAAGATTAGCATGAGGTACCTTTGGGAGGGGCGACAGTGTGCGCTTTGGGGGGCTCCGTCGCTTAGAAATCATCGGCGGAGCGTTCTTGCTGGCACGCTTCCGCTTAGTATCCGGAGCGGGCGGCGGCGGAGACGGACGACCCAAGTCCGGCGGCGGTGATCGAGATGGATTTGTGTTGTGCTGGCCGACGTCATGTGGAGGGCTTGGATGTAATGGAGGTGTAGGTGACCTGCGACGACTCGGAGGCGGTGTTGTCCTTGGGGCCGAGCCTGGAAGCTTGATGTAGTTCTTGTCCCATAGGATGACTCCACCCAGTACTTCTCCGAGTGTCCTCTCATCTTCAGGTCCAGCTATGTCGAGCTCCATATCATGAAACCCTGCCATGATTTCATCCACCCCGACTTTAGCAAAGCCAGCTGGAATCTCACGGCCATGCCAGCGTGCATCAGGGCCAGAAGGTAAAGCTTGTCCGACGACCACCTTCATGGATATGTTCTTGAATTTCTGATGGAGTTCACATGATGTTGACTCCTTGATTCCATCCACGGGGTAGCCGGGACCGCCCTCTATCATTCTTCGTGCATCGTCGGGCGGGGCCTCAGATTCAGCCACGCTGCTTTTCCGCTTAGATGGGACGCCGGTAATATCAAATGCAGGATCTTCCTGGCGCGCTACTCCTCTAAGCTCATCAATCTGCTTCTGTTGCTCGTTAATCCTGGCAAGCAACTGGTTGAACTTGTCATTCTCCTCGTCCTGCTGCCGCTTCTTTGCTCTCGCTCGGCTTCTGTAAGTGTCTTGGTCTCTGGCAAACCCAAGCCACCACGGGTAAGAAGGACCGAAGCCTCGCGTTCGTCCTCCATGTTCGTCATTGCCGAGGACCAGTGTGAGCATATCTTTCTCTCTATCTGTAGTGAACTTTCTTTTTCCCTCCTTAATTTCTTTCACTATCTTTTTGCAATTCTCCCTGGGTATCCTAAGACCGTCACTGCAGATGAGGTCCCCTGTTTCTTCGTCGTACAAACCACCATGCGCAAGGAACCAATTTCTTGCTCTCAATTCCCACTCATCACGGAGTGGTTCAGGTACGATGCCTTTAGCTAGCAGATCTTGCTCTTTCTTATCCCACTTTGGGATGGCAGTCTCATAGCCCCCTGGCCCCAGCTTGTGGTGATATTTCTTCTTGTCGGCATTTATCTTGTTCTTTTCTGATAATGCCTGGGCATCTTCTGACTCCTTGTACTCTTGAAATGCCTTCCAGTGATTCGCCTGCTTGGCTAGATACCCCTCGAATGCTGGCACTTTCTTTGTCTTCAGATAGTTTTTCCATAGCTTCTTCTTCCAGCTACGGAACAGTTCGGCCATCTTCTTTAGAGTCCACTGCTTGACTTTGGCCATCAGTTTGTCTGCGGCATCTTCATTCTCACATTCTGGCAGGTTGAAATGTGACATGAGATCATTCCAAAGATTATCTTTGTACCTTTCGGCGACATAGTCACTATCGGCTGCCCCTTTCCGCTTGTTCCACTCCAGAACGCTAATCGGGACGTGATCCCTAACGAGAACTCCGCATTGCTTCTTGAATGTGTCAGCAGCATTCTTAGGAAGCTTGGGTTCGCCCGTAGGCAATATCACCTCAAAGATGTAATGCGTCCGCGCATCCAACTTTCTAGTCGGGCCTCGTTTCGTAGCTTTGCTCGATGTGTAGGCCTAAGAGGGAGAAACATTCGTCAAATGAATGTATATGTATACAATATAGAGCTATCTCCAATATTTTTCACATATTACAAGTGATTGTCGAACTTCATATGTATACCTCGCCGGACTTTATTATTTCTCCACCGGCTTCTCCATCAGTGGAGCTATCACCTTCTCCGTCATTGGACCTATCTCCTGCCCCATCGGCTTCATCTTCGTGTCGGTCGACCTCCATTCCATATCCGGAGGGGTTTAGATATGACGACGGAGATTCAGCTGGTTCAACGTCGGGGCCGTCTTTGATTATATCTTCGAGAAGTTCTTCCTCTTCGAGGTTCCTCATATGTGGATCCATAGTTCTGCAAAAAACGGACATTTGATTAACTAATAAACTAACAAACTATATAAGAGGGGTTGGAAACTTCGAAGTGTCGTTTTATATAGGAGGACCTTTAGTCCCGGGTCTTGGCTAGAACCTAAACTCTAAAATATGTCTAACGGATTCTCTTAACCTTTAAGGATTTAACAAAATGGCGACATTCTAGATGTGTAGAAAATGATCCTATTTTTCCTGATCTCATCTACCCTTCTATATGTCACATTGTCTAGTGTCAAAGGATTTTGTTGAACTTTGTACCAAAAAAGAATTATTCTATCAGGAACTCCGTTCCAAAAAAACTTTAGTCCCGGGTCGTGTCTCCACCCGGGACTCCTAGATTTGTGCATAGTATTCAAAGTAGGAGTACTTTTCCAATTTGAGCATTCAATAAGGAAAACCAAATCGTAAAATAAAGTAGTATTCAAATTAGCATGCATTCAATTATAAGCAAAACTACATCAGCTCTTTTGTCCGTACATCGTCGAATATTATCATTAATACTCCTCGAATACTATCATACATATAGCATCACTGATACAGCTAGAACCGTAGCGCCCGACGGGTATCGTCGCGGGTGGTGGACACCCAAAGAGAAGGAACCATCACAGGATCATAGCTCCAGTGAGATCCCCGAAGAACCTGCCTGGTATGCTCGAACCTGCCCTCCAACGCAACCATGTAGCGATGGACGTGCTCATCCTCCTCGCTGACACGGTGACGTACCACCTCCGCGGTGTCCGGAAGCCTCGGCACCGTCACTGGCCCACGCGACCGCCACCAAACAAGGAGCGGGTCAACAACGGGCTGGCTCCTCACCAACCTATGCCCCCCGGAAGGTAGCACCTCCCAATACCAGCCGGGCGGAGCCCAGTCCCGGACAGGGCCCCTTTGATCAAGCAGATGTCCTCCGCCGAGTCGACGACGAGGATGCGGGATAGGCATCGTAAAATGAACTAAAAAAATAAACTAATTCTATTAATTTTCTTGCTAAAAATAAACTATTAACACTTAAGCATATACAATAGCAAAATTAAACTATTAACACTTAAGCATATACAATAGCAAAATTAAGCAATAATATAAGAAACACTAATTAAGCATCTATATACGTAGAAATGTCTTCTTCTTCTTCTTCTTCTTTCTTATTTTCTTCTCCGCTTCTTCTTCAACTTCTCTTCTTCTACTTCTCCTCTTCTTCTATTTTTCCTCTTCTTCTCCTCTCCTCCTCTTCTTATTCTCCTTTTTCTTCTTTTCTTCTCCTGCTCTTCTTATTTTCCTTTTTCCTAATCTTATTTTCTTATTTTTGTTCATATTTCTTCTTCTTGTAACCCTAACCTAATTCTAAATATTACTAACCCTAATAATCTAGCACAAACCTAATAACAATAGGAATTAAATGACAAAAAAAATCTTTTTCTTTTTCTTCTTTTCTTCCCTTTTTCTTCTTTTCTTCTTTTCTTCTCCTTTTTCTTCCTTTCTTCTCCTTTTTCTTCCTTTCTTTCCTTTTTCTTCCTGTCTTCCCTTTTTCTTCTTTTCTTCTCCTTTTTCTTCTTTTCTTCCTTTTTTCTTCTTTTCTTCTCCTTTTTCTTCTTTTCTTCCCTTTTTCTTCCTTTCTTCTCCTTTCTTCTCCTTTTTCTTCCTTTCTTCTCCTTTTTCTTCCTTTCTTCCATTTTTCTTCCTTTCTTCCGTTTTTCTTTTTTTCTTCTCCTTTTTCTTCTTTTCTTCTCCTTTTTCTTCTTTTCTTCTCCTTTTTCTTCTTTTCTTCCCTTTTTCTTCTTTTCTTCTCCTTTTTCTTCTTTTCTTCTCCTTTTTCTTCTTTACTTCTCCTTTTTCTTCTTTCCTTCTACCGACCGGAGTGTTGGGAGGAGGGGGCGGGGAGCTTACCGGCCGAAGGCGTCGACGACGGCGAGGAGGACGACGGCGGCGAGGAGAACGACGACGACGGCGAGCAGGATGGCGGGCAGCCTGACGACTTCGTCGAGTTCGTCGCTGTGCCGCGCCGGGCAGAAGAACGAGGAAGAAGGAGAGAAGGAAATGCGATTTGGGTTGGAAATTTTCTAACTCCCGCTTATATAGGTGGATCTTTAGTCCCGGTTCGGGGCTCGATCCGGGACTAAAGACCCCCTTTAGTCCCGGGTGGAGCCACGACCCGGGACTAAAGGCCCTTTTTCGGCAGACCAAAAGGCGGGAAGAAGGGGCCTTTAGTCCCGGCGCGGGGCTCCAACCGAGACTAAAGGGGGTCTTTAGTCCCGGTTCGAGCCCCGAACCGGGGCTAAAGTGCTCGGCAGGCGGTAGGCGAGGGGCTTTAGTCCCGGGTCGTGGCTCCACCCGGGACTAAAGCCCCTCCTCGGCTGCACGATAAGTTTAGTCCCACCTCGCCCAGCGAGGGGGACTAACACTTGTTTATAAGCCCCGTCGCAGCATCTCCATCGAGCTCCTCTCTAAAGCAGGCTTACGGGCCTAAACTCATTGTAAATGAAAACTATATTTGAAATTATGGAGAAAATTCAACCTGAATTCAAAGTGAGGTCACTTTGAATTTATCTTGAATTTTCTCTATAAATTCTCATATAATTTCAATTTTTTTCTATTTTCAAAATTAATTATTCTGACAATCCAAACTATTATCTATTTTGTTATTTTCAATTAAAAACTATGTTTATTAAAAATTCTTTTTGCATATTTGAGAATTTAACAAAACTATGATAACGAAAAGTGTTTGAAATTGAATAAATAATTCAAAACTATTTTCTATTTTCAAAAGTAATTATTTTGACTATCCAAACTATTAACTATTTTGTTATTTTCAATTAAAAACTATGCTTATTTAAATTCTTTTTGCATATTTGAGAATTTGAGAAAACTATGATAATGAAAAGTGTTTGAAATTGAATAAATAATTCAAAACTATTTTCTATTTTCAAAAGTAATTATCTTGACTATCCAAACTATTAACTATTTTGTTATTTTCAATTAAAAACTATGTTTATTAAAATTCTTTTTGCATATTTGAGAATTTGACAAAACTATGATAATGAAAAGTGTTTGAAATTGAATAAATAATTCAAAACTATTTCTATTTTCAAAAGTAATTATTTTGACTATCCAAACTATTAACTATTTTGTTATTTTCAAATAAAACTATGTTTATTAAAATTCTTTTTGCATATTTGAGAATTTGACAAAACTATGATAATGAAAAGTGTTTGAAATTGAATAAATAATTCAAAACTATTTTCTATTTTCAAAAGTAATTATTTTGACTATCCAAACTATTAACTATTTTGTTATTTTCAATTAAAAAGTATGTTTATTAAAATTCTTTTTGCATATTTGAGAATTTGACAAAACTATGATAATGAAAAGTGTTTGAAATTGAATAAATAAGGGATTTCGAACGAGAATTCATCTCTTACAAAGGGATTTCATTTTTTTGAACTTTTTTGAACTCCATACTTTTTGTGTGTTCAAAATGCACCAACTAAAGGCACATCACAAAATTTCAACAATTTCTGACTTAATTTGGTATATTTCGTGCATTTACTTTTTTTTTGAGCTAGTTGACCCTGAAATTGAAAAGCACTACAAATGAACTCTGAAAATGTTGAAAGTCGGCATGCTATCATCATTTCACCCACATAGCATGTGTTAAAAAGTTGAGAGGGCTACGACAAAAACTGGATGCACTTCGTGTACAAAACGGACAATCTCTCTCGAAGTATCAGGGTTTCGAACGACAACTCATCTCTTACAAAGGGATTTCATTTTTTTAAACTTATTTCAACTCCATAATTTTTGCATGTTCAAAATGCAACATTCAAAGGCACATCAAAAAATTTCAACAATTTCTGACTTCATTTGGTATATTTCGTGCATTTACTTATTTGTTTTGAGCTAGTTGACCCTGAAATTGAAAAGCACTACAAATGAACTCTGAAAATGTTGAAAGTTGGCATGCTATCATCATTTCACCCACATAGCATGTGTTAAAAAGTTGAGAGGGCTACGACAAAAACTGGATGCACTTCGTGTACAAAACGGACAATCTCTCTCAAAGTATGAGGGTTTCGAACGAGAACTGATCTCTTACAAAGGGATTTCATTTTTTTGAACTTATTTGAACTCCATACTTTTTGTGTGTTCGAAATGCACCATTCAAAGGCACATCACAAAATTTCAACAATTTCTGACTTCATTTGGTAATTTCGTGCATTTACTTATTTTTTTTGAGCTAGTTGACCCTGGAATTGAAAAGCACTACAAATGAGCTCTGAAAATGTTGAAAGTTGGCATGCTATCATCATTTCACCCACATAGCATGTGTTAAAAAGTTGAGAGGGCTACGACAAAAACTGGATGCACTTCGTGTACAAAACGGACAATCTCTCTCGAAGTATGAGGGTTTCGAACGAGAACTCATCTCTTGCAAAGGGATTTCATTTTTTTGAACTTATTTGAACTCCATAATTTTTGTGTGTTCAAAATGCACCATTCATAGGCACATCACAAAATTTCAACAATTTCTGACTTCATTTGGTATATTTCGTTCATTTACTTATTTGTTTTGAGCTAGTTGACCCTGAAATTGAAAAGCACTACAAATGAACTCTAAAAATGTTGAAAGTTGGCATGCTATCATCATTTCACCCACATAGCATGTGTTAAAAAGTTGAGAGGGCTACGACAAAAACTGGATGCACTTCGTGTACAAAACGAACAATCTCTCTCGAAGTATCAGGGTTTCGAACGAGAACTCATCTCTTACAAAGGGACTTTATTTTTTGAACTTATTTGAAATCCATACTTTTTGTGTGTTCAAAATGCACCATTCAAAGGCACATCACCAAATTTAAAAAATTTCTGACTTCATTTGGTATTCTTCGTGCATTTACTTATTTTTTTTTGAGCTAGTTGACCCTGAAATTGAAAATCACTACAAATTAACTCTAAAAATGTTGAAAGTTGGCATGCTATCATCATTTCACCCACATAGCATGTGTTAAAAAGTTGAGAGAGCTACGACAAAAACTGGATGCACTTCGTGTACAAAACAGACAATCTCTCTCGAAGTATGAGCGTTTCGAACGAGAACTCATCTCTTACAAAGGGATTTCATTTTTTGAACTTATTTGAACTCCATACTTTTTGTGTGTTCAAAATGCACCATTCAAAGGCACATCACAAAATTTCAACAATTTCTGGCTTCAATTCGTATATTTCGTGCATTTACTTATTTTTTTGAGCTAGTTGACCCTGAAATTGAAAAGCACTACAAATGAACTCTGAAAATGTTGAAAGTTGGCATGCTATCATCATTTCACCCACATAGCATGTGTTAAAAAGTTGAGAGGGCTACGACAAAAACTGGATGCACTTCGTGTACAAAACGGACAATCTCTCTCGAAGTATCAGGATTTCGAACGAGAACTCATCTCTTACAAAGGGATTTCATTTTTTTGAACTTATTTCAACTCCATACTTTTTGCGTGTTCAAAATGCACCATTCAAAGGCACATCACAAAATTTCAACAATTTCTGACTTCATTTGGTATAGTTCGTGCATTTACTTATTTTTTTGAGCTAGTTGACCCTGAAATTGAAAAGCACTACAAATGAACTCTGAAAATGTTGAAAGTTGGCATGCTATCATCATTTCAACCACATAGCATGTGTTAAAAAGTTGAGAGGGCTACGACAAAAACTGGATGCACTTCGTGTACAAAACTGTCACGCCCAAGATGCGACCCTATCCTCTATTTGGCACGAGGGCCTCGTCAGGGATAGAAGCGCATCTCGTCGTGTCGCAAGAATGGATATCGTTACAAGTACATGTGCTGAAAAGAAGAGATATATAGAATTGGCTTACACTCGCCACAAGCTACATCAGAGTCACATCAGTACATTACATAATCATCAAGAGTAAGAGCAGGGTCCGACTACGGACGAAAATAAACGACAAAAGAAGAACGGAAACTAACTACGGAATGGATCCTAGTTAAATAGCACGTAAAACGAGGCATTAGGCACTCTAAACAGCGTTAAACAAATATGCATGTTGGATAATCGTGTTCTACTCGCGAAGCTACCCCAAAACGATATATAACACACGTCGTTCCGATCTACGGTTTAGAAACCACGGACGTTCTAAGATATACCTAAATTCTGGAATATAAACAAACCGAAAAAGCAACCTAAAATACTAACGGGCCGAGTTGGAGGCGCAACATAACTAGTACGCGCACAGGGCGTTGGGAGAGGCTCACCTTGGGGCCAAGAGTAGGCCGGCCTGGTGGAGTGGGCCGAGGGGCTCTGGGCCGAAGGAGAAGGGCCGGGGCGAGCGGCCTGGCAGGCCTGGGAGGGGCAAGGCGGCCCACGTGGCGCTGGAGCGGGAGGTCCCGTCGAGCTCGGTCGTGGGGACGCGGCCAGCCCGTCGTGCTCCTCGCGCCAGGGAGCCGGCGGCGGCTGACGAGGGGATCCGGCAGGATCTGGACCGACCGGAGCTCGGGGAAGGACACCCCGGCCTGGACCTGGCCCGATCCGGCCTCGAGTCCCGGCAGACGGAGGCGGCGGCGCATCCTGCGCAGGTCGGCGAGCAGGCGAGCAAGCAGGCGGCGGGGCAGCGCAGGGCGGCGCTGGCGACGGGGCGCTGCAGGGAGGCGGCGCTGGTGGCGGGGCGGCAGCGCAGGACGGCGGCGGCTGGCGGCGGCGGCCTCAGGCGCGCGGGCTGCTCGGCAGGGGAGGCGGCTGCCATGGGAGGCATCCCGGGCAGGAGGAGGGAGGCGCCCTGGGCCGTTGGATCCGAGATCCGACGGTCCAGATCGGGTGCGCTAAGCTGGATCGGACCTGAGGCTCAGGAGGTGGGTGGAGACTAGCTGGGCGCGGATTACGAGGCGGTTCTAGGGTTTGCACGGAAAACTAGGAAGAGAGAGAGGTTGTCCGAAAATTAAGGAGGAGGGGGGTATTTATAGACAAATGGGGGGCTCGGTTAACCGGAATCGCGCTCCGGATCCAACCGCGGGGTCGGATTCGGACGATTCCGAACGCGGGACGAGCTACGTGGCCGTGTTGTGTAGATATCCGGAGACGAGAGGGAGAACGGGCGGCACGGCACGAGTTTTAACAACACCGACAGACGTCCGTCGAATAACCGAAGACGGTGCCGCTACGGGCGACCGTTCGGGTACGAGACGGTCTCCGATCGCGACGAATTAGACGGGCGGCCTCGCTATAACTAATCACGACCGCACGTTAAATCTCAACCCGGTCAGAGAAAGTTTAAAACGCGTTTTTAAAACAGGGTTTCGACGGTGCCGCGGGCGCGTGCGTGTGCGGTCGGGCTCAGAACGGACGACGACGAGAACCGGCAACTACTAACGAATGCAAGTTTTGAAAACTGGCGGCAACGGAGACACCGATGCAATGCTGATGATGCGCATGATGCGATGATGACACGACAATTAAAATAAGCCACACGACGAAAACGGAAAGAGAGGGGAAGCTTCTGGAACGTCGGCACTGGGCTGTCACAACACTCCTACACTACAAGAGGATCTCGCCCCGAGATCCAAGAATGAAAGGGGGAGAGGATGAGAAAGAACAAGAGGTAAAAACTTAGTCGCTTCTTTGACAAACGAGTGAAACCAACGACCCTTGAAGGTTGCAAGGAGATGAGGAATGACATGAGAAAGAAGCCAGAATTCACGGAAAATTTCGGCAGCACTTCGGTAGGAACATGGGACAAGAAATTCGATAAGATGAAAGAAATAGACAAAAAAAACACAACAAACAAGTAAATAGAATAAGGGAACACCATGATCTTGATAGAACAACATGATTGATCCAAAAGAGCAACATCACAATGCCTCCGGAAGAAGAGAATATGAACTAGCTCAAGCGGAAGAAAAGAATGAAGAAACAAATGACAACTATCAACACAAAAGAATTGAAGAGCCTCCGGTTATAGAATTGACGTAGTGGTTAGAAACCAACAATGAAAAGAATAAGATAGTAGTGGGCTTATGAAAATCATCTCAACAAATATGAGGTGACAACCAACCACTAAAAGAAACAAGGATAGATTGCGAGAAACAAGATATGAACAATTACTAACACCAAGAGGAAACATTGAGAACTTGGAATTAAGACAAGCACCATGATAGCACAATCCCTAGGAAAAGCTTTAGGTGCAATCCAAACCAAAATATCTCAATGAAGAAATCATGGGTTGAAAATATCTCAACACCATAGAATTGGTGGGTTTAATTATCTCATTCTTGAAAGGAAAACTCTCTGAGTCTCCTACACTAACAAGAAGGCTATAATACCACCTCGAAGTATAAAGGAAGAACAATGCACTGAAATGCAAGGGAAAGAATGCTTGAGGTTCTCCAACAAGAATCTTGTAGAACACTTGAGAAAGGATTGAAACTTTGATGAACCACCATGATGGACCTCCGTATACGAAAGAATGATGCTAAGATAACAAGGTAGAAAATAATAAGATTACTTATGAACAAGAATGAGAATTATGTTATGCTTATCCTTCATCAAGTTAAACTGATGACAATCAACGGATTTAGCATAGCACTTATTCTTATAGAAATGAATCTTGAAGAGGCAGAGAGATAATCACCATTTGAAGCATGATTGAAAGAAGCACCGGTATGAATTCACGATTGAATGGGAACACCATGAATTAATGGAAATGCAAGATAACGAAGAGATCATGAGCCAGCTGAGAGAAAACTAGAACAAGGCACCAGAATAATTGAGAGACGAACGAAGGGACAACAATTAAGAAGATTTGAGGATGAAAGCTGAAAGCTGAGAACGAAAAAGTCTTCTGAATTGATGGCCTTCGGAGAATCGAGAATGAAACAATTCAGAAATGCACCGGATAGCAAGAAAGGGATTACCCATGATAGAAACAATTGAAGATGATAGCACCAAGCTGAAATGATGAATCTCCAAGAGAATGGACCAAGATTCGAGAAAAACACTCCTTCGGATTTGCAAGCTAAGAATGATGACGAGGAACAACACCAAGAATAGCTGAGAGACTCCGGACTAAAGAAAATTGCAAGGTTGAGCCAAATATGAGAATTAATTCAAATAGATCTTGTATAAGGGATATGACTGATGAAAATCATACTTACGTCATAGTTGAAAAGATTTAAAGATCTCCGGAAAAGAATAAAAGAGCCAGGTAAGATCCTGGGAAAGAACCTGTGGGTTATGGGCCCACTCAAAGAAAATCACCGTTAGAAAAGATTGCTAGACCCAGAGATATTGCACCGGTACAAATGAAAACTAGATGAGGTTGAGAACCTCGAAATAATTAAAAGAATTGAAACTCGAAACTCAGAGATATCTTCAGCACTCCGGATGAAAAGAGAGGAATGAATAACCAAGATAGCCTGAAAGAATCTCCAACATGAAAAAGAATTACAAGGATAATTAGGACATGATGAACACGGACAACTGAATTAACTTCACCGGAAAGATAACAAGATTGAACAAAGATGAACACGAAGCTCTTGAGAATCTTCACAACGAATCACCGGGTAGGAGAGAAAAGAACAGACAGCGAAAGCACAATGAAATGAATGCACTTGGATGAAAACCAATCACCGAAGAAAAAGGGCGGGAGGGTGGGGAAAAACAAAGACGACATGGGACAGATGAGATGAACTCTGGATGAAATGAGGGAACGATCTTGCAAATTGGAGAGGGTTGAATCCACTTGGAGAGAAACACATCGATTGAAAAGACTTGATACGATGACTCCGGTTGAAAGGAATTGATAAGACAACTGATTAAGCAAAAGGATTTGCATTCTCACATAAAAATATGAGAACACCTCTTAGGAAAGATCTAAAATCACCACTTGACATCGAAGCAACTGAATTACCATATCCAACAAAACAAAGGATGAGGCTTATGAAACAAGCCAGAACAAACTCATGAGAAAGATTTCCGTTCGATATTTTCGTGGACAGGGTCGCACGGGCACGATTTACAGAAGTCATCAAGTGCAAGGCAGTGCACCTGACATACGGAGCGTCCCCGAGTCGTAGCAAGCTACAAGGACTCTTTAAGACACAACGTGTACCGCTGTAAGTCGACCGTGAACAAACGAATCCACTAGATGTCGAACCCCAACCTAACATGATGCATTTGTTGGAAGATTGTCCTATAAGCAACTACTTGAATTCTCACCTATGAATTCCCGAAATATCTGGTCATGCAATCTGGTACACGGATACAAGGAGTAATATCACACAACTCCTATACTAAACCGTCACTTGTATCACATCCGTCAACACACGACCAGAATCTCAGACCTTCATCTACAACAGACCCTCGTGACCACAACGATACAAAGTATGGCAGTACCCCCGAACAATCTGCACCAGTACTGGGGACATCGGGGTTATCTCGCCACTACTAGTATTGAAGCAATTACGAACATCCTTCGTACTAAGATACCAAGAAATCTGAGTGATAACGATGTTCTCGAGAATCCCCTGGAGCTCAACTCCCCGGAAGAAGATCAAGTCAGACAGGAGGCACCAAGACAGAACTCCGTCACATCGGCATCATATAGATCCCAAGAATATCCGCGTGATCCTAAAAAAATTTTGAGTGAGAAGAGGAGTAGAGTAAATTATTACGTCAAGATTCCTCACCAGAGCATAGAAGAGGAGAAAAAGAATCCTACTCTCCGATATATAACTAAGACTCAAATAGTTTTTCACTAGACTCGACTCGGCCAATTTCGATCAATCAAGGGGGCTCCTAGGTCGATCCTTGCTCTGATACCAACTTGTCACGCCCAAGATGCGACCCTATCCTCAATTTGGCACGAGGGCCTCGTCAGGGATAGAAGCGCATCTCGTCGTGTCGCAAGAATGGATATCGTTACAAGTACATGTGCTGAAAAGAAGAGATATATAGAATTGGCTTACACTCGCCACAAGCTACATCAGAGTCACATCAGTACATTACATAATCATCAAGAGTAAGAGCAGGGTCCGACTACGGACGAAAATAAACGACAAAAGAAGAACGACGTCCATCCTTGCTATCCCAGGCTGCCGGCGTGGAACCCATCCTAGATCGATGAAGAAGAAGAAGAAGAGGCAACTCCAAATGAACAATCAACGCGCTCGCGTCATGTGACCTTTACCTCTACCTTCAACTGTTGTTGTAGTAATCTGTGAGCCACAGGGCACTCAGCAATCTCATTTCCAAAGGTATCAAGACTAGCAAAGCTTAATGGGTGAGGTATGGTTAAGTGGTGAGGTTGCAGCAGCGGCTAAGCCTGTATATGGTGGCTAACTTACGAGTACCAGAAGTAAGAGGGGGAAGAACTACGCATAACGGACGTGCCTACTGATGATCAAATGAATGATCCTGAACACCTACCTACGTCAGACATAACCCCACCGTGTCCTCGATCGGAGAAGGAACTCACGAAAGAGACAGTCACGGTTACGCACACAGTTGGCAAGTTTTAATTAAGTTAACTTCAAGTTATCTAAAACCAGTGTTAAACAAAGCTTCCACATTGCCACATAACCGCGGGCACGGCTTTCCGAAAGATTCAACCCTGCAGGGGTGCTCCAACTAGTCCATCACAAATTACCACAAGCCGCATAGAAATCCTCAATCACGAAGCTCGCGATCTCGTCGGATTCCCTAGTGGAAAACCTCAACTCTGAGATTACCCAAAGCATCACCGGAATCCCGATGCACAAGATATCTCGTCAAAGGTAAAACTAATCCAGCAAGGCCGCCCGACGTGTCGACGATCCCGATAGGAGTCGCGTACCTCGTTCTCAGGACACGACGGATGAGCGATGGTTACCACGCCAAACGCCGAGTTGCCCCGGGTAGCGTTGATAAGCTGCTCTGTTTTGGACCAACACTCATGAGGAGCACTGGCCCGGGGTTGATTAAATTATCCTCGGGGTCCGGAAAGTCCCTATGCAATTTTATTAGGTGATTAGGCAAATGTAGTACCAATGTTGGGCCTTGCCAGACCAGCTTTAATCTAAAACGAATTATCAAGGGGGTCCCCATAACGACCCCGATCGTGTTAGGAGCGCTCATTTATGGAACATAACACCGGTAGCCGGTAACTAAAAGGGGCAAAGGTGGAACAAAACACCAGGCTAGAAAGGCCGAGCCTTCCACCTTTTACCAAGTATATAGGTGCATTAAATTAAGTAGCATTAATATGGTGATATGACAAGGGACCCATGTTTGACATGGAAACAACTGCACCTGCAACTAGCAACGCTATCAACAGGGTTAAGCAAGCAGTAACATAGCCAATCAGTGGTTTGCTAGGGTGAACAGGTTGATGGTTTCATGGCATTGTAGAGAGGCTGATATTTAACAGGTGGTAGGAAACGAGACGTAAACGATAGCAACGGTAAAACTAGCATGGCAATGATAGTAATGGTATCTGGGGAAATGATCATCTTGCCTGAGATCCCGCTTGGAAGAAGAATGACCCCGTGAAGCAGACGAACCGACGTAGTCGAACGGGTCCTCACATCCGACACGCTTGCGGGCTCTATCGAGACGGGGAAAACCAGAAACAGGAATCAACACACGATATTCACCACACGATGCACAACACATATGATGCATGAGCTACTGAATACATGCAAGTCACGGCATGACAATTCACACAATCAAACACTACACATTAAGTGAAGTTCAATATGCACGAGTTGCATATTGACGAAACTCCACGTTTATTAGTTAGTTCTATCCCGATTATCTACACGACGATATTAATGTTGTCAACATGCAAGAGGTGAAGCGGAAAATAAACTACCTATCTAGGCAATTTAAGTGAGGTCGGAAATGACATATAGCATCTCCGAAATGACCCCACGTGTTAATTTACAATTCTGTCCAGATCTGAATTAATGCATTTAATTGGTTGTTAAACAGCAAAACAAATAGGTTCACGTGATTCTACGCGTCAAGGCAAGCAACCTACACGTAAAGAACATCTCCAACGGAGCTACGGTTCAAAAGATACAAGCACCGCAAGATATGATGGCATGAATGCAAAATGTGTGCAACGGCGGCTACGAGCACTTCAAAACATACAAACAGCAAGAGTAAATGAAACTACACGAGATTCTAAACAAGTTTCATGTAGGACACGATCAAAACGGAGCTACGGTTCAAAAACTACGAGCAAAACAAGAAAACACTACAATCTGCCAAAAACAGCCACATAGCACTTTCTACGCCTCGCAACTTCGGCTACACAACTCCGATGAGCTCGAGCAAGGCATGGCATCAAAGAGGGCAAGACCCACTACTACAAACAACTAACAACTACTGGCATGGCGGCAAGGAGCACCAGGAAAAGAAGACACTAAAATGGCATCTCACGCACTATTTCAGACTTAGTGAAAATATCACCTCCTGAAAGTGCAGTTTTCAGCCTGAAGCAATATTGACAGCAGCTAAACCTATAGCTACAGGTCTCAAAAAGGCATGAAACTTAACAGCATGGTAGAGGAACACAAGGGGAACAACTAACTCCATTGGACCAACATCAAAAGAGCTACAGATCTAGAGATGCAAGCCAGACAAGACAGCAACAAAATAATAGCAGATTCCAGACTTAGAAATATTTCAGCTCCTCTAAAACAGCACTAAACAAGCAACTTGAGGGCAGTCAAACAACACCTAAACATGCATTTCTATTGCAACTAAAAATACCAGAGGCTACACAAAACATCCAAGACCAAATCACTAGTTGACAACTAATTCACACGAGGCCCGGAATAAAACCTACGGATTAAACAAAAGGGCATCACGACAAAATATCTCGCGAACTAACTTCCTCAAAAGCTAAAACTAATTGCACAGAAAAATCCATGTGATTTTTCTACCCCGGAAACATATATAAAATGTGGGGTTTGCAACACAAAACAAAGCCACACATTAATGCGAGATAAAACCTCTAAACGGGAAAATAAACTACCGGTAAAACCCTACACGGGAAAATACGAGTGTCCGCTCTAAAATACGTAGAAATATGGTCCCTAAAACATGGACATTAAATCTATGGCATACGGGCAAACCGGATACGCACGAAAACTAACTACGGAATGGATCCTAGTTAAACAGCACGTAAAACGAGGCATTAGGCACTCTAAACAGCGTTAAACAAATATGCATGTTGGATAATCGTGTTCTACTCGCGAAGCTACCCCAAAACGATATATAACACACGTCGTTCCGATCTACGGTTTAGAAACCACGGACGTTCTAAGATATACCTAAATTCTGGAATATAAACAAACCGAAAAAGCAACCTAAAATACTAACGGGCCGAGTTGGAGGCGCAACATAACTAGTACGCGCACACGGCACTGGGAGAGGCTCACCTTCGGGCCAAGAGTAGGCCGGCCTGGTGGAGTGGGCCGAGGGGCGCTGGGCCGAAGGAGAAGGGCCGGGGCGAGCGGCCTGGCAGGCCTCGGAGGGGCAAGGCGGCCCACGTGGCGCTGGAGCGGGAGGTCCCGTCGAGCTCGGTCGTGGGGACGCGGCCAGCCCGTCGTGCTCCTCGCGGCAGGGAGCCGGCGGCGGCTGACGAGGGGATCCGGCAGGATCCGGACCGGCCGGAGCTCGGGGAAGGACCCCCCGGCCTGGACCTGGCCCGATCCGGCCTCGAGTCCCGGCAGACGGAGGCGGCGGCGCATCCTGCGCAGGTCGGCGAGCAGGCGAGCAAGCAGGCGGCGGGGCAGCGCAGGGCGGCGCTGGCGACGGGGCGCTGCAGGGAGGCGGCGCTGGCGGCGGGGCGGCAGCGCAGGACGGCGGCGGCTGGCGGCGGCGGCCTCAGGTGCGCGGGCTGCTCGGCAGGGGAGGCGGCTGCCATGGGAGGCATCCCGGGCAGGAGGAGGGAGGCGCCCTGGGCCGTTGGATCCGAGATCCGACGGTCCAGATCGGGTGCGCTAGGCTGGATCGGACCTGAGGCTCAGGAGGTGGGTGGAGACTAGCTGGGCGCGGATTACGAGGCGGTTCTAGGGTTTGCACGGAAAACGAGGAAGAGAGAGAGGTTGTCCGAAAATTAAGGAGGAGGGGGTATTTATAGACAAATGGGGGGCTCGGTTAACCGGAATCGCGCTCCGGATCCAACCGCGGGGTCGGATTCGGACGATTCCGAACGCGGGACGAGCTACGTGGCCGTGTTGTGTAGATATCCGGAGACGAGAGGGAGAACGGGCGGCACGGCACGAGTTTTAACAACACCGACAGACGTCCGTCGAATAACCGAAGACGGTGCCGCTACGGGCGACCGTTCGGGTACCAGACGGTCTCCGATCGCGACGAATTCGACGGGCGGCCTCGCTATAACTAATCACGACCGCACGTTTAATCTCAACCCGGTCAGAGAAAGTTTAAAACGCGTTTTTAAAACAGGATTTCGACGGTGCCGCGGGCGCGTGCTTGTGCGGTCGGGCTCAGAACGGACGACGACGAGAACCGGCAACTACTAACGAATGCAAGTTTTGAAAACTGGCGGCAACGGAGACACCGATGCAATGCTGATGATGCGCATGATGCGATGATGACACGACAATTAAAATAAGCCACACGACGAAAACGGAAAGAGAGGGGAAGCTTCTGGAACGTCGGCACTGGGCTGTCACAAAAACGAACAATCTCTCTCAAAGTATCAGGGTTTCGAACGAGAACTCATCTCTTACAAAGGGATTTCATTTTTTGAACTTATTTGAACTCCATACTTTTTGTGTGTTCAAAATGCACCATTCAAAGGCACATCACAAAATTTCAACAATTTCTGACTTCATTTGGTATATTTCGTGCATTTACTTTTTTTTTGAGCTAGTTGACCCTGAAATTGAAAAGCACTACAAATGAACTCTGAAAATGTTGAAAGTTGGCATGCTATCATCATTTCACCCACATAGCATGTGTTAAAAAGTTGAGAGGGCTACGACAAAGACTGGATGCACTTCGTGTACAAAACGGACAATCTCTCTCGAAGTATCAGGGTTTCGAACGAGAACTCATCTCTTACAAAGGGATTTCATTTTTTTGAACTTATTTCAACTCCATACTTTTTGCGTGTTCAAAATGCACCATTCAAAGGCACATCACAAAATTTCAACAATTTCTGACTTCATTTGGTATAGTTCGTGCATTTACTTATTTTTTTGAGCTAGTTGACCCTGAAATTGAAAAGCACTACAAATGAACTCTGAAAATGTTGAAAGTTGGCATGCTATCATCATTTCAACCACATAGCATGTGTTAAAAAGTTGAGAGGGCTACGACAAAAACTGGATGCACTTCGTGTACAAAACGGACAATCTCTCTCGAAGTATGAGGGTTTCGAACGAGAACTCATCTCTTACAAAGGGATTTCATTTTTTTGAACTTATTTCAACTCCATACTTTTTGCGTGTTCAAAATGCACCATTCAAAGGCACATCACAAAATTTCAACAATTTCTGACTTCATTTGGTATAGTTCGTTCATTTACTTATTTTTTTGAGCTAGTTGACCCTGAAATTGAAAAGCACTACAAATGAACTCTGAAAATGTTGAAAGTTGGCATGCTATCATCATTTCAACCACATAGCATGTGTTAAAAAGTTGAGAGGGCTACGACAAAAACTGGATGCACTTCGTGTACAAAACGGACAATCTCTCTCGAAGTATGAGGGTTTCGAACGAGAACTCATCTCTTACAAAGGGATTTCATTTTTTTGAACTTATTTGAACTCAATACTTTTTGTGTGTTCGAAATGCACCATTCAAAGGCACATCACAAAATTTCAACAATTTCTGACTTCATTTGGTAATTTCGTGCATTTACTTATTTTTTTTGAGCTAGTTGACCCTGGAATTGAAAAGCACTACAAATGAGTTCTGAAAATGTTGAAAGTTGGCATGCTATCATCATTTCACCCACATAGCATGTGTTAAAAAGTTGAGAGGGCTACGACAAAAACTGGATGCACTTCGTGTACAAAACGGACAATCTCTCTCGAAGTTTCAGCGTTTCGAACGAGAACTCTTCTCTTACAAAGGGATTTCATTTTTTTGAACTTATTTGAACTCCATAATTTTTGTGTGTTCAAAATGCACCATTCAAAGGCACATCACAAAATTTCAAAAATTTCTGACTTCATTTGGTATTCTTCGTGCATTTACTTATTTTTTTTGAGCTAGTTGACCCTGAAATGGAAAAGCACTACAAATGAACTCTGAAAATGTTGAAAGTTGGCATGCTATCATCATTTCATCCACATAGCATGTGTTTAAAAGTTGAGAGGGCTACGACAAAAACTGGATGCAGTTCGTGTACAAAACAGACAATCTCTCTCGAAGTATCAGCGTTTCGAACGAGAACTCATCTCTTACAAAGGGATTTCATTTTTTTGAACTTATTTGAACTCCATACTTTTTGTGTGTTCAAAATGCACCATTCAAAGGCACATCACAAAATTTCAACAATTTATGACTTCATTTGGTATATTTCGTGCATTTACTTTTTTTTTTGAGCTAGTTGACCCTGAAATTGAAAAGCATTACAAAAAGTTGAGAGGGCTACGACAAAAATTGGATGCACTTCGTGTACAAAACGGACAATCTCTCTCGAAGTATCAGCGTTTCGAACGAGAACTCATCTCTTACAAAGGTTTATTAGAATTCTTTTTGCATATTTGAGAATCTGACAAAACTATGAAAATGAAAAGTGTGTGAAATTTAGTACATTCCATACATGCATTACATAAAAGGTTTAATACATTATTACATTATTGCACCAATATTCGTATCTATTATTTCTGTTTTCTTCTGGGTCGTAGCCATGGAGAATCTTCATCATTCAGTAGGATGCTTGGGTCAGTTTTCACTTTGAAGGGCGGAATGTCATGAAACTTATTATAATCTTCTGACATGTCTGTCTTGTCATCTACTCCCACGATGTTTCTTTTCCCTGAAAGAACTATGTGGCATTTTGGCTCATCGGACTATATCTTCTTTTGCTGATTTCTTTTTCTCGTTTTTGTAGACATGTCCTTCACATAGAAAACCTGAGCGAAATCATTGGCTAGGACAAATGGTTCGTCCATGTACGCAAGATTGTTGAGATCCACTGTTGTCATGTCGTACTTTTGGTCTACAACTACCCCGCCTCCTGTCAGCTTCACCCATTTGCACCGCAACAAAGGGATCTTCAAAGTAGGTCCATAGTCAAGTTCCCATATCTCCTCTATGTACCCGTAATATGTTTCCAAACAGTGCCCATTCTCGTCTGTTGCATCAAAGCGGACACCGCTATTTTGGTTGGTGCTCTCTTTATCTTGGGCAACCGTGTAAAATGTATTCCCATTTATCTCGTACCCTTGGAAAGTACATATAGTCGAAGATGGTGGCCTGGCCAAACAGTACAGCTGATCTCCAACGGTGTCATCATTCATGAGATGTGTCTGCAACCAACTGCCGAAAGTCTTCTCGTGTTCCCCTTTAATCCAAGAGTCAGCCTTCCCCGGGTTTTCAGAGCGTAGAATATTCTTGTGTCTCGCGATATACGGAGCCACCACGGTGGAATTGTGTAGAACTGTGTAGTGTGCTTGAGAGAAAGAATGCCCGTCCATACATACTTTTGATTTCCTTCCTAGTGTGCCTTTTCCTGTTAGCCTACCCTCATACCGAGATTCAGGAACACCAATCGGCTTAAGTTCAGGAAGAAAGTCCACACAAAACTCAATGACCTCCTCTGTTCCATAGCCCTTGGAGATGCTTCCTTCTGGCCTAGCACGGTTACGAACATATTTCTTTAAGACTCCCATGAACCTCTCGAAGGGGAACATATTGTGTAGAAACACAGGACCGAGAATTCTAATCTCTTCGACTAGGTGAACTAGGAGGTGTGTCATTATATTGAAGAAGGATGGCGGGAACAACAACTCAAAGCTGACCAGACATTGGACCACATCAATCTGTAACCCTGATAGACTTTCTCGATCGATTACCTTCCGAGAAATTGCATTGAGGAATGCACATACCTTCACAATTGCCAGGCGAACATTTTCCGATAGAATTCCCCTCAATGCAACCGGAATCAATTGCGTCATAAGCACGTGGCAGTCATGAGACTTTAGGTTTTGGAATTTTTTGTCTTTCATATTTACGATTCCCTTTATATTCGACGAGAAGCCAGTCGGGACCTTGATACTGAAAACGACTTCAAAGAAGATTTCCTTCTCTTCCGTAGTAAGAGCGTAGCTGGCACGCCCTTGAAACTGCCCTAGATGCATGACATCTCTTCCTTTATGACGTTCCTGGTCCTCCCGTGCTTCCGGTGTATCTTTTGACTTCCCATACAAGCCTAGGAAGCCTAGAATATTCACGCAAGATTCTTCATCAGGTGCATCACGTCGATTGCCGAGCGGGCCTCATGGACTTCCCAGTAGGGTAGCTCCCAAAATATAGATTTCTTCTTCCACATGGGTACGTGCTTATCAGGGCCGTTAGGAACGGGTTGGCTGCCAGGACCCTTTCCAAAGATTACTTTTAAATCTTTGACCATATCATATACTTCAGCACCAGTACGGATGACAGGCTTCCCCCGGGGTTCGGCCTTGCCATTGAAATGCTTGCCTTTTTTCTTTAAGGGATGCTTGGGCGGAAGAAAACGACGATTGTACGGGTACACATTCTTCCTACATTTGTCCAGATATATACTTTCTGTCTGATCCAAACAGTGCGTGCATGCATTGTATCCCTTGTTTGACTGTCCTGAAATGTTACTAAGAGCAGGCCAATCATTGATGGTTACGAAAAGCAACGCTCGAAGGTCAAATTCCTCTTGTTTGTGCTCGTCCCACACATGTACACCTGGTTCGGCCCACGGCTGTAAAAGTTCATCAGCTAATGGCCTTAGGTACACATCAATATCGTTGCCGGGTTGCTTTGGACCTTGGATAAGCACTAGCATCATAATGAACTTCCGCTTCATGCACAACCAAGGAGGAAGGTTGTAGATACATAGAGTAACGGGCCAGGTGTTGTGACTGCAACTCTGCTCCCCAAAAGGATTCATGCCATATGTACTCAGACCTAACCATAAGTTCCTTGCGTCAGCTGCAAATCTCGGGAACTCTCTCTCGATTTTTCTCCACTGCCGACCATCAGCGGTGTGCCTCAACTTATCGTGTTTCATACGATCTTCCATGTGCCATCGCAACAACTTCGCATGATCTTTATTTCTGAACAGACGTTTCAACCGTGGTATTATAGGAGCATACCACATCACCTTGGCAGGAACCCTCTTCCTGGGTGGCTCGCCCTCAATATCACCAGGCTCATCTTTTCTGATCTTATACCGCAATGCAGTCCATACCGGGCATTTATCCATATTCTCGTACTTCTCACCGCGGTAGAGGATGCAGTCATTAGGGCATGCATGTATCTTCTACACGTCTAATCCTAGAGGGCAGACAAGCTTCTTTGCTTCGTACGTGCTGGCGGGCAATTCGTTCTTTCTTGGAAGCATCTTCTTCATCAGTACCAGCAACTTTTCGAATGACGAGTCAGTCACACCGGTCTCTGCCTTCCACTTCAGCAATTCCAGTGTGCTACCCAGCTTCTTCTGGCCATCTTCACAAGTTGGGTACAACAATTTGTTGTGGTCCTGTAACATCTGCTCGAACTGCAACCTCTCCTTTTCTGTGTCGCAACGTCGTCGTGCATCAGAAATGACCCGGCCAACATCATCAGCGGGCTCATCTGGTTCCCGTTCTTCATCCTGATCTTCTTCTTCATTGTCTTCCATTGCGGTATCAGCATACTCAGGAACATAGATCGGTAGTTGTCATCATCGTTCTCTTCTTCTTCATCGTCGTCTTCCATCATAACCCCTCTTTCTCCGTGCTTGGTCCAAACATTATAGCCCGACATAAAACCGGACCGAAGCAGGTGGCTCTGAATGACTCTTGAGGAAGTGTAATCATTCTCATTCCGACATTCAATACATGGACAAAACATATAGCCACCACCATGCTTGTTCGCATCGGATGCATCTCGAAAAGAATGCACACCTTCTCTGTAAGCGGTTGTGCGTCGATCACCGTACATCCATGGATGGCTCATCTGCGTTATACGACAGTATATCAAATACAATCACGATCCTAAAAATTAGTACCGCACGGTCTAAACGAGGAAATATAGTTGCTAACCTTTTAGAATAAGTAGAAATAAAGAGGAAGAGGTTTAAGCATGGCTCGGGCATCTCATATCGTAGTTGTGTTCGGTGAACTGAAGCGGCATCGCTCTAACACACATTTCAACAAACACCTCTAGTGCATAAAAAAATTAGAGAGCTAGCACACACCCACACTCTTCCATCCAAAAAATGCAAGGAAGAGGGGAGAGGGGGGCTGTGCTATATATAGGCAGAGGACTTTAGTCCTGGTTTGAGACACAAACCGGGACTAAAGGTGGCGCACATGCGGGCTGCACACCACGTAGCCCTTTAGTCCCGGTTTGGGACACAAACCGGGACTAAAGGCTCCTTACGGGCTGGGACTAAAGCCTCGAGGGAGGCATTGCGATTTGGGGCGACGTGGCCGGGCCTTTAGTCCCGGCCCAGAGGCAGGCCGGGACTAAAGGGTCCCGGCCAAAGGCCCGTTTTCCACTAGTGAGTACTATATATATGCAACCTACCCTTTGTAATCTGAACCAGAACATTGAGAAAAACAATACAATATATACTCGGCATTTGTTGGGCGTGTTCTCGTGTGCGTTGTCCGATAGGATCAGATCGATCAAGTCAGAAGGCCGGTGTTACATGCGTGTTGCCAATATGTAATATAAGATAGCTTCATGTATCCATCCACCAGGGTGCTTGCATGCTTGCTGTACATGTGTGCTTTATACTGTGGTGCACCTCGATGTTTTTTTTATATAGAAAAGGAGGCTAAGCCCCGGCCTCTGCATTGAACGATGCATACGAGGATTGGTGCACCTCGACGTAAAAGCACTTTGTCGAGTTCAGTCGGTGGTTCGTCCTTGTCTTCGATTGTCACCGTCGTCGGAAAGTATTCGGTGTCGGGTCTGGGCCAACAATTGGTATCTAGAGCAAGGTTGCTCTTCTAGTAAGGAAGATCATGTTAGAGGACGACAAAGCCAATCAGCTGGCGGCGTACTCCAGTGCGGCTAAAGTATTTACTGCTCCGGTGAGTTCGTCATACCCACGATTTGATCGCGAGAACTTTGGGGTCTGGAAAGCCTTGATGGAGTATGGTCTCTGCGCCAACGTGTTGTGGGACGCAGTCGATCCAGGAGGCGACGCTTTCAAGAAGGAGGGAGCTGAGCATCGGAAGGATTGGCAGGCGGCATCGGTGATTTATTCGGTGATGCCGATGGATGTCCTTCAACACGTGATCGCCAAAAAAATGGCGAAGGAGGTGTGGGATACCTTGGAGCTCATGTTCGAGGGACACACCCACGTCAAGCAAGCCAATCTCCAAACTCTCTTAAGGAACTATGAGACTTTGGTCATGGGTGACAATGAGTCCGTTGATGCGTTTGCTTCATGGGTAGCTACTCTCTTCAATCGAATCCGCGCACTTGGAGAGAATCTAACGGAGGCCTCGGTTGTCCGTCGGTTCTTGCGAGCGGCTCCTCCCCGGTACCTGCAAATTGTGACGGCGATCGAGCAGTGCGTCGATCTTGAGACCCTCTCCATTGATGATCTCGTCGGACGCTAAAAGGCTCACGATGAGCGTATGCGTTACAGTCTCGGGGACGGGAGGAATGATGAGCTTGTCATGCTCACGCGAGCTTAGTGGCAGGCGCTGGACTCAAGGAGAGAAGGTGAGGGCTCTAGCAGTTACGCTCGCCAAGATCGTGTGCCAAACGAATAAAGTTAGAAGAACGCCAGTGATGGTGTTCCGAAAAAGAAGAAGAAGTTTGACAAGCGCAAGATCAAGTGTCACAATTGTGACATCATGGGGCACTTCAAGTCAGAGTGCAAGAATCCCCCGAAGGAGAAGGCACTCATCACCCAGCAAGAAGATGAAGGTGATATGATGTTGATGTGTGAACTCGTGGACGATGAGGATCTAGACTCTCAAGCGTTGACTAAAGAAATTGTCGATCTTGCGGAAGAAAATGTTTACCATCATGATCATGGTTCGAAAACTCGTGTCGATACTACAGATGCGAGGGGTGATTCCGAAACTTACATCAATGTTACAGGTGTAAGTGCTATCTTTGCTGGAGCAAAGGGAGCGCTCATTGCATGCGCTCGGCCGTGGAGAAACGGCCTTGTTACAAACATGAGGGGTGATTCCAAAACTCGTGTCGAAGCTACTGACGCGAGGCATAATTCTAAAATTTATGTCGATGCTTCAGACACAAATGCCACTCAGGCGTACGTGGCGCCTGAAAACCATGAATCAAAGTATGTTGATGCAAAAGTAAGCACGTGTGCACCAGCCATGTTACGTTGTCTAGTAATAGATGAAGACGTGATGTCTAAAGTCCACGAAGAGGCAAAGCATACATGCGATGTGTCGCTGAGCAGAACATGCAAGCTAGGTGGTGACGGAGCTTGTTCCCATGAAGCGAGTTCTACGAGCGCTCGATCGGGAAGTTCTGGAGGCAGCTGTTACACCATTGAAGCAGACACGCCGAAAGGAGATGGCCTACCCAGCCAACCGAGTTGCTCAGAAGTGGACACACGGCCTGGTGGCCAGGCCAGCTCACAAGTGGCGTGTGACACATTTAAAGAGGCAACAACAATTGTTGGGCGCTCCCCATGTGATGGTGATAAGTATGCACCAGAAAACCTAGCTGGACATGGCGAGCTGCCACTGGAAGGTGGCTCGTTCAGTGGAGGTCTAGGAGAGATCGTGTGTGCAGTTTTGCCATGCACGCACACTGCAACAAGAAGAGACAGGAACCGCGAGGTAATGCCAGTGCCTGTGGAAAAGGAAGAAAGGACACTGCCATCTACATCCGTGTTGCTTCAAGCGGAGCTACGTCAGTATCTGGAGAAAATTGTTCAGACAGTTGACCCGCTGAAAATGAAAGGGAGTAGGCGAAGGTGTCTAGCAAGTGACGAGGAACCGGCAGATTTTGAGGGTGCAAATACGAAGGACTGTTGGCGTCATGTTATGGAAGAAAAGTTAGGATCGATCCACGACAACAATGCATATGAGTTTGTGGATCTTTCCAACAATGAAAAAGTCATGGATCTCAAGTGGGAATTTCAGATCAAGCAAGATGGCGAAGAAAATTGTGTGAAGCACAAACCAAAGCTAGTGGCCAAAGAGTACGTCCATGATGATGGTGTGGACTTTGAAGAAGTGTTTGTTCCCATTGCACAGATGGAATCGGTGAGATTAATCATCGCTCTCGCGGCTCAAGAACCGTGGAAGATACATCACATGAATGTAAAATCCACATTTTTGAACAGTGAGATAGAAGGAGATGTGTATGTGAATCAAGCACCAAGCTTCATCAAAGAGGGAGAAAGACACGAGGTATTGAAGCTACACAAAATCTTGTATGGGCGATGGAAGGACTTTCGAGCGTGGAACATCAAACTTGATCGGACTTTGATTTCTCTTGGATTTGAGAAAGCCCCACTCGAGCATGCAATGTACAAGAGAGGTGGAGGAAGGGATCGTCTACTAGTTGGCATCTATGATGACGATCTATTGATTCCTGGAGAAGATGAAGATGTGATTGCAAAGTTCAAGCTAAAAATGAAGGAGCTTTTCATGATGGACACTAGTAGAAAACAGGGCTATCGTTCGGCCCTGGCCAGCCCATTAGTCCCGGTTATTCAAGAACCGGGACCAATGGGGGGTATTAGACCCGGTTCGTGAGCCCAGGGGGCCGGCCGAGGCCTCGTGGGCATTGGTCCCGGTTCGTGTAGAACCATTTGTCCCGGTTCGAGCCACGAATCGGGACCAATGGTCCTCGCTGCTGGCCCACAACCATTGATCCCGGTTCGTGGCATGAACCGGGACAGAAGGGGTGGTTTTAGTCCCGGTTCATGCCACGAACCGGTACAAATAAGTTGCCTATATATACCCATCGCCGCGGCAGAGCACTCTGTTTTTTCTGGCCGGCGAGGGGAGGGCATTTTGGTGCTCTAGCTCACCTCCTATGCACATGAGGTGTTCGATGAAATGCTCGAGCCACACTAGTTAAGCTTTCTCCTCTCGAAGCTCGACCTAGGAGCTTCATTTTTCCCAAGATTTGTCTAGATTTAGGGGTCCATCATGCCCCGTCCCTGTTTTCACCGCCTTTGATCGCCCGTGCCGATCTCGTCGCCGGCACCAGCGTGGTGAGCCTCTTGTTCTTATCTTCTTTATGATACTTGTCTGATTTTCTTACTTTAGATAGATATTTGTCTGATTTTCTTAATTTTGACACACATAATTATATGTAATGCACGCAGATGAACCGGCAATGGATGTATGGTGACAGACACACCTCCGAGTACATTAAGGGCGTGCATATTTTTCTCCAAGTGGCTGAGGCAAACAAGCAGAATGGTTTTATGTGTTGTCCATACAGTAAATGTGGGAATATGAAGTCTTACTCTGATCGGAAAATCCTTCACACCCACCTGCTTTACAAGGGTTTCATGCCACACTATAATGTTTGGACGAGGCACGGAGAAATAGGGGTTATGATTGAAGACGGCGAAGAAGAAGAGGACGATGACAACTATGTGCCCCCTGAATACGGTGATGCTGCAACGGGGGGAGCTGCTGAAGATCAAGAGGAACCAGACGATGTGCCCGATGATGCTGCAACGGGGGAAGCTGCTGAAGATCAAGAGAAACGAGACGATGTGCCCGATGATGATCTCTGCCGGGTCATTGTCCATGCAAGGACGCAATGCGAAAGTCAAAAGGAGAAGCTGAAGTTCGATCGCATGTTAGAGGATCACAAAAAAAAAGTTGTACCCCAATTGTGAAGATGGCAACACAAAGATGGGTACCGTACTGGAATTGCTGCACTGGAAGGCAGAGAATGCTATGCCTAACTAAGGATTTGAGAAGCTACTGAAAATATTGAAGAAGAAACTTCCAAAGGATAATGAATTGCCCGACAGTACGTACGCAGCAAAGAAGGTCGTATGCCCTCTAGGATTGGAGGTGCAGAAGATACATGCATGCCCTAATGACTGCATCCTCTACCGCGGTGCATACGAGGATTTGAACGCATGCCCGGTACGCGGTGCATTGCGGTATAAGATCAGATGAGATGACCCTGGTGATGTTGACGGCGAGCCCCGCAGGAAGAGAGTTCCTGCGAAGGTGATGTGGTATGCTCCTATAATACCACGATTGAAACGACTGTTCAGAAACAAAGAGCATGCCAAGTTGATGGGATGGCACAGTGAGGACCGTAAGAAAGACGGGAAGTTGGGAGCACCCGCTGATGGGTCGCAGTGGAGAAAAATCGAGAGAGAGTACTGGGCTGAGTTTGCACGTGACCCAAGGAACGTATGGTTTGGTTTAAGCGTGGATGGCATTAATCCTTTCGGGGAGCAGAGCAGCAATCACAGCACCTGGCCCATGACTCTATGTATGTATAACCTTCCTCCTTGGATGTGCATGAAGCGGAAGTTCATTATGATGCCAGTTCTCATCCAAGGCCCTAAGCAACCCGGCAACGACATTGATGTGTACCTAAGGCCATTAGTTGAAGAACTTTTACAGCTGCGGAATGGAAACGGTGTACGTGCGTGGGATGAGCACAAACAGGAGGAATTTAACCTGCACGCATTGCTGTTTGTAACCATCAACGATTGGCCCGCTCTCAGTAACCTTTCGGGACAGACAAACAAGGGATACCACGCATGCACGCACTGTTTAGTTGACACCGAAAGTATATACCTGGGAAGCTGCAGGAAGAATGTGTACCTGGGCCATCGTTGATTTCTTCTGACCAACCATCAATGTCGAAAGAAAGGCAAACATTTCAAAGGCGAGGCAGATCACCGGAAGAAGCCCGCCATGCGTAGCGGTGATCACGTACTTGCTATGGTCAATGATTTACACGTAATCTTTGGAAAGGGTCCCGGCGGACTAGCTGTTCCGAGTGATGCTGGGGGACACGCACCCATGTGGAAGAAGAAATCTATATTTTGGGACCTACCCTACTAGAAAGACCTAGAGGTCCGCTCTTCGATAGACGTGATGCACGTGACGAAGAACCTTTGCGTCAACCTGCTAGGCTTCTTGGGCGTGTATGGGAAGACAAAAGTTACAGTTGAGGCATGGGAGGACCTGCAACGTTTGCACGAAAAAGACGGCATGCCTCCAAAGCAGTATGAAGGTCCTGCCAGCTACGCTCTTACCAAAGAAGAGAAGGAAATCTTCTTTGAATGCCTGCTTAGTATGAAGGTCCCGACTGGCTTCTCGTCGAATATAAGGAAATAATAAATATGGAAGAGAAAAAGTTTCAGAACCTAAAGTCTCATGACTGCCACGTGATTATGACGCAACTGCTTCCGGTTGCATTGAGGGGGCTTCTACCGGAAAATGTCCGATTAGCCATTGTGAAGCTATGTGCATTCCTCAATGCAATCTCTCAAAAGGTGATCGATCCAGAAATCATACCAAGGCTAAGGAGTGATGTGGTGCAATGTCTTGTCAGTTTCGAGTTGGTGTTCCCACCATCCTTCTTCAATATCATGACGCATGTCCTAGTTCATCTAGTTGACGAGATTGTCATTCTGGGCCCCGTATTTCTACACAATATGTACCCCTTTGAGAGGTTCATGTGAGTCCTAAAGAAATATGTCCGTAACCGCGCTAGGCCAGAAGGAAGCATCTCCATGGGCCATCAAACAGAGGATGTCATTGGGTTTTGTGTTGACTTCATTCCTGGCCTTAAGAAGATAGGTCTCCCTAAATCGCGGTATGAGGGGAGACTGACTGGAAAAGGCACGCTTGGAGGGGAGACAATAATATGCAGGGACGGATATTCTTGGTCTGAAGCACACTGCACAGTTCTATAGAACTCTACCTTGGTGACCCCTTATGTCGATGAACACAAGAACAGTCTGCGCTCCAAACACCCGGAGCAGTGCGACGACTGGATTACATGTGAACACATTAGGACTTTCGGCAGTTGGTTGGAAACACGTCTCAGAGATGAAAACACTGTTTGTGATGAGCTGTACTCGTTGTCAGGGGACCATCTTCGACTGTTACGATTTGGAAAGGATATGAGATAAATGGGAATACATTTTACACGATCGCCCAAGATCAAAAGAGCACCAACCAAAATAGCGGTGTCCGCTTTGATGCAGCCACCGAGAGGGGAAAGGACACATATTATGGTTACATAGTGGACATATGGGAACTTGACTACGGAGTAGATTTTAAGGTCCCTTTGTTTAAGTGCAAATGGGTCAATCTGTCAGGAGGCGGGGTACAGGTAGACCCACAGTACGGAATGACAACCGTGGATCTGAACAATCTTGGGTACACTGACGAACCGTTCGTCCTAGCCAATGATGTGGCACAGGTTATCTATGTGAAGGACATGTCTACCAAACCGAGAAAAAGAAAAAAAAAAAAAGAAGCGAATACATCATACGATGAGCCACAGCGCCACATAGTTCTTTCAGGAAAAAGGGACATCGTGGGAGTGGAGGGCAAGACAGACATGTCCGAAGATTATGAAAAGTTTCATGAAATTCCTCCCCTCAAAGTCAAGGCTGACCCAAGCATCCTGATAAATGATGAAGATTATCCACGGTTACGGCGCAATAAGTAAAGGACACAAGCGAAGAAAAAGCGAAGTAAAGGACCCAAGCATCCATGCCAACTTTCAACCTTTTTATAGTTCATTTTAAATGTATGTTGTAACAGACAGGTGAGCACTGCGCTTCTCCCTTCATCGTCTCTACACTCAGGGTTTATAAACCGCTGCGAGTGCCTCTCGCTTGGCGAGGTGGGACTAAAAAACAGCTGCAGAAATAATCAACTAAAAAACTCTTTTACCGGTTCATGCCACGAACCGGTACTAAAAGGTGCTCGTGGCGCCCGGCCTTAAAATCTGCATCAAATAAAATGCCTTTTACCGGTTCATGCCACGAACCGGTACTAAATTTTGTTCAAAACATTAAAAGCAAAAAGAATTATCATAGAAGAAAATAAATAAGTAATTAGAATTTTGTTACAAACTTTAATAGCAAAAAGAATTATCGTAAAAGAAAATAAATAAGTAATTAGAAACAAAAAAGAAAGCAAAAAAAACTGGGAAAAAATTAAAATAAAGGAATCAACTAAAAAGCTTTTATAAACCTCTATTATTATTGAAACTAAAATTATATAGAATTTTGTTACAAACTTTAATAGCAAAAAGAATTATCATAAAAGAAAATAAATAAGTAATTAGAAACAATATAAATAAAAAATAAGTATTTTGTTGTAAGTAGAAACAAAACAAAATAAGCTAACTAGCACTTTGAATTTAAGTAGAAACAAAACAAAAAACAAAACAAAAATAATGGAAAAAAATAAAAAAAATAGATTCGAATTTAGAGAGAAATTCAACCTAAATTCAAAGTGCTAGTTAGCCTAACTAGCTCTTTGAATTTAAAGTTCTAGTTAGCCAAACTAGCTGTTTGAATTTAGGCTGAATTTTGTCTCTAAATTCGTACCGCTTGACATTGCAGCCGCGACAGAGCTTATAAACAGGCTCGGCATCCCTTTGCTTGACGAGGTGGGACTAAACATCCAACCGCAATGCGGCTGTGGCAGGCACATGCCTTTAGTCCCGGTTGGTGGCTCCAACCGAGACCAAAGGCCCCTCTTTAGTCCCGGTTGGTGGCACCAACCGGGACCAAAGGCCTCTGCTTCCCGCCCTTTGGGCTGCCGAAAAGAAGCCTTTGGTACCGGTTGGTGCCACCAACCGAGACCAATGTAACCCTTTAGTCCCGGTTGGTGCCACGAACCGGGACCAATGCTTCTGCTATATAAGCCAACATTTTGGAAATTTTCATATTTGACGGCGCCGCGAGCTCATCCACGCCCGACGGCGCCGCGAGCTCATCCACGGCGCCGCGAGGCTGCCCCGTCGCCGTCGCCCGTCGCCCTCCGCCCCCCAAGCCCACGCCCCCGTCGCCGTCGCCCTCCGCCCCCCGCCGCCGTCGTCGTCGCCCTCCGCCGCCCCCGAGCCGTCGCCCGTCACCGTCGCCCTCCGCCCCCCACCGCCGTCGTCGTCGCCCTCGCCACCCACGCCGTCGCCCCGGCCGCCCCCAATGTGAGCCGTCGCCGCCATGGCTCTGTTTTTTTTTATTTATCGTTTTTAATTTTTGATTTGTAACATTTGATTTCTATATACATATATAGTTGTAGAATGCTCATTTCATGCATGTATATTTGCATTTTTCATATATGTATTTTTGCAGAGACCGGGGGTCTTAACCTCCTTTTCAAACAAAAATATAGCCATATGACCAACGTCTCATGGGTAGCGTGAGTCGTTGCCTTCTTTGTGTGCGATATTTGGCACAAATATGGCCTCAAATCAAAAAAGGTTCAACAAGAAAGTTGTTTGTATCACCCATATATATAAATTTGAAAATGGGCGCACCTCCATCCGAGATCATATGTGGACTGTGGTACCAAAAAATGAAATTGTTGTCTCAACCATACTTAAATCCGAGTTCGGTTAATTTTTAAAGAATGTTTAAAGGATTTGGAATACTTCCATTTTATGGGAAGTCCAGCAACATCATAAATAGATGTGAGGTCACGGTGCATTGAACAACACATAGCAAAATATTCAATCAACCACTTTTTACATTTATATACCTTTTTATCTCTCCCTTATTTATATGCTTTCACGTTCTTCATTGTTCGTCATTCTTGCTATGAATAGATCATCATCATGTGTTTTTGTTATCCGATATACCCAACCACTTTGTGTAGTGACCAATAATTCATATGGTGTTTCTAGATTGTTCAGTGAATATACTCTATCAACCATCCCTAGTTTTCTCATTCATGCATCTAATTACATGCAAAGGACGACTCAAACTAATATCCACTAGTCAACAACCCGTGCATTTGCACGGGCTAGTTTTAATGCATGGTTACTTAGCAATGGTCTCGTGAAAGTATATTGATTTTGGAAATAGTGGTTAGTCTTATACTTGTTAGATTTTTTTGTTATGTGTGTAGTTCCTTCAAAACAAATGTGAAAACCAAAGTGCTAATTTTTGTGGGTATCTTAAAACGGAAATCAAATGCTTTATAATTTTAACATTTAAATGAAATATAATAAAGCATAGAATGGTTTCATTCAATGTATTGATTTTGTTATTTTTTTAGTTCATTTTACGATGCCTATCTCACATCCTCGTCGTCGACTCGGCGGAGGACACCTGCTTGATCAGACGGGCCATGTCCGGGACTGGGCTCCGTCCGGCTGGTATTGGGAGGTGCTACCTTCCGAGGAACGTACATTGGTGAGGAGGCAGCCCGTTGTTGACCCGATCTTTGTTTGGTGGCGGTCGCGTGGGCCAGTGACGGTGCCGAGGCTTCTGGACACCGCGGAGGTGGTACGTCACCGTGTCAGCGAGGAGGACGAGCACGTCCGTCGCTACATGGTTGCATTGGAGGGCAGGTTCGACAATACCTGGTAGGTTCTTCAGGGATCTCACTGGAGCTATGATCCTGTGATGATTCCTTCTCTTTGGGTGTCCACCGCCCGCGACGATACCCGTCGGGCGCTACAGTTCTAGCTGTATTAATGATGCTTTATGTATGATAGTATTCGAGGAGTATTAATTAGTGATAATATTTGACGATGTATGGACACAAGAGATCGATGATGTAGTCTTGCTTATAATTGAATGCATGCTAATTTAAATACTACTTTATTTTACGATTTGTTTTTGCTTATTGAACGTTCAAATTGGAAAAGTACTCCTACTTTGAATGCTAAAATTAGAGAGCACTATGCAGAAATCTAGGAGCCCCCCTCCATCATCCGCGCCGCCGTCCCCGTCACCGACCCCCCTCCGACCTCGAGTCAGGGTCTATATTGTTTTATGCTATTTTACCTTAAATAAGGTATTTAATTAGGTCCTCCCTAATACTAATTATCATGTTGCTGTAACGTTGTATGACAATGTTGTAAAGGGTAGTAATTGGTCTCTTCTGCTGCTTTTCAGAGATGGAGTTCTTCACGGTTATACTTGAGAAATCCTCCAGGCTGGTGCTGCCGCATAATTTTGTGAAGATGTTGGATGGCCATTGGCCACAGAACATGAAGCCGAGGCAGGCCGGCAACGGGCTTCGCAAGCTGTAGGACGTGGAGGTGGTGTTCAACGCCGATGGCCGCATGTACCTAGATCGTGGCTGGAAGCAGTTCATCCGTGCCTACGACCTGGGGATCGGGTACTTTCTTGTCTTCAGGTACGACGGCAACGCCACGTTCGCCGTGAAGGTGTTCGACACGACTATGTGTCGAAGGCGCTACCAGGACGACGACGATGCCGGTACGCTCTGTCTCTTCTTCCTCTCCATTAGGCTATCTCTCACACCCATTTTTAAAAAACTTTTTTGCATTTGGCAAGGCAATGGGAGCAGGAGCAGCGAGTACTGCGACAGGTGCTATGTCTACGGCAGCAGCGACTCTGGCAGCAAAAGTAGCAGCGACTCTGGCGACAGCAAAAGTAGCAGCGACGATGGCCTTGCGGTGGATGTCCCACATCTGGGCGACAGGGCCATGCCAATTGTGGTAGAGGAGTACATCCCACAGCCTGGCCTAGGGCTTCGCCGCTCTAAGCGCATCAAGATGATGAAGGAGAAGGTGAAGAAGCAGGAGTGAATATCTTAAGAACCTGATGGCTTTAATCTTTATAGTATAAACCTTTTAAGTACGATAGTGTTGAACTGCTACTGCACTTTTAAGTATGATGATGGTGTGCCTGATGAAATTTTCTGCATGCTCATGGATGCTCCTTGTTATTATGATGTATGATGATGCATGATTAGTAGGACTTGTTATTATATATGATGATGTATGATGCGAGCATGAAGAGTTATTATATATCGGCGAATGAAATAAACATAGCAGTAGCGTTGGTAAACCAAGCACGAAGATAAGAGAGGACACTTCTCTCTATTAGCTAGCTAATAACAACCTAAATTAACCCCCAAAACCCCTAAACTAGCCACTTTAAAAAAAACCTCAGCTGCAGCGAGTTTCTGACGCGTGGATGCCTTTTGGTCCCGGTTTATGTCACCAACCGTGACCAAAGACCCCCTGCCTGGGCTGCCCGCAACGGGTGGATGCCCATCTGTCCCGATTCGTGTAAGAACCGGGAATAAAGGGGGAGGCATTAGTAACGACCTATTAGTCCCGGTTCAAGAACTGGGACTAATGGCCCTTACGAACCGGGACAAATGCCCTGTTTTCTACTAGTGGGATGATCTAGGTTTTTTGAGTTGCTACCTCGGACCAGAGGTACATCAAAAGCCGGAAGGAATCACACTATGCGAGGAGGCATACACAAACTGTGGCATGAAAGATTGCAATCCAATTGATGCTTCGATGGAACCTCGTCTTGAGTTGAGCAAGAAGGAGATGGTGAAACTACTCGGCTACAGTGATAGTGACAAGGAAGGAATTGTTGACGGCCATAAAAGTACCTTGGACGTGGCATATTTCTTTGCTGGAAGCATAGTAAGCTGGCTATCACGAAAGCGAAAGATGATGACATCAATTCCAAATGAAGAAGAGTGTCAAGGTGTGTGGCTAGGAAGGCTACACGGTGATCTCATGAATCGAGATCTGGAACAAGTGATGCTCAGTGTTGACAGCGAGTCTATATTTTTTTTACACGAGGATCTTTTTCTACACGAGGATTCAGTGCGGCATGACAGGAGCAAACACATTGATACGATGTATCAGTACATGAAAGATTGCGTGGAAGAAGAGAAGACGGAGGTCAACAACAATTGCACCGATGATCAGTTGGTGGACATCCTAACCAAGGTTTTGGATCAAGAGAAGTTCTTGGAGATGCGAAGAAGGATTGGTGTCGAACTGTAACGTAACGACGTCGTGTTTAGGGGGGTGATTGTTGGAATTAAACACGGTCTTCTGGTCTCCTGGTACGGCTCGGATCAGGATAAAATCACTGATTAGGACATGTATAGGCTAGCTGATAGTAGTATATATATGCAACCTATCCCTGGTAATCTGAACCAGACCATTGAGAAAAACAATACAAAATATACTCGGCATTTGCTGGGCGTGTTCTCGTGTGCGTTGTCTGACGGGATCGGATCGATCAAGTCAGAAGGCTGGTGTTACATGCGTGTTGCCAGTACGTAATATAAATTAGTTTCACGTATCCATCCACCAGGGTGCTTGCCTGCTTGCTGTACGTGGCTGCTTTATACTGTGGTGCACCTCGACGTAAAAGCACTTCGTCGAGTTCAGTCAGTGGTTCGTCTTTATCGTCGATTGTCACCGTCGTCGGAAAGTATTCGGTGTCTGGGCCAACATCCCAGAAATTCAGTGCAGCAAAAATTTAGAAGAACTGTACAAGCACTTGATTAGCAGAGAAACACAATACACTGAAACCAATTTTTTTTAAACCAATCAACGTATAAGCAGAAATTTTTCAGACATAGACACATAGTAAAACAAGTCTGAATGCTCTAGGCAGCCAATTAGAAAGCCGTACATGAGGGGACAACCAAATGCAGTTCTGAAAATTATCATGCGCATTGCGCTCTTCAGAACGTAAGGGGGTAGTACATCACAGAGTACAAGATTACAAACTAAAGTTTTGCAAAATTTTCACGGTTGATTCAGTACGAATGAAAAACCCATCGTGCAACAAAAGAGAAACTATTTAACTCATGGTGATAACAGAAAGAAGTTCAAAGTATTCAGCAAAAGACATCCATGATTACAATCCAGAAGTATAGTAAAATCTTACATGTATCCGTATAATTTAACAACACAGAAGTCTTGCATGTACCACAATAATTACATCATATACGTATCAAAAGAACTAAACATATGTATCTTTATTTAGAGGTATAAACAAGGCACACGAGATGCTGCTTAAGATTTCCCTCACTCAGGTTAACAGTCCAGAACTCTCATTCTATGGGTTGCAGCGCACACACTGGCTCCTTCAGAACAACAATGCTTATTCTGCACCTGTGTTCCTTGCGAACCTTGCCCACTTCACAACTACAAATACATAGACTTGATCGTACGCCTTGTCTAAGAGCCGAAAGTAAGCAATTCTCCATCTCCTCTTGAACAACAGGGCACAAAACACCATCCAGAGCCCCGCCACAAATCCCAACACAAGACCGAAATAAAAGGACAGTGGCTCAAATTCTTGCTTGCTGCTTCCAAGATCACCATGGATGATGAAAGAATCATTTCCTGGACAATTCTTTTGGACAGGAAGCCCACAGAGTTCACTGTTGCCGATGTACATAAGTGAAGGGTTGTCCGAATTGAGGGTGTCGAGTTGGCGACCAGAGGGTATCCTTCCAGATAAATTGTTGTAGGACAGGTTCAAGGCAGACAAAGATGTCAGGCTTGACAAGCTTGACGGAATTTCACCGGAGAGCTTGTTCTCAGAGAGGTCAAGAGATACTAGTGACTGCATGGCCCCAATCATGTTTGGAATTTCTCCACTCAATTTGTTCGATGATAAATTCAAATTCATCAATGCATGAAGGGAAGTGATGTCTGTAGGGATTTCGCCAGTCAAGGAATTACCTGATAAATCAATGCTCACAAAATATACAAGTGTCCAACCATATACAAGTTGCTGTCCTTTTGTTACTACTGATAATATTTCTCCGAGGTGACCAAACCCCACCTCGAGGGAATTGTCTTCCCCATCACGTACATCATAAGTAGGCATGAATTCCTCTTGTACTATTTTCATAAGTGTTAGGTTTGATAGATGCCCAGGTATTGCACCAGAGAAATTGTTGCATGATAGATCCAAGTACTGAAGATTCCTAAGGCTTGTTATAGTAATTGGAATATTACCAGAAAATGTATTGTGGCTGAGTAGTACAAAACGCAAGTTCCCCAGATTTCCTATCCATGAAGGCAGTCTTCCAGACAACTTGTTCCATGAAAGGTCCAAGAACTTAATAGATGTGTTATTCTGCAGAGACGTTGGCAATTTTCCTGATAAACTGTTGTTACTGAGCAGTAGAAATTCTGTTTCTTGAATGGGAAAACAAAGAGGAAATTCACCCTCCAAAAAATTGTTTGACAAATCCAGATAAACTAGCTGTTGCAATTTGCAAAGAGATTCTGGAATGTACCCACCAATTCTGTTTGAATAGATAACCAATATTTGAAGCCAGGGTGCTTTAAAATCTGATGGTATTACTCCTGAAAAGTTATTCTTGGAGATATCTAAAACAGTGATATTTGTCAGCAACGAAGGTATTGACCCAGTGAGCCGGTTTGAACTTAGGTAGAGTTCCTGCAAAGCCATGCCATCCAGGTGTGCTGGCAAACTGCCACTTATTTGGTTGCTAGACATATTGAGATATGTTGCCTGTGAAAATGTATACCAAAACCAACCAGGAAACTTGTCCTCTAAACCAGTGCTTGAGATGTCAAGATGAGTGATTCCCCGTAGCTGCCGAAGCCAAACTGGAAAGAGAGGACCCATTTGGCAAGATGCAAATATTGCAGTCTGTAGGCTAATAAAGGGAGAATGCCAATCTGAATCCACAACAATCCTTAAACTATTGGAAGACAAGTCTATGCTATATAAACTTTTTAGGTTTGCAAAGTGTTCTTCGGTGATCACACCACTAAGGTTGTTGTTGCTTAGGTCCAGTCCAATCATATTCTTCAGGTAGCCTAATTCATTGGGTACAGTTCCATTGAGGTGATTACTGGAGAGGTCTAGGGTGGTTAAGCTAGTTGAGTGCATAACTTCTGGTGGTATAGGTCCAGTAATTTTGTTGTCTTTGAGAGAAAGGATAGTCAAATGCTTCAGTTTTCCAAGCTCGGCTGGTATACTTCCGGTCAAGTTGTTGCTAAATATGACCAAATAAGTTAGAGCAGTAAGAGCACCAATTTCAGTTGGTACATTCCCGTTGAGCTGATTCATGCTGAGATCAAGGTAAGTTAAACGCACCAAATTACAAAGTCCTAGTGGTATAAGTCCAAAAAGGTTGTTGTTGGACATGTCAAGTATCCTCAAGCTGCTGAATTCCCCTACAACATTTGGCAGGGTCCCAATGAATTTGTTTCCATTGAAATGCAGCTCTTGCAATTTTTCCCGTGCGCATTGCAACCCTTCCATCAACACCACTATATCTCCATTCATAGAATTATCTGAGAGGTCGAGTATTTCCAAATGACAAAGATTTTTAAGATTTCCAGTCTTATTCAGATTGTTGTCAGACAAATCAAGTACCTTGAGTGACGTCATATTTCCTAGCGCGTCTGGAAACTTTCCAAGTAAACGATTCTGACGAAGACTGAGATATTTGAGGCTCGTCACTTTCCAAAACCAACTTGATGCAATTGAGCGGTCCAAATTATTATAAGAAAGATCAAGCTTCTCAAGCTTCGTGAGGTTAAGGTGGGGAAGCGATTGACTTGCAGTATCAAGTGAACAATCAGAAAGATGGATAACCCTTAGAGATGGGATCGTGTTCAATGTACGAGGCCAGACAGCTATCCTTGAGAGATTTATTCCACTCAAGCTAAGGTACTGCAGCAATGGTAACTTTGTTAACCAGGTGATGTCCATTGAGTACATTTCAGAATAATCATCCTGACCAAGGTCAAGATGCTGCAACTTAGACAGGTTGCCAAGCTGAGAAGGAACTCTGCCGGTAAATGGCATGCCAGAGAGATTTAGATATCTCAAGTTCTCCATGGATCCCAAGAACCGAGGAATATGACTACTTGGCCCTAGCAAACAGTTCATGCTAAGATCCAGGTGCTCTAGATGCTTCAAGGAAAGCAGAGAGGGACTTATCTCGCCGACCAATGAATTAGCATCACCGCACGAACCACCGATGTGAAGGTTCGGACTTGTTTTGCGAAGGTGAAGCTTGATGACATGGCCCGTTCGGTTGCTGCAGCTGACGCCCCTCCACCGGCAGCAATCCGGTCCATGCCATGAGGCAAGGACATGAGCTCCGTCATTTGTGATGCCCTTGTGGAAGGAGAGCAAAGCGGCCCTCTCGGCTGGGATGCAGCCTCTGCCATGGCCATGCCGGGGTTGTAGCGCTAGTGCATGAACCGTTTGTGAAGAGGAAGTGATGCCTATGATGATGAGGCTGGTGAAACAGAGAAAGGTTATGTGATGCATCATGCTGGAAGTACAAGCGCTGGGTAGCTGAGGAAGCATGATATGAACTATAGATCTGTATGATATAGGCTGAGTGTTACTAGTATTTAGCTATGTACCAGAGCCACAATAGCAGAGATGTTTGGCCACGGTTCTACGAGCCGCAGGGAGTTCACGGTCAAAGCACGAGTCTGTTCAATCATTCAATCAGGTCTGGTTCATGGAATTTTGTGGCCAGTGTGATGGGACTCACCACCAGCCGCTGGACTAGTTGTGTGCCTGCAAGTGCAATCACACGCTGCTGTCAAAGTCACTACTCAATTATGCGAGGGAGAGGGAGAGAGCAGCGCAGCCAGATACGGCGTCGGTAGGAGAGGGGAGGCAAACTGCCGCGCGCGTCGCCGCATCTGTGAAGGGGAGAAACAGGCGTGGGTGGTGGACGGAAGGAGGAGAGCTGGGCGGCATGGCACGTCTGGTGGAGGGGAGGCACGCGAGCATTGTGTTCGTAACTTGAAATTCTTTTTACGATAGACGTGCAACCTTACCGTCACGGACCTCGGCGGTAGGTTGTTATACCCTACCGTCAAAGGCTTCGGCGATAGCAAAATGATCAGATCCGATTTGTTTCCCCAGCGGGGTTAGATCCGGCTTAACATTCACGAAAAGGTCAAAATAGTAATTTTTACCGCGGGAGGGGGCTTCATCATCACAGAAAAAGAGAACGATGCCACTACAATTTTCGGCACCGATGACAGATGAAACAAACTACTCTAGTACTCAACCGGACGGAATGCACTCTGTAATTTTGAAGTTACAAAGTTTGACCAACGATCCTCAACTGTACAATGTGACGGAAAATGGTGAGGGTTTAAGCCGCCATGACTCTCGTAGTTTTCTCAGTTTGTTGAATTATAACACATACCTTTAGGTCCTTGAAAGAATGAAATTGGCTACAATGGATGATCAATAAATTTAACAAAACAAAACAAAACAAAATGAATACCTGCTTCCAAGACCTTTAATTGTCGAACTTGGAGACTTGAGCCGATCGATTATGCTGTTAGGAAGTATTAGTATTAGTCTAGGAGTCCTTATTAGTCTATGTTTACTTTCCTTTCACCTCAAGTCATGTGTAATATATATATATGTCCCTTGGGTCTTCAATACAGATAAATTGCTTTCCTAACATGGTATTAGAGCTTAGGTTATTTTTTTGCACACGCAACTCGTGCAGATCCAATTTCGCACCGCCACCAATCTCATCTCGGCCGGCCGCTGCCTCCCCTCGAGATGCTGCCATCTTCCTCTGGCCGCCTCGCGCTGCTGCCCCCCCCCCCCCCCCTCACGCGCCCTGCCCTCCTTCCAGATCTCCAGATCGGGCCGCCCCAGTCAAGGCTGCCTCCAGATCGGGCTGGTTCTGCACCCTCCAGAGCCGGATACCGGATTGGCTCGGTCAACGCCGTCATGGCATCTGCTTGGTTCTCGTTAACCGCCCGCCCGACCTCTGCTACGTACCTGGCTGCTTTGTTCAGATTCGCAGGCGTCCCGTCAGCCGTGCTCGCGATCTGGCCGTTGGGCTCGATCTGCTGTCCTCCAGCCGGATCCCGTTGCCGGCCGCCGTCTCTCGTGATCTTCAGTCGGATTCCGTCGCCGGCCGCCGTGTTCCACGCTTCCAGCCGGATCTTGCAACAGATCGCGGTGTCTCGTCTCTAACAAGATTATAGGCAACGGACAAGGATCTAGTACGGGTGTTGTTGCTCTCCTCGTTCGGCTGCTCTACGTACTACAACTAGCGGGTGCTGTTGCCTGATTCCATCTGTACGTGGGCACTTGGTCTGCTGCTGCTAGTCTGCTGTTTTCCGTCATGGTTCTCTTCCACTACTACCGCATCTAGTTTCATATATGCTTTTCAGTTTTTTTCCGCTGCTTTCACCAAATCCGTTGATTATTTTGTGTTTTCTCATGTCATGTGAGTCCACCATACCTTAGTCCGTCAGCTTTTCTTTGGTCCTGATCCTTTCTATACAACTTGTGGCCTATTTGCCCTTGTTGTTTTCTATAGGATTTTCTAGACTTCTCGATCTACGTCCATCGTGCCTTATCCGCCGAGCTTCTTTCGCCGACGGTTGTCGTGGACTATGATTTTCCGCGTAATGCTTTATTCTCTTGATGTGCCATCTTATTTTGACAACCCATCTTCTCTTGATACTTATGTTGTATCTTCAAGTGATGCGGTGTCTTCTTCTGATGTGTCATCTCTTCGGTGTCTTCCTCTTGATGTGCCATCTTCTTTTGACAACCCATCTTCTCTTGATACTTATCTTGTATCTTCAAGTGATGCGGTGTCTACCTCTGGTGTGCCATCTCTTCATTATCCCCTTTGGGTTGACTCGACAGGTTTTGAAGACTCTACATGCTATGACGACACTCCCAAGAAGCGGATTTGGATTATCAATTTTTTTTAGTATTACACTTCTTCAAATGCAATGCTATTGCATACGCTTTGCATTTGAGGGAGGGGGGGGGAGGGGGTGTTAGGAAGTATTAGTATTAGTCTAGGAGTCCTTATTAGTCTATATTTACTTTCTTTGCACCTCAAGTCATGTGTAATATATATATGCCCCTTGGGCCTTTAATAAAGATAAGTTGCTTTCCTAACATATGCACTACTCCACTCTTTATAGATGCCCGTGAGTCCATCTGGGCAATTCCAACAGGAAAGCAACAAAAGTGAAAGCAGCATCAGGGATTACATCATCCGCCATGTAAATCATTCAGCCCAGTTCAGACTACACCCACGGTAAGAGAAGTCCAAAGCATGCACAACTTTATTACAGCCCCTGTTTGCAAAGGAGAAGCTACAGCTATCAAAGTTTTGATATTAGAAAAGACTTTTGCTCTGCATTTCTGCAATATAACAAAACAAACAGTGGAGAGGTCCCAGAAGTGAAAGGATCAGTCTGAAAATTAGACATTCAGTATCCTTTTCTCCCCAGCCAATCTAGCTCCTTGTAGTGTCGCCATAATCTCCGCACGAAGAGGGCCAGCATAGTTGATGAGTTTTCCCCCGCCGCATGCCACAACACTCCCATCTTAACCTTCGATAAACTGCCATCACCCCACAGGGGTGCCAAAGGGGATTCCGTCGCTCACGCTACTCACCATGGGATAGATGTGGGGTTGGACTTTGCAAGCCCAGCAACTGAAACATGAATTGTTTGATCTGAATGTTCATCACCACCACGTACGGCCCTGATGCTGAGAAGCTCGTAACCTGAAGAGAAAAAGTGACATGACAAACCAGCATCTACACATAATGTACCCTACTCTGAGTCTCTGACTGTCTCTTACCGTAGAAACTGTTTCATGATTGTGAATCTGTAACCAGTGCATTACAGTTTACAAACAAGCCTCTGAACATCCCACCTCAGGTGAGAACAATGTTACTTAATTCTCTGCGAAGTACTTTGTACCAAGCATTCGTAATAGATATAAACCACTTACGAATACCAGTTACTCTCTGTTTCTCTCAGAGTTGCTCTGCCTCATTTCCTCCCTGCGGCCAGGCACAAGATTATCAGCCAGAGCAACATTTCATTGCAAAGTAATAAGTACTACCATTACTCAACCAAACACTAAATGTGTTGACTCTTGTTGTATGTACGACAGTAAAATAAATCAAACAAGCCTGGAACTTAAAGCACGTTCAACACCATTTGAAAGATGAATATGATGAAATAACATCCACTTGTAAATTACTTCCTCCGTTTCTAAATATAAGTCTTTTTAAAGGTTTCACTAAAAGACTACATACAGATGTATATAGACACACTTTAGAATATAAATTCACTCATTTTGCTCCGTATGTAGTCCCTTAGTGGAATCTTTAAAAGGACTTATATTTACGAACGGAGGGAGTACTAAAAACACCAGCATTTTAGAATCATACTTGTTGTTGAATTGTCAGTTTAGAATCACACTTGATAATCTGCGTGTGTTCATGATATTTCGATGGGATCGATCTGTGAATGAAATCCAACATGATTTTTATTTTGAAAGCAGGATAATCTCTGGTGCTGAAACACTTCCGTGTACACTTCTGATCTCCAAACTAGCAGCACAACCACGCCATGGTGCTTGAAGAATGTATATGTCCTCAATACCAGGAGAGGACATCAACTACTTCTCTTGGCTTCTTGCTGCCCTGCATTCTCTTGAATCTTTGCATCCAATTTTTTTTCCTTGGCTTCTTGATGTACTGCAAACAGCTGCTAGAAGTAACAGAGATCAGAGATGGTAAGTCAATTTAACTGAATAAATGAACAACCTGGGAGAAGGGAAGAGTAGCAACTCATCTCATGGCTAGGAACAGCTGCACATCGGCTCCAAACGACAGCACGGCAGGTCAAAACAGCAGCTTGCGAATGTTCAAGTGGTCATCAGAAGTCCACAAGGAAAAATCACGACAAAACAAGAATAACAAATATCCTATTTCTCTGGCATCTCTCGTAAGCCACAAAAGACATGCAGTCGCAAACACGTCAGTCACAGCACATAACAAAGTGCCAGAGTCTTATATATAATGAAATGAAACATATACATGCATGTTCATGGAAGTTAAACACTAGATGTATGATAACTTAACAGCGTGATGCCTTCACGCAACCACCTGAATCGTCAGTATATCGATGCCACCATTTTGTCTTCGTGTTGTCGAAAGCAACCTTCTCCTCCTACCGCACATAGTCCTTCACGGCTTAGAGCCTACTCTATGACGTTGCACTCCAGCTCGCCTACATGCTCCTAGGCGAGAGTCTTATTAAGCCTTCTTGAACCCGCCCTACTTATTCGACGACAGTTTCATCATTGTAGGATTGGGCGTAATCCACACAGGAGCAGGCCAGTCGGACCAAAGCTGAGGAAACACAAGGCTTTCCCAGCTATTATTATCCAAGCGAAGTACTCCTATATCGCGACGATTATCCTTATGTCCAGTTATGTACTCATTATCGTCAGTAAAATAGACATGATTTTCCTTGAGAGCAGGGCATTCTTTGGTGCTGAGACAGAGTGACTGGTTATGACCAAGAAAAAGCACATGGTCGTGCAAGCAATCAATTTCCACAAGCTTCTTGGCAGCAACATCAACTTCATATATTTTAATTCCCTTGGTGTGCAGTGTAAGTGATGAAGTATCATCAGGATTACCTCTATACACTTTCAATCTCCAAACAAGCAGCAAACCACCCCATGGAGCTTGAAGAATGTATGCTCCCTGAATTTCTAAATCGTCATCATCCACACCCATAATAATGTTCATTGTGACAACAGGCTCACTAAGATCAAAGGTGTGGATTTCTCCCATTAGAGTCGCTGCATACAATAGTCCATCCTTGTAGGTGCAGTCAAAATAATCAGTGTGAGGTGGCAGCCAGGTCCACTTATCGCCCCCTACCCTTGCAAAGGATAGCTGACCAAACGGCATGTGGATGAGCACCAGCTCCCTGTGGGTGTATCATAAAACACAAGAGCCTTCTGGTGGAAGCCTTCCCGCAGGGCAGCTGGAGCGATTATCTTTGGAGGGCAGATAACTTTCTTTGCCGTGTGTTTTGAGTATGCATACTTCTGGACAGCACCCGACTCATCACAAATGGGCTTCACGTGCTGCATGGTGGTCACTGAAGGGAGAGCAATCTGTTGACCAGTGATCGGATTGACGAGGTGCATTTCAGATCTCTCATCGACAGTGACCAGCAAGCCAAGAGAGGACCCGATCAGAAACCTATCGTGGAGAAGTGGCTCCAGGAGAGTTAACCTGTAAACCCTCTTCTCCACGAGGCTGTAGAGGCACACACCATTCTCACTGGAAGATGCAGACGCGTAGAGCAGGCACGGCGTCTGGGGCTGCTTGTGCTTGCCAAGTTTGCGCAGGGAGGTGTATGCAGTGCGCCAAAAGGTGCAGACAGCACCGGCACGCACCAGGTCAGGAATCTCAAGGGTGGCAAAGACACGCATCATGATGTCCTCTGGTACCTCCAGGGGTGTAGTGCCTGCCGTAGCCTCAGTCGGTGATGGTCTTGAGAGTACATGATGCCGTCCACTGAGCCAACGGTCATTCGATGGCAGTTTCGTCACCGTAAGGCTGGGTGTAAGCCACACGGGAGATGGCCAGTTGGACCAAAGCTCAGGAGACACAAGGTCCTCCTTGCTACAATTGTCCAAGTCAGCTACTCCAATATCACGACGGCTACACTTACAGTATTTATTATACTCATCATCGTCAGTAAAGTAGGCATGATTTTCCTTGAGAGCAGGGTAATCTTTGGCACTCAGACAAAGTGGATCGTTGTGCCCAAGAAACAGCAAATGGTCAGGCAAGCAATCGATTTCCACAAGCCTCTCTGTGCCATCATCAACTCTGTGTAATTTGATTTCCGTAGTATGCGGAACATATATTTCAGGGTCAGCATCTTCAGCAGGATCCTCGAACTCTTTAAATCTTGAAACAAGCAGCAGACCACCCCATGGGGCCTCAACAATGTATATGACACGGGGATGAAAATCCCTGTCGACCTCCCTAATAATCTTCATTGTAACAGCAGAACCACCAAGATCGAAAGCATGGATTTCTCCCTTTATATCCACCGCGTACAACAACCCATCCTTGTAGGCGCAGTCCTGATAGCGATGGTGTGGTGGCAGCAAGGTCCACTTATCATCCCCTACTCTTGCAAACGAGAGGTGATTGTATGGCTCGTGGATGAGCGCAACGATGTAGCTTCCTGTGGATGTATCATCACGAAACACAAACGCCTTGATCTGGAGTTTTTCTCGCAGCTTACAGCAAGCGACGATCGATGGCGCGAAAAAAGCCCGTCTTGCAGAGTGACTTGGGTATTCATACTCTGAAGACGGTCATCAGGAGTTCCTCCGGTAGCTCCGGCGGCACGCCCTCCATCCGTGAACTGGGAGGGAGAGAGACCTAGCAGCTTAGGTGAGATTCTGAAAGGCGTGAGAGCCAGGGGAAAGGAAGAGGAACTCACTGGAGGCGGAGGCTGCCGGCGCGAGAAGAATGGGTGGGGCTTGGGGAGGAGGAGCCCTGCCGCCGAGCGCCGCCGGCGCATCCCACGAGCGGCGTGTCCCGGGGCGGCGATTCGATCCGTCCATGCTCCTGGTCGGCGAAGGGTAGCGGTGGTGATGCGGGAGCCATCTGAAGGCTTTGCGCTTCCTACCCTGCGGCGGTGGCGGCGGCGGCGGCCGTGAGAGCTGGATATTTGGGGATCGGAGAACAGTTTTGTTTTTTTTTCTTTATCCACTTCTCAAAATTGTATGATATGTAGTCTACTTCTTTTTTTTTTCTTTTTATAATATGCTCTCATTGATACCATAAAGATCAAATTAAAATACAAATTACGTAAAGACTGACATGATAAAACTGAAAAGATAGAAGAACACTTTAAGTTTAGAGCGATGCTCTGCGCCGGCGCGCGCGGGTCGCCCGACCCGCCAGCAGTAGGCGGGCCGCACCGTTAGATCTCTATACAAATTTTTTTCTCGATGCAATAAATTTTGTACATAATGTAGCAATTTTCGTCAACGGTTGTAACAAAAAAAAAATATTGCAAAAAGTATATCTACGTGATCGTAGCAAAAAATCGAAGTTGATGGTGCGTGGTAGCAAAAGTCAAACGCCGGTTGTAGCAAATATCTACGTGAACGTGTATGCAACTTTTTTAGTCAACGGTTGCAGCAAAAAATGATGCCAGTTGTAGCAAAAGTCAAAACGCCGGTTGTAGCAAAAATCCAACGAACTCGAGTTGCAACCAAACGTGGATGTAGCTTTTTAAATAACAGATTGTAGCAAAATATAAAGCGTTTATATCAAATTTACACATGGTTGCAGCAAATCTGACAAAACAATGCTGCATGCACCTGGCCAGCGAGGCGCGCGGCCCACGTGCGACCGGCCGAACGATTCGGCCTGCGCGCCGGGTGGAAGCGTTTACCTTAAGTTTAACACCAACTTTGTCACCTGCCTTCGACACCACAACTACAGCCATCGAATAAAAGAATGACGAATCATCTCTCCACCCGAGCTCGATGCGGCTCCATCGCTGATATGCAGCTTAGCGGCTCCACAAGGTGGCTCACCAAAAGTAAAGTTCTTGCCGTTAAACGAATCGGATCGAGGCAATACCCCAGACACGTCATCAAACTTCATATCTTGCACCCACCACGACTAAGACGTCAAAGGAGAAAACCATACCTGCCATCCACGAACCATGAACCAGCACACATTCCGACTTCTAGATGTCGCCGATGCAAACCACAATCTTCATCCACTCTTGGACTACCTCCCAAGCTTCACGTCGACGCTGGAGCAAACGTCGTCGCAACGGCGGAGCCCGAGGACACAAGTCCATCACGAGGATGTTGTCGCTGTCACGTCATCCTCGCTTGAACAGTCTGGTTTCCAAATCCATCCCCAACAATAGGACCAATGGGCTCGTCAGGGAAGGATCCGAATAATCTTTATTCAACATTGTCATCGCTGTTGCCGAAGCCAAAACGACGAACAACCTAAAAATCTAGACTACGAAGACTAAAAACGATCCACACGCGTGGATCCGATGACCCCCCTCACCACCAGCGACCGAGGTCATCAGCGGAGGAGAGTCGTCTGAGGACAGCGCTGGAAGATTGTCCTCTTCTGATGGTGGCGGCTAGGGCTCCAGCGGTCAAGGAAGAGAGAGAGGATCCTTCGGCAAGATTTGTTGAGATGAAGGAAAAGTAGGAATAGGAGTCCAAGGATAGCTCCGTCGTGTACTTCTTCTTCTATCTTAGTTTTTTTAACCAAAAATAACTTAAGTCTCGATGCATTGACACGTCGGCTGCCAAGTTTAGTTGGCATGCACGACAATTTCAGTATTTAGTTTGGGATTTGACCATGAATCAAGTTTAGTATGGCAATTTTCGATAAAAAAATACACTGAAAATTTATCACGTTTGTCAATTAAAATTGTCATCCTCATGTCACTAAAATTGTCATAAAAACATTTGATTTGCCATGGTTGAATTCCGAAGCGTTCGAGTGTTATCGGGTCCTTGACAAGAAAGAAGGGTCTGTACAAGTTCTAAGTACGACAACACTTAAAATTACAACACGATCCCTCTAATCGCTGGACACGGCAACGGCAAAAGCAAAACGATCAGACCTGTCACACGCCCATCGTCTTCCATCGTTAGGCTCATGTCAATGTGTCAAGTAAGCAAGGCAAGCTAGGTTTATCTTTATCAAAGATCATTGTGTTATGATGCTTTCCATGCATCATGTCACCCACATTATAGTCAGAGATGTGCCATTTCCGGATCAGACAAAACGATAACTTTGTTGGCCTCGGTCCATGAAACTGTGCCAAGGAACGGGTGGCCATGTTGTCGACCAGATCCAAGAGAGCGCACAATAGCACACCGTGCATGATAACGAGCCGACGGTGAAGCGACTTCCCGGTTCAGTCTTTCGGAAGTATTCATAGAAAAAGGATGTGTGTGTGCGTTTATAGGGGTGAATGTATACGCATGTATTTGAACGTTTACGTCTGTACTGTGTTAAAAAAAATCTCATACGATTGACCGCAGAGCACACAAGGAGGTGCATACTGAAGGCCCAGGCGCACAAGTCGTTAAATGAGTTAACAACGATCTTGGCAAGCTAGCTAAATGAAGAACTTTACTCGAGCTCGAACCTATCGCTCCTTTCGAGTGTGTCATGACATCTTTCTAGCTAAATGAAGAACTTTACTCGAGCTCGAACCTATCGCTCCTTTTGAGTGTGTCATGACATCTTTTCAAATTGTAGTCGTGCATTATCCAATGCTAAAGGGTGACGTCTAGCATTGTGAAAAGTTGCACCCTACGTACCCTCGGGCAGACCTCAAATTATTGCCATTAGGCCAAAGGACTCAAAGATACCCCAAATGTAGGAGATGATCCATCGATGGATGGCCAAGGCCTGTGTAACATCCCGATGGATGGCCAAAGGACTCTAGAATTCTTTTGCCTATATATTGTTTGTGCACCTTGTGCATCGACATCATAAGGCATTAAATAAATAATTAATTCCATTTTTTTATTTCACCATTTTGTAAAAGATAGTGAATAAGTAAACCCACCTCTCCATCCATTTCGATGTTGTGCACACTCATCCTCGAACCATTGGCACGACCTTGTTGTGATATTTGGGGGCTACCCAAATTATTATGCAACGCATGCGTAAGTTTAGCTCTCAAGCATAATGTAAACCTCATTTGTGTAATAAATGTAGATATTTTCTAAATAACTATTAATTGGTCTTTAGATGGGTTAAAATAGTTTATATGTTCTTGTTATATTAAGGCACTATAGCCGGTTAGTCAAACAAATAAAATTTCCAAATAAAACTTGTGTAGTGGGCTGGTCTATACCTTCTCTCCTCTCAACCCAACCCATCTAAACCCCCTCTAAATATAGCCTCAAAACTATAAAGGCATGTCACCCCTTTCATTTATGGACCAAACACTAAACATCACCCTCCCTTTTCGCGCCAACGACCACCTATGTCGCCGCTCCACCGATCTCCGCTGTCGTCCCAAGAACTGCTCCATCGCTCTCAAACGCCAACTGAGCCACCAATGTCATATCTAGGATCGGATCTACAATGGTGTCAAAAGTGTGGCCCGCAAAGGGCCCAAAAATCTGGAGGGCCCCAATTTTTTACTAAATGTTACATGGCCTCGTGGCATTGGAGTGGGTTGTAGACCTGGAGTCTGGCTACGAGTCGATCGATCAAGCGCACTCCTCGTGGGCAATCCTGAACGGACGCCTCCAGCCGCGCTAGCTGGGCTCGGCCCGTTTCACTCGCTTCCCGTCCAGCGAAAAAAGATGCAACAGCAAGTAATCGAACCGGGGAACTCCCAATTCGTAGCGTACTGTCGAAACCGTTTCACCTGAGGAACTTGATGTGCTAATGCAGGCAGGTTCTTTTTATCATCTTCTCTTTCGTCTTTACTATTTTGTGTTTTTCTGTTTTTTTTCATTTTTTCTGTTTTCTGTTTTCCGTTTTCGTTTTTCGGGTTTCTTTATTATTTTTCCCTCTTACTCCTTCGATGATTTTTTCAAATTTGATGATTTTTATTCAATCCATCCACATTTTTATTAATTTATGAATATTTTTTCAAATTTTATAAACTTTTTTTCAAATGAAGAACTGTTTTCAAAATTTTGAACTTTTTTAATTTGATGATTTTTTCCAAACTCGATGAACTTTTTTATAAAATCGGTGAACTATTTTTCAAATTCGATGAACTTTTTCCCAAAGTGGGTGAAGTTTTTTCAAATTTGATGAATCTTTTCAAAATCGGTGAACTTTTTTTCAAATTCGATGAACTTTTTCCCTAAGTGGGTGAACTTTGTTTCAAATTTGATGATTTTTTGCAAAAATGGTGAACTGTTTTCAAATTCGATGAACTTTTTCCAAAAGTGGGTGAACTTTTTTTTTCAAATTTGATGAAATTTTCCAAAATCGGTGAACTTTTTTTCAAATTCGATGAACTTTTTACCAAAGTGGGTGATTTTTTTCTCAAATTTGATGAAATTTTCCAAAATCGGTAGACTTTTTTTCAAATTTGATGAACTTTTTCCCAAAGTGGGTGAACTTTGTTTCAAATTTGATGATTTTTTGCAAAAATGGTGAACTGTTTTCAAATTCGATGTTGTGCACACTCATCCTCGAACCATTGGCACGACCTTGTTGTGATATTTGGGGGCTACCCAAATTATTATGCAACGCATGCGTAAGTTTAGCTCTCAAGCATAATGTAAACCTCATTTGTGTAATAAATGTAGATATTTTCTAAATAACTATTAATTGGTCTTTAGATGGGTTAAAATAGTTTATATGTTCTTGTTATATTAAGGCACTATAGCCGGTTAGTCAAACAAATAAAATTTCCAAATAAAACTTGTGTAGTGGGCTGGTCTATACCTTCTCTCCTCTCAACCCAACCCATCTAAACCCCCTCTAAATATAGCCTCAAAACTATAAAGGCATGTCACCCCTTTCATTTATGGACCAAACACTAAACATCACCCTCCCTTTTCGCGCCGCTCCACCGATCTCCGCTGTCGTCCCAAGAACTGCTCCATCGCTCTCAAACGCCAACTGAGCCACCAATGTCATATCTAGGATCGGATCTACAATGGTGTCAAAAGTGTGGCCCACAAAGGGCCCAAAAATCTGGAGGGCCCCAATTTTTTACTAAATGTTACATGGCCTCGTGGCATTGGAGTGGGTTGTAGACCTGGAGTCTGGCTACGAGCGATCGATCAAGCGCACTCCTCGTGGGCAATCCTGAACGGACGCCTCCAGCCGCGCTAGCTGGGCTCGGCCCGTTTCACTCGCTTCCCGTCCAGCGAAAAAAGATGCAACAGCAAGTAATCGAACCGGGGAACTCCCAATTCGTAGCGTACTGTCGAAACCGTTTCACATGAGGAACTTGATGTGCTAATGCAGGCAGGTTCTTTTTATCATCTTCTCTTTCGTCTTTACTATTTTGTGTTTTTCTGTTTTTTTTTCATTTTTTCTGTTTTCTGTTTTCTGTTTTCTGTTTTCCGTTTTCGTTTTTCGGGTTTCTTTATTATTTTTCCCTCTTACTCCTTCGATGATTTTTTCAAATTTGATGATTTTTATTCAATCCATCCACATTTTTATTAATTTATGAATATTTTTTCAAATTTTATAAACTTTTTTCAAATGAAGAACTGTTTTCAAAATTTTGAACTTTTTTAATTTGATGATTTTTTCCAAACTCGATGAAATTTTTTATAAAATCGGTGAACTATTTTTCAAATTCGATGAAACTTTTTCCCAAAGTGGGTGAAGTTTTTTTCAAATTTGATGAATCTTTTCAAAATCGGTGAACTTTTTTTCAAATTCGATGAACTTTTTTTCAAATTCGATGAACTTTTTCCCTAAGTGGGTGAACTTTGTTTCAAATTTGATGATTTTTTGCAAAAATGGTGAACTGTTTTCAAATTCGATGAACTTTTTCTAAAAGTGGGTGAACTTTTTTTTTCAAATTTGATGAAATTTTCCAAAATCGGTGAACTTTTTTTCAAATTCGATGAACTTTTTACCAAAGTGGGTGAATTTTTTTTCAAATTTGATGAAATTTTCCAAAATCGGTAGACTTTTTTTCAAATTTGATGAACTTTTTCCCAAAGTGGGTGAACTTTGTTTCAAATTTGATGATTTTTTGCAAAAATGGTGAACTGTTTTCAAATTCGATGTTGTGCACACTCATCCTCGAACCATTGGCACGACCTTGTTGTGATATTTGGGGGCTACCCAAATTATTATGCAACGCATGCGTAAGTTTAGCTCTCAAGCATAATGTAAACCTCATTTGTGTAATAAATGTAGATATTTTCTAAATAACAATTAATTGGTCTTTAGATGGGTTAAAATAGTTTATATGTTCTTGTTATATTAAGGCACTATAGCGAGTTAGTCAAACAAATAAAATTTTCAAATAAAACTTGTGTAGTGGGCTGGTCTATACCTTCTCTCCTCTCAACCCAACCCATCTAAACCCCCTCTAAATATAGCCTCAAAACTATAAAGGCATGTCACCCCTTTCATTTATGGACCAAACACTAAACATCACCCTCCCTTTTCGCGCCAACGACCACCTATGTCGCCGCTCCACCGATCTCCGCTGTCGTCCCAAGAACTGCTCCATCGCTCTCAAACGCCAACTGAGCCACCAATGTCATATCTAGGATTGTATCTACAATGGTGTCAAAAGTGTGGCCCGCAAAGGGCCCAAAAATCTGGAGGGCCCCAATTTTTTACTAAATGTTACATGGCCTCGTGGCATTGGAGTGGGTTGTAGACCTGGAGTCTGGCTACGAGCGATCGATCAAGCGCACTCCTCGTGGGCAATCCTGAACGGACGCCTCCAGCCGCGCTAGCTGGGCTCGGCCCGTTTCACTCGCTTCCCGTCCAGCGAAAAAAGATGCAACAACAAGTAATCGAACCGGGGAACTCCCAATTCGTAGCGTACTGTCGAAACCGTTTCAAATGAGGAACTTGATGTGCTAATGCAGGCAGGTTGTTTTTATCATCTTCTCTTTCGTCTTTACTATTTTGTGTGTTTTTGTTTTTTTTTTCATTTTTTCTGTTTTCTGTTTTCTGTTTTCCGTTTTCGTTTTTCGGGTTTCTTTATTATTTTTCCCTCTTACTCCTTCGATGATTTTTTCAAATTTGATGATTTTTATTCAATCCATCCACATTTTTATTAATTTATGAATATTTTTTCAAATTTTATAAACTTTTTTTCAAATGAAGAACTATTTTCAAAATTTTGAACTTTTTTAATTTGATGATTTTTTCCAAACTCGATGAAATTTTTTATAAAATCGGTGAACTATTTTTCAAATTCGATGAAACTTTTTCCCAAAGTGGGTGAAGTTTTTTTCAAATTTGATGAATCTTTTCAAAATCGGTGAACTTTTTTTCAAATTCGATGAACTTTGTCCCTAAGTGGGTGAACTTTGTTTCAAATTTGATGATTTTTTGCAAAAATGGTGAACTGTTTTCAAATTCGATGAACTTTTTCTAAAAGTGGGTGAACTTTTTTTTTCAAATTTGATGAAATTTTCCAAAATCGATGAACTTTTTTTCAAATTCGATGAACTTTTTACCATAGTGGGTGATTTTTTTTTCAAATTTGATGAAATTTTCCAAAATCGGTAGAATTTTTTTCAAATTTGATGAACTTTTTCCCAAAGTGGGTGAACTTTGTTTCAAATTTGATGATTTTTTGCAAAAATGGTGAACTGTTTTCAAATTCGATGTTGTGCACACTCATCCTCGAACCATTGGCACGACTGTTGTGATATTTGGGGGCTACCCAAATTATTATGCAACGCATGCGTAAGTTTAGCTCTCAAGCATAATGTAAACCTCATTTGTGTAATAAATGTAGATATTTTCTAAATAACTATTAATTGGTCTTTAGATGGGTTAAAATAGTTTATATGTTCTTGTTATATTAAGGCACTATAGCGAGTTAGTCAAACAAATAAAATTTTCAAATAAAACTTGTGTAGTGGGCTGGTCTATACCTTCTCTCCTCTCAACCCAACCCATCTAAACCCCCTCTAAATATAGCCTCAAAACTATAAAGGCATGTCACCCCTTTCATTTATGGACCAAACACTAAACATCACCCTCCCTTTTCGCGCCAACGACCACCTATGTCGCCGCTCCACCGATCTCCGCTGTCGTCCCAAGAACTGCTCCATCGCTCTCAAACGCCAACTGAGCCACCAATGTCATATCTAGGATCGGATCTACAATGGTGTCAAAAGTGTGGCCCGCAAAGGGCCCAAAAATCTGGAGGGCCCCAATTTTTTACTAAATGTTACATGGCCTCGTGGCATTGGAGTGGGTTGTAGACCTGGAGTCTGGCTACGAGTCGATCGATCAAGCGCACTCCTCGTGGGCAATCCTGAACGGACGCCTCCAGCCGCGCTAGCTGGGCTCGGCCCGTTTCACTCGCTTCCCGTCCAGCGAAAAAAGATGCAACAGCAAGTAATCGAACCGGGGAACTCCCAATTCGTAGCGTACTGTCGAAACCGTTTCACCTGAGGAACTTGATGTGCTAATGCAGGCAGGTTCTTTTTATCATCTTCTCTTTCGTCTTTACTATTTTGTGTTTTTCTGTTTTTTTTCATTTTTTCTGTTTTCTGTTTTCCGTTTTCGTTTTTCGGGTTTCTTTATTATTTTTCCCTCTTACTCCTTCGATGATTTTTTCAAATTTGATGATTTTTATTCAATCCATCCACATTTTTATTAATTTATGAATATTTTTTCAAATTTTATAAACTTTTTTTCAAATGAAGAACTGTTTTCAAAATTTTGAACTTTTTTAATTTGATGATTTTTTCCAAACTCGATGAACTTTTTTATAAAATCGGTGAACTATTTTTCAAATTCGATGAACTTTTTCCCAAAGTGGGTGAAGTTTTTTCAAATTTGATGAATCTTTTCAAAATCGGTGAACTTTTTTTCAAATTCGATGAACTTTTTCCCTAAGTGGGTGAACTTTGTTTCAAATTTGATGATTTTTTGCAAAAATGGTGAACTGTTTTCAAATTCGATGAACTTTTTCCAAAAGTGGGTGAACTTTTTTTTTCAAATTTGATGAAATTTTCCAAAATCGGTGAACTTTTTTTCAAATTCGATGAACTTTTTACCAAAGTGGGTGATTTTTTTCTCAAATTTGATGAAATTTTCCAAAATCGGTAGACTTTTTTTCAAATTTGATGAACTTTTTCCCAAAGTGGGTGAACTTTGTTTCAAATTTGATGATTTTTTGCAAAAATGGTGAACTGTTTTCAAATTCGATGTTGTGCACACTCATCCTCGAACCATTGGCACGACCTTGTTGTGATATTTGGGGGCTACCCAAATTATTATGCAACGCATGCGTAAGTTTAGCTCTCAAGCATAATGTAAACCTCATTTGTGTAATAAATGTAGATATTTTCTAAATAACTATTAATTGGTCTTTAGATGGGTTAAAATAGTTTATATGTTCTTGTTATATTAAGGCACTATAGCCGGTTAGTCAAACAAATAAAATTTCCAAATAAAACTTGTGTAGTGGGCTGGTCTATACCTTCTCTCCTCTCAACCCAACCCATCTAAACCCCCTCTAAATATAGCCTCAAAACTATAAAGGCATGTCACCCCTTTCATTTATGGACCAAACACTAAACATCACCCTCCCTTTTCGCGCCGCTCCACCGATCTCCGCTGTCGTCCCAAGAACTGCTCCATCGCTCTCAAACGCCAACTGAGCCACCAATGTCATATCTAGGATCGGATCTACAATGGTGTCAAAAGTGTGGCCCACAAAGGGCCCAAAAATCTGGAGGGCCCCAATTTTTTACTAAATGTTACATGGCCTCGTGGCATTGGAGTGGGTTGTAGACCTGGAGTCTGGCTACGAGCGATCGATCAAGCGCACTCCTCGTGGGCAATCCTGAACGGACGCCTCCAGCCGCGCTAGCTGGGCTCGGCCCGTTTCACTCGCTTCCCGTCCAGCGAAAAAAGATGCAACAGCAAGTAATCGAACCGGGGAACTCCCAATTCGTAGCGTACTGTCGAAACCGTTTCACATGAGGAACTTGATGTGCTAATGCAGGCAGGTTCTTTTTATCATCTTCTCTTTCGTCTTTACTATTTTGTGTTTTTCTGTTTTTTTTTCATTTTTTCTGTTTTCTGTTTTCTGTTTTCTGTTTTCCGTTTTCGTTTTTCGGGTTTCTTTATTATTTTTCCCTCTTACTCCTTCGATGATTTTTTCAAATTTGATGATTTTTATTCAATCCATCCACATTTTTATTAATTTATGAATATTTTTTCAAATTTTATAAACTTTTTTCAAATGAAGAACTGTTTTCAAAATTTTGAACTTTTTTAATTTGATGATTTTTTCCAAACTCGATGAAATTTTTTATAAAATCGGTGAACTATTTTTCAAATTCGATGAAACTTTTTCCCAAAGTGGGTGAAGTTTTTTTCAAATTTGATGAATCTTTTCAAAATCGGTGAACTTTTTTTCAAATTCGATGAACTTTTTTTCAAATTCGATGAACTTTTTCCCTAAGTGGGTGAACTTTGTTTCAAATTTGATGATTTTTTGCAAAAATGGTGAACTGTTTTCAAATTCGATGAACTTTTTCTAAAAGTGGGTGAACTTTTTTTTTCAAATTTGATGAAATTTTCCAAAATCGGTGAACTTTTTTTCAAATTCGATGAACTTTTTACCAAAGTGGGTGAATTTTTTTTCAAATTTGATGAAATTTTCCAAAATCGGTAGACTTTTTTTCAAATTTGATGAACTTTTTCCCAAAGTGGGTGAACTTTGTTTCAAATTTGATGATTTTTTGCAAAAATGGTGAACTGTTTTCAAATTCGATGTTGTGCACACTCATCCTCGAACCATTGGCACGACCTTGTTGTGATATTTGGGGGCTACCCAAATTATTATGCAACGCATGCGTAAGTTTAGCTCTCAAGCATAATGTAAACCTCATTTGTGTAATAAATGTAGATATTTTCTAAATAACAATTAATTGGTCTTTAGATGGGTTAAAATAGTTTATATGTTCTTGTTATATTAAGGCACTATAGCGAGTTAGTCAAACAAATAAAATTTTCAAATAAAACTTGTGTAGTGGGCTGGTCTATACCTTCTCTCCTCTCAACCCAACCCATCTAAACCCCCTCTAAATATAGCCTCAAAACTATAAAGGCATGTCACCCCTTTCATTTATGGACCAAACACTAAACATCACCCTCCCTTTTCGCGCCAACGACCACCTATGTCGCCGCTCCACCGATCTCCGCTGTCGTCCCAAGAACTGCTCCATCGCTCTCAAACGCCAACTGAGCCACCAATGTCATATCTAGGATTGTATCTACAATGGTGTCAAAAGTGTGGCCCGCAAAGGGCCCAAAAATCTGGAGGGCCCCAATTTTTTACTAAATGTTACATGGCCTCGTGGCATTGGAGTGGGTTGTAGACCTGGAGTCTGGCTACGAGCGATCGATCAAGCGCACTCCTCGTGGGCAATCCTGAACGGACGCCTCCAGCCGCGCTAGCTGGGCTCGGCCCGTTTCACTCGCTTCCCGTCCAGCGAAAAAAGATGCAACAACAAGTAATCGAACCGGGGAACTCCCAATTCGTAGCGTACTGTCGAAACCGTTTCAAATGAGGAACTTGATGTGCTAATGCAGGCAGGTTGTTTTTATCATCTTCTCTTTCGTCTTTACTATTTTGTGTGTTTTTGTTTTTTTTTTCATTTTTTCTGTTTTCTGTTTTCTGTTTTCCGTTTTCGTTTTTCGGGTTTCTTTATTATTTTTCCCTCTTACTCCTTCGATGATTTTTTCAAATTTGATGATTTTTATTCAATCCATCCACATTTTTATTAATTTATGAATATTTTTTCAAATTTTATAAACTTTTTTTCAAATGAAGAACTATTTTCAAAATTTTGAACTTTTTTAATTTGATGATTTTTTCCAAACTCGATGAAATTTTTTATAAAATCGGTGAACTATTTTTCAAATTCGATGAAACTTTTTCCCAAAGTGGGTGAAGTTTTTTTCAAATTTGATGAATCTTTTCAAAATCGGTGAACTTTTTTTCAAATTCGATGAACTTTGTCCCTAAGTGGGTGAACTTTGTTTCAAATTTGATGATTTTTTGCAAAAATGGTGAACTGTTTTCAAATTCGATGAACTTTTTCTAAAAGTGGGTGAACTTTTTTTTTCAAATTTGATGAAATTTTCCAAAATCGATGAACTTTTTTTCAAATTCGATGAACTTTTTACCATAGTGGGTGATTTTTTTTTCAAATTTGATGAAATTTTCCAAAATCGGTAGAATTTTTTTCAAATTTGATGAACTTTTTCCCAAAGTGGGTGAACTTTGTTTCAAATTTGATGATTTTTTGCAAAAATGGTGAACTGTTTTCAAATTCGATGTTGTGCACACTCATCCTCGAACCATTGGCACGACTGTTGTGATATTTGGGGGCTACCCAAATTATTATGCAACGCATGCGTAAGTTTAGCTCTCAAGCATAATGTAAACCTCATTTGTGTAATAAATGTAGATATTTTCTAAATAACTATTAATTGGTCTTTAGATGGGTTAAAATAGTTTATATGTTCTTGTTATATTAAGGCACTATAGCCGGTTAGTCAAACAAATAAAATTTTCAAATAAAACTTGTGTAGTGGGCTGGTCTATACCTTCTCTCCTCTCAACCCAACCCATCTAAACCCCCTCTAAATATAGCCTAAAAACTATAAAGGCATGTCACCCCTTTCATTTATGGACCAAACACTAAACATCACCCTCCCTTTTCGCGCCAACGACCACCTATGTCGCCGCTCCACCGATCTCCGCTGTCGTCCCAAGAACTGCTGCATCGCTCTCAAACGCCAACTGAGCCACCAATGTCATATCTAGGATCGGATCTACAATGGTGTCAAAAGTGTGGCCCGCAAAGGGCCCAAAAATCTGGAGGGCCCCAATTTTTTACTAAATGTTACATGGCCTCGTGGCATTGGAGTGGGTTGTAGACCTGGAGTCTGGCTACGAGCGATCGATCAAGCGCACTCCTCGTGGGCAATCCTGAACAGACGCCTCCAGCCGCGCTAGCTGGGCTCGGCCCGTTTCACTCGCTTCCCGTCCAGCGAAAAAAGATGCAACAACAAGTAATCGAACCGGGGAACTCCCAATTCGTAGCGTACTGTCGAAACCGTTTCAAATGAGGAACTTGATGTGCTAATGCACGCACGTTCTTTTTATCATCTTCTCTTTCGTCATTACTATTTTGTGTTTTTCTGTTTTTTTTTCATTTTTTCTGTTTTCTGTTTTCTGTTTTCCGTTTTCGTTTTTTGGGTTTCTTTATTATTTTTCCCTCTTACTCCTTCGATGATTTTTTCAAATTTGATGATTTTTATTCAATCCATCCACATTTTTATTAATTTATGAATATTTTTTCAAAAATTTTATAAACTTTTTTCAAATGAAGAACTGTTTTCAAAATTTTGAACTTTTTTAATTTGATGATTTTTTCCAAACTCGATGAAATTTTTTATAAAATCGGTGAACTATTTTTCAAATTCGATGAAACTTTTTCCCAAAGTGGGTGAAGTTTTTTTCAAATTTGATGAATCTTTTCAAAATCGGTGAACTTTTTTTCAAATTCGATGAACTTTTTCCCTAAGTGGGTGAACTTTGTTTCAAATTTGATGATTTTTTGCAAAAATGGTGAACTGTTTTCAAATTCGATGAACTTTTTCCAAAAGTGGGTGAACTTTTTTTTCAAATTTGATGAAATTTTCCAAAATCGGTGAACTTTTTTTCAAATTCGATGAACTTTTTACCAAAGTGGGTGATTTTTTTCTCAAATTTGATGAAATTTTCCAAAATCGGTAGACTTTTTTTCAAATTTGATGAACTTTTTCCCAAAGTGGGTGAACTTTGTTTCAAATTTGATGATTTTTTGCAAAAATGGTGAACTGTTTTCAAATTCGATGTTGTGCACACTCATCCTCGAACCATTGACACGACCTTGTTGTGATATTTGGGGGCTACCCAAATTATTATGCAACGCATGCGTAAGTTTAGCTCTCAAGCATAATGTAAACCTCATTTGTGTAATAAATGTAGATATTTTCTAAATAACTATTAATTGGTCTTTAGATGGGTTAAAATAGTTTATATGTTCTTGTTATATTAAGGCACTATAGCCGGTTAGTCAAACAAATAAAATTTTCAAATAAAACTTGTGTAGTGGGCTGGTCTATACCTTCTCTCCTCTCAACCCAACCCATCTAAACCCCCTCTAAATATAGCCTCAAAACTATAAAGGCATGTCACCCCTTTCATTTATGGACCAAACACTAAACATCACCCTCCCTTTTCGCGCCAACGAGCACCTATGTCGCCGCTCCACCGATCTCCGCTGTCGTCCCAAGAACTGCTCCATCGCTCTCAAACGCCAACTGAGCCACCAATGTCATATCTAGGATCGGATCTACAATGGTGTCAAAAGTGTGGCCCGCAAAGGGCCCAAAAATCTGGAGGGCCCCAATTTTTTACTAAATGTTACATGGCCTCGTGGCATTGGAGTGGGTTGTAGACCTGGAGTCTGGCTACGAGCGATCGATCAAGCGCACTCCTCGTGGGCAATCCTGAACAGACGCCTCCAGCCGCGCTAGCTGGGCTCGGCCCGTTTCACTCGCTTCCCGTCCAGCGAAAAAAGAGGCAACAACAAGTAATCGAACCGGGGAACTCCCAATTCGTAGCGTACTGTCGAAACCGTTTCACATGAGGAACTTGATGTGCTAATGCAGGCAGGTTCTTTTTATCATCTTCTCTTTCGTCTTTACTATTTTGTGTTTTTCTGTTTTTTTTTCATTTTTTCTGTTTTCTGTTTTCTGTTTTCTGTTTTCCGTTTTCGTTTTTCGGGTTTCTTTATTATTTTTCCCTCTTACTCCTTCGATGATTTTTTCAAATTTGATGATTTTTATTCAATCCATCCACATTTTTATTAATTTATGAATATTTTTTCAAATTTTATAAAGTTTTTTCAAATGAAGAACTGTTTTCAAAATTTTGAACTTTTTTAATTTGATGATTTTTTCCAAACTCGATGAAATTTTTTATAAAATCGGTGAACTATTTTTCAAATTCGATGAAACTTTTTCCCAAAGTGGGTGAAGTTTTTTTCAAATTTGATGAATCTTTTCAAAATCGGTGAACTTTTTTTCAAATTCGATGAACTTTTTTTCAAATTCGATGAACTTTTTCCCTAAGTGGGTGAACTTTGTTTCAAATTTGATGATTTTTTGCAAAAATGGTGAACTGTTTTCAAATTCGATGAACTTTTTCTAAAAGTGGGTGAACTTTTTTTTTCAAATTTGATGAAATTTTCCAAAATCGGTGAACTTTTTTTCAAATTCGATGAACTTTTTACCAAAGTGGGTGAATTTTTTTTCAAATTTGATGAAATTTTCCAAAATCGGTAGACTTTTTTTCAAATTTGATGAACTTTTTCCCAAAGTGGGTGAACTTTGTTTCAAATTTGATGATTTTTTGCAAAAATGGTGAACTGTTTTCAAATTCGATGTTGTGCACACTCATCCTCGAACCATTGGCACGACCTTGTTGTGATATTTGGGGGCTACCCAAATTATTATGCAACGCATGCGTAAGTTTAGCTCTCAAGCATAATGTAAACCTCATTTGTGTAATAAATGTAGATATTTTCTAAATAACAATTAATTGGTCTTTAGATGGGTTAAAATAGTTTATATGTTCTTGTTATATTAAGGCACTATAGCCAGTTAGTCAAACAAATAAAATTTTCAAATAAAACTTGTGTAGTGGGCTGGTCTATACCTTCTCTCCTCTCAACCCAACCCATCTAAACCCCCTCTAAATATAGCCTCAAAACTATAAAGGCATGTCACCCCTTTCATTTATGGACCAAACACTAAACATCACCCTCCCTTTTCGCGCCAACGACCACCTATGTCGCCGCTCCACCGATCTCCGCTGTCGTCCCAAGAACTGCTCCATCGCTCTCAAACGCCAACTGAGCCACCAATGTCATATCTAGGATTGTATCTACAATGGTGTCAAAAGTGTGGCCCGCAAAGGGCCCAAAAATCTGGAGGGCCCCAATTTTTTACTAAATGTTACATGGCCTCGTGGCATTGGAGTGGGTTGTAGACCTGGAGTCTGGCTACGAGCGATCGATCAAGCGCACTCCTCGTGGGCAATCCTGAACGGACGCCTCCAGCCGCGCTAGCTGGGCTCGGCCCGTTTCACTCGCTTCCCGTTCAGCGAAAAAAGATGCAACAACAAGTAATCGAACCGGGGAACTCCCAATTCGTAGCGTACTGTCGAAACCGTTTCAAATGAGGAACTTGATGTGCTAATGCAGGCAGGTTGTTTTTATCATCTTCTCTTTCGTCTTTACTATTTTGTGTGTTTTTGTTTTTTTTTTCATTTTTTCTGTTTTCTGTTTTCTGTTTTCCGTTTTCTTTTTTCGGGTTTCTTTATTATTTTTCCCTCTTACTCCTTCGATGATTTTTTCAAATTTGATGATTTTTATTCAATCCATCCACATTTTTATTAATTTATGAATATTTTTTCAAATTTTATAAACTTTTTTTCAAATGAAGAACTATTTTCAAAATTTTGAACTTTTTTAATTTGATGATTTTTTCCAAACTCGATGAAATTTTTTATAAAATCGGTGAACTATTTTTCAAATTCGATGAAACTTTTTCCCAAAGTGGGTGAAGTTTTTTTCAAATTTGATGAATCTTTTCAAAATCGGTGAACTTTTTTTCAAATTCGATGAACTTTTTCCCTAAGTGGGTGAACTTTGTTTCAAATTTGATGATTTTTTGCAAAAATGGTGAACTGTTTTCAAATTCGATGAACTTTTTCTAAAAGTGGGTGAACTTTTTTTTTCAAATTTGATGAAATTTTCCAAAATCGGTGAACTTTTTTTCAAATTCGATGAACTTTTTACCAAAGTGGGTGAATTTTTTTTCAAATTTGATGAAATTTTCCAAAATCGGTAGACTTTTTTTCAAATTTGATGAACTTTTTCCCAAAGTGGGTGAACTTTGTTTCAAATTTGATGATTTTTTGCAAAAATGGTGAACTGTTTTCAAATTCGATGTTGTGCACACTCATCCTCGAACCATTGACACGACCTTGTTGTGATATTTGGGGGCTACCCAAATTATTATGCAACGCATGCGTAAGTTTAGCTCTCAAGCATAATGTAAACCTCATTTGTGTAATAAATGTAGATATTTTCTAAATAACTATTAATTGGTCTTTAGATGGGTTAAAATAGTTTATATGTTCTTGTTATATTAAGGCACTATAGCCGGTTAGTCAAACAAATAAAATTTTCAAATAAAACTTGTGTAGTGGGCTGGTCTATACCTTCTCTCCTCTCAACCCAACCCATCTAAACCCCCTCTAAATATAGCCTCAAAACTATAAAGGCATGTCACCCCTTTCATTTATGGACCAAACACTAAACATCACCCTCCCTTTTCGCGCCAACGAGCACCTATGTCGCCGCTCCACCGATCTCCGCTGTCGTCCCAAGAACTGCTCCATCGCTCTCAAACGCCAACTGAGCCACCAATGTCATATCTAGGATCGGATCTACAATGGTGTCAAAAGTGTGGCCCGCAAAGGGCCCAAAAATCTGGAGGGCCCCAATTTTTTACTAAATGTTACATGGCCTCGTGGCATTGGAGTGGGTTGTAGACCTGGAGTCTGGCTACGAGCGATCGATCAAGCGCACTCCTCGTGGGCAATCCTGAACGGACGCCTCCAGCCGCGCTAGCTGGGCTCGGCCCGTTTCACTCGCTTCCCGTCCAGCGAAAAAAGATGCAACAACAAGTAATCGAACCGGGGAACTCCCAATTCGTAGCGTACTGTCGAAACCGTTTCAAATGAGGAACTTGATGTGCTAATGCAGGCAGGTTCTTTTTATCATCTTCTCTTTCGTCTTTACTATTTTGTGTTTTTCTGTTTTTTTTTCATTTTTTCTGTTTTCTGTTTTCCATTTTCGTTTTTCGGGTTTCTTTATTATTTTTCCCTCTTACTCCTTCGATGATTTTTTCAAATTTGATGATTTTTATTCAATCCATCCACATTTTTATTAATTTATGAATATTTTTTCAAATTTTATAAACTTTTTTTCAAATGAAGAATTGTTTTCAAAATTTTGAACTTTTTTAATTTGATGATTTTTTCCAAACTCGATGAACTTTTTTATAAAATCGGTGAACTATTTTTCAAATTCGATGAACTTTTTCCCAAAGTGGGTGAAGTTTTTTCAAATTTGATGAATCTTTTCAAAATCGGTGAATTTTTTTTCTAATTCGATGAACTTTTTCCCTAAGTGGGTGAACTTTGTTTCAAATTTGATGATTTTTTGCAAAAATGGTGAACTGTTTTCAAATTCGATGAACTTTTTCCAAAAGTGGGTGAACTTTTTTTTTCAAATTTGATGAAATTTTCCAAAATCGGTGAACTTTTTTTCAAATTCGATGAACTTTTTACCAAAGTGGGTGATTTTTTTTTTCAAATTTGATGAAATTTTCCAAAATTGGTAGACTTTTTTTCAAATTTGATGAACTTTTTCCCAATGTGGGTGAACTGTTTTTCAAATTTGATGAAATTTTCCAAAATTGGTAGACTTTTTTTTAAATTTGATGAACTTTTTCCAAAATCAATGGAATTTTTAAAAAATTGGAGTTTTCTTATTTTGTAAAGCCATGAACAATTTTTCAAAGTCATTGAACTTTTTGCCTAATCGATGAACTTTTTATTAAAACCTGCGAACCTTTGTCAGAATAATGAACTTTTTAAAGATTTTGAGAAAGTTTTTGCAAAATGGGTGAACTTTTCTTCGAAAGCGATGAACTATTTCTCAAAGTCTATGAAAGTTTTTTAAATTCATGATTTCTTGAAAATAAATATAAACTGTAAGTGATAAATAAATAGCGCGCTATACTTATTCTTACAATGTAGCGCTACTAAAATTACAAGTGAGCAATGGCTGTGTTGGTTAGCTAAGCCCGAACAAGGACGTGGCGATGTTGGTTCAATTCCTAAAGGATCCATGTGTTTGCGTTTCGTGATCCCGATCAGGACGAGATTCCCCTAAGAAAATACTCCGCTCCTACAGGCCTTATAGCAAACCCTGTAGTCGGCATCGGTCCATCCCCGCTTATTAATTGTGCTCTATTACGAAAATGTCATAAACTTGTTCAATTCATATAAATTCATCCTTCACTAGGATTTAAACAAGTAAAATCTGGTATTTGATTAGAAAAAAAGAGTAGATCATGATTATGCCATATTTATCAACCGTCGATATGATTAACATATTGTGTATAATTAATTAGAACTGTGAATTAATTAAACTTGCATAATTAATAATTGTTTGATCTTATATCCTAATTAAAAATGTTTAAATGTGCCATGTTGATCAGCATGAAGCATACATCAGTAATATGTTATGCTCATGCATGTCTGAATAAACTAAAATTGGAATTAGGGATTTTACATTAATTAACCTTTGTGTGTGTCATAAATCAATTCTTGATATGTATGCAGTTATAGTTTGTTTGATGATACTTTCTATTGGATAACCATAGTAATACTTGATGGTACGCTCATCCTTCTTCAGGATCGTCGCAGAGAGTCGCGTATCCTACCACGTAATTCTGGGGAGGCAGAGGCAAGTCTTGTTCCGATTGATCTCAGTTCAAAGTGTTTTGGGCCGGGTCGAGGCAACCAAATGGGCCACGAGCGTTTATAGTGAGGAGCATGTGAGATCAAATGCGAGCGAGGTTGCCTTGCAAAGGTAAAGGCAAAAGATGTGATGGTGATACGATACCGGGGCAACTCACCCAAGCTTGGCACAAGCCAAGGGGATTGCCCATACCAATGCTCAGTTGTCTTCCTTTGGTGGTGGTGGAAGAGATGTTGCAGAGGTCTTGAGCTTGTCTAATTTCCACTTGAGCATAAAATTCTGCTCTCTCAGATCATCATTTTCCTCCTCAAGCTTCAACACCCTTTGACAAAGTTCCTGCTTACTCTCCTGCAAGAAACGAGAAGGGATAAACAAGTTCTTAGGCTTCTTCCTTGAGTCAGGGAGGCTCGACTTCTTGAACTCCACATGAGTGCATCCAGGTTGAGGTAGAGGAGCCTCCTCTTCATCGGAACTTGTTTGTTCCTTCCCCTTGGGATCATAGTCCTCTTCCTCATCAGTGGTCCAGCCATATGGTTCCAAGTACCCATGGACCTTGGTGTTAGCAAGGTAATCAGCCACATAGCTCTCCCCCTCTGAATCCTGAGAAGACATCTCGACCTAGATCTGTGGCAGAAAACAAGCTCGAAACGAAAAACAGAGGAAATATGCGTGATGCAGGGGTCAGACCAAACGGGATTATATATAATGATTTTTTCCAGACCAGAAGGAGTACACTACACAAAAACGGAGTCCGGGAGGTGCACGAGGTGGCCACAAGACCTCACGGCGCGGCCAGGGGGTGGGCCCGTGCCGTGCAGGCTTGTCGCCTCCTCGCGCACTTTCCAGACTACTTCCAATTTTTGTATTTTTTTCAAATATTCCAAAACGGAGAAAATTTCCTATTGGAAAAGTTTTGGACTCTGTTTTCTTACCGAATCACATACCTCTTCGTTTTCCGAGTCTGAAACAGGCTGATAAATGTCCCTTAGGTATTCTTCTGGAGTTATGGTATTGATGATATTGCTTTCAACATTTATGGGAGTACCTGAAATATAATGCTTGATTCTCTGCCCATTTACCACTCTCGGACAATTACCTTCCGTGTTGTTGATCTTGATAGCACCGGAACGATATACTTCCTCAACAACATAGGGACCTTACCATTTAGAGAGAAGTTTGCATGCAAAGAATCTTAAACGAGAGTTATATAGCAAGACATAATCCCCTACATTGAACTCACGCTTTTGTATCCTCTTATCATGCCACCTCTTAACCTTCTCTTTGAAGAGCTTGGCATTGTCATATACTTGAGTTCTCCACTCATCAAGCGAGCTAATGTCAAATAACCTCTTCTCACCGGCAAGTTTGAAATCAAAGTTGAGCTCTTTGATTGACCAATAAGCTTTATGCTCTAGATCAAGAGGTAAATGACATGCTTTCCCATACACCATTTTGCACGGAGACATGCCCATTGGATTCTTATAGGCAATTCTATAAGCCCATAGTGCATCATTGAGCTTCTTCGACCAATTCTTTCTAGACCTGTTGACAGTCTTTTACAGAATTAGTTTAACCTCTCTATTAATTAGCTCTACTTGACCACTCGACTGAGGGTGATATGGAGACGCAATTCTATGGTTGACATCGTACTTAGGAAGCGTTTTACGGAAAGCACCATGAATGAAGTGTGAACCACCGTCGGTCATTAGATATCTAGGGACTCCAAATCTAGGGAAGATAACTTCTTTCACCATCTTGATAGAGGTGTTGTGATCAGCACTACTAGTGGGGATAGCCTCTACCCACTTAGTGACGTAATCAACAGCAACTAAGATATGCGTATACCCGTTGGATTTTGGAAATGGTCCCATATAATCAAAGCCCCAGACATCAAATGGTTCAATGACAAGTGAATAGTTCATAGGAATTTCCTGGCATTTGCTAATATTACCTATTCTTTGACATTCGACGAACAGACGGGCATCCTTGAAGAGAGTGGGCCAATAGAAACCTGATTGCAATACCTTGTGTGCAGTTCTATCTCCCGCATGGTGTCCTCCGTAGGCCTCGGAGTGGCACTTCTGTAGGATCTGTCCCTGTTCATGTTCAGGTACACAACGTCTAATAACACCATCTACTCCTTCCTTATAAAGGTGAGGATCATCCCAGAAGTAATGTCTCAAGTCAAAGAAGAATTTCTTCTTTTGCTGGTACGTGAAACTAGGTGGTATGTATTTAGCAACGATATAGTTCGCATAATCAGCATACCACGACGCACTACGTGAAGCATTGATGACATTCAGTTGCTCATCGGGAAAGCTATCATCATTTGGTTGTGGGTCATCAAGGACGTTCTCCAACCTAGACAAGTTATCTGCTACTGGGTTTTCAGCACCCTTTCTGTCGACAACGTGTGAATCAAATTCTTGTAGCAAGAGAACCCATCTGATAAGTCTAGGTTTAGCGTCCTTCTTCTCCATGAGGTACTTAATAGCAGCATGATCAGTGTGGATAGTGACTTTGGAATCGACTATGTAAGACCTAAACTTTTCACATGCAAACACGACTGCTAAAAACTCGTTCTCCGTAGTGGCATAGTTTCTTTGGGCACTGTCTAGAGTTTTACTAGCGTAGTGAATAACATTCAACTTCTTGTCAACTCTTTGCCCTAGAACAACACCAACAGCATAATCACTAGCGTCACACATGATCTCAAAAGGCAAGTTCCAATCAGGTGGTTGAACAATAGGTGCAGTTATCAAAGCCCTCTTAAGTATTTCGAAGTCTTCCTCAGAATCATCGTCAAAGACAAAAGGAATATCCTTTTGCAAGAGATTGGTAAGAGGCCTAGAAATCTTAGAGAAGTCTTTAATGAACCTTCTATGGAAACTAGCATGACCAAGGAAACTTCTTATTCCTCTCATATCTATGGGGTATGGCATTTTATCGATTGCATCAACCTTACCCTTATCGACTTCAATACCTCTTTCAGAAATTTTATGTCCTAAGACGATGCCTTCATTAACCATAAAGTGGCACTTCTCCCAATTCAAGACAGGATTGGTGTATTTACATCTCTGAAAGACTCGATCAAGGTTGCTGAGGCAATCATCAAAGGAAGACCCGTAAACGGAGAAGTCATCCATGAAAACCTCGACAATCTTTTCACAAAAGTCAGAGAATATAGCCATCATACATCTTTGAAAGGTGGCAGGTGCATTACATAATCCAAAAGGCATACGTCTAGAAGCAAAGGTACCGAAAGGGCAGGTGAAAGTGGTTTTCTCCTGATCAGATTGTGCAACTGGTATTTGGGAGAAACCAGAATAACCTTCTAGAAAGCAGAAGTGTGTGTGTTTGAATAGCCTTTCTAGCATTTGGTCGATAAAAGGCAAAGGGTAATGATCTTTCCTAGTGGCTTTATTTAGTTTCCAAAAATCGATCACCATCCTATAGCCAGTAATAATCCTCTGTGGGATCAATTCATCCTTATCATTGGGGACATCGGTAATGCCTCCCTTCTTAGGAACGCAATGCACCAGACTCACCCAATCGCTATGAGCAACAGGATAAATAATACCTGCTTCCAAGAGCTTTAGTATTTCTTTTCTTACTACTTCTTTCATCTTAGGATTCAATCTCCTTTGATGATCAGCAACTGGTTTGAAATCGGGATCAGTTTTCATGTTGTGGTGGTATAGAGTGGGACTAATGCCTTTAAGATCATCAAGAGTATATCCAATAGCAGCATGGTGCTTCCTCAGAGTTTTTAGTAACTTCTTTTCTTCATGCTCTGAGAGGCGAGCACTAATAATGACAAGGTATATCTCCTTTTCATCAAGATATGCATACTTAAGAGTATCAAGCAACTGTCTAAGCTCGAACACAGGATCACCCTTTGGTGGGTCTATCATCAATAGGTTGTGGGTCATCAAGGACGTTCTCCATCCTAGACAAATTATTTTCTACTCGTTTATCAGCACCCTTTCTGTCGACAACGTGCAAATCAAATTCTTGTAGCAAGAGAACCCATCTGATAAGTGATACGTCTCAAACGTATCTATAATTTTTGATGGTTTCACGCTGTTATCTTTTAACTTTGGATGTTTTGTTTACCTTTTATATCTTTTTTGGGACTAACTTATTAACTCAGTGCCAAGTGCCAGTTCCGGTTTTTTTTGTGTTTTTGACTCTTTTCAGATCTGATTTTGGAACGGAGTCCAAATGGAATAATTATTTCGCGATGATTTTTTATGGAAAATATCAAAAATACCGGAAGAAAAAGATACCGGAGGGGGGTCCCGAGGGCGCCACAAGCCCTGTCGCTGCGACCCCCCTAGGTCGCGCCAATCAGCGCAATGCACCAGACTCACCCAATCAAACTTGTGGGCCCCTCGGGGGCCCACTTGATGCAACTCCACCACCATATGGTCCTATAAATTCAGAAACCTCCAGAAAGAAACCTAGATCGGGAGTTCCGCCGCCGCAAGTTCCTGTTTCCGCGAGATCTCATCTGGAGACCCTTCGCAGTGCCCTGCCGGAGGGGACTTTGGAGTTGGAGGGCTTCTTCATCCACATCATCGCCCCTCCAATGACTCGTGAGTAGTTCACTTCAGACCTACGGGTCCATAGTTAGTAGCTAGATGGCTTCTTCTCTCTTTCTTCGATCTTCAATACAAAGTTCTCCATGATCTTCATGGAGATCTATCCGATGTAATCCTCTTTGGCGGTGTGTTTGTCGAGATCCGATGAATTGTGGAATTGTGATCAGATTATCTATGATATATATTTGAGTCTTTGCTGATTTCTTATATGCATGATTTGATATCCTTGTAAGTCTCTGCGAGTCTTGGGTTTTGTTTGGCCAACTAGATCTATGATTCTTGCAATGGAAGAAGTGCTTGGTTTTGGGTTATTACCGTGGGGTGACCTTTCCCAGTGACAGTAGGGGCAGCAATGCACACATCGTGTAGTTGCCATCCAGGGTAACAAGGTGGCCTTTGTCGTAGATATGAGATTGTCCATCTACATCATGTCATCTTGCTAAGGCATTACTCTGTTCTTTTGGCCTTAATACACTTGATGCATGCTGGATAGCGGTCGACGTGTGGAGTAATATTAGTAGATGCAGAAAGTATTGGTCTACTTGTTTTGGACGTGATGCCTATATATATAATCATTGCCATAGATGACATCACGACTTTGCGCGGTTCTATCAATTGCTCGACAGTAATTTGTTCACCCACCGTCTACTTGCTTTCATGAGAGAAGCCACTAGTAAACACTACGGCCCCCGGGTCTATTCACACCTATGGTTTACACCTCTGCTTTTACTTTGCTTTGTTACTTTTTTGCTTTCAGTTCTCACTTGGCAAACAATCTATAAGGGATTGACAACCCCTTCATAGCGTTGGGAGCAAGCTTTTTGTGTTTGTGCAGGCACTTGTCATACTCCTTCATTGGATCGATACCTTGGTTCTCAAAACTGAGGGAAATACTTACCACCGCTGCGCTACATCACCCTTTCCGCTTCGAGGGAACACCAACGCAAGGCTCCAAGGCCACGGTGAAATCCTTTGCATATTTGCCTAGGAATTCCCTAAAGGCGTAGCCGTAGCAGAAGGATTCCTGGTGCCGTTGCTGAGGAGTATCAAGAACAGTCTCCCGTCAACACGTGTTTCTGGCGCCGTTGGAAGGTCTTTTGTTGCATCAGCAGAAGTATTTCTGGTGCCGTTGCCGGGGAAGGAGAGATCTATCCAAGTAGGTCTCACAAACTCATCTCCTGCATTTACTTTTTTGCCAGTTGCCTCTCGTTTTCCTCTCCCCCACTTCACATTTGCCGTTTTCATTTGGCTTTCTCCTCTGTCGTTTTCTTTTGCCTTTGCCATTTTCCTTTGCCGGTTTTCTTGCTTGCTTGTGTGCTTGTTTGTTTGTTGAAGTCATCATGGCTGAAAACACCAAACTTTGCGATTTCTCGAGCACTAATAATAATGATTTTATTAGTACTCCGATTGCTCCCGCCACTAGTGCGGAATCGTATGAAATCAACGCGGCTTTGCTGAATCTTGTTATGAAAGAGCAATTCTTTGGCCTTCCTAGTGAAGATGCCGCATCCCATCTCAATACCTTCATTGAGCTTTGCGATATGCAAAAGAAAAGAGACGTGGATAATGACGGGATTAAGTTGAAACATTTTCCTTTCTCGTTGCGAGATCGCGCAAAAACTTTGTTTTCTTCTTTGCCTAAAAATAGTATCGATTCTTGGGATAAGTGCAAAGATGCTTACATATCCAAGTATTTTCCGTCGGCTAAGATCAGCTCCTTACATAACGATATCATGAATTTCAAGCAACTTGATCATGAACACGTTGCACAATCTTGGGAGAGGATGAAGCTTATGATTGCAAATTGTCCCGCTCATGGCTTGAGTTTGTGGATGATTATACAAATCTTTTACGCTGGTTTGAATTTCGCTTCTCGCAATATCTTGGACTCCGCCTTAGGTGGAACGTTCATGAAAATCACGCTAGAAGATGCTACAAAACTCCTAGACAATATCATGACCAACTACTCTCAGTGGCATACTGAAAGGTCAGCTGCTAGCAAAAAGGTACACGCTATAGAAGAAATTAACTCGCTTAGTGCTAAGATGGACGAGTTGATGAATTTGGTTGCTAGTAGAAATGCTCCTTTAGATCCTAATGACATGCCACTATCTTCCTTGATTGAGAGTAGCAACGCTAGTTTGGACATTAATTTTGTTGGTAGGAACAATTTTGGGAACAACAATGCTTTTAGAGGAAACTATGTTCCTAGGCCTTTTCCTAGTAACTCCTCTAACAATTATGGAAATTCCTACAACAACACTTATGGAAATCACAACAAATTACCGTCTGATTTAGAGAGTAATATCAAAGAGTTCATCAACTCTCAAAATATTTTCAATGCGTCCATAGAGGAAAAACTACTCAGAATAGACAATTTGGCTAAGAGCGTTGATAGGTTGTCTTGTGATATTGATGCTTTCAAAGTTAGATGTGCTCCTCCCAAGGTCAACTTGGATGAAACTTTGAAAGCTATGCGTGTCTCCATGAATGAGAGCAAAGAAAGAACCACCCAAATTCGCACTAGGCATGAATGGTTTAAAAGGGTGCGTTCTAGTGATGCAAATCACGAAGATCTTAAAGTGCTTGGTGTGTCTCCTCTTGAATCTTTGTTTTCGCGTGTCAAACCTATTGATGAAGGGGCTGGATATGAATCCACTTTGGTTGAAAAACGCCCCAATGATTCGGAGTCCACCTATCTTGATGATAAAGGTGTGGAAAGTGGAGTAGAAGAAATCAAAATTTTGGGTAGTAATGAAACTCCCACTTTGGATTTCAAGGAATTCAATTATGATAATTGTTCCTTGTTTGAATGCATTTCTTTGATGCAATCCATTGCAAACTCTCCACATGCTTATAGCCAAAGCAAAGCCTTTACCGCGCATATCGTAGATGCTATGATGAAATCTCTTCAAGAGAAGCTCGAACTAGAAGTCTCTATACCTAGAAAACTTCATGATGAGTGGGAACCTACTATCAAAATCAAGATCAAAAACTATGAGTGCAATGCTTTGTGTGATTTGGGTGCTAGTGTTTCCGCGATTCCAAAATCTTTATGTGATATTCTTGGTTTTCATGAGATTGAAGAGTGTTCTCTTAATTTGCATCTTGCGGATTCTACTGTCAAGAAACCCATGGGAAGGATCCATGATGTTCTTATTGTTGCAAATAAGAACTATGTACCCGTGGATTTCATTGTACTTGACATAGAGTGCAATCCTTCATGTCCCATTATTCTTGGTAGACCTTTCCTAAGGACTATTGGTGCTATCATCGATATGAAGGAAGGGAATATTAGATTTCAGTTTCCCCTAAAGAAGGGCATGGAGCACTTTCCAAGAAAGAAAATAAAATTGCCTTATGAATCTATGATGGCGGCTACTTATGGTTTGAGCACCAAAGATGACTATACGTGATTCCATCACCTTATGCCTAGCTAAGGGCGTTAAACAATAGCGCTTGTTGGGAGGCAACCCAATGAATCTATCCTTTTTCTTTCTGTTTTGTGCTTTCCACACTTTTATAATTCTATTATGATTGTGTTTTTTGTGTTTCTTTTGGCGTTTGTGCCAAGCAAAACCGTTATGATTAGTCTTGGGGATGATCGTTTGGTCATGCTAGAAAAGACAGAAACTTTCTGCTCACGAATTTTTTTTATTTTTTTTATGTAAGAGTTGTTCAGTTGATTCATTTTTTGTTGATTGCTGCGCAAATTCTTCAGACTTTCATAAATTTTTCAGAATTTTTGAAGTACCATAAGTATACGAAGTATACAGATTGCTATAGACTGGTCTGCTGTTAACATATTCTGTTTTTGTTGTGTTGGTTGCTTATTTTGATGAAACTATGGATAGTATTGGGGGGTATTAGCCATGGAAGATTGAAAATACAGTAACCCAACATTAGCATAAGTAGAATTCAAGTTTGCTACAGTACCTAAGGAAGTGGTGGTTTGCTTTCTTATACTAATGTTATCACGAGTTTCTGTCTAAGTTTCGTGTTGTGAAGTTTTCAAGTTTTGGGTTAAGTTCTTATGGACAAAAAGATAAAGAGTGGCAAGAGCTCAAGCTTGGGGATGCCCAATGCACCCCAAGAGATTGAAGGATGTCGTAAAAGCCTAAGCTTGGGGATGCCCCGGAAAGGCATTCCCTCTCTCGTCTTCAATCCATGGGTAACGTTACTTGGGGCTATATTTTTATTCACCACATGTTATGTGTTTTGCTTGGAGCGTCTTGTATCGTAGTAGTCTTTTATTTTTTTTGTATCACAATCATCCTTGCTGCACACCTAGAGAGAGAGAGACATGCACTCACCGTGATTTTGTCTTGCTTCACTTATATCCTTTGGTAGACAATTCAGCTCACATGTGCTTCACTTTTATCTTTTGAGCTAGTTGATTTTGCTCTATGTGCTTCACTTATATCTTTTAGAGCACGACGGTGCGTGACTTTGTAGCTGATCTATGCTATGAAAGTAGTCTCAAAAAGGGTATTTATCCAAAGGGATACGAAAACTTCCACCTTCATGTGAATTGAATAGTTAGAGAAGTTTGATTCATCTCAACTAGTTTTGAGTTGTGGTTATGGTAATATTGAAGTTATATTAGTAAGGTGTTGTGAATCTAGAAATACTTGTGTTGAAGTTAGTGATTCCCGTAGCATGCACTATGGTGAACCTCTATGTGATGAAGTCTGAGCATGATTAGTCTACTGATTGTCATCCTTTGTGTGGCCATCGGGATCGCGCGATGGTTTATACCTACCAGCCCTTCGCCTAGGAGTATGCGTTGAATGCTTTGTTTCAATTACTAATATTAGTTTTGCAACAAGTATATGTGTTCTTCATGACTAATGTTGAGTCCATGGTTTAGATGCACTTTCACCTTTCACCATCATTATCTTCTTTAGTGCCGTGCAACTTTCGCCGGTGCACAAAACCCACCATTAGCCTCCCTCAAAACAGACACCATACCTAGCTACTATGGCTTTTTCAAATTCATTCCGAGATATATTGCCAAGCAACTATCACCATGACATGTGCCACCACGTCTACATTTCCATTGCATGATCATAATTAGCTAGCATGATGTTTCCATTTATGTCTATGCCATGCTAGCTCATTGTCACAGTACACTACCGAGGGCATTCCATATAGAGTCATCGTTGCTCTAAGGTTTGAGTTGTAAGTGTGATGATCATCATTGATGGAGCATTGTCCCATGTGAGGAAATAAAAGAGGCCAAAGATGCCCATCAAAATTAAAAAAAAAGAGGCCAAAGAGCCCATCCAAAAAAATGAGAGAAAAAGAGAGAAGGGACAATGCTACCACCTTTCCACACTTGTGCATATTAAGCACCATGATCTTCATGATTGAGAGTCTCTCGTTTTGTCACCACCATATAGCTAGTGGGAAATTTTCATTATATAACTTGGCTTGTATATTCCAATGATAGGCTTCCTCAAAATTGCCTTAGGTCTTCGTGAGCAAGCAAGTTCGATGCACACCCACTAGTTTTCTTTAAGAGCTTTCACATACTCATAGCTCTAGTGCATCATTTGTATGGCAATCCCTACTTATTCACATTGATATCTATTGATGAGCATCTCCACAGCTCATTGATATGCCTAGTTAATGTGATCATCTTCTCCTTGTTTGTCTTGCAACCTCCACCACACTCCACACCACTTATAGTGCTAAAACCATGGCTCACGCTCATGTATTGCGTGAGAGTTGATAAAGTTTGATAAAGTAAAGGTGTGAAAACAATTACTTAGCCAATACCGGGGTTGTGCATGATTTAAATTCGTTGTGCAATGATGATAGAGCATAGCCAGACTATATGATTTTGTAGGGATAACTTTCTTTTGGCCTTGTTATTTTGAAAGTTCATGATTACTTTGCTAGTTTGCTTGAAGTATTATTGTTTCCACATCAATAGCAAACTATTGTTTTGAATCTAATGGATCTGAACATTCACGTCACATAAGAGGAGTTACAAAGGACATCTATGCTAGGTAGCATGAAAGCATCAAAAATTCATTCTTTATCACTTCCCTACTCAAGGACGAGAAGGAGTTAAGCTTGGGGATGCTTGATACGTCTCAAACGTATCTATAATGTTTGATGGTTTCACGCTGTTATCTTGTTAACTTTGGATGTTTTGTTTACCTTTTATATCTTTTTTGGGACTAACTTATTAACTCAGTGCCAAGTGCCAGTTCCTTTTTTTTCTGTGTTTTTGACTCTTTTCAGATCTGATTTTGGAACGGAGTCCAGACGGAATAATTATGGAAAATATCAAAAATACCGGAAGAAAAAGATACCGGAGGGGGGTCCCGAGGGCGCCACAAGCCCTATCGCCGCGACCCCCTAGGTCGCGCCAATCAAGCTTGTGGGCCCCTCGGGGGCCCACTTGATGCAACTCCACCGCCATATGGTCCTATAAATTCAGAAACCTCCAGAATGAAACCTAGATCGGGAGTTCCGCCGCCGCAAGTTCCTGTTTCCGCGAGATCTCATCTGGAGACCCTTCCCGGTGCCCTGCCAGAGGGACTTTGGAGTTGGAGGGCTTCTTCATCAACATCATCGCCCCTCCAATGACTCGTGAGTAGTTCACTTTAGACCTATGGGTCCCTAGTTAGTAGCTAGATGGCTTCTTCTCTCTCTTGGATCTTCAATACAAAGTTCTCCATGATCTTCATGGAGATCTATCTGATGTAATCCTCTTTGGCGATGTGTTTGTCGAGATCCGATGAATTGTGGATTTGTGATCAGATTATCTATGATATATATTTGAGTCTTTGCTGATTTCTTATATGCATGATTTGATATCCTTGTAAGTCTCTCCGAGTCTTGGGTTTTGTTTGGACAACTAGATCTATGATTCTTGCAATGGGAGAAGTGCTTGGTTTTGGGTTCTGCCATGTGGTGACCTTTCCAAGTGACAGTAGGGGCAGCAAGGCACACATCAAGCAGTTGCCATCAAGGGTAAAAAGATGGGGTTTTTATCATTGGTTTGAGATTATCCCTCTACATCATGTCATCTTGCTTAAGGCGTTACTCTGTTCTTATGGACTTAATACACTAGATGCATGCTGGATAGCGGTCGACGTGTGGAGTAATAGTAGTAGATGCACACAGTATCGGTCTACTTGTTTCGGACGTGATGCCTATAGAAATAATCATTGCATAGATATCGTCACGACTCTGCACAGTTCTATTAATTGCTCGACAATAATTTGTTCATCCACCGTCTACTTGCTTTCATGAGAGAAGCCACTAGTAAACACTACGGCCCCCGGGTCTATTCACATCCATCGTTTACAACTCCGCTTTTACTTTGCTTTGTTACTTTGTTGCTTTCAGTTCTCACTTGGCAAACAATCTATAAGGGATTGACAACCCCTTCATAGCGTTGGGTGCAAGCTTTTGTGTTTGTGCAAGATCTTGAGATACTCTTCCGCCGGATTGATACCTTTGTTCTCAAACTGAGGGAAATACTTACCGTCGCTGTGCTACATCACTCTTTCCGCTTCGAGGGAACACCAACGCAAGGCTCCAAGGCCACGGGGGAAATCCTTTGCATACTTGCCTAGGAAGTCCCTTAAGGCGTAGCCGCAGCAGAAAGATCAAGCCAAGTATTCTCCCGTCGATTTGCCTATCTCTGGCGTCGTTGGAAGGTATTTTGTGCAGTAGCAGAAGTATTTCTGGCACCATTGCTAGGGATACACAACAAACATCAACGATGCCGACGATTTCCCCCTCCGGGAGGGAAGTTTTCCCGGCAGGACGGCCCTGTCGGAGCTCTAGATTGGTTCTTCTCAAGTTCCGCCTCGTGGCGGCGGCGTTTCTTCCTGAAAGATCTCCCTTGATTTTTTTCTGGGACGAAACCCTCTATATAGCAGAAGATGGGAGCCAGAGGGGTAACAGGGGGCCCACGAGTCCACCAGGCGCGGCCAGGGGGGTAGGGCGCGCCTGGCAGGCTTGTGGCCTCCTGGTGGCTCCCCTCCAGTACTTCTTCCGCCCAGTATTTTTTATATATTCCAAAATAATTCCTCGCTGATTTTCATGGCTTTTGGAGTTGTGCAGAATAGGTATCTCAAACTTGCTCCCTTTTCAGCCCAGAATTTCAGTTGCCGGCATTCTCCCTCGTCATGTAAACCTTATAAAATAAGAGACAAAAGGCATAAGTATTGTACCATAATGTGTAATAACAGCCCATAATGCAATAATACCATAATTTCTGTTCTTTTGGACTTAATACACTAGATGCATGCTGGATAGCGGTCGACATGTGGAGTAATAGTAGTAGATGCAAAAAGTATCGGTCTACTTGTTTTGGACGTGATGCCTATAGATATAATCATTGTCATAGATGATGTCACGACTTTGCGCGGTTCTATCAATTGCTCGACAGTAATTCGTTCACCCACCGTCTACTTGCTTTCATGAGAGAAGCCACTAGTAAACACTACGGCCCCCGGGTCTATTCACACCTATCGCTTACGCCTCCGCTTTTACTCTGCTTTGTTACTTTGTTGCTTTCAGTTCTCACTTGGCAAACAATCTATAATGGATTGACAACCCCTTCATAGCGTTGGAAGCAAGCTTTTTGTGTTTGTGCAGGCACTTGTGATACTCCTTCACTGGATCGATACCTTGGTTCTCAAAACTGAGGGAAATACTTACCACCGCTGCGCTACATCACCCTTTCCGCTTCGAGGGAAAACCAACGCAAGGCTCCAAGGCCACGGGGAAATCCTTTGCATATTTTCCTAGGAAGTCCCTAAAGGCGGAGCCGTAGCAGAAGGATTCCTGGTGCCGTTGCTGAGGAGTATCTAGAATGGACTCCCGTCAGCACGTGTTTCTGGCGCCGTTGGAAGGTCTTTTGTTGCATCAGCAATAAGTCTAGGTTTAGCGTCCTTCTTCTTCATGAGGTACTTAATAGCAGCATGATCAGTGTGGATAGTGACTTTGGAATCAACTATGTAAGACCTGAACTTTTCACATGCAAACACGACTGCTAAAAACTCCTTCTCCGTAGTGGCATAGTTTCTTTGGGCACTGTCTAGAGTTTTACCAGTGTAGTGAATAAGATACAACTTCTTGTCAACTCTTCGCCCTAGAACATCACCAATAGCATAATCACTAGCGTTACACATGATCTCTAAAGGCAAGTTCCAATCAAGTGGTTGAACAATAGGTGCAGTTATCAAAGACCTCTTAAGTATTTCGAAGGCTTCCTCACAATCATCGTCAAAGACAAAAGGAATATCCTTTTGCAAGAGATTGGTAAGAGGCCTAGAAATCTTAGAGAAGTCTTTAATGAACCTTCTATAGAAACCACCATGACCGAGGAAACTTCTTATTCCTCTCATATCTGTGGGGTATGGCATTTTCTCGGTTGCATCAACCTTAGCCTTACCGACTTCAATACCTCTTTCGGAAATTTTATGTCCTAAGACGATGCCTTCATTAACCATAAAGTGGCACTTCTCCAATTCAAGACAAGATTGGTGTCTTTACATCTCTGCAAGACTCGATCATGGTTGTTGAGGCAATCATCAAAGGAAGACCCGTAAACGGAGAAGTCATCCATGAAAACCTCGACAATCTTTTCACAAAAGTCAGAGAATATAGCCAACATACATTTTCGAAAGGTGGCAGGTGCATTACATAAGCCAAAAGGCATACGTCTATAAGCAAAGGTACCGAAAGGGCAGGTGAAAGTGGTTTTCTCCTGATCAGATTGTGCAACTGGTATTTGAGAGAAACCAGAATAACCATCTAGAAAGCAGAAGTGTGTGTGTTTGGATAGCCTTTCTAGCATTTGGTCGATAAAAGGCAAAGGGTAATGATCTTTCCTAGTGCCTTTATTCAGTTTCCTAAAATCGATCACCATCCTATAGCCAGTAATAATCCTCTGTGGGATCAATTCATCCTTATCATTGGGGACAACGGTAATGCCTCCCTTCTTAGGAACGCAATGCACCAGACTCACCCAATCGCTATGAGAAACAGGATAAATGATACCTGCTTCCAGGAGCTTTAGTATTTCTTTTCTTACTACTTCTTTCATCTTAGGATTCAATCTCCTTTGATGATCATCAACTGGTTTGAAATCATGATCAATTTTGATCTTGTGCTGGCATAGAGTGGGACTAATGCCTTTAAGATCATCAAGAGTATATCCAATAGCAGCACGGTGCTTCCTCAGAGTTTTTAGTAACTTCTTTTCTTCATGCTCTGAGAGGCTAGCACTAATAATGACAGGATATATCTCCTTTTCATCAAGATAGACATACTTAATAGTATCAGGCAACTGTTTAAGCTCGAACACAGGATCACCCTTTGGTGGGGGCCGATCCCCAAGCAATTCAACAGGCAAGTTATTCTTAAGGATAGGATATTGTTCTAAGACAACTCTATCTATTTCATCCCTTTCATCCATATGCATATCATTTTCATGCTCAAGCAAGTATTGCTCTAAGGGATCAGTAGGGGGCACCACAATAGAAGCTAAGGCAATAGTTTCATCCCTACTAGTCAACTCCTTTCATGAGGTTGTCTACCAAACTTAGAGAAATTGAACTCATGTGACACACCTTCAAAGCCAACAGTGACAGTTTGCTTCTCACAATCAATATGAGCATTGACAGTATTGAGAAAAGGTCTACCAAATATGATGGGACAAAAGCTATCTTGAGCGGTAGCAAGAACGAGGAAATCAGCAGGATACTTCGTTTTACCACACAAGACTTCAACATCCCTAACAATTCCCAAAGGGCAGATAGTATTTCTATTGGCAAGCTGAATGGTGACATCTATAGGTTCTATCTCAACAGGTGCAATCTCATATTTGACTTCATCGTATAAGGATTGAGGTATTGCACTAACACTAGCACCCAAGTCACATAAACCATGATAACAATGATCTCCTATCTTACCAGAAACTACAGGCATGCTAACAACAGGCCTATGTTTGTCTCTAACGTGAGGTTTAGCAATTCTAGTAGCATCTTCACATAAGTGAATATTATGTCCCTCCACTTCTTCAGACAGAAGATCTTTGATAATAGAATGCTAGGTTCGACTCTAATTTGCTCACGGGGTGTAGGTGTTCTAATATAGCCTCTACGTATGATAGTTGAAGCTTTAGAATGATCCTTTATCCTAACAGGGAAAGGTGGTTTCTCAATGTAAGCACTGGGAACAACATGATCATTATAGGCAATGACTTTCTCTTCAACTGGAGTGGGTTTAACTACATTGACTTCTAAAGGAGGATGAAATTTAAACCACTTCTTGTTGGGGAGATCAATATGGACAGCAAAGGATTCACACAGTGAAGCTACTATCTCAGAGTCAAGTCCATACTTAGCGGTAAAGTCACTAAAGGTATTTGTCTCAACAAAGGATTTAACGCAATCAAAAGTGAAATTCATACCTGACTCCTTACCTTCTTCAAGCTCCCAATCTTTAGAGTTACGTTTAATTCTCTCCAATAAATTCCATTTGAAGTCAATATCTCTCTTCATAAAAGAACCGGTACAAGAAGTATCAAGCATGGTGCGATCATCATGAGAAAGCCGAGCATAGAAGTTCTGAACGATAATTTCTCTCAAGAGCTCATGATTGGGGCATGAATATAGCATTGATTTAAGCCTCCCCCAAGCTTGAGCGATGATTTCTCTGTCACGAGGCCAAAAATTGTAAATATAGTTTCGATCATGATGTACTAAATGCATAGGATAAAACTTTTGATGAAATTCCAATTTCAACCGATTGTAGTCCCATGATCGAGTATCATCACATAGCCTATACCATATCAACACCTTATCCTTCAAAGATAAAGGAAATACCTTCTTCTTGACCTCACGTTAAATCAAGATAAAGGAAATACCTTCTTCTTGACCTCAAACTTAAATAAACCACAAACTTCATCTACATAGATCAGATGCAAGTCTGGATGTGATGTTCCACCTCCTGTAAAAGGATTAGCCAGCAGTTTCTCAAGCATACCTGAAGGAAATTCAAAGAAAATATTTTCAGTAGCTGCAGTAGGTTGAGGAGCAACTATTCGTGCTTCCGTTCGAGGTGAAGATACCTCGAACAAGCCCCTCAAAGGATTATTATCCATAGTGACAAGTGACAATAAATTTCAGCACACTATATGAATGTTTCCTTACGAAGTTCCACTTACCAAAGGCGCTTCACTCCCCGGCAACGGCGCCAGAAAAGGGTCTTGATGACCCACAAGTATAGGGGATCAATCGTAGTCCTTTCGATAAGTAAGAGTGTCGAACCCAACGAGGAGCATAAGTATATGCAGGCACTAAAATTGTCGGTAACAAGTGATTGTGTGGTGAGATGATTCGTAGCAAGCAACAAGTAACAAAAGTAGCAATGGTGCAGCAAAGTGGCCCAATCCCTTTTGTAGCAAGGGACAAGCCTGGACAAAATCTGATAGGAGGAAAAACGCTCCCGAGGACACACGGGAATTTCTGTCATGCTAGTTTCATCATGTTCATATGATTCGCGTTCGTTACTTTGATAGTTTGATATATGGGTGGACCGGCGCTTGGTTACTGCCCTTACCTGGACAAGCATCCCACTTATGATTAACCCCTCTCGCAAGCATCCGCAACTATGAAACAAGAATTAAGACAAAGTCTAACCATAGCATTAAACTAGTGGATCCAAATCAGCCCCTTATGAAGCAACGCATAAACTAGGGTTTAAGCTTCTGTTACTCTAGCAACCCATCATCTACTTACTACTTCCCAATGCCTTCCTCTAGACCCAAATAATGGTGAAGTGTTATGTAGTCGATGTTCACATAACACAGCTAGAGGAAAAACAACATACAACATATCAAAATACCGAACGAATACCAAATTCATATGACTATTATTAGCATGACTTATCCCATGTCCTCGGGAACAAAAGTAACTACTCATAAAGCATAATCGTAATCATGATCAGAGGTGTAATGAGTAGCATCAAGGATCTGAACACAAACTCTTCCACCAAGTAATCCAACCAGCATCAACTACAAAGAGTAATCAACACTACTAGCAACCTTGAAAGTACCAATCGGAGTTGCGAGACGGAGATTGGTTACAAGAGATGAACTAGGGTTTGGATATGAGATGGTGTTGATGAAGATGTTGATGGTGACGAGTCCCCTCCGATGAGAGGAGTGTTGGTGATGACGATGGCGATGATTTCCCCCTCCGGGAGGGAAGTTTCCCCGGCAGAATCGTCCTGCCGGAGCTCTAGATTGGTTCTGCTCAAGTTCCGCCTCGTGGCGGCGGCAAAACCACGAAAAAGCTCCCATCTGATTTTTTTTCTGGACGAAACCCTCCATATAGCAAAAGAGGGGGGCCAGTGGGCCAGTGGGCTGCCCACAAGCCCCCATGGCGTAGCCTGGGGGGGTGGCCGCGCCGTGCAGGCTTGTGGGCACCCCTGGTGCCCCTCCGGCACTTCTTCGGCCCAGTATTTTTTATATATTGGAAAAAAATCTCCGTTGATTTTCACGGTGTTTGGAGTTGCGCAGAATAGGTATCTCAACTTTGCTCCACTTTCAGGCTAGAATTCCAGTTGCCGGTATTCTCCCTCTTCATGTAAACCTTGCAAAATAAGAGAGAAAAGGCATAAGAATAGTACCGTGAAGTGAAATAACAGCCAAAGAAGCGATAAATATCAACATGAAAACATGATGCAAAATGGACGTATCAACTCCCCCATGCTTAGACCTTGCTTGTCCTCAAGCGAAAACCTAGCTCCATAAATATGTCCACATGTTTAGGGAGACAGGTGTCGACAAAACAAGATACGAACATGCATGCATCATGATCAAGCTCAGAACAACAATACCAACATATAATCTCTCATGCTAAAGTGATAATTCCTTCACAAAGTAAAGCATGGATCAAGAACCTTACCGAGAAGTAACAACCAATAGCCTTTAGTCATTGAAGCAATTGCAATTTATCACAACATCAGAAAGAGTCAAATAAGAGCTTGTAAAGCAAATACACATACTCAATCATTTTTCGTTCTCTACAATTGCTACAACTCACACGGTACTCATGAGATCAAAGTTTCAGCTGGACACAGAGAAAGATAGGGGCTTACAGTTTTGCCTCCCAACTGCTTACTTCAAGGGTAATGTCAACAATAATACTTCATGAATGCTTACCTCCAAGTTGACATATGAATATAGACCTTTCCCAAGCATATGACGTTAGCCAAGACAAAGGCGAAATAGGGAATTGGTGAAGATCACCATGACTCTTTCAGGGACAAAAAGTAAAGGTACAAGATAGGCCCTTCGCAGAGGGAAGCAGAGGTTGTCATGCGCTTTTGAGGTTTGGATGCGTGTCCTCTTAGTGCGGAGGAACGTCACTTTATATTGCCTCCTGTGATAAAGAACTTTATTATGTAGTCTGTCGCTTTTATGTCTTCCTCATCACAGGTTCGTATAAAGCTTATTTTCCACACACTAATAGATCATACATATTAGAGAGCAATTTTTATTGCTTGCAATGATGACAACTTACTTGAGGGATCTTATTCAATCCATAGGTAGGTATGGTGGACACTCATGGAAAAACTGGTTTGAAGGTTTATGGATGCACAAGTAGTATCTCTACTTGGTGTGGGAGTTTTGGCTAATATGAGGTGGAAGCATCGTCACATGCTAAGGGATCTCTAATCATATAACATTGCTCAGAGCCAAGCAAACACAATTCATTACGTTGTCTTCCTTGTCCAACATCTACTTCTAGGCATGCAATAGTTTAGTGAGTGTTCACAATCATAGGTGGTGTCTGAGATGATATATTTATATGTGAACTTCTACTTATTTATCACTTCCTATTAATTGCAACAATGACCAAGGTATACATTTGCCTACCCTCAACATGTTTCAATCCTCATTCTTTTTATATGTGAAGCCATCACTTCCCATAAGATCATTACATGATCTTTCATGCTTTTGTTCTATTCTCACTCTTTTGATCATGGCAAGAGGCAAAGCTCTTCAACTAAGACACTCTTTATTACATGGCTCACGAGCAAGAATACATCGGGGGTGACACAAAGCAAAACTCAAGACTAAAACACTAAGACTTTTAAACTACTAGCGAAAAAGAAAACTGAAAAGGAAAACTAAAACAAAGGTAAAGGCAAACGATGTGATGGTGATACGATACCGGGGCAACTCCCCAAAGCTTGGCACAAGCCAAGGGGATTGCCCATACCAATGCTCAGTTGTATTCCTTTGGTGGTGGTGGAGGAGTTGTTGCAGAGGTCTTGAGCTTGTCTAATTTCCACTTGAGCATAAAATTATGCTCTCTCGGATCATCATTTTCCTCCTCAAGCTTCAACACCCTTTGACAAAGTTCCTGCTTACTCTCCTGCAAGAAACGAGAAGGGATAAACAAGTTCTTAGGCTTCTTCCGTGAGTCAGGGAGGCTCGACTTATTGAACTCCACATGAATGCGTCCAGGTTGAGGTAGAGGAGCGTCTTCTTCATCGGAACTCGTTTGTTCCTTCCCCTTGGGATCATAGTCCTCTTCCTCATCAGTGGTCCAGCCATATGGTTCCAAGTCCCCATAGATCTTGGGGTTAGCAAGGTAATCAGCCACATAGCTCTCCCCCTCTAAATCCTGAGAAGACATCTTGACCTAGATCTGCGACACAAAACAGGCTTGAAACGAAAAACAGAGGAAATCTGCGTGATGCAGGGGCAGACCAAACGGGAGTATATATAATGATTTTTTTCCAGACCAGAAGGAGTACCCTACACGAAAACGGAGTCCGGGAGGCGCACGATGTGGCCACAAGACCTAACGGCGTGGCCATGGGGTGGGCCCGCGCCGTGCAGGCTTGTCGCCTCCTCGCGCACTTTCCGGACTACTTCCAATTTTTGTATTTTTTCAAATATTCCAAAACGGAGAAAATTTCCTATTGAAAAAGTTTTGGACTCTGTTTTCTTACCGAATCACATACCTCTTCGTTTTCCGAGTCTGAAACAGGCTGATAAATGTCCCTTAGGTATTCTTCCGGAGTTATGGTATTGATGATATTGCTTTCAACATTTATGGGAGTACCTGAGATATAATGCTTGATTCTCTGCCCGTTTACCACTCTCGGACAATTACCTTCCGTGTTGTTGATCTTGATAGCACTGGAACGATATACTTCCTCAACAACATAGGGACCTTCCCATTTAGAGAGAAGTTTGCATGCAAAGAATCTTAAACGAGAGTTATATAGCAAGACATAATCACCTACATTGAACTCATGCTTTTGTATCCTCTTATCATGCCACCTCTTAACCTTCTCTTTGAAGAGCTTGGCATTGTCATATGCTTGAGTTCTCCACTCATCAAGCGACCTAATGTCAAATAACCTCTTCTCACCGACAAGTTTGAAATCAAAGTTGAGCTCTTTGATTGCCCAATAAGCATTATGCTCCAGCTCAAGAGGTAAATGACATGCTTTCCCATACACCATTTTGTACGGAGACATGCCCATGGGATTCTTATAGGCAGTTCTATGAGCCCACAGTGCATCATCGAGCTTCTTCGACCAATTCTTTCTAGACCTGTTGACAGTCTTTTGCAGAATTAGTTTAATCTCTCTATTACTTAGCTCTACTTGACCACTGGACTGAGGGTGATAGGGAGACACAATTCTATGGTTGACATCGTACTTAGCAAGCATTTTACGGAAAGCACCATGAATGAAGTGTGAACCACCGTCGGTCATTAGATATCTAGGGACTCCAAATCTAGGGAAGATAACTTATTTCAGCATCTTGATAGAGGTGTTGTGATCAGCACTACTAGTGGGGATAGCCTCTACCAACTTAGTGACGTAATCAACAGCAACTAAGATATGCGTATACCCGTTGGATTTTGGAAAAGGTCCCATATAATCAAAGCCCCAGACATCAAATGGTTCAATGACAAGTGAATAGTTCATAGGAATTTCCTGGCATTTGCTAATATTACCTATTCTTTGACATTCGTCACAAGACAAGACGAACTTATGGGCATCCTTGAAGAGAGTGGGCCAATAGAAACCTGATTGAAATACCTTGTGTGCAGTTCTATCTCCCGCATGGTGTCCTCCATAGGCCTCGGAGTGGCACTTCTGTAGGATCTGTCCCTGTTCATGTTCAGGTACACAACGTCTAATAACACCATCTACTCCTTCCTTATAAAGGTGAGGATCATCCCAGAAGTAATGTCTCAAGTCAAAGAAGAATTTCTTCTTTTGCTGGTACATGAAACTAGGTGGTATGTATTTAGCAACGATATAGTTCGCATAATCAGCATACCACGGTGCACTACGTGAAGCATTGATGACATTCAATTTCTCATCGGGAAAGCTATCATCAATAGGTTGTGGGTCATCAAGGACGTTCTCCAACCTAGACAAGTTATCTGCTACTGGGTTATTAGCACCCTTTCTGTCGACAACGTGCAAATCAAATTCTTGTAGCAAGAGAACCCATCTGATAAGTCTAGGTTTAGCGTCTCCATGAGGTACTTAATAGCAGCATGATCAGTGTGGATAGTGACTTTGGAATCAACTATGTAAGACCTAAACTTTTCACATGCAAACACGACTGCTAAAAACTCGTTCTCCGTAGTGGCATAGTTTTTTTGGGCACTGTATAGAGTTTTACTAGCGTAGTGAATAACTTTCAACTTCTTGTCAACTCTTTGCCCTAAAACAGCACCAACAGCATAATCACTAGCGTCACACATGATCTCAAAAGGCAAGTTCCAATCAGGTGGTTGAACAATAGGTGCAGTTATCAAAGCCCTCTTAAGTATTTCGAAGTCTTCCTCAGAATCATCGTCAAAGACAAAAGGAATATCCTTTTGCAAGAGATTGGTAAGAGGCCTAGAAATCTTAGAGAAGTCTTTAATGAACCTTCTATAGAAACTAGCATGACCAAGGAAACTTCTTATTCCTCTCATATCTATGGGGTATGGCATTTTCTCGATTGCATCAACCTTAGCCTTATCGACTTCAATACGTCTTTCAGAAATGTTATGTCCTAAGACGATGCCTTCATTAACCATAAAATGGCACTTCTCCCAATTCAAGACAAGATTGGTGTCTTTACATCTTTGCAAGACTTGATCAAGGTTGCTGAGGCAATCATCAAAGGAAGACCCGTAAATGGAGAAGTCATCCATGAAAACCTCGACAATATTTTCACAAAAGTCAGAGAATATAGCCATCATACATCTTTGAAAGGTGGCAGGTGCATTACATAAGCCAAAAGTCATACGTCTATAAGCAAAGGTACCGAAAGGGCAGGTGAAAGTGGTTTTCTCCTGATCAGATTGTGCAATTGGTATTTGAGAGAAACCAGAGTAATCGTCTAGAAAGCAGAAGTGTGTGTGTTTGGATAGCCTTTCTAGCATTTGGTCGATAAAAGGCAAAGGGTAATGATCTTTCCTAGTGCCTTTATTCAGTTTCCTAAAATCGATCACCATCCTATAGCCAGTAATAATCCTCTGTGGGATCAATTCATCCTTATCATTGGGGACAACGGTAATGCCTCCCTTCTTAGGAACGCAATGCACCAGACTCACCCAATCGCTATGAGCAACATGATAAATGATACCTCCTTCAAGGAGCTTTAGTATTTCTTTTCTTACTACTTCTTTCATCTTAGGATTCAATCTCCTTTGATGATCATCAACTGGTTTGAAATCACGATCAGTTTTGATCTTGTGCTGGCATAGAGTGGGACTAATGCCTTTAAGATCATCAAGAGTATATCCAATAGCAGCACGGTGCTTCCTCAGAGTTTTTAGTAACTTCTTTTCTTCATGCTCTGAGAGGCTAGCACTAATAATGACAGGATATATCTCCTTTTCATCAAGATAGACATACTTAATAGTATCAGGCAACTGTTTAAGCTCGAACACAGGATCACCCTTTGGTTTGGGCCGATCCCCAAGCAGTTCAACAGGCAAGTTATTCTTAAGGATAGGATATTGTTCTAAGACAACTCTATCTATTTCATCCCTTTCATCCATATGCATATCATTTTCATGCTCAAGCAAGTATTGCTCTAAGGGATCAGTAGGGGGCACGTCAATAGAAGCTAAGGCAATAGTTTCATCCCTACTAGGCAACTCCTTTTCATGAGGTTGTTTACCAAACTTAGAGAAATTGAACTCATGTGACACACCTTCAAAGCCAACAGTGACAGTTTGCTTCTCACAATCAATATGAGCATTGACAATATTGAGAAAAGGTCTACCAAATATGATGGGACAAAAGCTATCTTGAGCGGTAGCAAGAACGAGGAAATCAGCAGGATACTTCGTTTTACCACACAAGACTTCAACCATCCCTAACAATTCCAATAGGGCACATAGTATCTCTATTGGCAAGCTGAATGGTGACATCTATTGGTTCTATCTCAACAGGTGCAATCTCATATTTGACTTCATCGTATAAGGATTGCGGTATTGCACTAACACTAGCACCCAAGTCACATAAACCATGATAACAATGATCTCCTATCTTGACAGAAACTACAGGCATGCCAACAACATGCCTATGTTTGTCTCTAATGTGAGGTTAAGCAATTCTAGTAGCATCTTCACAGAAGCGAATATTATGTCCCTCAACTTGTTCAGACAGAAGATCTTTGATAATAGCAATGCTAGGTTCATCTCTAATTTGCTCAGGGGGTGTAGGTGTTCTAATATAGCCTCTACGTATCACAGTTGAAGCTTTAGAATGATCCTTTATCCTGACAGGGAAAGGTGGTTTCTCAATGTAAGCACTGGGAACAACAGGATCATTATAGGCAATGACTTTCTCTTCAACTGGAGTGGGTTTAACTACATTGACTTCTAAAGGAGGATGAAATTTAAACCACTTCTCTTCGGGGAGATCAATATGAGCAGCAAAGGTTCACACAGTGAAGCTACTATCTCAGAGTCAAGTCCATACTTAGCGCTAAAGTCACTAAAGGTATTTGTCTCAACAAAGGATTTAACGCAATCAAAAGTGAAATTCATACCTGACTCCTTACCTTCTTCAAGCTCCCAATCTTTAGAGTTACGTATAATTCTCTCCAATAAATTCCATTTGAAGTGAATATCTCTCTTCATAAAAGAACTGGTACAAGAAGTGTCAAGCATGGTGCGATCATCATGAGAAAGCCGAGCATAGAAGTTCTGAATGATAATTTCTCTCGAGAGCTCATTATTGGGGCATGAATATAGCATTGATTTAAGCCTCCCCCAAGCTTGAGTGATGCTTTCTCTATCACGAGGCTAAAAATTGTAAATATAGTTTCGATCACGATGTACTAAATGCATAGGATAAAACTTTTGATGAAATTCCAATTTCAACCGATTGTAGTCCCATGATCCAGTATCATCACATAGCCTGTACCATGTCAACGCCTTATCCTTCAAAGGTAAAGGAAAGACCTTCTTCTTGACCTCATCCTCGGTCACACCTGCAAGCTTAAATAAACCACAAACTTCATCTACATAGATCAGATGCAAGTCTGGATGTGATGTTCCATCTCCTGTAGAAGGATTAGCCAGCAGTTTCTCAAGCATACCCGAAGGAAATTCAAAGAAAATATTTTCAGTAGGTGCAGAGGTTGAGGAGAAACCATTCGTTCTTCCGTTCGAGGTGAAGATACCCCGAACAAGCCCCTGAAAGGATTAGTATCCATAGTGACAAGTGACAATAAGTTTCAGCACACTATATGAATGTTTCCTTACCAAGTTCCACATACCAAAGACGCTTCACTCCCCGGCAACGGCGCCAGAAAAGGGTCTTGATGACCCACAAGTATAGAGGATCAATCTTAGTCCTTTCGATAAGTAAGTGTGTCGAACCCAACGAGGAGTAGATGGATCTGACAAGTGGTTTTCAGCAAGGAAATATCTGCAAGCACTGAAATTGTCGGTAACAAGTGATTATGTGGTGAGATGATTCGTAGCAAGCAACAAGTAACAAAAGTATCAACGGTGCAGCAAAGCGGCCCAATCCCTTTTGTAGCAAGGGTCAAGCCTGGACAAAGTCTTATAGGAGGAAAAACGCTCCCGAGGACACACGGGAATTTCTGTCATGCTAGTTTCATCATGTTCATATGATTCACGTTCGTTACTTTGATAGTTTGATATGTGGGTGGACCGGCGCTTGGGTACTGCCCATACTTGGACAAGCATCCCACGTATGATTAACCCCTCCCGCAAGCATCCGCAACTACGAAAGAAGAATTAAGACAAAGTCTAACCATAGCATTAAACTAGTGGATCCAAATCAGCCCCTTACCGAGCAACACATTAACTAGGGTTTAAGCTTCTGTCACTCTAGCAACCCATCATCTACTTACTACTTCCCAATGCCTTCCTCTAGGCCCAAATAATGGTGAAGTGTTATGTAGTCGACGTTCACATAACACCAGTAGAGGAAAAACAACATACAACATATCAAAATATCGAACGAATACCAAATTCACATGACTATTATTAGCATGACTTATCCCATGTCCTCAGGAACAAAAGTAACTACTCACAAAGCATAATCATAATCATGATCAGAGGTGTAATGAGTAGCATCAAGGATCTGAACATAAACTCTTCCACCAAGTAATCCAACTAGCATCAACTACAAAGAGTAATCAACACTACTAGCAACCTTACAAGTACCAATCGGAGTCGCGAGACGGAGATTGGTTACAGGAGATGAACTAGGGTTTGGAGATGAGATGGTGCTGATGAAGATGTTGATGGTGACGAGTCCCCACCGATGAGAGGAGTGTTGGTGATGACGATGGTGACGATTTCCCCCTCCGTGAGGGAAGTTTCCCCGACAGGATCGTCCTGTCGGAGCTCTAGATTGGTTCTGCTCAAGTTCCGCCTCGTGGCGGCGGCAAAACCACGAAAAAGCTCCCATCTGATTTTTTTCTGGACGAAACCCTCCATATGGTAAAAGAGGGGGGCCAGTGGGCCAATGGGCTGCCCACAAGCCCCCATGGCACGACCTGGGGGGTGGCCGCGCCGTGCAAGCTTGTGGGCACCCCCTGGTGCCTCTCCGGCACTTCTTCGGCCTAGTATTTTTTATATATTGGAAAAAATCTCCGTTGATTTTCACGGTGTTTGGAGTTGTGCAGAATAGGTATCTCAACTTTGCTCCACTTTCAGGCCAGAATTCCAGTTGCCGGTATTCTCCCTCTTCATGTTAACCTTGCAAAATAAGAGAGAAAAGGCATAAGAATAGTACCGTGAAGTGAAATAACATCCAAAGAAGCGATAAATATCAACATGAAAACATGATGCAAAATGGACGTATCACTCACCCCCGACCCCGATGACCTCGCCCTCTCCCCCAACCCCGGCCCCGGTGCGCCACGCCTCCCTCCTCTGCTTCCTCCCCTCCCAACCTCGGCCATCGTCGGGCCTGCCTCCTCGCCCCTGCACCCTCTGTAAGCCCCCCACTGCTCCTCCTCTCTCTGCTAGCTAGGGTTCTTCTATTAATTTACTTAGGTTTTAGTCAAGCAGTAGGTTAATTAGGTTGTCTATTTAGTTATGAACCCTAGTTATCAAACTAGTAGGTTATCTATTAAGTTAGGGCAGTAGGTTAATTAGGTTATCTATTTAGTTATGAACCCTAGGTATCAAACTAGTAGGTTATCTATTTAGTTAGGGCAGTAGGTTAATTAGGTTATCTATTTAGTTATTTCAAATATTGTGAAGAAAAATGACTTCTTGCATTTTTCTTCAAGTTCTATATTTTTCTTCCTTTTATATGCAAATTTCAAGTGGACATGTGATTTGGACATGTCATATTTGGAATTTGTACATGTCATATTTGGACATGTGATGTTTTGGACATGTCATATTTTGAAAATGATGATTATGTGCGGGGTAAATGATCCGAGTGGCCTATGTTTTGCCGGAATGTTGATTCATTTCTGTTCCGGTGAATTTTAGGCGCTCCATATGTCCACTTTTTAGCAAAGGTCATGTCGAAATTTTCCGTGAATTTTGGCATGACTTGTGCTAGAAAATAGGCATATCGAGTGTCGGGATTTTGCTGGGAAACGACATTCTAGCAAACATAGATATATTTTTATGTCATTTCTCATTGTTTTATAGTTTTAGAATTAAACGAGGAGATTTAATCATAGGAAACATGTCGAACAACAAAGAAACCGGGCCTTCTGACCAAGATGCGAACGAGATGGATTATGAGCGTGAACAACAGTACCTTGACTTTTTGTCTGCTAAGCACAGTCAAAGTTTGCAGGTCGGCCTAGATGAAGTACTGACGCCGACATCGACACTGACGGTGCCGGCACCGATGGCGGCGCCGAGACCAACGGGGAAAGTACCGGCGGGGAAGATACCGGCGAGGAAGGTACCGGCGCCGATGTCGCTAAAAGAAGAAGTAGAAGAAGCAGAGGATACGAAAACCTAACAGACTCGGCATCGGACAACTGGTGATCACAAAGATGGCCCCTGGCAAGTTTGAGCCATTAGAGTCGGAAGAACCTCGCAAGTGTTATGGGAACCAAGTAGGATGCATCCTACGGGAATGTGCGAGCATCAACGACGATGACATAAGGGGTAAAGAATATTTGATGAAGTTGCTCGTGACGAATCTGCATAAGAGATTCAAGTTCCCCGACTGGAATGACGCCATAGAACACCCGTGGGATGATAAGAACATGAAAAAGATTAACAATAACGCCCTAGGCATGTTCAACAATGATTTGGCCTCCTGGAAAGGGAGGGTGAAACGAGCTATTGAGGCTGAGGAACCCCTGCCCAAGATTCTGGAGGAAAATCCGACACTTACGAAAGAGGAGTTCGAAAAGTTCAAGGACACTTGCGCTACCGAGGCAGCCAAGTCTAAAGCTGCGAAATTCAAGAGCCTTCAGCAAAGGAACACGGGGAAGCATCGCCTCGGAAGCCGTGGCTACCTTGGCAAAAGACCCATATGGGATAAGGAGGACACGGAACATGAAGCCGCGGGTCTCCCACACCCCTTCACGAAGTTCACCAACCCCTTGGAGCGTGACTTCATTAGGGCCCGCTACAAGTGTGACAAGGAAAAGAAGGTTTTTTACACAGGCCAGATCACGACGAAAGTGATTAGAATACTGGTAGTTATTCTTTTACCACCTTAAATTTAGCTTCTGATCAAGTCAACTACACATTCGTAAACAGTTCATGTTCCTTCTGCAGGAGAAGCAACACCAGCTTGCACCCGAAAGCCCTACTTTGCCGACGAAGCCCAAGTGGGACACCCCTCTCAATCAGGCCTTGAATGAACTTAAGGGACTCCCTTTGGGCCCACAGCCGCAATATGGACGTGTGCACGGCCCCGGAGACGGCGCCACGTGGAAGGTGTTTTACAACAAGGGCCCGGAGGCCAAGAGGCAGAAAAAGAAGTTTACAGACGGACATCGATGAGAAGGTGAAGCTTGCGTTCGAGAAAAAGCAGCTGAGGATGCGGAAAAAGCAGACGAGGAGAAAAATGAGTTGCTACAGCAGGCAGTCAACGCAGGATGACGATGTAGTTGCAAGTATTCGAGACTTGTATCGCTATTTTCGAGATGATGACGAGAGACCACTTTGTGTTGGATGATGATTATGATGATGACATGATTTGATGAGACTATTTGTATGTTTATACTATGATTACATTTGTATGTGAATGATGATGACATTTGTATGTGCTTAAATATTATTGTATAAAGCCTGCTCAAATAACAAATAAATACGCAAAAAAAACCTTACCAGAAGCGTGTCTTACCAAAGCTCGCTACTGCTACGCATGTATAGCAGCAGCGAGTTTATGTAAAGGTTGCTATTATTATGCATGTATAGCAGCAACGCGCTTATGTAAAGCCCGCTACTGCTACTCATGCATAGAAGTAGCACGGGACAACACCCGCTACTGCTACATGTTAGCTGTGGCGCGGGCAAACCCGTGCTACTGCTAAAGGTTAGATGTAGCGCCATATTAGTAGCGCGGGTGCCCGCGCTACTGATAAGCCTAAAACCCGCGCTACTTCTAGGCTTTTCCCTAGTAGTGCGAGAGGCAAATGGAAAATAAAGTAAATGCAAGAGATGAGTTTGTGATGGGTACTCGGTAGGCGTGATCTTGCTATGTATCTTCCCCGGCAACGGCGCCACAAATCCTTCTTGCTACCTCTTGAGCTTGTGTTGGTTTTCCCTTGAAGAGGAATGGGTGATGTAGCGAAGTAGATAAGTATTTCCCTTAGTTTGTTGAGAACCAAGGTATCAATCCTGTAGAAGGAACAAGCAAGGTCCCAATAGTAGTACCTACACAAATAATCAAACACTTGCACCCAACGCTATAAAGGGGTTGTCAATCCCTTCAGATTTATTTGCAAGGATGAGATTTGATAGAGATAGATATAAAAGATTGCGGAAACAACAGTAAATAAACTGCAGGAATATATTTGTGGTATTTTGGGTTTATAAATCTGAAAATATAATATGGAAAATAGCCCGGGGGAATAGGTTTCACTAGAGGCTTCTCTCATAGAATAAAATAATACGGTGGGTGAACAAATTACTGTCGAGCAATTGATAGAAAAACGAATAATTATGAAGATATCCAAGGCAATGATTATGCATATAGGCATCACGTCCGTGTCAAGTAGACCAAAATGATTTTATAGCTACTACTATTACTCCACACATCGACTGACTCCTTCCAACATCTAGATTATTAAGTTCCTAAAGAATAGAGTAACACATTAAGTAAGATGACGTGATGTAGAGGGATAAACTCAAGCAATATCATGAAAACCCCATCTTTTTATCCTCGATGGCAACAATACAATATGTGCCTCGCTACCCCTACTATTGTCACTCGGCGAGGACACCGCAAGATTGAACCCAAAGCTAAGCACTTCTTCCATTACAAGAATTACCTATCTAGTTGGCCAAACCAAACCAATATCTCGAAGAGACTTGCAAAGATAGGAAATCATGCATATAAGAATTCAGAATAGACTCAAATAATATTCATAGATAGTCTGAACATAAACTCACAATTAATCGGATCTCGACAAACACATCGCAAAAGAGTACTACATGGGATAGATCTCCATGAAGATCATGAACAACATGGTATTGAAGATCAAAGAGAGATAAGAAGTCATCTAGCTACTAGCTATGGACCCCTATGTCTGTAGTGAACTACTCAAACATCACCGGAGGGGCAATGGAGTTGATGTAGATGCCCTCCGTGATCAATTCCCTCTCCGGCATATTACTGGAAAAGGCTTCCAGATTGAATCTCACACTTTGTTTCTGTTGTAGTTTTCAGTTAACCACAAATGCATTTGTGTGCTAATTTCTAACAAATAGCACGATACTTGAAGATGCTAGTTCTTGATGGTTCTTCCAGCTTGCAGCATGTTGTGTTCGAAGGAGCCCCTCCACTGCTCGAGAGTTTTAGCTTTCATGGTTATGGCCCAGCAAGAAATGGATACATCCCATACAACTGCTAGGAGAAGAACTGCGTCCCAGGTCTCGCAACGTCCCAGAAGCCAACGGTGAAAAGATCTCCCTAGATGGTTGTGCTCGATTAAGCAAAGTGTTCTTTCATGCATTGCCCAATCTTGAGGAGTTGGACCTTTCTAGTGCAGCCATTAAACACTTGACCTCGTGTTGGGTTGTGAGCAACACCATAGCCTACTCTGGGATGGAAGAAACCCTTCACTCGAAGTTTTACATGTAGACACTCGTGGGAAGACTAGACCAATGATGACAACCGCGCGAGCTGCTGCGATTGGGGCGACCAAGGGTTTCCGTCCTCCCTCTCCCGCCGCCACCGGCCGCCGGTCAGGCTCCCCCTCCCCCGCCCCCGTCCCCCTCCCCACTCCTTCCAGATCCGCCCTCGCGCCGCCTCCCCGGGAGGTGGCCGGAGCGGCATGCGAGCTCCTCTCCCGTGGGCATTTTCCTCCATCGTCTCCTCCCCCGTCGCCGCCGGCAGGCGCCCCCGACGCTGGCCCGGGTGGTGCCGGTGTTAGGTTAATCCAAACAAATTTGAATTTGACTAGATGTGTGCTAATTGTGTCTGGTTAAGATTAGTTAGTATAATCAACGTTGCCGGTGATTAGTTTGGGTAAGTATTTGTGTACGGAGTTAAGGTGCAGTACTAGTCCGTTTAGGACTTGTACATGGACGTGGGAGTTTGCATTAGAAGGTCAAGTCGGACTCAAGTCGGGTTACTTGCATTTGTTCCAGCCATGCATATATATATACAGGCATAGGGCTGCAAAGTTGTATCGAGAAAACCAGGGAGAAAAGAAATAAAGAGGGAAAAAATTAGGGTACGATATGTACCCTTGGATAAAAGTGTTTATCGCGTGTGTTCGTGTAATTTAATGTAATCGATCATGTGGGCGAAATCCAACAATTGGTATCTAGAGCAAGATCGATTTGAAGTACCGTTTGCCCCGGGGTGGCGACCCGACTAGCACCTCGGGGCAGGCAATACAGTCGCCATGTGGCGACAAGAAGAGCTGGTGATATAGTCGTTGGGTGGTACAGCGACAAGGAGAGCAGTCAATAGTCGTTGTTGTTCCCCAACAGTTGTCCATGGAGCGAGTGGATGATAAGAGTTTCGTTCGGTGGAGCCTCGTCGGGAAGGTTGTGAGGGTGCTAGCGCAAGCAAGGCAACGGGTGATTGTCGTTCGGCGGAATGACTTGGAGGAGGGCGACAGACTGTCATCGACAAGGCACTGGTGATCATTAAAGGTTGCGAAGATGGTGAAGTTGTGGCACTGGGAATCTAATCGAAATCATTGTTGGGAAGTGCAAGGAGAAGACGGTAAAGTTGTGTGCCATTGTCAAGGTGGTCACATGAGTTCTTGCAAGATGTGTCCAAGAGCTTGTGGGGTGTGAGTCTTCGGCTGCTGTTGAGATGCGTAACTGGCGGAAGAGATTTGAGAGTGAGAGCGGACGAAAAAAGGAAAATGTGCCTTGCATTTCCATTCGTGATCAAAGTGTTCTGGCGAATTCATATACGGTGAAGTTGAGCTGCCCGTATATGGCGAATTGTGTTGCGGCCGTACAAGAGGTGTGTAACGCCCAAGATGCGACCCTATCCTTATTTTGACGCGAGGGCCTCGACAGGGATAGAAGCGCATCTCGACGTTTCGCAACAATGGATATCATTACAAGTACATGTACTGAAGAGAAGAGTATATGGAATTTCCTTACACTTGCCACAAGCTACTTCAGAGTCACATCAGTACAATACATAAATATCACGAAGAAGAGCAGGGTCCGACTACGGATGAAAACAAACTAGAACAGAAAGACGTCCATCCTTGCTATCCCAGGTTGTCGGCCTGGAACCCATCCTAGATCGACAAAGAGGAAGAAGAATAAACTGCAAATGAACAATCATCGCGCTCACGTCTTAATATCCTTTACTTGTACCTGCAACTGGTGTTGTAGTAATCTGTGAGCCACAGGGAACTCAGCAATCTCATTTCCAAAAGTATCAAGACTAGCAAAGCTTAATGGGTGAGGTATGGTTAAGTGGTGAGGCTGCAGAAAGCGACTAAGCATTTATTTGGGGTGGCTAACTTAGGAGTACAAGAATAAAAGAGGGGATGATCTACGCATAGCGGATATGAACTACTGATGATCAAATGAATGATCCTGAACACCTACTTACGTCAGACATAACCCCACCGTGTCCTCGATCGGAGAAGGAGCTCGCGAAAGAGATAGTCACGGTTACGCACTCACTTGGCATATTTTAATTTAGCTTACTTTAGGTTATCTAGAACCGGATGTTAAACAAAGTTTCCAAGTTGCCACATAACCGCGGGCACGGCTTTCCGAAAGATTTAACCCTGCATGGGGTGCTCCAACTAGTCCATCACAAATTACCACAAGCCGCATAAAAATCCTCGACCGCAAAACTCACAATCTCGTCGGAATCTTAGTGGAAAACCTCAACTCTGAGATTACCCTAAGCATCACAGGAATCCCGATGCACAAGACATTCGTCAAAGGTAAAACTAATCCAGCAAGGCCGCCCGACGTGTCGACAATCCCGATAGGATCCGCGTATCTTGTTCTCAGGACACGACGGATTGTCCAAACTTCCGGTAGTCCAAACACAAAGTTGCCCTTGGTAGCCACCAGCGGTTCACAGGTTGGACCAACACTCATGCGGACCACTGGCCGAGGGGTTGATTAATTATCCGCGGGTGCCGGCGGGTCCATATGCTTTTATTAGGTTATTAGGCAAATGTAGTACCAAAGTTGGGCCTTGCCAGACCAATTTTAATCTAAGACGAATTATCAAGGGGGTCTCCATACCAACCCCGATCGTGTTAGGAGCGCTCAATTATGGAATATAACACCATTAGCCGAAACTAAGGGGGCAAAGGTGGAACAAAACACCAGGCTAGAAAGGCCGAGTCTTCCACCTTTTACCAAGTATATAGGTGCATTAAATTAAATAGCATCAATAGGGTGATATAACAAGGAACCCATGTTATCACATGGAAGAAACTGCATCTGCAACCAGCAACGCTAACACAAGGTTAAGAAAGCGGTAACATAACCAATCAGTGGTTTGCTAGGTTGTGAACAGGTTGAGGGTTTTCATGGCAATGTTGAGAGGCTAATATTTAACAGGTGGTAGGCAGCGAGATATAACGAAAGAAATGAGACAACTAGCATGGCAATGATAGTAATGGTATCTAGGGAACTGATCATCTTGCCTGAGATCCTGCTTGGAAGAAGAACGACTCCGTGAAGCAGACGAACCGACGTGGTTGAACGGATCCTCACACTCCGAAGCGGTCGGAACTCTATCGAGACGAAGCAAACCGGAAACAATAATCAACACACGATGCACAACACATATGATGCATGAACGGTATCAATTATGCACGTATGACACGGCAATTCACACAATCAAACACTACACATTAAGTGAAATTCAATATGCAACGAGTTGCATATCAACGAAACTCCACATCCAAACTATCTAGTTCTTTCCCGATTAGGTACATGCCAATATTAATTATTGGTTAAACATGGCAAAATATGAAGCGTAATTAAGCTACCTACCTAGGCATTTTAAATGAGGTTGGAAACGACTTATAGCATCTCTGAACTGACCTCATACGTTAATTTATAATTCTGTCCAGATCTGAACTAACACGTTTTAATATTTGTTAAACAGAAAAATAAATAGGTCCACATGATTCTACGCGTCGTTTCAATCAATTTACACATAGAGATCATTGCAAACGGAGCTACGGTTCAAAAGATATGATTACCGCATGATATGATGCCATGAATGCAATATGTATGCACTGACAGCCACAAGCATTCCAAACCAAGAAGGCAGCAACATAATATGAAACTACATGAGATTCTAAGCAAGTTTCATATAGGACACGATCAAAACGGAGCAACGGTTCAACAAATACAAGCTACGCAATAAATAGCCACAATCTGCCAAAAACAGCAACATGTCATTTTCTATACCCCAAAACAACAAGCTACATAATTCAAAAATGCTCACACAAGACATGGGGCAGTAGTAGTCAAGATGCACAACAACATCCTACTAATAACATCTAGCATGGCAGCATGGATTACTAGGAAAAGAACTCACGAAATGGCATCTCACACACAGTTTTAGACTTAGTGAAAATATAACCGGCGACAGTGCAGTTTTCGATCTGAAGGCATATTGACAGCAGTAAAACTATATGCTACAGCTCTCCGAATGGCATGAAAATCTAAAGCATGCTAGAGAATCTTAAGGACTACAAATAACTCCATTGTACGAACCCCAAAGGAGTTGTAGATCACTTGCAAAACTCATGGATAGACAGCAAGAAAATATAACAGATCTCAGACTTACAAATATTTCAGCATCTCCAAATCAGCACTATTTTCTAGCATGTTGACATCAAGCAAACAACACCTAAACATGGATTTCTATTGCACCCAAATTACCAGGGGCTAGCATACATATCCAAGAGCGTATCTCTAGTCCACTACCCATGCATATCACACACGGAATAAATCACACAAAATAGACAGGAGGGCAACATGGCAAATATATCATGCACACTAACTTACTCAAAAGACAAACTAAATGCAGAGTTAAATTCTATGGATATTTCTACATCGAAAACATATATAATAGTGGGGTTGCAAAATAAAACTAACGCCACACATATATGCGAGAATATGTCCTAAACACGACATAGAAAAATATTGATGGACCTACATGCAAAAATATAAGCAACTACTCTAAAATACATGGCAAAGGGTCACAAACATCATGAACATTTTATCTATGGAATTTGAGCAATCTAGACGCGCACGAAAATAGCTAAGAAATAACTAACCTATTAGGAAAGCACACGAATCTAGGCAAACGACAGCTCAAACCACTTCAAACATGCATGCAAGATGCAAAATACGAATCTACACGAACAACTACACAAGTTACATATAACATACGTCGCGATCCGATGCACGGTTTAATATCTAGGGACGTTTGAAATATAGCATTTACTGAAAAAGAATAATTCATGGTTAAATAAAAAGTCTACGCGGGCCGAATTTCCTAATGGGCTCAACATGAACATGCGAGCGCAACTTAATAAAACGCGCACAGGGCGGGAGATAGCGGGGCAGAGGGGGCTGCTCACCTTGGGCTCGACCCAAGACGGAGAGGAGGCCAAGCTCGGCCGGATCTAGTGGAGAGGCTCGCGGGGCTGTGCCGTCTAGGGAAGGCGCCCTGGGCCGGGGCAGACTAGCCCTCGCTCGGCCGATGCGTGGCTGGCCGGCCTAGGGAAGCGCTGGAGAGGACAGACGAGGCACTTGGCGCCGCCTCTCTCCTCGCAGCCGCAGAGAGCAGCGCGACGGAGGTCGACGGCAGCGGCTGGAGGCAGTGCCGGCAGGGCTCCTCGACAGCGGAGGCGGACGGGATCTAGCCACTAGTCGGCGGATCTGACCGGCAGCGATCCGACAATGGCGGCAGCAAGCTCCTCCTGCGACCACACAGAGAGACGGAGAAGAACGGGGAAGGAATCTGCAGGTTGAGGAGGGCTCGAGGGCTACGGCGACCTGCGGCAGCTTGCCCGGCCTGCTCCGGCGAGCTCCTCCGGCAGGGACAGCGACAAGGTGGTGGCGCGAGGCGCAGGCAGCGCGGGGCTGGAGACATCCGCGGGGAGCTGCGGGAGGCTGCAGCTGTGGCGGCGGTTCTCCTGGCCCAGATTGGCTTCGGCGGGCTTGGTTTGGGATCGAGCGGCCCGGTCAGCTGGGCTGAGGAGAGAGAGGTGGGAGGTGGTGGCTAGGGTTTGAGGGGCACGGAAAATGAGGCAGGGTTAGGGAGACACTAAAAATGGAAGGGGAGGCCCTTCCTTTTATAGTCGGGGTAGCTAGGGTTTGCAGTTTTTTGCCCCAGTTTCAACCGTGCGATCGAAATCGAACGGTCTCGCACGCGGGGACCGTCTAGGTGGCTGTATAGAGTGGCTAGGTGGAGACGAGAGGGAAACGGTGTGGCGCGGCAACGCGAGTTTAAACACCAAAACACGTCCGATGAATAACCGAAGACGGTGCCACTATGGTCGACCGTTCGGTTACCAGACGGACTCCGATTGCGAGAAAATTGGCAGGCGGCCCTCCTATAATAAAATAAGACCGCACGCCAAGTTTCGTCCCAATCTAACAAAGTTTTATACACACTTTTAAAAACAAAATATTAATGATGTCGCGGGCACGTGCGCGTCTGGTTGGGCTCAACACGAGCAACGATGAGAACGTAGAGAACCGACAACTAATAATGGATGCAAGTTTGAAAACTGGCGGCCACAGAGTGTCGTTGCAATGCGGATGACGCGCATGATGCGATGGTGAATGCAACAAACAAAATAATAACACGACGACAATGGAATTGAGGGGAATCTTCTGGAGCGTTGGTCTCGGGCTGTCACATCTCTCCTACACTACAAGAGGATCTCGACCCGAGATCCAAGAATGAAAGGGGAAGAGACAACAATTGAGAAGAATTTGAGAACGAAAGATGAAAGCTGAGAACGAAGAAGTCTTCTGAAATGATGGCCTTCGGAGGATCGAGAAATGAACACAACACTGAAATGCACCTGATAGATATTAACAGGAATTTCTCATAGTTGAAACCAATTGAAAGAGACACAAGCTGAGAATGAAGAGAAGGGACACCACCAAAATTAAAGAGACACTCCGGAATGATTAGAAGAGCCAGGAAAGATCTTGGGAAAGAACCTGTGGGTTAGGGCCCACTAAAAGAAAACACCGGATGAAACAATTAATTAGAAGGATTGATTGCACCGGTACAATGAAAACTTGATGAGGTTAAGCACCTCGAAATAATTAAAGAATTGAAAATAAGAAACTTCTAAGATATCTTCAACGCTTCGGATAGAACAGATAGAGATGAATGAATACCAAAATATTGAATGAGAATCTCCAACACAGGAATCACGGAATAAGAGAGAAAAGAAAATATTGTAGAAGCAAGAATGAAATGAAATGCACTTGGATGAGAATTAAATTGCTAAAGAGAAGGGGCGGGAGGGCGGGGAAAACAGAGACAACTTGGGACAACTGAGATTGAATTAATTGGAAGAGAAGCACACCGGCTGAAAAGGAATTGATATGACGACTTTGGTTGAAGAGAATTAATAAGACGCTTTGATTGAGAAAAAGAATCAGCATTCCCATAAAAAATATAAGAACAACTCTTGGAAAGATATGAAATCACCATTTGACATCGAAGCAACTCGAATTACCATACTCCAACCAAACAAAGGATGAGGCTTACGAAACAAGCCGGAACAAATTCATGACAGAGATTCCGTCCGATATGTTCGTGGATAGGATCGCACGGGCTCGATCTTACAATAGCCATCATGTACAAGGAAGTGCACACGACATACGAAGCGTCACCGAATCATAGCAAGCTACAAGGACTCTTTAAGACACAACGGGAACCGTTGTAAGGCGACCGTGAACAAACAAATCCACTAGATGGCGAACCCCAACCTCACATGATGCATCTGTTGGAAGATTGTCCTATAAGTAACTACTTGAATTCCCTCCTAAGAACTCCCGAAATTTCTGATCATGCAATCTGGTCAACGGATACAAGGAGTAATATAACACTCGACTCCTATACTAACCCGTCCAGTGTACCACATCCACCAACACATAACCAGAGATCTCGGAAACTCATCTATCTCAGATCCTCGTAATCACACACAGTTTTAGACTTAGTGAAAATAACACCGGCGACAGTGCAGTTTTCGATCTGAAGGCATATTGTTAGCAGTAAAACTATATGCTACACGGCTGCGAATGGCATGAATATCTAAAGCATGCTAAAGAATCTTAAGGACTACAAATAACTCCATTGTACGAACCCCAAAGGAGTTGTAGATCACTTGCAAAACTCATGGATAGACAGGAACAAAATATAACAGATCTCAGACTTACAAATATTTCAGCATCTCCAAATCAGAACTATTTTCTAGCATGTTGACATCAAGAAACAACACCTAAACATGGATTTCTATTGAAACCAAATTACCAGGGGCTAGCATACATATCCAAGAGCATATCTCTAGTTCACTACCCATGCATATCACGCGCGGAATAAATCACACAAAATAGACAGGAGGGCAACATGGAAAATATATCATGCAAACTAACTTACTCAAAAGACAAACAAAATGCATGGTTAAATTCTATGGATTTTTCTACACCGAAAACATATATAATAGTGGGGTTGCAAAATAAAACTAACACCACACATACATGCGAGAATATGTCCTAAACACGACATAGCAAAAATATTGATGGCACCTTCATGTAAAAATGTAAGCAACTACTCTAAAATATATGGCAAAGGGTCACAAACATCGTGAACATTTTATCTATGGAATTTGAGAAATCCAGACGCGCACGAAAATAGCTAAGAAATAACTAACTTATTAGGAAATCACGTGCATCTAGGCAAACGGCAGGTCAAACCACTTCAAACATGCATGCAAGTTGCAAAATACGAATCTACACGAAAAACTACACAAGTTACATATAACATACGTCGCGATCCGATCCATGGTTTAATATCTACGGACGTTTGAAATATAGCATTTACTGAAAAAGAATAATTCACGGTTAAATAAAAAATCTACGCGGGCCGAATCTCCTAATGGGCTCAACAGGAACATGCGAGCGCAACTTAATAAAACGCGCACAGGGCGGGAGATAGCGGGGCAGAGGAGGCTGCTCACCTTGGGCTCGACCCAAGACGGAGAGGAGGCCAAGCTGGGCCGGATCTGGTGGAGAGGCTCGCGGGGCTAGGCCGGTTAGGGAAGGCGGCCTAGGCCGGGGCAGACTAGCCCTCGCTCGGCCGATGCGTGGTTGGCCGTCCCAGGGAGGTGTTGGAGGGGGCAGACGAGGCGCTTGGCGCCGCCTCTCTCCTCGCAGACGCATAGAGCAGCGCGACGGAGGTCGAGGGCAGCGGCTGGAGGCGGTGCCAGCAGGGCTCCTCGGCAGCGGACGCGGACGGGATCTGGCCGCTAATCGGCGGATCTGACCGGCAGCGATCCGGCAATGGCGGCAGCTAGCTCCTCCTGCGACCACAGAGAGAGACAGAGAAGAACGGGGAAGGAATCTGCAGGTTGAGGAGGGCTCGAAGGCAACGGCGACCTGCGGAAGCTTGCCCGGCCTACTCCGGCGAGCTCCTCCTGTAGGGACGACGACAAAGCGGCGACGCCAGGCGCACGCAGCGCGGGGCTGGAGACATCTGCAGGGAGCTGCGGGAGGCTGCAGCTCTGGCGGCGGTTCTCCGGGCCCAGATTGGCTTCGGCGGGCTTGGTTTGGGATCGGGCGGCCCCGGTCCGCTGGCCTGAGGAGAGAGAGGTGGGAGGTGGCGGCTAGGGTTTGAGGGGCACAGAAAATGAGGCAGGTTTAGGGAGAGACTAAAAATGGAAGGGGAGGCCCTTCCTTTTATAGTCGGGGTAGCTAGGGTTTGTAGTTTTTCGCCTCAGTTTCAACCGTGCGATCGAAATCGAACGGTCTCGCACGCGGGGACTGTCTAGGTTGCTGTATAGAGTGGCTAGGTGGAGACGAGAGGGAAACGGTGTGGCGCGGCAACGCGATTTTAAACACCGAAACACGTCCGATGAATAGCCATAGACGGTGCCACTATGGTCGACCGTTCGGTTACCAGACGGACTCAGATTGCGACGAAAATTGGCAGGCGGGCCTCCTATAATAAAATAAGACTGCACACCAAGTTTCATCCCAATCTAACAAATTTTACACACACTTTTAAAAACAAAATATTAACGATGTCGCGGGCACGTGCGCGTGTGGTTGGGCTCAACACGGGCAACGACGAGAACGTAGAGAACCGACAACTAATAGTGGATGCAAGTTTGAAAACTGGTCGCAAGACAGTGCCGTTGCAATGCGGATGACGCTCATGATGCGATGGTGAATGCAACAAACAAAATAATAACACGACGACAATGAAATGAGGAGAATCTTCTAGAGCGTCGGTCTCGGGCTATCACAACTCTCCTACACTACAAGAGGATCTCGACCCGAGATCCAAGAATGAAAGGGGAAGAGAAAGAGCCAAAGCAATAGGTAAACTTAGTTGCTTCTTTGACAAACGAGTGAGACCAATGAACGTTGAAGGTTGCAAGGAGAACACAAATTATATGAGAAACAAGCAACAATTCAATCAAAATTTCGGCAACACTTCGGTAAAAAAAGGGACAAGAATTTGATACAATGGAAAGATCTTGAGAAGATTCACAACAAACTAACTAAATTAAATAAAAAACAAGGAAAGAACATGATATTGACAAAACTAGATAATGGATAAAAGAGAGCAACATCACAACAACTCTGGAACAAGAGAAAAGAAACTAGATCTTGAAAAGAAAGAACAAAGAAGAAAATGACAACTACTACCACAAGAATCTTGAAGAACACCTTGAGAATGAAGAGATCTTGAGCCGCCTAACAAAAACATGAATGGGGCACCGGAATAATTGAGAGACGAACAAAGAGACAACAATTGAGAAGAACTTGAGAAGAATTTGAGAACGAAAGCTGAAAGCTGAGAACGAAGAAGTCTTCTGAAATGATGGCCTTCGGAGGATCGAGAAATGAACACAACACTGAAATGCACCGGATAGATATGAACAGGAATTTCTCATAGTTGAAACCAATTGAAAGAGACACAAGCTGAGAATGAAGAGAAGGGACACCACCAAAATTAAAGAGACACTCCGGAATGATTAGAAGGGCCAGGAAAGATCCTGGGAAAGAACCTGTGGGTTAGGGCCCACTAAAAAAACACTGGATGAAACAATTAATTAGAAGGATTGATTGCACTGGTACAATGAAAACTTGATGACGTGAAGCACCTCAAAATAATTAAAGAATTGCAAACAAGAAACTTCTGAGATATCTTCAATGCTCGGATAGAAGAGATAGAGATGAATGAATACGAAAATATTGAATGAGAATCTCCAACACAGGAATCACTGAATAAGAGAGAAAAGAAAATATAGCAGAAGCAAGAATGAAATGAAATGCACTTGGATGAGAATTAAATCGCTAAAGAAAAGGGGCGGAAGGCGGGGAAAACAAAGACAACTTGGGACAACTGAGATTGAATTAACCGAAAGAGAAGCACACCGGCTGAAAAGGAATTAATATGACGACTTTGGTTGAAGAGAATTAATAAGACACTTTGATTGAGAAAAAGAATCAGTATTCTCATAAAAATATGAGAACAACTCTTGGAAAGATATGAAATCACCATTTGACATCGAAGCAACTCGAATTACCATACTCCAACAAAACAAAGGATGAGGCTTACGAAACAAGCCGGAACAAATTCATGAGAGAGATTCCGTCCGATATGTTCGTGGATAGGATCGCACGGGCTCGATCTTACAATAGCCATCATGTACAAGGTAGTGCGCATGACATACGAAGCGTCCCCGAGTCGTAGCAAGCTACAAGGACTCTTTAAGACACAACGGGAACCGCTGTAAGGCGACCGTGAACAAACAAATCCACTAGATGTCGAACCCCAACCTGACATCATGCATCTGTTGGAAGATTGTCCTATAAGTAACTACTTGAATTTCCACCTAAGAACTCCCGAAATTTCTGGTCATGCAATCTGGTCCACGGATACAAGGAGTAATATAACACTCAACTCCTATACTAACCCGTCAAGTGTATCACATCCGCTAACACATAACCAGAGATCTCGGAAACTCATCTATCTGAGATCCTCGTAATCACACACAGTTTCAGACTTAGTGAAAATAACATCGGCGACAATGCAGTTTTCGATCTGAAGGCATATTGGCAGCAGTAAAACTATATGCTACAGGGCTCCGAATGGCATGAAAATCTAAAGCATGCTAGAGAATCTTAAGGACTAAAAATAACTCCATTGTACGAACCCCAAAGGAGTTGTAGATCACTTGCAAAACTCAGGGATAGACAGCAACAAAATATAACAGATCTCAGACTTACAAATATTTCAGCATATCCAAATCAGCACTATTTTCTAGCATGTTGACATCAAGAAAACAACACCTAAACATGGGTTTCTATTGCAACCAAATTACCAGGGGCTAGCATACATATCCAAGAGCATATCTCTAGTTCACTACCCATGCATATCACGCACGGGATAAATCAAACAAAATAGACAAGAGGGCCACATGGCAAATATATCATGCACAATAACTTACTCAAAAGACAAACTAAATGCACGGTTATATTCTATGGATTTTTCTACACCGAAAACATATATAATAGTGGAGTTGCAAAATAAAACTAACGCCACACATATATGCGAGAATATGTCCTAAACACGACATAGCAAAATATTGATGGCACCTACATGTAAAAATGTAAGCAACTACTCTAAAATACATGGCAAAGGGTCACAAACATCGTGAACATTTTATCTATGGAATTCGAGCAATCCAGACGCGCACGGAAATAGCTAAGAAATAACTAACCTATTAGGAAAGCACGCGAAGCTAGGCAAACGGCAGGTCAAACCACTTCAAACATGCATGCAAGTTGCAAAATACGAATCTACACGAAAAACTACACAAGTTACATATAACATATGTCGCAATCTGATGCACGGTTTAATATCTACGGACATTTGAAAATAGCATTTAGTGAAAAAGAATAATTCGCGGTTAAATAAAAAATCTACGCGGGCCGAATCTCCTAATGGGCTCAACACGAACATGCGAGCGCAACTTAATAAAACACGCACAGGGTGGGAGATAGCGGGGGAGAGGGGGCTGCTCACCTTGGGCTCGACCCAGGACGGAGAGGAGGCCAAGCTGGGCCGGATCTGGTGGAGAGGCTCGCGGGGCTGGGCCGGTTAGGTAAGGCGGCCTGGGCCGGGGCAGACTGGCCCTCGCTCAGCCGATGCGTGGCTGGCTGGCCCAGGGAGGCGCTGGAGGGGGCACACGAGGCGCTTGGCGCCGCCTCTCTCCTTGTAGCCGCAGAGAGCAGCGCGACGGAGCTCGACGGCAGCGGCTGGAGGCGGTGTCGGTAGGGCTCCTCGACAGTGGAGGCGGACGGGATCTGGCCGCTACATGGCCAATCTGACTGGTAGCGATCCAGCAATGGTAGCAACAAGCTCCTCCTACGACCACAGAGAGAGACAGAGAAGAACGGGGAAGGAATCTGCAGGTTGAGGAGAGCTCGAGGGCAACGGCGACCTGCGGCGGCTTGCCCGACCTGCTCCTGCGAACTCCTCCGACAGGGATGGCAACAAGGCGGCGGCGTGAGGCGCAGGCGGCGCGGGGCTGGAGACATCCGCGGGGAACTGCGGGAGGCTGCAGCTGTGGCGGCGGTTCTCCTGGCCCAGATTGGCTTCGGCGGGCTTGGTTTGGGATCGGGCGGGCCCCGGTTGGCTGGGCTGAGGAGAGAGAGGTGGGAGGTGGCGGCTAGGGTTTGAGGGGCATGGAAAATGAGGCAGGGTTAGGGCGAGACTAAAAATGGAAGGGGAGGCCCTTCCTTTTATAGTCGGGGTAGCTAGGGTTTGTAGATTTTCGCCCCAGTTTCAACCGTGCGATCGAAATCGAACGGTCTCGCACGCGGGGACCGTTACTACAACATGACCCTCCCTATAGCAACGCTTTTTACCGTATCTAAACATCCATATATGCGTTGTTAGCCTCTTTACCAATGGATTGAGATGCATTGCCTTATCCAGTGTTGCAAACGCGTAATGCAACACTTATTTTACCGTTGGTAAAAGGTACCGTTGCAAGAGTACAACACATAAAATCAACTTCTACAAGAGTATTATATGTTGGTGCTTAATGTATAGGAATTCAAATCTCATTGATATGGCTAAGAGAGAATTTGCAAGGCTTGGTGCTGGTACATATATAATGTGATTATTATTATTATTATTTATTTATTATATATTTCCATCAATTAAATTAATTATCCATATAATGTTGTATTTATATATTGGATATGCTTCACACAATGAGAAAAAAACAAGACATTCTCTTCACAAGAGGAAGAAATCATATATTGGATAAAACTGTTGGATTACAATAGTGGATATTACTGAAGGAACATCATCCCAATGAGATGCATAATCTAAATGTTTTCTTTACATCCCTACAACTTAACGAAAATTTAATCGAGTAACATCATCCAACAGGAACAACATCCCTACAACTTAACTAAAACTGAAAGCATCCACCACCACCACCATCATCATTATCATCATCATCATCATGAACCGGAACATCATCGTCATCATTGCGGTATACTTGCCACAACACCCATATAATCATCCATATATATTTTGAATATACAAAAAAAATACCGAAATGAACTGTTAACAGACAATGAATTGACATGATGCAAGTAATGATAGAGGCGGGTTATTAGTCACGTGCAAATGCAGAAGGCCATGTAATCTTTGTTATACATAACAAATTACTGGCATACATAGTAGATAGAAATACATTCATAACTTACCTCAAGGTGATTATGGACCCATATGAATTAGTTTACCATTTCTTTGAGGGGTTCATGTTACGTACTTCAAATATATGAGCCTAATATGGGTGTCTTAGTGTATGGCAGAGATCGTTGCATAAGTATACATGTTTTCCAATGTTGAACATGTCAAATGGAACAAAGATAAGCATTTTTATGGTATGTAGTGAAACGGTTGGAGCAACACAAACTGGCACAGATTGGTGGTGTCCCTTCTCCCACTTCCACATGAGATCCTCATCGAAGCATATGAGTAAAATATAATATTGTACAAATATACATTCAGTTTGTGCTTGTAAACATAATTTAAATATTAGTTACACAGCACTTGTGGTAAAGGGGCTAATTAAGTTTTTCAACACTTCATCTTGGTTCACATAGTAATTCGTGTTTGCGTAAAAATAAATTAATCCACACAAAATCACTACTTATGTAGTATGTATAGAGAGCCAGAAGGACCTAAATATGAAAACGTTAAGAAACGACGGAGAGACATGCATACAGTTTTTATGAAGCTACAGACTTTTCACACAACACGGTATATATGCACTCACCATGACTAATCACAAAAATTCTTTAATTGGAGTGTGTACAATTTGCATCAGACATACATCTAACATAATTTAGAGAGCCTTGTGCATGCATCTTTTATTGTTCAGAACATGAAAAGGGTGGAAAAAACAGTAATTTTGGAACAAAATAAAGGACTGCTTCGGAACCACACACCATTACTGAGGATATTGTGGAAAGTAGCTTAATTACCTTATTATGTTCTCCATAAGGGGCTGCTCTGTAATCCAGATAATGAAACTGAGAGGAATGATATATATGTTGTTAGTAACACATGTTTAGAATATTGCTCCCATAATAATGATTGTAGGAACGTTCCACAAGAATGTTCCATTTTATATTGAAACCTCGTTACCAACCTATGACGTAAACATGAACCTGTACAAATCATTTACTCCTTGCTATTAGCATAACTTTTGCATCGGCAGTGGGATTGTAGTCTCGCTACCTAGTAAAAGCAGGGAAGCTGATATGCTAAGCATCACATTATAGAAAACTATGTAATCTCTCAGTATCATAGCTTCTTATCTTAATGCTGAAACTCAGAAGATAAATAAAATATACCAGGAAGTTAACTGCAGTTCTGGTGGGTATAGATAAGAAATGACACAAATTTATGAAAGCATGTATGTCCGAAAATCAACTAATTAATTACTTTGTCTAGCATGGACTGACATGGAAATTCAGATGCAAATTGAGCTATTAATATCATAGTTAACTAGGTGGCTCGTGTTTCAGTTATTGACATAGCTAATACAGCCCGAAAGCAGAATTCCGCATTACCACTAGAGGCCATGAAGACCACCCCTCATGACTCTTCTCCACTCCATACGGAGTATAATGGGGTGAACAACGGTGCTCATAGAAACACATATAACTAATAAATTTCTTCATCAGCTAATTTATATCAAGAAAATTAATTTGGCTTTCACAAACAACTCAATGCTCTAGCTAGCTACAGAAATAAAATATGGAATCTGGTGATAAAGGCTGACTCTCCATAGTGGGGGCAGGAGTAACGACCGAGATCTGGAATGGAGTTGAGTGTGTTTAGTCATCTCCCTGCGAGGTCGCCATACAGCTGCGTGGTAGCCTCGTTGCTCCCCATCTGATTTAAACTGTCGTCGCTGGACTTCCTATTCTGCTGCAACAATCATCATGGCATTAATTCTTTAATCATACTAGGGAGAGATGTGGTGGATATATTCCAGAAACTAGAGCAAAGAGGAGGAGTGGACCAAATCACCAGAAGCCAAAGGAGGATAGGGAGGAGCAGGCTCCATTGCTGCTTTTCCCGAGTAGCAACATGGCTATCCACCAGCGATTCCTCCTTGCATCTCTACAGGAGAAGAGAATAGCATATATTACAGAAAGGGGGAGGGAGTACGAAGCAAAGGGAGGGGATGCACTCACCGGACGAGGGGAAGAACACATGGCCACCGGCGCCGGAGCCTACGCCCGAAACCCTAGCTAGGGGGGAGGGTGGCGGGGTGGGTTTGTGTGGCTGCGAGCGCCGGATCTAGCTGGATGGAAAGCGTCGCGGTGCGAGGCGACGTTGGGATGTCCCTCGCGGTCGTGGGATCCGCTAGATGTCGCCAGACTCAGCCGCCGTAGGTGACGCAAGGAGGAGCAGCGTGAAGAGCGAGAGATGGGACGCGAGAGGGATGCGTGGGTGCGGGGTGTGGCGGATCAGAAAACCTCCAGAGCTAGGAGGTGGGATGAGACGAGGGGGAGGGTCGGAGGCGATGGGGAGGGCCGGCGGTGATGGGGTTAGAGAAGGGAGACGAGGTGGTCGATGGCAGCGGTTTGGAGAGATGAGGGGAATTGGGGGTTCTGTTTCTCTCTCCTTTTCTCTGTTTTTATATATCTACCATGCTAGGGTGATGAGATGCAAATATGGATATGCTACAACGCTTATATCCGTATCTATTGCGAAACTAACAATGTATAGTCAGAACGTTGTAGAATTTGTGTTGTTTTATAGGGGGTATTATTGTAGTGCGTCTAGGTGGTTGTATAGGGCGGCTAGGTGGAGACGAGAGGGAAACGGTGTGGCGCGGCAACGTGATTTTAAACACCGAACACATCTGATGAATAACCGAAGATGGTGCCACTATGGTCGACCGTTCGGTTACCAGACGGACTCGGATTGCGACTAAAATTGGCAGACGACCCTCCTATACTAAAATAAGACCTAATGCCAAGTTTCATCCCAATCTAAGAAAGTTTTATACACACTTTTAAAAACAAAATATTAACGATGTCGCGGGCACGTGCGCGCGTGGTTGGGCTCAACACGGGCAACGATGAGAACGGAGAAAACCGACAACTAATAATGGATGCAAGTTTGAAAACTTGCGGCAACAGAGTGTCGTTGCAATTCGGATGACGCGCATGATGCGATGGTGAATGCAACAAACAAAATAATAACACGACGACAATGGAAATGAGGGGAAACTTCTGGAGCGTCGGTCTCGGGCTGTCACAACTCTCCTACACTACAAGAGGATCTCGACCCGAGATCCAAGAATGAAAGGGGAAGAGAAAGAGCCAGAGCAATAGGTAAACTTAGTTGCTTCTTTGACAAACGAGTGAGACCAACGAACGTTGAAGGTTGCAAAGAGAAGAGGAATGATATGAGAAACAAGCAACAATTCAATCAAAATTTTGGCAGCACTTCGGAAAGAAAAAGGGACAAGAATTTGATACAATGGAAAGATCTTGAGAAGATTCACAACAAATTAACTAAATTAAAGAAAAAACAAGGAAAGAACACGATATTGACAAAACTAGATAATGGATAAAAGAGAGCAACATCACAACAACTCCGGAACAAGAGAATAGAAACTAGATCTTGAAAAGAAAGAACAAAGAAGAAAATGACAACTACTACCACAAGAATCTTGAAGAACACCTTGAGAATGAAGAGATCTTGAGCCGCCTAACAAAAACATGAATGGGGCACCGGAATAATTGAGAGACGAACGAAGAGACAACAATTGAGAAGAATTTGAGAACGGAAGCTCAAAGCTGAGAACGAAGAAGTCTTCTCAAAGGATGGCCTTCGGAGGATCGAGAAATGAACACAACACTGAAATGCACCGGATAGATATGAATAGGAATTTCTCATAGTTGAAACCAATTGAAAGAGACACAAGCTGAGAATGAAGAGAAGGGACACCACCAAAATTGAAGAGACAGTCCGGAATGATTAGAAGAGCCAGGAAAGATCCTGGGAAAGAACGTGTGGGTTAGGACCCACTAAAAGAAAACACCGGATGAAACAATTAATTAGAAGGATTAATTGCACCGGTACAATGAAAACTTGATGAGGTTAAGCACCTCGAAATAATTAAAGAATTGAAAACAAGAAACTTTTGAGATATCTTCAACGCTCCGGATAGAACAGATAGGGATGCACGAATACGAAAATATTGAATGAGAATCTCCAACACAGGAATCACCGAATAAGAGATAAAAGAAAATATAGCAGAAGCAAGAATGAAATGAAATGCACTTAGATGAGAATTAAATCGCTAAAGAAAATGGGCGGGAGGGCGGGGAAAACAAAGACAACTTGGGACAACTGAGATTGAATTAACTGGAAGAGAAGCACACCGGGTGAAAAGGAATTGATATGACGACTTTGGTTGAAGAGAATTAATAAGACACTTTGATTGAGTAAAAGAATCATCATTCCCATAAAAATATGAGAACATCTCTTGGAAAGATATGAAATCACCATTTGACATCGAAGCAACTCGAATTACCATACTCCAACAAAACAAAGGATGAGGCTTACGAAACAAGCTGGAACAATTCATGACAGAGATTCCGTTCGATATGTTCGTGGATAGGATTGCACGGGCTCCATCTTACAATAGCCATCATGTACAAGGCAGTGCACACGACATACGAAGTGTCCCCGAGTCATAGCAAGCTACAAGAACTCCTTAAGACACAACGGGAACCGCTTTAAGGCGACCATGAACAAATAAATCCACTAGATGTCGAACCCCAACCTCACATCATGCATCTGTTGGAAGATTGTCCTATAAGTAACTACTTGAATTCCCACCTAAGAACTCCCGAAATTTCTGATCATGCAATCTGGTCCACGGATACAAGGAGTAATATAACACTCAACTCCTATACTAACCAGTCCAATGTATCACATTCTCCAACACATAACCAGAGATCTCAGAAACTCATCTATCTCAGATCCTCGAAATCACAATGATACTAAGTGTGGTGATACATCCGGTTCTATCTACACCAGTACTGGGGAAGTCGGACTCCTCTCGCCACTACTAGTATTGAAGCAATTTTGAACATCTTTTGTGCTGAGATTTTAAGAAATCTGAATGATAACGATGTGTTCAAGAATCCCCTGGAGCTCAACTATCCGAAAGAATCAAGTCAGACAGGAGGAACCAAGACATAACTCCGTCACATCGGCATCATACAGATTCCAAAATATTCGCGCAATCCTAAAAAAAATTGAGTGAGAAGAGGAGTAGAATTAAAATTATTACGTCAAGATTCCTCACCAGAGCATAGAAGAGGAGAAAAAAGAATCCTACTCTCCGATATATAACTAGACTCAATCAGTTATTCACTAGACTCGACTCGGCCAATTTCGATCAATCAAGGGGGCTCCTAGGTCGGTACTGCTCTGATACCAACTTGTAACGCCCAAGATGCGACCCTATCCTTATTTTGGCGCGAGGGCCTCGACAGGGATAGAAGCACATCTCGTTGTTTTACAAGAATGGATATCGTTACAAGTACATGTACGGAAGAGAAGAGCATATGGAATTGGCTTACACTCGCCACAAGCTACATCAGAGTCACATCAATACAATACATAAATATCACGAAGAAGAGCAGGGTCCGACTACGGATGAAAACAAACGAGAAAATAAAGACGTCCATCCTTGCTATCCCAGGCTGCCGGCCTGGAACCCATCCTAGATCGACGAAGAGGAAGAACAATAAAATCTGAATGAACAATCATCGCTCTCACGTCTTAATATCCTTTACTTGTACCTGAACTGGTGTTGTAGTAATCTGTGAGCCATAGGGGACTCAGCAATCTCATTTCCAAAGGTATCAAGACTAGCAAAGCTTAATGTGTGAGGTATGATTAAGTGGTGAGGCTGCAGCAAGCAACTAAGCATTTATTTGGGGTGGCTAACTTACGAGTACAAGAATAAAAGAGGGGATGATCTACGCATAGCGGACGTGAACTACTGATGATCAAATGAATGCTCCGCAACACCTACTTACGTCATACATAACCCCACCATGTCCTTGATTGGAAAAGGAGCTCGTGAAAGAGACAGTCACGGTTACGCACTCAGTTGACATATTTTAATTTAGCTTACTTTAGGTTATCTAGAACTGGATCTTCAACAAAGTTTCCAAGTTGCCACATAACCGCGGGCACAACTTTCCGATAGATTTAACCCTGCAGGGGGTGCTCCAACTTGTCCATCACAAATTACCACAAGCCTCATAGAAATCCTTGACCGCAAAACTCGCGATCTCGTTGGAATCTTAGTGGAAAATCTCAACTCTGAGATTACCCAAAGCATCACGAGAATCCTGATGCATAAGACATTCATCGAAGGTAAAACTAATCCAGCAAGGCCGCCCGACGTGTCGACGATCCCGATAGGAGCCGTGTATCTCGTTCTCAGGACACGATGGATTGTCCAAACTTCTGCTAGGACAAACACATTGTTGCCCCTGGTAGCCACCGGCGATTGACAGGTTGGACCAACACTCATGTGGAGCACTGGCCCGGGGGTTGATTAATTAACCTCGGGTGTCGTCGGGTCCCTATGCTTTTATTAGGTTATTAGGAAAATGTAGTACCAAAGTTGTCCCTTGCCAGACCAGTTTTAATCTAAGACGAATTATCAAGGGGTCCCCATAACAACCGCGATCGTGTTAGGAGCGCTCAGTTGTGAAATATAACACCAGTAGCCGAAACTAAGGGGGCAAAGGTGGAACAAAACACCAGGCTAGAAAGGCCGAGCCTTCCACCTTTACCAAGTATATAGGTGCATTAAATTAAATAGCATTAATAGGGTGATATAACAAGGAACCCATGTTATCACATCGAAGCAACTGCACCTGCAACTAGCAACGCTAACACAAGGTTAAACAAGCGGTAACATAGCCAATCAGTGGTTTGCCAGGTTGTGAACTTGTTGAGGGTTTTCATGGCAATGTTGAGAGGCTAATATTTAACAGGTGGTAGGCAGCGAGACATAACGAAAGAAATGAGATAACTAGCATGGCAATGATATCAATGGTATCTAAGGAAATGATCATCTTGCATGAGATCCTGCTTGGAAGAAGAACGACTCCGTGAAGCAGACGAACCGACGTGGTCGAACGGATCCTCAGACTCCAAAGCGGTCGGAACTCTATCGAGACGAAGCAAACCGGAAAAAAGAATCAACACATGATATTCACCACACGATGCACAACACATATGATGCATGAACGGTATCAATTATGCACGTATGACACGGCAATTCACACAATCAAACACAAGACATTAAGTGAAGTTCAATATGCAACGAGTTGCATATCGACGAAACTCCACATCCAAATTATCTAGTTCGATCCCGATTAGGTACACAACAATATTAATTGTTGGTTAAACATGGCAAGAGGTGAAGCGTAATTAAGCTACCTACCTAGGCATTTTAAATGAGGTCGGAAACGACTTATAGCATCTCCGAACTGACCTCATATGTTAATTTATAATTTTGTCTAGATCTGACCTAACACGTTTTAATATTTGTTAAACAGCAAAATAAATAGGTTCATATGATTCTACGCGTCGTTCAAATCAATTTTCACATAGAGATCATTGCAAACAGAGCTATAGTTCAGAAGATATGAGCACCGCAAGATATGATGCCATGAATGCAATATGTCTGCAACGACAGCCACAAGCATTCCAAACCAAGAAGGCAGCAACATAATATGAAACTACACGAGATTCTAAGCAAGTTTCATACAGGACACGATCAAAACGGAGCAACTTTCAACAAATACAAGCTACACAATAAATAGCTACAATCTGTCAAAAACAGCAACATGGCATTTTCTACACTCCAAAACAACAAGCTACATAATTCTAAAATGCTCAAACAAGACATGGGGCAGTGGTGGTCAAGATGTACAACAACATCCTCCTAATAACATCTAGCATGGCAAGATGGATTACTAGGAAAAGAACTCACAAAATGGCATCTCACACACAGTTTTAGACTTAGTGAAAATTAACACCGCCAATAGTGCAGTTTTCGATGTGAAGACATATTGACAGTAGTAAAAGTATATGCTACAGGCCTTCGAATGGCATGAAAATCTGCAGCATGCTACAGAATCTTAAGGACTACAAATAACTACATTGCATGAACCCCAAAGGAGCTGTATATCACTTTCAAAACTCATGGAAAAACAGCAACAAAATATAACAGATCTCAGACTTACAAATATTTTAGCATGTCCAAATCAGCACTATTTCCTAGCATGTTGACATAAAGAAAACAAGACCTAAACATGGATTTCTATTGCAATCAAAATTACCAGGGGCTAACATACATATCCAAGAGCATATCTCTAGTTCACTACCCATGCATATCACGCACGGAATAAATCACACAAAATAGACAAGATGGCAAATTGGCAAATATATCATGCACACTAACTTACTCAAAAGACAAAACTAAATGCATGGTTAAATTCTACGGATTTTTCTACACCGAAAACATATATAATATGTGTGGTTGCAAAATAAAACTAACGCCACACATGTATGTGAGAATATGTTCTAAGCACTACATAGCAATATATTGATGGCACCTACATGCAAAAATGTAAGCAACTACTCTAAAATACGTAGCAAAGGGTCACAAACATCTTGAACATTTTACGTATGGAATTTGAGCAATCCGAACGCGCACGAAAATAGCTACGAAATAACTAACATGTTAGGACAACACGTGAATCTAGAAAAACGGCAGGTCAAACCACTTCAAACATGCATGCAAATTACAAAATATGAATCTACACAAAAAATTACACAAGTTACATATAACATACGTCGCGATCCGATGCAAGGTTCAATATCTACGGACGTTTGAAATATAGCATTTTACTGAAAAGAATAATTAGCGGTTAAATAAAAAATCTATGCTGGCCGAATCACCTAATGGGCTCAACAGGAACATGCGAGCGCAATTAATAAAACACGCACGGGGCGGGAGATTGTCGGGACCCCGATCCTAAGCCATAGGAATCCAGCCTGTAACACATCGCATTCCTTTGTGGTCTCACGCACGGTTAACTCCACGCCTGCAGCCTTACCTTAGCCGGGACCGTTTGCGTCTTTTGACTCACGTATGCGATAGTGTCGCTAGCAAACCAATGTCAAAGAACCCGGATCGACATGTCTAGTCATAAACCAAAGTGGCAGTTCCGCACAAGGACAGGCATACATGACCCAACAAAGCAGGTGTCGGTCATCAACGAACGTAGACGAGTCGTAGCAAGCTACAAGGACTCCATTACGTCGCGTGACATTTCTCCAAAGGGGACAGACACAGCAGCTAAGAAAGACACATGCCGGTCAACCAATGTGTCCGGAGCAGTAGCGAACTACCAAGGCTCGTTGGATCACAAAGGGGCATTTCCTTGTAAGGAGTGCTACTAAAGTTCACGACTAGGTATTCGAACCCCATACATATCAAGTAAGACACACGTACGCATGGCATACCTATATGTATAGATACATCGATGGCATCACAACATAACCATAATCATACAAGCTTTATTTAAGAGGCTCGGAAGAGCCACACACATAATATTACACATTAAGGGTCTCACGACCCATAACAGCAGTCATACAATACAAGCCAGCGGAAGAGTTATAAACTTTCTGAGTACAGACAGAGCAACTAGAAGGCACATGGCCTGACTATACTACAGAGCCGACGTAGGGCCAGATCGTAGCTAGGACACCAGCTACTCGTCGTCGTCGATGTCTACGAAGAAACCTCCATTAGGGTCATTGGCAACCTCTGCAATATTTATTAAGCAAACATGAGTACGAAGGTACTCAGCAAGACTTTAGGATGACTAACTACTCATGCAAGGTATCAAAAGGTATTGTGGGGTTTCAGACAGAAAGCCAGCATTTGACTCGTGGCTAGACAACTTGCATTTTTAAATAATTTTGACAACTTGATTTCTCGCACACGAGTCCACTAACACCACAAAAATACACTATCGTGGAATCATTCCGTCTCCGTACGGAAATGCCGTCCACGACACTCACGCTTATCTTGACAATTTTATGAGTAGCCATTGAAGTTATCTATGAACAACATATGTCTCCAAGTAGTCCATATCCGCGGACGCGGCTATTCGAATAGATCATAACCCTGCAGGGGTGTACTTCGTCACACACGCTCCCGCCACTTATCGCCATGTGCACGTCATGCACCTCGGCAACCTTCAAGCGGAAGCCCAGCGAGGGAGTCGGCCATGACCGTTAACCACACTAGTACCTAGTCCAGGTTTATCGCCTATCTGAGAGTAACCCGTACGGAAGTCCGGCCGAAGTTTCCGCCACGGCCTCAAACGATGTGCGCAGGGTTCCCAAGCCCACCATCCGGGTGCCACTTGGTACACCGTGCCACTGCCTACCGCATCACGGCCCACCTCTCAGGTCAGCACCATGCATGGCCTCCAGCATTTCTATAAACACCAGAAACTACTTGCAACTCCTGGACCGAGTACTACGCGATTAATAGGCCGAGCGGGGTCATATTTCAGGGCCCAGCATGTGGTAGTATCTAGTCTTGGATTACATACACGGAACTCAGTTCCTAAGGACGGTTCCAATGAAACAACCCGCCATGTACTCCTACACAACCTTTCACCGGTACCTTTACCAAATCAAGTTCAACACACGACCTTTGCTCACCGAACACATTCCACATTTCTGTTCATCTCCCAGATGACAGACCATACACAACTCTAAGCATAGCATGCATAGCAGGATAAGGCACATCATAGCTCAAGCAACTACCAGGTATGCTAGGTTGCAAGGTTCGGCTATTTACTGTGACAAGGTTAAGTCATGCAAAGGAAGTGGGTCCAACTATCGTGGCAAAAGCAGTTGAAGCATTTGATCCTAATGCAATAAATAGGTGCAGGAGCAAGAACATAGGTGTTATCGGGATGATCAAAAGGGTTGCTTGCCTTGTTGCTCAGATGAGGAACGATATCCGTCAGACGGATATTCGGTGGAATCCGGGGGTGCGGAGCCTACCGAAATGAATGGCAACATTCAATAACAATCATATGCAATCAAAATGATGCATGAGCATGGCATGAGAATGCAAGTGATAAGTTATTATAATCAAGATGTTTTAGGTTTAGAGTTGATTTGAATCACACTCGAATAGCAATTCAAACGGTATTCTCGGATACCGGTTTAATTGATTCGACCTGATGCTCAGAGCAACCTAATGTTAACATGCATGAAATGTCATGTTATGGTACTGATTTATCTCTAGGGCCGTGTGTGATCATTGTATCTATAATGAAATTTGGATATTTTTGCAAATTCCATTTATAAAGTGATTAAAAGAATTGAATTATTCCTTATTTCACAATTTAGGGTTCTGTAAATTTTTCAAACATAGTTGAAAATAGCATAATCAGAATCCTTGAATTTTTCTGATACTTTTTCATATATAAATTATTTTCATTGGAGTTACAGATTAATTTCTATGATTTTTGCAATTTTTAGCAATTTCCTGAATTATTTTTATACTGGAAATTCCATTTATTGCATCAGGCTGACGTCAGCAGGTCAGCCGACCTGTTCAGGTCAAACCTGACAGGGGGCCCCACTGGTCAGCCTCTCTGGGCTAATCCCGCGCTGACCAGCCCCTAATTGGGGTTTGACCAAGCGTGGGGCCCTCTGGCAGCGACTGAGGGGAGGGCGATTACGCCCTAATGGTCGGCCACGTCGACGGCCACCGGAGGGTGGTCGCCGGCGACCAAACCCGCGGCGGAGGGCTCGCCGGAGGCGACCTAGACGGCGCTGCACAGCACGAAAACGCACGCGGTTGGCAGCTACAGCAAGCTCGCGAAGTGGCCGATCTGGCAGGACCAACTGGGGAGGCTAGGGTCGCCGGAAGAGGCGTCGGCGACGAGCCGGAGCGGCGGCCGAAGCTCGGGCGTCGTCGGGGGCTTTGAATCAGAGGGATCCACGCTTAGTTCTTAGCTGCTACGGCATCTACGCGTCGTCCTGGAGATTCTGGTGCTCTCGGGAGGACGAGCTGGACATCGGAGGGCTACCGGCGACGAGCGGCAGCGGCGGTGCTCGTCGGGCTCCGGTGATACTAGGGCTAGAGGAGGGGATCGGCGGGGAAAACTTAGGGAAAACCACCGCATGCTCACAGGGAGTGCAGAGAAGAGCTCAGACGGCTCGGGGAAGGCCTGGGGGCGACGAATCGACGGGAGAGGTCCGGCGGCCGGAGGAGGAAGACGACGGCGTTGCGGGCGTTGCAGGGCTCGAGGAAGCTTCGGCTTCTGCAGAGACGACCAGGGCGACGAGGCGGAGCTAATGGCGTGCTCTAGGAGGGGATCCTATGGCCAGGGGCACGGCCAGCTCGAGCTCGAGGTCGTCTCTAATGGCGGCAACAGGGAGAAGGAGGGGATCCGGGAGGAGGGGAAGAACCGAGGCGGGGAATGGATAGGGGAAGCTCTGGGGAGCTTATCCCCGTCGTCGCCAGCGTGAACCGGCGGCCAGGCAGGCACGCAGGTGCGTGGCCGCGCCGGAGGAGGCGGCGGCCACCTCCAGCTGCCTACTGGCGCGAGGGAGGGGACGAGCGGCGAGATGGGCCGGGCCTGGCTTGGGCGACAGGTAAGACTTTTTCCATTTTCTCTTTTTTTGTTTTTCTGTTTTGCTATTTATTGCTTTGCTAATTATTTCAGCTCCAAAACAAAACGTAAAAACTATTTTAGACCTCCTGAAATATTTATTATAATATCCCCACACATTTCCAAGACTTTCAACATTTTTGGAAAAATTATAGTTTCTGATTTCAAATTTTAAATTTGAAACCAGTGGCTTTTGCATTTATTTAAAATGCTTGAAGTGTCAAGAAAATAGTTTTCTCCAATGCTCATTTACTTTCATGATTTATCAGAAAGTTTGAACATTTCTTGAGGCCATTTTGGGTTCATTGATTTTGAACTAGTTGAAATTTCCTTTAATTGAAATGGTGGCTAGGGTTTTGAGTTTTTCCTTTGCCACTTTGTTGTTTTTGTTGAAACTTCTTGGATGCAAATGCAAAGAAGACATGAGCACAATGCTATCTTGGTTAAGGGTTAGGGATGTGACAGAGATAGTGGGGCAGAGGGGGCTGCTCACCTTGGGCTCGGCCCAGGACGGAGAGGAGGCCGAGCTGGGCCGGATCTGGTGGAGAGGTTCGCGGGGCTGGGCCGGTTAGGGAAGGCGGCCTAGGTCGGGGCAGACTGGTTCTCGCTGGTTTGATGCGTGGCTCACCGGCCCAGGGAGGCACTGGAGGGGGTAGACGAGGCGCTCGGGGCCGCCTCGCTCCTCGCAGCCGCAGAGAGTCGCGTGAAGGAGGTCGACGGCAGCGACTGGAGGCGGTGCCAGCAGGGCTCCAGGGCAGCGGAGGCCGACGGGATCTGGCCGCTAGACGGCGGATCTGACTGGCAGCGATCCGGCAATGGCGGCAGCAAGCTCCTCGTGCGACCACAGAGAGAGACGGAGAAGAACGGGGAAGGAATCTGCAGGTTGAGGAGGGCTCGAGGGCAACGATGACGTACGGCGGCTTGCCCGACCTGCTCCGGCGAGCTCCTCCGGCGGGGACTGATTCCCACAAGTGTATGGGATCGCAGCAGTTTTCGAGGGTAGAGTATTCAACCCAAATTTGTTGATTCGCCAAGATGGGAAGCGAAAGAATATTCTCAAGTATTAGCAGCTGAATGTGTTAGATTCAACCACACGTGAAAGATTAGTGTGTGCAAGCAAAGTATGAGTAGTAAGGTAGTATGATAGCAACGGTGCGAGGAAAAGCCTTGCTGACAGGATGTTATGCCGCTTACCTAGACAGACAACGGCGCCAACAAATTCTTGCAACAAGTAACAGCGGAGTAGTAAGTAACAGTAGTAGCAGGAGCAACAAAGTAACAAGTAATAGCAGTAGTGACAGCAGCAGCAAAGTGGCCCAATCCCTTTGGTAGCAAGGGACAAGTCTAGGCAAAGTAACGTAGCGAGGACCAGTAGTAAAACACTCGTAGGCAGTGGATCGGTGATGCATGAGTGTGACGGATGTGATTCATCATGTAACAGCTATAACATGGAGACATGTAACTAGCTCCTGTTCATCAATCTAATGTAGGCATGTATTCCGTATGTAGTCATACGTGCTTAGGGAAAAGAACTTGCATGACATCTATTGTCCATCCCTCCCGTGGCAGCGGGGTCCTAATGCAATACGGGATATTAAGGTTCTCCTTTTAAAAAAGAACCGGACCAACGCATTAACACGCCGTGAATACATGAATTCCTCATACTATGGTCATCTCCAGCAGTGGTTCCGGCTATTGTCACTCCGGGGTTGCCGGGTCATAACACATAGCAGGTGACTACAACTTGCAAGATAGGATCTAAAACACACATATATTGGCGACAACATAATAGGTTCAGATCTGAAATCATGGCACTCGGGCCCTCGTGACAAGCATTAAGCATAGCCAAGTAGTAGCAACATCAATCTAGAACATAGTGGATACTAGGGATCAATCCCCGTCAAGAACTAACTCGATTACATGAGAGATCTCATCCAACGCATCACCGTCCAGCAAGCCTACGATGAGATTACTCATGAACAATGAAGAGCATCATGGAATTGTCGATGGAGAAAGGTTGATGATGACGATGGCGACGATTTCCCCTCTCCGGAGCCCGAAACGGACTCCAGATCTGCCCTCCAGATGAAGAACAGGATGTGGCGGCGTCTCCGTATCGCAAAACGCGATGAAACCTTTTTTCTGGGTTTTTTCTAGGCGAAACGGAAAATATAGAGCTGAGATTGGGGGCGGTGGTGCCACGTGGCCCCCACAAGCCTACACGGCGCGGCCATAGGGGGTGACCGCGGCCTGTGGGCTGGTGGCCCACCGGCACGCCCCCTTAGGTGGATCTTTGCGCAGGTATTTTTCTTTTATTCCAGAAAAAATCTCCGTAAATTTTGAGGACGTTCCGAGAACTTTTATTTCTGCACAAAAACAACACCATGGCAATTCTGCTGAAAACAGCGTCAGTCCGGGTTAGTTCCATTCAAATCATGCAAATTAGAGTCCAAAACAAGGGCAAAACAATTCGGAAAAGTAGATACAACGGACACGTATCAACTCCCCCAAACTTAAAGCCTTGCTTGTCCTCAAGCAAGTAAATTGACAAACTGAGAGAGACAAAAGAAAAACTTTGACGAACTCTGTTTGATCTTGTTGTTGCAACTATGTCTAATTCATAACCAGAATTTCAGCAACATCACAAGCAAACCACATAAGCAAATGACATCTAGGTCTCACGGTAAACTCATAGCAATGGCATAATCAACTAGCGAGCAAATAAAAATAAGCCTCAAATGTCAACACTTCAATCAAAACAACATGAAGCAGTACGAATAGATGGTATCTCTCTAGCTCTTTCTCAGACCGCAAAACATAACTGCAGAGCACCTTCAAAGAACAAGGGCTGACTAAACATTGTAGTTCATGGCAATGAAGATCCTGTCATAGTCATACTCAACACAGTTAAAAGCAAAGCATAAAAATGACAGTGGTGCTCTTTAATTGGTGCTTTTTTAAGAGGAGGATGACTCAACAGGAACATAAATAGGCAGGCCCTTCGCAGAGGGAAGCATTGTTTTGCAGAGGTACCAGAGCTCAAGCTTTTGAAAACAGAGTGATAATTTTGGGTGCCGTGCTTTCATTGTCAACGCAATGACTAAGAGTTCTCAACATCTTCCACGCTACACATGCTATAGGCGGTTCCTGATGGGGTTATAGTCCCAGGGTAGGGTCATAGGCCTGCCCTATAGGTCCTACCCAAGGACTACCCTTCACACAGGGCAAGGCCCTTAGACAGTTCCGACTGAACTAAGGACCCCCCATCATCCAGTCGGTGACGAGCATTCGGAGCGTATTTATCATACCGACTGAATTCAACTATGTACATCGTAACCTCCCGGGAGGGCAACGGTCGTACATTTTCATACACCATTATTAGCATTTAAGACATACGTTACCTGTAACGTAGGCATTTATTCGCCACTACTAAACCCCTGTCCACCGGACCGTTGTGAAGGGCAGCGCACTCTATATAAGCCGCCCTTCCCCACTGGTGCAGGGGTTGGCATTTACTGTAATCATATATTCCACTCGACACTAAGCTCCCAAGAGCACTGAGACGTAGGGCTTTTACCTCCACCGCAGAGGGGCCTGAACTCATACAACCTCGCCGTAGCTAAGGCTCTGCCCATCCTTTCGTACCCTATACATCTACTGTCAGACTTATACCCACGACAGTTGGCGCCCACCGTGGGGCAGGCGTCTAAGCGACTTCCGGCGAGTTTGCAGCTTCATCTTTTCATCATGTCGTCCGCCGGAGATTTATGCATGGGTCGGGAGATCCTCTTCGGCGCACTCTCCTTCATCGTCGACGATTCGGAATGGCTTCGGGATGCGTCTTTCGACGTCAAGGCGCTCCCCAGTCGCGGGGCTACGCACTTCCGTGCCGGTGCCCGCGGCGTCCTTCTTCTTCAACAGTTGGCCCCGGTGTCGACCTTCACCCCCGTCACGCGCCGCAACAAGCGGTCCCGCCGTCCGCGGCTCCAGCGTTGTGTGCGACATGCCCAGGCGCGCCAGAACGCGTCCTCTCAAGTGGCGGTCCTCGAGTCGGTTGTGGTCGCGCCGCCGTCCCGGTGCTTGGACTCAGTTCCGACTGAGTTACCTTCCGAGTACTTGGGTCGCGGGCCCGCAGCCGAAGTTCTCATGGCAAATTCCCATGAAAGACCTCACCGGACTGGCCGGAACGAGCACGAGGTCGGCGAATCGTCCGGCGCTCGCCGTCAACACCACCGTTCTGCCAGTCCACGCACTCGTCAGAGCAACGTCGAGGTGTTCCGTACACCCGTCCTCAACCTGGCTGCCGCTGCCAAGATAGCTGATTCCCTCCAACCGACTGATTCGGAGGCTGGTAGACGAATCGAGCAGATCTGTGCCCTATTGCACACAGCGCAGCAGCAGAATTCGGCGGTCTCCCAGTCGCACAACAGGATCCACAACATTTCTATTCATGTGAACACGCATCGGTCGGTTTACAGCCCCAACTCTCATCAGCGACGCAGAGGGGGCAACCGTTCCACGAATCCCGAAGATCGTCGCCGTTCACGCACCCCTCCGCGGGGTGGGCCTTACGGGCCCCGACATCATGATGATCGGCGTTCAGTCGGTGACACGTATGATCCAAGGCCCGACGCAAGAGGCCACATCGCCCAGAGGAAGGTCGACAGGAGTCGAGCCCACTGTGATGGTCACGATAGAGACCGTCCGAGTGGAAGCAGGACCATCGTCTCTCGCCCCGAGTGCTTTAGTCGGGCCATCCGTTCGGCTGACATCCCTCCCAACTTCCGATTGGCGACGGGGATCAGCAAGTTCACAGGAGAATCCAAGCCAAAAACATGGCTGGACGACTACCTAGTGGCGGTCTAGATCGGTGGCGGAGATGACCAGGTCGCCATGAAACATCTCCCCCTGATGCTCGACGGCTCGGCACGAGCGTGGCTGAATCAGTTTGCTCCATCAAGCATCTACAGCTGGGCAGATCTGTTCCGGGTGTTCATCAGGACCATCGAGGGCACGTGCAAACGCCCTGCTGGTCTCGTGGAGCTCCAGCACTGCGTCCAGAAGCAGAATGAGCCCCTGCGCGATTTCATCCAGCGGTGGACGACCCTCTACCACACGGTGGAGAACGTCACTGAGCATCAAGCAGTCTGCGCGTTCAAGGCAGGCGTGCGGTACAGAGATCTATACCTGAAGTTCGGTCGGACAGGCGACATCTCCATGACCAAGATGATGGAGATAGCCACACGCTATGCAAATGGTGAAGAAGAGGACCGCATACGTAGCGGCAAGCACAAGGCAGTCGCCGACGGAGATGGGACCAGCAATCGGAAGCAAAAGCAGAAAGCTCCGTCCACTCCGCAGGCAGAGGCAGCTGCCGTTACAAATGCCAAGTTCAAGGGCAAGGGGAAAGCTCAGTATACCCCCAAGAAGAAGCAGTTCGGGAACTCCATCCTGGATCAACCATGTCCGATCCACACGAAGATGGATGAAGAAGGCAACGCCATATTCCCGAAGCACACCACTCGGCAATGTCGCCTCCTGATCCAAGGGTTCGGCGAAGGGCAGCTGAGTGAAAAGGACAACGAGCAGGATGATGAGGACAAGGAGGATCCGTTCCCCCAAGTCCATGCAACATTGATGATTTTTGCTGACGTGGAAAGCAAGAGTCGACTGAAGCTGGTGAACAGGGGGGTGAACATGGCCACCCCGACCAACCCCACGTTCCTCAAATGGTCTCAGACTGCGATCACCTTTGATCAGTCGGATCATCCATCACACATACCCACCCCGGGGAGGCAGGCTCTGGTAGTCGACCCGGTGGTGGAAGGAGTCCGACTGCGCAAAGTACTCATGGATGGCGGCAGCGGCTTGAACATCATGTACGCTGACACTCTCAAGGGGATGGGCATTCCGATGTCCAAACTTAGCGAGAGCAGCATGGAGTTCCACGGAGTCGTCCCAGGACGAAAGGCCAAGTCACTCGGTCAGATCGCGTTGGACGTCGTTTTCGGCTCTGACAAGAACTTCCGCAAGGAAAAGCTGACATTCGAGGTGGTGGACTTCGAGAGTGCATACCATGCAATTCTGGTTCGTCCGACGTATGCACGTTTCATGGCCCGCCCATGTTACGTGTACTTGAAGCTGAAGATGCCGGGTCCCAAAGGTGTGATCACCATCACAGGCAATTGGTAGCGGGCCGAAGAGTGTCTGCAGCAAGGGTCACGGATTGCCGATCAGTAGATGGCTATCCTCAAGCTGGATGAGTACAAGAAGACGGCCGACCCCGCTGACTTGATGCGTTCGAAGAAGCCAGCTTCGGAGTCCGCATTCCAGTCGGCGGGCGACACGAAGAAAGTCAGCATCCACCCGACGGACGCCACCGCCGCCCCGACGAACATCTCCACCACCCTTGATCCAAAATTGGAAGTCGAGCTCATCCAATTCCTCCGTGAGAACTGGGACATTTTCGCATGGAAGCCCGCTGACATGCGAGGTCTACCCAGGGAGTTGGCTGAGCACCGACTACATGTGGATCCTACCGCTCAGCCCGTCCGAGAACGCCTGCGTCAGTCCGCCGCGCACAAATGGAAGGCAATCAGAGAGGAGGTGGCTAAACTTTTGGCAGCCAACTTCATTCGCGAGGTGCACCACTCGGAGTGGCTCGCCAATGTTGTCATGGTGCCCAAGAAGGACAAGTCCCTCCGTATGTTCATCGACTTCAAGCATCTCAATAACGTCTGCCCGAAAGATCATTTCCCGCTCCCCCGCATTGATCAAATTGTCGATTCGACTGCGGGTTGCGAGCGTTTATCATTCCTTGATGCCTATTCGGGCTATCATCAGATCCGTCTGTATGGTCCCGATGAAATAAAAACAGCCTTCATCACCCCATTCGGGTGTTTCTGCTACATCACTATGCCATTTGGTTTGAAGAATGCAGGAGCAACTTTTATGCGCATGATCCAGAAATGCCTCCTTGACCAGATTGGTCGAAATGTGGAGGCATATATGGACGATATTGTAGTCAAGTCACGCAAAGGTTCCGACCTACTGACTGACTTGGCAGAAACATTCGCCAACCTTCGCAGGTACGATATCAAGCTCAACCCTGCCAAGTGTTCATTCGGTGTTCCCAGCGGAAAGTTACTCGGTTTCTTCGTTTCCGAACGAGGAATCGATGTTAACGCCAAAAAGATCGGGACCATCGTCCGAATGGAGCGGCCGGTCAGAATACATGATATTCAAAGGCTCACAGGTTGCCTAGCGGCTTTGAGCAGGTTTATCGCTCGACTCGGGGAGAAGGCGTTACCTCTGTACCGACTCATGAAGAAATTAGATACTTTCGAGTGGACAGACGAAGCCCAGATTGCATTCGACGACCTCAAAGCCCTGCTTTCCACCCAGCCGGTTCTTACTGCCCCGCTCAGTAAAGAACCCCTTCTTCTGTACATCGCGGTTACAAATCAAGTCGTCAGCACTATTCTCACAGTCGAACGTGAAGAAGAAGGCAAAGCGTACAAGGTTCAGCGGCCAGTATATTATGTCTCCGAAGTCCTGACTCCTTCCAAGCAGAGGTATCCCCATTATCAAAAGCTTATTTATGGGATCTACATGACTGCAAAGAAGGTGGCTCATTATTTCCAAGACCACTCGGTGTCTGTCGTTTCTGATGCTCCGTTGTCGGAAATCCTCCACAATCGAGACGCATCAGGCCGAGTGGCTAAGTGGGCTTTGGAGATGTTATACTTCGACATCAAGTTTGAAGCCAAGAAGGCTATAAAGTATCAAGCTCTGGCTGACTTCATAGCAGAATGGGTAGAACAACAGCAACCGACTCACATCTACTCAGCTCATTGGACTATGTTCTTCGATGGGTCCAAGATGCTGAATGGCTCCAGCGCTGGCGTAGTGATCATATCGCCGAAAGGTGATAAGCTTAAGTATGTGTTGCAGATACATTTCGATTCTTCCAACAATGAGGTGGAGTATGAAGCTCTCCTTTACGGATTGCGCATGGCCATCACACTCGGCGTCTGTCGCCTGATGGTCTATGGCGATTCAGATTTGGTGGTTAATCAAGTGATGAAGGAGTGGGATGTCAGGAACCCCACCATGACTGCATATTGCAACGCAGTAAGGAAGCTCGAGAAGAAGTTTGAAGGTCTGGAACTTCACCATGTTCCGTGATTGAAGAACCAAGCAGCTGATGAGTTGGCAAAACTCGGATCCACTCGGAGACCAGTCCCAAGTGACGTCTGCCTCCAGCACCTACATCTCCCTTCGGTGAAAGAAGACCCCTTTACAGAGGAACCGGTACAACCGAAGAGCTCAACAGATCCGACTGAAGTCGAGGTCCCCGTTATGGTTGATTTGATCATGGAGATTCTTGCTATCATCCCCGATTGGACTGTGCCATTCATTGCATACATCCTGAGGCAAGAATTACCAGAGGACGAAGTCCAAGCGAGGCAGATCGTCCGCAGGTCGAAGTCCTTCACCGTCATTGATGGCCAGTTGTACAAGGAAAGTGTTTCAGGAGTCCTTCAGTGATGCATCTCCCCTGAGGAGGGACAGTTAATCCTAGAAGAAATTCACTCGGAAACTTGCGGCCATCATGCCTCCTCAAGAGCAATCGTCGCCAAAGCATTCAGAGCTGGCTTCTTCTGGTTGCAGGCGAATGAAATGGCAAAGGATATGGTCGACCGATGCGAAGGCTGTCAGTTCTATTCGAACAAGTCCCACAAGCCAACATCTGCGCTGAAGACAATCCCTCTTGTTTGGCCGTTCGCAGTGTGGGGATTAGATATAGTCGGTCCATTCAGAACAGGCCAAGGGGGATTCACTCATCTGTTGGTGGCAGTCAACAAGTTCACCAAGTGGATTGAAGCCAAGCCCATCAAGAAGCTCGACGCCCTTACGGCCATCAAATTTGTCAGAGACATCATCTCCAGATTCGGAGTCCCGCACAGCATAATCACTGACAATGGCACAAACTTTGACTCGGACAGATTCAAGGGTTTTTGCACAGGCCAAGGTATCCGAGTGGATTTTGCATCTGTGGCGCACCCTCAAACCAACGGGCAAGCAGAGCGGGCGAACGGACTTATTCTTCAAGGGTTGAAGCCTCGACTCCTGCGAGAAGTTGGACATGCCGCCGACGCATGGGTCACCGAGCTGCCTTTGGTGTTGTGGGGCCTCCGCACAACTCCGAATAGATCTACATGGCGATCCCCGTTCTTCCTCGTTTATGGAGCAGAGACAGTCCTTCCGAGTGACTTGCTTCACAACTCTCCACGAGTCGAACTCTTCTCCGAAGCCAAAGCGGAGCAAGCCAGGCAAGATGGAGTGGATCTACTAGAAGAAGAGCGCGAGATGGCACTGACTCGCTCAACAATTTATCAACAAGATCTGCAGCGTTTTCACGCGCGGCATGTCAGGAGTCGCACATTCCAAGCAGGTGACCTGGTGCTCCGAGTGGACCAGCAGAGGCCTCACAAGTTGGCTCCCGCCAGGGAAGGACCCTTCATCATCTCTAAGGTGCTGAACAACGGAGCATATCGACTGTACAACCTCGACAGAGAAACGGACGAGCCGCGAGCATGGAACGGAGATCTGCTGAAGCGCTTCTACACGTGACCGCCGACGGAGGCAATGTAAAGAACAAGTATCATTGAAGTAATACAAAGCAAACTAATTTTTTGCAGGTCCAAAGTTCTTCCACGTTTGCAGACTCCGGTCTAAAAAAAATCTCTCCGAGTGTGCGCTAAGAGCCACACTCGGGGACTTAGCTGCGATCCAGAATTGCCTAAGTAAAAAATTCTCTCCGAGTGTGCGCTAACAGCCACACTCGGGGACTTAGCTGCGATCCAGAATCGCCTAAGTAAAAAATTCTCTACGAGTGTGCGCTAACAGCCACACTCGAGGACTTAACTGCGATCCAGAATCGCCTAAGTAAAAAAAATTCTCCGAGTGTGTGCTAACAGCCACACTCGAGGACTTAGCTGCGATCCAGAATCGCCTAAGTAAAAAATTATCTCCGAGTGTGCGCTAACAGCCACACTCGGGGACTTAGCTGCGATCCATAATCGCCTAAGTAAAAAAATTCTCCGAGTGTGCGCTAACAGCCACACTCGGGGACTTAGCTGCGACCCAGAATCGCCTAAGTAAAAAATTCTCTCCGAGTGTGCGCTAACAGCCACACTCGGGGACTTAGCTGCGATCCAGAATCGCCTAAGTAAATAAATTTCTCTGAGTGTGCGCTAACAGCCACACTCGGGGACTTAGCTGCGATCCAGAATCGCCTAAGTAAAAAAAATTCTCCGAGTGTGCGCTAACAGCCACACTCGGGGACTTAGCTGCGATCCAGAATCGCCTAAGTAAAAAATTCTCTCCGAGTGTACGCTAACAGCCGCACTCGGGGACTTAGCTGCACCCCAGAGTCGCCTAAGTAAAAAACTCTCTCTGAGTGCGCCCTAAAAGCCGCACTCGGGGACTTAACTGCGACCCAGAGTCGCCTAAGTAAAAAACTCTCTCCGAGTGCGCCCTAAAAGCCGCACTCCGGGACTTAGCTGCGATCCAGAATCGCCTAAGTAAAAAGCTTCCTTCGAGTGTATCCTCGAGATCGACTCGGAGGCTTAGCAGACCCTCATTGAGGCTCATGTGGATGTCAAGACAACCGACAACTACATGAGTATCAACTCGCTCCGAGTGCGCACGAGATGCCGCACTCGGGGACTTAGCTGCGATCCAGAATCGCCTAAGTAAAAAGCTTCCTTCGAGTGTATCCTCAAGATCCACTCGGAGGCTTAGCAGACCCTCATTGAGGCTCATGTGGATGTCAAGACAACTGACAACTAACAACTACATGAGTATCAACTCGCTCCGAGTGCGCATGAGATGCCGCACTCGGGGACTTAGATGCGATCCAGAATCGCCTAAGTAAAAATCTTGCTTCGAGTGTATCCTTGAGATCCACTCGGAGGCTTAGCAGACCCTCATTGAGGCTCATGTGTATGCGAAGACAACTGACAACTACATGAGTATCAACTCACTCCGAGTGCGCACGAGGTGCCACACTCCGGGACTTAGCTGGGATCCAGAATCGCCTAAGTAAAAAAGCTTCCTTCGAGTGTATCCTTGAGATCCACTCCAAGGCTTAGAAGACCCTCATTGAGGCTCATGTGGATGTGAAGACAACTAACAATTACATGCTCCGCATGTTTGCCATTGGCTTCCCCAAGAAACGCCAAACAAAAACCACGAGCTCAAATCGTGTCAGAAAATAAACTTGGCGAAAGAACAGCAAAATATTCGATTCGAATTCAACGTTTGATCTACGATATTCGCCTCCGTGTGGATCAAGCTTACCCACACCGAACCACGAATTTGACGGCCAACGGCGGTGGCCCAAGTTTGATACAGATACCACTCGGCATACCGAGGTAAAGTTTTTCAAGTGTCATCAGGACTGGCTCCAGGACTGGTAGGCTCCACAAAGGTCTCAAGATCGATCCCGTCCGCGATACGAGTGGCTGTCTCGAGGAAGGTCTCCATGAAATCTTCGAATCGAAGCTTCTTCGTGTTGGCGACCTGCAACGCCTTCAACTTTTCTTTGCGAGCTTCCTTGCAGTGCACTCGGACCAGCGATAGCGCCACGTCCGCACCACAACGAGCGGCAGACTTCTTCCATGCCTGCACTCTGTTCGGGACGTCCTCTAGCCGAGTCATCAACCCTTCTATTTCCTGTCGGGAATCGTCTTTGGGCCACAACTCCTTGTCGATCCGGCCGATGACTTCTCTCAGACGGCCGATGAAAGGCCCCACTCTGCCAAGGCAAATATGTGCTCGGAGCATGTCCCGATTGGCTTCGTCGCCGAGTGGAACGTTCGGAACAACAGACCGTTCAATGTCGGCTGCTTCAGCCTCAGCGTCCAGACAAAAATTTGCAAAGAAAAGAAGAGCAGAAAGTAAGCGCAGAATGAATTACAAAGTCAAGAAGCACTTGGCAAGAAGCTTACCACCGAGCAGTGCAATCATCTTCCTTGCCCAGTCGTTCACATACTTCTCCTGCGAAATGCATCGACGGTTCATCACCTTCATTTGACCCATCAGTTCACTTCTTTGCTTGCCCATTTTCTCAATTTCGGCCACCAATGCCTTGTTGGTCTCCCGGGACTCCTCCAAAGACTTCTCTCGGTCAGCAAGAGCCCCCTTCACACCAGCCAAGTCATTCACAGCTGCCTCCATTTCCGCAGCAAGCTGAACCTTTTCAGCCTTCAGAGTATTGTATGCGGATCCCATTTCGCAAGTCTTCTGCCAAATCAGTGCAAAGGGAAGCTCAGACATATTCAACAAGGAAAACAAACAAAGCTCAAAGTTCTTCAGACCCCTGCCGATGTAAGCACTTGACAGCGGTCTCGGGGACTACACCCAGTGGGTTCACTAAGAGTGACCCCACTGGCATGAAGCTCGAATAGGCCGGCCCTATTGAGCTACATGACACACAGACAAATCTACGCGAATGCTATTACCCGACCTGAGTAACACTACTCTCGGGGACTACATCCAGTGGATGCACTCCGAGTGCCCCCACTGGTAACATTCGGGCAGACCAGCTCGGATCTGCTCAGATAACGGGAAATATATATAAAGACAACTGCCGGTGCAAGCACTCGACAGAAGTCTCGGGGACTACACCCACTGGGTTCATTCTGAGTGAACCCACTACAAAATAATCCTACTGTATCCGAGTATATCACTTGGACACCCAGTGGGTTACAAGAGGGAAGTAAAAACTTACTAGCGCACTTACTCGGATATCATCTCGGAGCTCCAAGCTTCTCTTGTACAAAGACGCGATGGAGTCGTACGCTCCCTTGGCATCACCCACCATCAACTCCACCTGCACCATGGCCTCCTTGGCGGCTCCCACTTGGTCTTCCGGGAGGTGTCGGGCGTCATACTGGACTATCAACGGGCCTGGCACAACAGAAGACTCCTTGGGCATCCCAAGTCCCGCTCTAGTCGGTTTCGCCGCGAGGGACACCGCCTCAGTCGATGGCATCGGCTCGGTCAGTGGCGCGTCCACGGTGGGAGCAGTAGCAGATGGAACAACCTCAAGGACAGGCGCCAAAGTTGGCCCTCATCCCCGTTGGTCGTCCTCCTCCAGATGAATCACCTCCGAAGGAAGCTCGACTGAACAACCTGAGGTTGCAGAAAAAGGGCAAGATTAAAGACAGCACTTGCGAAACAATAATGCAAACTCTCGGAGTCGTCACAACGTACCTTGCTGAGATGTGGCAACGTTATCCGCATCCATGGGATCATCGTCCTAGCGCGGCAGAGAGGTGGCAGAGGTGGCAGCTTTGTCGAGTAAAATCTACTCGTCCGATAAGCATGAGTTCGGTCAAATATCGAATGAATATGGGAGAACAAGACACTTACGTTGAGGCAACTAGAACAGCGATCCTTATCCGAGGCAAAGCTTTCCGAGGCTTGGGCCCACTCGGTTTGGCCACCTTGGACGGTTGGTCCGTAGGCTCGGCAGCAGCGTCCCTGGTCCTCTTCACACTCCGAGCACTCGGAGCCACGGGAGGAGCTGGCGGAGCACTCGGAGCCACGGGAGAAGCAGGCAGAGCACTCGGAGCTGCTGGAGGAGCCGGCGGAGCCACGGGTTCGTGACGGCGCTTAGTTCGAGGCTCTGATGGTGGAGGTGGTGAGCTCTGCTCCCCAGCCTCCCCCTCCTCCTCTTCAGACTCCTCCTCCGTCTCCCCACGGTCGGAGACGTACTCGGCGCTATCCACGCTGCCCTCCTGGCTGCCCTCCTCTTCCTCAGTAGGATTCCCGCTCGAGACGGGAGAATACCAGTTGGTCCACTCCTGCACAAAATACAGTCGACAACGTCAGACACCAAGCGGCGACATAAGAAAAGCGATAAATCTAAGAAGATTGAAAGCACTAGACAAGATGCGCTCACCTCATTCGGAGGAGGGTTGTCGGTGCGGAAGGGCCTCACTCGCCGGGCTCCTTTGGGGTTGTCGCATGCGCCTGTGATGCCGCGGACCCACGCTGTCACCGTCTCCCCGGTCACGCACTCTGGGTGAGTCCGAGTGGAATCCTCAGGCCCCACATAGTGCCACATGGCATGGTGTCGGGCTTGCAGCGGTTGGATGCGCTGACCCAGAAAGGTCTCCAGCAAGTCCATGCCGGTGACTCCCTTGCAGACGACGGTTATCAGCGCGTCGACCAGAGGCTGGATCTGAATCTTTTCCAACTTGGAGAGCGCAAGTTGTCTGGGAGGAGCCGGACGGTCTAGGCTAAAGGGAGGCAACCCAGTCGCGGCATTCGGACAAGCTATGTCCTGGCAGTAGAACCAGGTCGACTGCGAGTTCCTAACTGACTCGGACAACTGGAGAGGGGGTAGCTACTCTTCGTTTTCTTTTGGAAGCCTAAGCCCCCGCAGAGCTGGAGGAGATCGGTTTTATCGTCCGCCTGGCTAAGCTTTTTGACAGTCTGAGACCTAGCGGAGAAGATATACTTAAAGAGCCCCCAATGGGGGGGGGACATCCAATAAAGCACTCGCACAGAGTGACGAATGCGGCGAGATGAGCTATCGCGTTGGGAGGAAAATGATGGAGCTGCGCCCTGAAGTGATTCTTAATACCTCTAAAAAAGGGGTGGGGAGGCAGGGAGAAGCCCCTGTACACGTGGCTGAGCGGCAAGACGCGCTCTCCCTCCTGCGGCGCCGGCTCCGTCTCGCCCTCCGCCGGCAACCTCCACGACTTGTTGGCAATCATACCTTGCTCCACCAGCTCCAGCAGGTCGTTCGTCGTCACCGTGGAGGGGAGGAAATCCCCCTGGATCCAACCCGCCGGTAGTCCTCGTTGTCGCCGCTGAGCAGGGGCCGCCGCCTTCTTCTTCTTCTTCTGCGACTCAAGCTTGCTCGTCTGCCCCTTCGTCATGGTGAAGGCAACAGATCCGCAGAGGAGGAGAGGAAGGAGGAGGCTTGGAACGCACAGTGAGCTACGGGAGAAGCGGAGCGAGCGTGAGTAACAAGGGCAGCGCAATAAGAAACCCCCGGCGGAGAGGCTTAAATAAGGTTCCGACTGGGTCACTAACAGGTGGCCCCGAAATCTTATCCCCCGACCGGCTGCTGCGATATTAGTGGAGAAGATAAAGGCACGGTAATCGAGGCGGCAGAAACTACTCGATGACGATGTCGACATCCCCGCTGAGCGCGCGGCAACCAAAATTTGAAGATCCCAGAAAATCCGCCGCTGTCAGTTTGACCGGTCACATCCAAAGATTCCGCGGAAGCACTCGGTCCCTGACGGTTCGTTTCTTGGTATATTCACTCGGATCACTGGTCGAAAGGATAAAATGGACCGAGGCTAACAACGCCAAAGTCACATCCATACGAGTCGGATCCGTACTCCAGGTACCACTTCGTCGCTCCAACCCCGATCCATTCGGGGACTAATGATGGGGTTATAGTCCCAGGGTAGGGTCATAGGCCTGCCCTATAGGTCCTACCCAAGGACTACCCTTCACAGAGGGCAAGGCCCTTAGATAGTTCCGACTGAACTAAGGACCCCCCATCATCCAGTCGGTGACGAGCATTCGTAGCATATTTATCGTACCGACTGAATTCCACTCTGTACATCGTAACCTCCCGGGAGGGCAACGGTCGTACGTTTTCATACACCATTATTAGCATTTAAGACATACGTTACCTGTAACGTAGTCATTTATTCGCCACTGCTCCACCCCTGTCCACCGGACCATTGTGAAGGGCTGCGCACTCTATATAAGCCGCCCTTCCCCACTGGTGCAGGGGTTGGCATTTACTGTAATCCTATATTCCACTCGACACTAAGCTCCCAAGAGCACTGAGACGTAGGGCTTTTACCTCCACCACAGAGGGGCCTGAACTCATACAACCTCGCCGTAGCTAAGGCTCTGCCCATCCTTTCGTACCCTATACATCTACTGTCAGACTTATACCCACGACAGTTCCCAAACAGAAAAGTAAAGTTTTGACTCCCCCACCACCAATCAATCACACTCCACAGCTAGCCGAATCCTCGGGTACCGTCCATACCAACATCAATCCTGGGGGAGTTTTGTTTGCAATTATCTTTTCGATTTGAGCATGGAACTGGGAATTCCAATCACCGGACCCTTTCTCGTGAATGATAGTGAATAAACATATATCGAGGATAACACTCCTAGCATGGAAAATACCAATAGCCCCATGTCACCACATGAGCAGTTCGGGCATGCAAAATAGATTATTTCTTGAAGATTTAGAGAGTGGCACATGCAAATTTACTTGGAAGGGCAGGTAGATACCGCACATAGGTAGGTATGGTGGACTCATATGGCACAACTTTGGGTTTATGGAAGTGGATGCACAAGCAGTATTCCCGCTTAGTACAAGTGTAGTCCAGAAAAAGACTGGGAAGCGACCAACTAGAGAGCAATAATGGTCATCAAAATGCATTGAGAGTAACTAACATTGAGTGCAAGCATGAGTAGGACATAAATCACCATGAACATCATAGAGGCTATGTTGATTTTGTTTCAACTACATGCGTGAACATGCGCCAAGTCAAGCCACTTGAAACATTCAAAGGAGGATACCATCCTATCATACTACATCATAGTCATCTCAACATTCATGTTGGCAACCAAGCCAAACCATTATAAGCTCCTAGCTAAGTAAGCATGGCATAAGCAACTATGATCTCTAAGTTGTCATTGCAAACATGTTTCTCCCACAACAAAACTGAATCAAGCATGATGAGCTAGTCATATTTACAAAAACAAAATAGATCGAGTTCATACCAGCTTTTCCAAGCTCAGTCACTTCATCATATATCGTCATTATTGCCTTTCACTTGCACGACCGAATGATGTGAACAATAATAAGAGTGCTCGTGCATTGGACTAAAGCTGGAATCTGCAGGCAAATACAAAGGAGAAGACAAAGTAATATGGCTCTTTGAAAGCTAAACAGGTATGCATGCAAGAGCCACTAAACATTGTAACTAATATCTTCTACCTTGACCCAAAGAAAAAGAAAACTATTTACACGGGAAAGCTCCCAACAAGCAAAATAAGAAAAAGAAAATCTTTTTTGGTTTTCTCAAACTAGATAGACACACGAAAAGAAAACGAGAAAAACAAAATAAACTAGCATGGATGATACAGTGGCAAAGTGTGAACACCGGCTAACAAAGTGAAAGCATAAGCAAGAATGTAAAGTCGGTGAAAACACGTACTCCCCCAAGCTTAGGCTTTTGGCCTAACTTGGTCTACTCCCAAGGAGGGAAATAACCAGCTCCCGGGTACTCCGGAGTGGACTGAGGATGCCACTCTGTGTGAGCTCCTCTGGCTGCCACTGATAAACTGGCGTCTGGTACTCAATTGGCGGCTCGGGCACGGGCACCTGTGGTTGGGCTAAGCCCCAATATGCGTAGATGTCCGAGGACATAATAGTGTATCTACCTGCATGAAGATTGAACAAAGAAGGAGCAGGCAAAGTAATAGTCTCACGAGTACCCTGACTAAATACCAGGTTATAAATCATCCTTCCACCTATATCTCCATCAAGAAAGTCATGGCGAACCATGCTATCGTGATCTAGATATCTCTCGGGAAGAAGAATCTCTTCTTCCTCGTCCAGTCTAATAGGTATCTCAAAGTGTCTAGCAAGATGAGTAGCGTAGATACCTCCAAAGACAACACCTTTAGAACGGTTCAGCTTCAACCGTTGAGCTACTATAGCGCCCAAGCTATAAGTTTTATCGTTATAAAGGGCTTCGTGCAAGATCGCAAGATCTGGGGAACTAAGTGACCCAGCTTTCCCACGGCCAATCAAATATTTTTCCCACAAATAATGAGAAGTACCGAAGCACGGGAAAATGAATGCTAGCAGCTCTAGCGCAAGACACTCCTCTCTCCTCTCCTACAACAATTGTACCAATGAAAGCTTCCAAGTATCGTGGACGAGGTTCATGAATATTCCCAACGTAAGGTAATTTGCAAACATTGCAAAAGTCCTGGAGTGACATGCGCTGGGGGATATCATAAAGTTTAAACTCAACCCTAGGAGGATTCTTCCTCGGATAGAACTGAAAGCTTTGTACGAAGATATTAGTGAGGAGGAGGTATTGCGGACACTTATCTTCAACGAAGGCGGTAAGGCCTGCGTTCTCCACGAAGTGATAAAAGTCCTCATAAATTCCAGCGGCGCGTAAGAACACGTCGCTTGGCCACTCGCAAGCTCGAACTTCTGCGACTCGAGGGACCAAATACTTGGGCTTCTTCTTACTCCCATCATCCTTGGGGTCACGGCTTGACGAGCCTCTTAAGAACCTCCTCATCATTTCCCTTTCTATCTCAAGGAGTAATTTCCCCCAAAATAGTTCGGAGAACGATTTTCTCTAGAGGTAGGAGAACTGGATGGGGCCAAGAATGAGTGGAGGGGGTGCCTGTGGGCCCCAGAGGCCTGGGTGGCGCGGCCAGGGGGTACCCGTGCCCCTAGGGCTTGTAGCCCACTGGTGTGGCCCCCAAACAGACTCTTTGTCCCAGTATTTTTCAAAAAATCCAGAAAAAATCATACTTGATTTTCACAGCGTTCGGAGAACTTTGATTTTCGGGGTATTTTTCCACCGGACGCTAAAACAGAAAATAGGGAAAACTAAACTAAACCTATCATTTTACTTCTACGCAACGGAAGGTGAAAGCTTGGAACAGAGGTTTGTGACTCCTCGATTCATCCATCTCATGGTCATCGAAAGAAATCCGTCAATGGGGTTGATCAAATCCCCTCGACAAAACTTTCTCGAATCGCAAAAGAAGACGGAGAATTTACGAATAGTCACTAAGTCACCTCAATGGGGATCACTACTGGAATCATAGAATTTCCATCTGCTGCTTCTTTGCCGTCTGCTGGCTGATGGCAAAGACACTCTTTGCCATCAGCTACCCAAAACCTGATGGCAAAGAGCAGGCTGATGGGAAAAATCATCTTTGCCATCTGCTGCTTCTTTGCCGTCTGCCAGCTGACAGCAAATCACATGCACGCAGACGGCAAAGAACCCACCCCACACCGCCCTCTAACCCATAACGGTCCACCTCTTTGCCGTTAGCCTGTTACCACTTTGCCGTCGGGGGCAGACGGCAAAGAGGCAACTAGACCTAACGTCGTCAACCCCCACCCCACCCCCCTCTCTCCCCCATAACGGCTCACCACATCCCCCAACTCTCTTCCTCCGTCGCCGCCGGAGCTCGTCCTCCCTCCTCCCTCCTCCCCGCGACCCGCCGCCGGAGCTCGCCCCTCATCCTCCCTGCGACCCCCTCCTCCACCATCGTGCCCCTGCTCCACCACCGCCCCCTCCTCTCCGTGCCCTACTCCACCACCGCCCCCTCTTCCCTGCGACCCCCTGCTCCACCACCGCCCCCTCCCCTCCGTGCCCCTGGTCCACCTTGCCGCCGGCATTTCCCCCGAGCTCCACCTCATCGCTGATGTCTCCCCTAGCCCCTTGTAAGTCCTCCGGCCCTCCTTTCCTCTCTTTGCCTCTTTGCTAAGGGTAATTTAGTTAAGTTAAGTTACTTAGGTTAATTTAGTTAGGTTATTGTTATTAGGTTCTTGTTGCTATTAGGTTCTTACTTTAAGTTGTTTAGGTTAATTTACTTAGGTTAATTTTTATTAGGTTCTTAGGTTAAGTTACTTAGGTTAATTTTTATTAGGTTGCAAATTTTCTTCAAGTTTCATATAGGCTATTTAAAGAAAAAAACAGAATTGATTACCACTAGTTCCAAATATTGCAAAGAAAAAAGACTCTTGCATTTTGCTTCAAGTTCTATATTGTTCTTCCTATTATATGAAAATTTGAAGTGGACATGTCATATGTGGACATGTGATTTGGACACGTGATATTTGGAATTGGGACATGTCATGCCGAAATTTCCCATGAAAGGAGAAGAAGAGGAGAGGAGGAGCAGAAAAGGAGAGGAGGAGGAGGAGGAGAAGAGGAGAGGAGGAGGAGGAGGAGGAGGAGAAGAAGAAGAAGAAGAAGAAGAAAAATACCTTCTCCTTCTTCTCCTCCTTCTTCTCCTCCTCCTCCTTCTCCTTCTTCTTCATTTCTTCTTCTTCTTCTCCTCCTCCTCTTTCTTCTCCTCTTTATTATTCTCCTTACCTTATTTTCACCAACACAGAGATAATTATCCCATTTAGCTATAAAATGACATAATTAGCATATCTGTGTTGATCGGGTGGATTTACATGTGACAATTGTCTCTTCGCTACGAGGTCTGCTGTGCGAAGACCTCCCCGTGCGTTGTACTAGCTCCGCCCCTGCATTCGTGGGTCAGTACACATGTCATCTCCTCCTCGCCCCTTCATTCACTGTGGGTCGATTTTCGGATGAAACTTCCTAGATTTAGGTAATTAAATTAATTTAACAGTATGCGTAACCAGTATGCGTCTCCCGTTCGAAAGGGCGACATCTATAAATATGCATGTCTTTGCATATTTATAACTGCCATCCTTTCGAATTGTCCAACATTATCCATGGACAGCCCGAGTATGTGTAGATTGGGTTCGTTTTCCCGTATGATGTGCTCTGGATCCGATGCGGAATTTCGTCAGTGCCTCCCTGTTGTTCTCCGGATGCACATCCTCTCTGTTTATTGCGGAGACGTGTATCAGGCGAACAACTGGGAGGTGCTGCCGAAATTTTGCGTTGGATCCGGAGCAGAGCATGGGAAAACGAACCCAATGTACACATACTCGGGTTGGATTAGGACCTATCTTTACCTATTAGCGTGTAGGTTGCCTGGACGTAATAAAAATGGCGAACCTGATTAACCGATGAATATAAATGCTAAATTATATATAAATATATTTCTTCTGTCTTTAGTAGCTACGCAAGATGAGTGATCGTGCGTGGATGTATACCGGTCACCCTAGTCAGAAAGAGATGATGAAAGAATGGTTTGTAAAAACAAAGGAATTTGTGAAAGCCACATTCGCAAATGGCCAGGAAAGAAACTATTGCCCCTGTCCTGGATGCGACAACTATAAAAAGACGACAGAGGCTGTAATGATTAAACACCTGCAGAGGAGGGGTTTTAAGCTTAATTATACGGTGTGGACATTTCATGGTGAGTCTATACAACGCACAAGAGCTGAGGTGGTCCATCGTCGCACGGACGAGCATGGTACCGGGATCGAAGACATGGTGCAAGACTTTCATGATGCTCGGGATTCGGAAGATGAGATGGAGGAATCTGCAAAGGCCTTTTATGAAATATTGGAGTCTTCAAAACGTCCTCTCCATGAGCACACTGAGCTCTGTCAGCTGGATGCAATTGCACAAGTAATGGCTCTGGAGGCTCAGTTCAACTTTGGGAAGAGAATGCTACGACGTGACGATGACACTATTTGGACGTTTCCTACCCAAAGGCCATGTCATGCATGCAAACCTGTACCAGTCGGACAAAATACTTTGTGTACTTAAGATGCCCTATGAGAAGATAGATGCATGTGAGAAAGGATGTGTCTTATTTAGGAAGGAGTATGCACACTTGGACTATTGTCCCAATTGCGAGTCTTGCACGTATCTTGTGGTAGACAACGGTATGGGTGAGAAGAGGCAGACCAAAATCGCAGTTAGTGTTCTTTGGTATATGCCAATCGTACCAAGACTTCAACGTCTTTTTATGGTCGAAGAGATAGCCAGACAGATGACATGGCACAAATTGGGCAAAAGAACCGAACTAGATGCGGATGGGAATAAGATGATGGTATACACATCGGATGGGGAAGCGTGGAAAAATTTCGATGGATTGCATCAGGATAAAGCGGCAGATCCAAGGAATCCTCGAGTCTGTGCCGCCACGGATGGTTTTAATCCCTTCGGCATGATGGCAACCCAATACAGTTGTTGGCCTGTATTTGTCATTCCACTCAATCTCCCCCCCCCCCCCGCCGGGCAGATTATGCAAAGAAAGAACATATTTCTGACGTTGATAATTCCAGGGCCCAATTATACGGGGAAGAATATGAATGTGTACCTGCAACCGCTTAAGGATGAATTGGAAGAAGCTTGGGATAATGGGGTCAAGACATACGATGCCGCTAGAAAAGAAAACTTCAAAATGCATGTGTGGTACATGTACTCTATGCATGACTTGCCAGCGTATGCGCTATTCTCTGGATGGTGTGTGCATGGAAGGTTCCCGTGCCCCCAATGCAGGGCAGCTCTTCAGTTTCATTGGTTGCAGGAGGGTCGGAAGTATTCTTGCTTTGACTTGCATAGACAGTTCCTGGATCCTCGCCATCAGTTCCGAAAAGACAAGAAGAACTTTACCAAAGGTAAAGTTGTCAAAAACTTGGCACCACCTGCCTTCACAGGCCAACAGATCCTGGATCAGTTAAACGCCCTCGAGCCTGATCCAGACCGTCCAGGGTATTTCAAGGGGTATAATTCAAAACACGCCTGGACTCACGAGCCATGCTTCTGGGATCTTCCACACAATATCGACATGATGCACACTGAAAAGAATATCGGAGAGGCTATTTTTGGTACATTGTTCGACTTAGATGGGACGACAAAGGATAACATTAAGGCTAGAGTCGATCAAGAGACACTATGTCATAGACCGTCACAAAACATGCGAGAAGGCAAAGGAAAGCAGAAGTGGTCGAAGCCAAAGGTCTGGTTCAATCTTGGAAGGCCAGCTATGAGGGAAATTATCTTGTGGGTCAAAATGCACTTGATGTTCCCCGATGGGTATACAGGGAATCTAAAGAGGGGAGCGAGTCTTGAAAAAATAAAAATCTTTGGTCTCAAGAGTCATGATTGGCACATATGGCTAGAGCGGGTAATGTCGGTGATGCTACGTGGCTTTATTCCTGAGGATGAATGGCTAGTACTGGCAGAGCTGAGCTATTTCTTCCGTGTTCTTTGTGCGAAAGAATTGTCGCCTGGCGTGGTAGAAGACATGGAGGAGTTTGCACCGGAGTTGTTGTGCAAGTTAGAGAAGATCTTTCCACCGGGCTTCTTTAATCCAATGCAGCATTTGATTTTACATCTACCGACCGAGGCAAGATTGGGTGGGCCCATGCAAGATCGTTGGTGCTATGCAACTGAGAGGATGCAGAAGACCCTTCGAGCTAAATGTAAAAATAAGCGTAGAATTGAAGCATCGGTGGCTGAGGCATTCATTACTGAGGAGGTGGCAAACTTTGTGACAGCACACTACGAAGCCAAAAATCATCATTTGCATAATCCGAAGCCTCGGCACAATGATGCAGACCCTAAAAAAGGTGGGTCCAACCTCAGCCTATTCAAAGGGAAGCTCGCACCAGCCGGTGCTTCGAAACCAATAACGTTGGATGTCGAAGAATGGCGGAACATTTTGTTGTATATCTTCAACAACCTAACAGAAGTGTGGCCGTACATCGAGTGAGTTCTCGGCACATTTTCCCGTAACTTCTAATTCATTTGAACTGCTCTTATTCCTGGATATTTCAAACAGCCGTTACGTTGCCAAATTCACGGATGGAAGGGTGATCGAAAATGATTCCGTCGAAGAGTATGAGCTTCTGTCAAAGAAAGGAGGCGGCTATCCCGGTTTCATCTCTTGGTTCAAACAAACGGTAATTATCAATAATGGACCATTTCATTCTTGGTCTAACTTGCGGCTAGTGCAACAACCGTTTCGTATTAAACTTGTAGGCTAATTCAGAGTCTATGGACGCCGAATTGAGACAAGTCGCTAATGGTTTTGACTATAAGGTCCGTTCATTTGAGAAATACAACATCAACGGGTATCTCTTTCGTACCTTTGGCAAAGAGCTATCTATGCCCGACCGGAAATCTACAAATTGTGGTGTCTCTGCTATCGGCGAAGGTGTTATCGAGTATTATGGAAGAGTTGAAGCAATTTATGAACTTCAATTCCATGGTGAAAACCCACCGAACGTCGTAGTCTTCAAATGTTATTGTTCCAGCCGAAAAAGAATAGAAGGACTCATGAACATATAGGACTAGTCGAAATCAATCCAAACACCCATTTAGATGTTCCCGATGTCTATATTATGGCTCAACAGGCGACCCAAGTTTTCTATCTACCGTGGGCATGCCAAACGGATAAGAATCTGGAAGGTTGGTATGTTGTTTATGAAGTGCCGCCACATGCCAGACCACCTCTCCCAAATGAACAGGATTATGAACCTCACATTAACCCAGACACATATGATGGAGAATTCTTCCAGGAAACACATCTTTCCAAGAAACGTTTCAAGAACCGCCGTGCTTCACCCAAGAACATGGAAGTAGATAGCGACAATGAATCTGACTCCAACCCTGAGCCAGAACCAGAAGACCTGGAACTCGTAGAGGTTACTGATGTGGATGACCTGTCAATGCTTCAACGATTAAAGGAAGGCCTTTCACAACTTCACGCCGTTGAACCCGACGAGCACGTCATTCATGAAGACATGCGTGATAGTGATGATGATGATGCATTTATTGATGATGATTATTAGTTTGTAAGATTCACAACTTAAATTATATATTTTTTAATCTTTATTATTCATGTACATATTATTATTCTTGTGGGTTATTCAATTTTTTATGTTGTACTAATTTATTTCAATCTTTATCATGGCAGGTCACTAGGTGTGGAAAGATGGTGGGCGTTGGTCCATATCGCTCGACGGGTTCTTCCCATGCGCCCCGCACGAGGGGTGGTACTTCCCTTCCACCCCTATCTCTCCGTAGAGCCTTGGCAAACAGTTCTTCTTCGTCGGCGGCATTGCCCACTGGTAGAGGTCCTGGTCGGGTAGGGAAGAAGGGGAAGGGTACAAGGAGAGGTGGTGGCCGCGGAAGATCCAGGAGGACTGTTGAGCCGTCCTCGCCACCACCACCAGCTCATTCACCCGAACATAGGACTACTATGGTCGACCCGTTTGCGGAGGAGGCTACGGGGACTCCGTTCCAGGAGCCTATTGTTGATGGGCATTCGTCCCATGAGACTCTGGTCCAGGAGCAGCCTCGGGTCGAGGTGCATTCGGCCCAGGAGCAGCCGGAGGAGACTACGGTTCCGAAGGCTTCACCCGACGTGGAGAGGACCGGATGGGAGACCTGGCCGGATCATACTGAGTTGTCGGATTGGACCGAGGGTCCGGGTGGCTCAGGGGGCGGGGATGGCGGGGATGAGCTTACGGATAGTGAGGGCGATGTGCAGGTGGACGGGGCCACTGTGTACAATCGTGGTAGTACACGTCTCCCAGTCGCGCCAGCTACCCGCGAGCAGAGGCCGGTGATTAAACCTGAAGGAGATAGGTAAGTGCATTTACTCTTTTTTTAGCTTTTGCCTTCAAGTTTGTTCAAATATCTAATGCATTGACCTTATCATACTGCAGGGGATGGGTACACCCTCTTGGAGTCTGCAGGCCGAACTCCGTCCTTGGTGTGCTTTGCCGGACAAATTTCCCGGGGTTTGTCACGTTGCCTGGTGAGGGTCAGGTTCCTACACTAGGATTTTCCTACGAGCACTACCAGGCTGCGCAGGCCCCGTCGGAGGAGATTATAGATGGTGTCTTGTGCCACATGAGGGCCGAGATGGTGATCAAGAGCTTTTGGGTAAATTATCCTTTTACAGAATCTAAAATTAACAATATAGCTAACTATTGTACTAATCGGTGTTTTCACGTTTGATTGCAGACCTTCTATAGGTGTGAGGATGGATATGAGGAGGAGGCGGCCAGGGTTCTCGAGGCCGAGTGTAGGCGGTTACTACAGAACTTGCGCCACGAGGCTCGGCCGCAGGCTATTCGAGATTACTACGCCACGCGTGGTATTAAGAAGCAGAAGAAGGATTGCCGCGGAAAGTTTCTGTAGAAGGAGCAATACATGAAGGTAATTACCTATTCTTAAGTCCTTCTATGTAGTTTTCTTGATTTCATTCATAGGCGTAGCGCTGAAAATTCTTTCTAATAACTTACAGGTGCCCCCGAGATGGTGTGCAGATAAGATGGATTGTTGGGAGGCGTTGGTTGATGAGTGGTGTACAGGCAGCTGGCGAGCCGTCCACGAGAATGCGAAGGATCGGCGTAGCCAAATGGTTGGTGTGCCACACCATCAAGGTAGCGCCAACTTACTTCAGTTTGGACGAAACTGGGTATGTGATTTGCTTCATGATTCATGCAATTCATTCTTGATGCTAATATTTTGTTCCTCTCTTTTATGCGCATCACAATAAGACGGAGATGCCACACTTGTACGACCTTTATGGCATGGCCCATAATGCCTCGTATAAGAAGGTGAAGGCATTCTCTGAGTCTGACCTGGATGATCCCAATAACTTCACCAACATATCATCCCACCAGAAGCTCGTGGCATACAGGGACGCGGGGAAGGCTACGAAAGGGGATGACTTTAACCCTAGCCAGGAACCTTTGGATTCACAGCTGGTGATGATATCTAGTGGCGGGAGGCCCCATGGCTCGATAGCCATTGGAGATGGGATAATACGTTGTCCACTCACTCTTCCGGAGATCAAGGCGCGCTAGTCGAGCAGCTGTCCTGAGATAATGCGTCGTCCACGGCCAGTCGAACTTGCCATCGAGGTTAGTTGTACGGACTAAGAACACTTTCATACATTTCATTATCTGTGTCACCATAGATCATTATTGTGGTAACGAGGAATGGTGTTTCAGGCTGCTCTTCAGAAAGAGAGATTGGCAAACCAGGCTGCTCTTGAGAAAGAGAGATTGGCAAGCCAGGCTGCTCTTGAGGCTGCTCTTGAGAAAGAGAGATTGGCAAGTCAGGCTGCTCTTGATGAGAGGGACCAGACCACGGCACGATTGATTGAGGAGGAGAGGTCCCAGAATGAGGCGGGTCAACGGGCCCTGTACGAGCTTTTTGTGGTAAAAAAAATTTCACATTAGCCAAATCATGTGTGTAATGTCTGTTTCAGTACTAACTAATACAACCCACTCTTCAGGGCCTGTGCGAGAAGAGCGGTCAAGTCCCTCCGCCGATGCCCGTCTTCTCTTCGATTGGCACGATGAGTTTCATTATAAACTAGTATTAATAACTGAGTGTCATCATGCTAACTGAGACATTGCAAAATATCTATTCTGCAGAATAACTCCCGAGCGGCATCGCACGACCCTTCTCCAGGTGTTTCTCCTCCTTGATGACCACTACGGTAAGTTTCTCTTCTCCTCTTTCATATTCTCCTTGCCTTAATTTCCCCAACAATGACATAGTTAGCCCATTTAGCTCCAAAAAGACATAATTAGCCCATTTAGCTCCAAAATGCCATAATAACCTCAAAATGGCATAAGAACCTTGGTTAGCTCATTAATATTATATACTTAGCTTGTTTTCCTCTAAAATGAGATAATTAGCCCATTTAGCTCCAAAAAGACATAATTAGGTAATTTAGCTCCAAGAAGAGGAGAATAAATAGGAAAAATGAAAAGAAATAAGAAGAAGAAGAAGAGAAGAAGGAGGAGCAGGAGGAGGAGGAGGAGGAGGAGAAGGAGGAGAAGGAGAAGGCCAAGGACCTTCTAGTCCTTCTCCTCCTCCTCCTTCTCCTCCTTCTCCTCCTTCTTCTTGATTTCTTCTTCTTCTCCTCCTCCTCCTCTTTCTTCTCCTCTTTCATATTATCCTTGCTTTAATTTCCCCAACAATGACATAATTAACCCATTTAGCTTCAAAATGCAATAATAAGCTCAAAATGGCATAAGAACCTTGGTTAGCTCATGAATACTATATACTTAGCTTGTTTTCCTCTAAAATGGGATAATTAGCCCATTTAGCTCCAGAAAGACATAATTAGGTAATTTAGCTCCAACAAGAGGAGAAGAAATAGGAAAAATGAAAAGAAAGAAGAAGAAGAAGAAGAAGAAAAGAAGGAGAAGGAGGAGGAGGAGGAGGAGAAGGAGAAGAAGGCCAAGGACCTTCCAGTCCTTCTCCTCCTCCTCCTTCTCCTCCTTCTCCTCCTTCTTCTTGATTTCTTCTTCTTCTGCTCCTCCTCCTCTTTCTTCTCCTCTTTCATATTATCCTTGCATTAATTTCCCCAACAATTACATAATTAGCCCATTTAGCTCCAAAATGCCATAATAACCTCAAAATGGCATAAGAACCTTGGTTGGCTCATGAATATTATATACTTAGCTTGTTCTCCTCTAAAATGGGATAATTAGCCCATTTAGCTCCAAAAAGACATAATTAGGTAATTTAGCTCCAACAAGAGGAGAATAAATAGGAAAAATGAAAATAAAGAAGAAGAAGAAGAAGAAGAAGAAGAGAAGAAGGAGAAGGAGGAGGAGGAGGAGGAGAAGGAGGACAAGGCCAAGGACCTTCTAGTCCTTCTCCTCCTCATCCTTCTCCTCCTTCTTCTTGATTTCTTCTTCTTCTCCTCCTCCTCCTCTTTCTTCTCCTCTTTCATATTATCCTTGCTTTAATTTCCCCAACAATGACATAATTAGCCCATTTAACTCCAAAATGCCATAATAACCTCAAAATGGCATAGGAACCTTGGTTATCTCATGAATATTATATACTTAGCTTGTTTTCCTCTAAAATGGGATAATTAGCCCATTTAGCTCCAAAAAGACATAATTAGGTAATTTAGCTCCAACAAAAGGAGAAGAGGAGAAGAAATAGGAAAAATGGAAAGAAAGAAAGAAGAAGAAGAAGAAGAAGAAGAAGAGGAGAAGGAGAAGGAGGAGGAGGAGAAGGCCAAGGACGTTCTAGTCCTCCTCCTTCTCCTCCTTCTCCTCCTTCTTCTAGATTTTTTCTTCTTCTCCTCCTCCAGCTCTTTCTTCTCCTCTTTCATATTATCCTTGCTTTAATTTCCCCAACAATGACATAATTAGCCCATTTAGCTCCAAAATGCCATAATAAGCTCAAAATGGCATAAGAACCTTGGTTAGCTCATGAATATTATATACTTAGCTTGTTTTCCTCTAAAATGGGATAATTAGCCTATTTAGCTCCAAAAAAGACATAATTAGGTAATTTAGCTCCAAAAAGAGGAGAAGAGGATAAGAAATAGGAAAAATGAAAAGAAAGAAGAAGAAGAAGAAGAAGAAGAAGAAGAAGAAGAAGAAGAAGAGAAGAAGGAGAAGGACGAGGGGGAGGAGGAGAAGGCCAAGGACCTTCTAGTCCTTCTCCTCCTCCTCCTTCTCCTCCTTCTCCTCCTTCTTCTTGATTTCTTCTTCTTCTCCTCCCCCTCCTCTTTCTTCTCCTATTTCATATTATCCTTGATTTAATTTCCCCCAATAATGACATAATTAGCCCATTTAGCTCCAAAATACCATCATAAGCTCAAAATGGCATAAGAACCTTTGTTAGCTCATGAATATTATATACTTAGCTTGTTTTCCTCTAAAATGGGATAATTAGCCCATTTAGTTCCAAAAACAAATAATTAGGTAATTTAGCTCCAACAAGAGGAGAAGAGGAGAAGAAATAGGAAAAATGAAAAGAAAGAAGAAGAAGAAGAAGAAGAAGAAGAAGAAGAAGAAGAAGAAGAAGAATAGAAGAAGGAGAAGGAGGAGGAGGAGGAGAAGGAGAAGGCCAAGGACCTTCTAGTCCTTCTCCTCCTCCTCCTTCTCCTCCTTCTTCTTGATTTCTTCTTCTTCTCCTCCTCCTCCTCTTTCTTCTCCTCTTTTATATTATCATTGCTTTAATTTCCCCAACAATGACATAATTAGCCCATTTAGCTCCAAAATACCATAATAAGCTCAAAATGGCATAAGAACCTTGGTTAGCTCATGAATATTATATACTTAGCTTGTTTTCCTCTAAAATGGGATAATTAACCCATTTAGCTCCAAAAAGACATAATTAGGTAATTTAGCTCCAACAAGAGGAGAAGAGGAGAAGAAATAGGCAAAATGAAAAGAAAGAAGAAGAAGAAGAAGAAGAAGAAGAAGAAGAGAAGAAGGAGAAGGAGGAGGAGGAGGAGAAGGCCAAGGACCTTCTAGTCCTTCTCCTCCTCCTCCTTCTCCTCCTTCTTGATTTCTTCTTCTTCTTCTCCTCCTCCTATTTCTTCTCCTCTTTCATATTATCCTTGCGTTAATTTCCCCAACAATGACATAATTAGCCCATTTAGCTCCAAAATACCATAATAAGCTCAAAATGGCATAAGAACCTTGGTTAGCTCATGAATATTATATTCTTAGCTTGTTTTCCTCTAAAATGGGATAATTAGCCCATATAGCTCCAAAAAGACATAATTAGGTAATTTAGATCCAACAAGAGGATAAGAGGAGAATAAATAGGAAAAATGAAAAGAAAGAAAGAACAAGAAGAAGAGAATAAGGAGAAGGAGGAGGAGGAGGAGAAGGCCAAGGACCTTCTAGCCCTTCTCCTCCTTCTGCTCCTTCTTCTTGATTTCTTCTTCTCCTCCTCCTCCTCCTCTTTCTTCTCCTCTTTCATATTATCATTGCTTTCATTTCCCCAACAATGACATAATTAACCCATTTAGCTCCAAAATGCCATAATAAGCTAAAAATGGCATAAGAACCTTGGTTAGCTCATGAATATTATATTCTTAGCTTGTTTTCCACTAGAAATGACATAATTAGCTCAAAAACATCATATTTTGTTCTTCTTCTGACTTTCTTATTCACATTTTTGCAGATTGGATATACTACATGCATGGAAGCTGGCATTCATGGGGTTGAACAATGTCAATGGATGAACTTTATATGTATATCATCTAGTTTTCATTTGAGTTGATGAACAATGTCGAACTATATGTATATGTATATATGGATAAACAGTGCAATACTTTGTATGTTGGTTCTTTCGATATATGGGGATGTACATAGATTTATATGTATATCATATATGTGTGGTGAATTATATATATGTGTTGGCAAGTATATGTGTGGTGAACTATATATCATATATGTGTGGTGAATTACATAAATGTGTTGTCAAATATATATATATATATATATATATATATATATATATATATATATGTGCTGTGAAATAATATAAAACAAAAAAACAGATACTATATGGGATCTTTGTCGTCTGCCAGCTGATGGCAAAGACCTGTGCCATCAGCTGGCAGATGGCAAAGGTGCCATATGGCACCCAGCTGTGCATCCTGGGGTGTCTATATAGGCTCTTTGCCGTCTGCCTCCAGGGTAGGCAGACGGCAAAGAAGAGGGCACAGAGGAGGTGGGAGGAGGAGGCATACGGGAAAGAGTGGAGGGGGGAGGAGGAGGAGGCAGACGGCAAAGGATAAGGGGGACGCAGACGGCAAAGAATAAGGGGGAGGCAGACGGCAAAGCCTCCGTTAACCCCTAACGGAGGCAACGCTTGTCGACTGCCGTCTCGAGCACTTTGCCGACTGCTCCTAAGGAAAGCTGACACTTTGTGGGGACAGACGGCAAAGAAGGTATGATGCCGTCGTAGGCTGACGCAGAAATTTTGCCGGCCGTGAGATTCTTTGCCGTCTGTGGTATTCTCTTTGCCGTCCGGGATTTAGTCTTTGCCGTCTGTGATGGCATACGGCAAAGAAGCTGATTCCTGTAGTGGATGTGTATCTCCCCAACAAGCAAATCAAACTTCATCTTGACACGAGGAATAGGGCATTCAATGCTCCCAATAAGAATCGATGAAGTTTTTTTGATAGCATTGATGCAATGTACTCGATATTGTTTCTTTGGAAGTGCACCGTATTCTCATTACCGTTGACATGGAAAGTGACATTGCCTTTGTTGCAATCTATAACAGCCCATGCAGTGTTTAAAAAGGGTCTTTCGAGGATGACAGCCATGGCATCATCCTCGGGAATATCCAACATAACAAAGTCTGTTAAGATAGTGGTGTTAGCAACCACAACAGGCACATCCTCGCAAATGCCGATAGGGAAAGCAGTTGATTTGTCGGCCATTGGCAGAGAGATTTTAGTGGGTGTCAACTTAGCCAGTTCAAGCCTACGATAAAGAGAGAGAGGCATAACACAAACACAAGCTCCAAGGTCGCATAAAGCAGTTCTAACGTGGTTACCTTTAATGGAGCAAGGTATAGTGGGCACACCGGGATCACCTAGTTTATTCGGAGTTCCACCCTTGAAAGTGTAGTTGGCGAGCATGGCGGATATCTCCAGATCAGGTATCCTCCTCTTATTAGTCACAGTATCTTTCATGTACTTAGCATACGGAGACATCTTGAGCATATCAGTCAAACGCATCTGCAGAAAGACAGGTCTGATCATTTCAACGAAGCGCTCAAAATCCTCATCATCCTTTTTCTTGGATGGTTTGGGAGGAAAGGGCATAGGTTTTTGAACCCACGGCTCCCTTTCTTTACCATGCTTCCTAGCAGCGAAGTCATTCTTTTCGTATCTATGATTCGTAGGTTGTGGGTTATCAAGATCAACACTAGGTTCAATCTCCACATCATTTTCATTGCTAGTTTGAGCATCTTCATGAACATCACCATTGATATTATCATTAGGCTCATGTTCATCACCAGATTGTGTTTCAACATGAGAGACAGAGGCATCGTTTGGACTCTCAGGTGTAGCAGCAACAGGGTTGCTAGCGTGCACATCCCTATCATCCTTCTTCTTCTTCCTAGGATGACTAGGTGCATCAGTGCTAACTCCTTGAGAATCTTGTTCAATTCTCTTCGGATGACCCTCAGGATACAGAGGTTCCTGGATCATTCTACCGCCTCTAGTAACGACTCTGACGGAATTGTCATTCAACTCATTGAGCAAGTCATTCTGAGCTTTAAGTACTTGTTCTACCTGAGTAGTAACCATAGAGGCATGTTTACTGAGAAGTTTAAGATCATTGACGTTTGTGTCCACACAAGCACTTAAATGACTAAGCATACGAGCATTCTTTTCCAATTGTCTGCTAACATAATCATTGAAACTCTGTTGTTTGGCAACAAAGTTATCAAATTCATCCATGCATAAGCTAGCAGGTTTATAAAAAGGAATATCACTCTCATCAAACCTACGCAGAGAATTTACTTCTACTACCTGTATCGGGTTATCGAGACCATGGATCTCTTCGATAGCTGGTAGATTTTTGACATCTTCAGATTTAATGCCTTTCTCTCGCATAGATTTCTTGGCTTCTTGCATATCTTCAGGACTGAGGAGTAGAATACCTCTTTTCTTCAGAGTTGGCTTAGGAGGTGGTTCGGGAATAGTCCAAGCATTCTCATTGCACAAGATGTTGTTCAACAGAATCTCAGCTTGTTCTACAATTTGTTCCCTAAAAACACTACCAGCACAACTATCTAAGTGGTCTTTGGAAGCATTGGTAAGTCCATTATAGAAGATAACAAGTATTTAATTCTTCTCAAGAGGGTGATCAGGCAAGGCATTCAGTAGCTGGATGAGCCTCCCCCAAGCTCGTGGGAGACTCTCTTCTTTAGCTTGAGCAAAGTTGTATATTTCCTGCAAGGCAGCTTGCTTCTTATGGGCAGGGAAATATTTTTCAGAGAAGTAGTAGACCATATCCTGGGGGCTACGCACACAACCAGGAGCAAGAGAAGTGAACCAGGTCTTAGCATCATCCTTTAGCAAGAAAGGAAACAACTGAGCATATAGTAGTGGCGGATCTTTTCCTCACTAGTGAATAGGGTGGCTATATCGTGCAGTTTGGTAAGATGCGCTACAACCGGTTCAGACTCATAACTGTGAAAAGGATCAGATTCGACCAGAGTGATTAACTCAGGGTCAACAGAGAATTCATAATCCTTATCGGTCACAAAGATATGTGAAGTGGCAAACTTCGGGTCGTATTTCATCCTAGCATTCAGAGATTTTTCTTTCCACTGGCGCAGAAGTTTCCCAACATCATAGCTATCCTTACGCGCAAGAAAATCCTCAGCTATCTCACCCTCCATAACATAGCACGTATGAGGCATAACAAGCAATTCAGGCATACTAGCAGGTTCTACTTCAATAGTATCAGCAGTTTTAGAAGTATCATCACATCTAGCAGCAATTCTAGCAAGTTGTGCATCAAGGGCACCAAGTGGCAAAGCCGTATCAAGCATAGCATCGTCAGGCATAGTATCAAGCATAGCATCATCAGGCATAGTATCAAGCATAGCATCATGGACAGCAGAAGTAGCATCATCAAGCACAGGCGACATATCAAGATTTCTAGCAGGAGGTGGTGTCGCAAACTTACTCAAAACTGAAGGTGAATCAAGTGCAGAGCTAGATGGCAGTTCCTTACCTCTCCTCGTAGTGGAAGGCAGGATTTTAGTTCTTGGATCTTTTGGATTCCTCATAGTGATCAGCAGACGTCAATCCCAAGTGACTTAGAGAATATAGTTGTGCCTCCCCGGCAACGGCGCCAGAAAAAGCCTTGATTCCCACAAGCGTATGGGATCGCAGCTGTTTTCGAGGGTAGAGTATTCAATCCAAATTTGTTGATTCGCCAAGATGGGAAGCGAAAGAATATTCTCAAGTATTAGCAGCTGAATGTGTCAGATTCAACCACACCTGAAAGATTAGTGTCTGCAAGCAAAGTATCAGTAGCAAGGTAGTATGATAGCAACAGTGCCAGGAAAAGCCTTGCTGACAGGATGTTAGTGCCGCTTACCTAGACCGACAACGGCGCCAACAAAGTCTTGCAACAAGTAACAGCGGAGAAGTAAGGAACAGTAGTAGCAGCGGCAGCAAAGTAACAAGTAACAGCAGTAGTGACAGCAGCATCAATGTGGCCCAATCCCTTTGGTAGCAAGGGACAAGCCTAGGCAAAGTAACGTAGCGAGGACCAGTAGTAAAAGACTCGTAGGCAGTGGATCGGTGATGCACGAGTGTGACGGATGTGATTCATCATGTAACAGCTATAACACGGAGAGATATGTAACTAGCTCCCGTTCATCAATCTAATGTAGGCATGTATTCCGTATGTAGTCATACGTGCTTAGGGAAAAGAACTTGCATGACATCTACTGTCCATCCCTCTCGTGGCAGCAGGGTCCTAATGGAAACTACGGGATATTAAGGTTCTCCTTTTAATAAAGAACCGGACCAACGCATTAAGACGCGGTGAATAGATGACCTCCTCATACTATGGTCATCTCCGGGAGTGGTTCCGGCTATTGTCACTCCGGGGTTGCCGGGTCATAACACATAGTAGGTGACTACAACTTGCAAGATAGGATCTAAAACACACATATATTGGCGACAACATAATAGGTTCAGATCTGAAATCATGGCACTCGGGCCCTGGTGACAAGCATTAAGCATAGCCAAGTAGTAGCAACATCAATCTAGAACATAGTGGATACTAGGGATCAATCCCCGTCAAGAACTAACTCGATTACATGATATATCTTATCCAACGAATCACCGTCCAGCAAGCCTACGATGAGATTACTCATGAACGATGAAGAGCATCATGGAATTGTCGATGGAGAAAGGTTGATGATGACGATGGCGACGATTTCCCCTCTTCAGAGCCCGAAACGGACTCCAGATCTGCTCTCCAGATCAAGAAAAGGATGTGGCGGCGCCTCCGTATCGCAAAACGCGATGAAACCTTTTTTCTGGGTTTTTTCCAGGAGAAACGGAAAATATAGAGCTGAGATTGGGGGCGGTGGTGCCATGAGGGCCCCACAAGCCTACACGGTGCGGCCATAGGGGGTGGCTGCGGCATGTGGGCTTGTGGCCCACTAGCACGCCCCCTCAGGTGGATCTTTGCGCGGGTATTTTTCTTTTATTACAGAAAAAATCTCCGTAAACTTTCAGGATGTTCCGAGAACTTTTATTTCTGCACAAAAACAACACCATGGCAATTCTGCTGAAAACAACGTCAGTCCGGTTTAGTTCCATTCAAATCATGCAAACTAGAGTCCAAAACAAGGGCAAAAGAGTTCGGAAAAGTAGATACGACGGAGACGTATTAGGGATGGCGACAAGGCAGCGGCGCGAGGCAATGCAAATGACGCGCATGATGCGATGATGAATGCGACAAACAAAATAATAACACGACAACAACGGAAAAGAGGGGAATCTTCTAGAGCATCGGTCTCGGGCTATCACAAGGTGTCGCTCGGTAAGATGTGACATCGACGATGATGAGAAGATGTGAAGATGTGGTGGGTGAAGAGATGTGTCTCCCCGTGTGCATGAAACCGATGTGAAGATGAAGATCAACGTGAGAATGGACGCGGATCAGTTAAGTTGAGTTCCTACATGAGGCTATGTGTTTAGTCTGCATATAGCACGCTAGATGTGGAAGTTTGGCGGGTAGTCCAGATAATCGTTGGTTTGAGTATGCAAATCGGCATGAAAAAAATATGGTGATGAAGTGATGGTCATCGTTGCAAGAAGAGAGAAGTTGCGGTCCGTTAAGCGGCGTCACCGGAGGGAACTGGTTCTACAAGATGAAGAGATGGTTATATTTGTGTGTATCGTTCATATAAATAATTGGATGTTTGGATTAGGGGTGAGTGTTAGGTTAATCCAAAAAAATTTGAATTTGACTAGATGTGTGCTAGTTGTGTCCGATTAAGATTACTTAGTATAATCAACATTGTCGGTGATTAGTTTGGGTAAGTATTTGTGTAGGGAGTCAAGGTGCAGTACTAGTCCGTTTAGGACTTGTACATGGACATGGGAGTTTGCATTAGAAGGTCAAGTCGGAGTCAAGTCAGGTTATTTGCGTTTGTTCCATCCATGTGTGTATATATATACAGGCATAGGGCTGCAAAGTTGTACCGAGAAAACCAGGGAGAAAAGAAATAAAGAAGAAAAAAATTAGGGTACGATATGTATCCTTGGCTAAAAGTGTTTATCGCGTGTGTTTGTGTAATTTAATGGGATCGATCATGTGGGCGAAATCCAATAGCCGGCGGCGGCGGGCCCTCCTTTCCCCGGGTGCGCGTTCCCCTTCTCGGGGTAGGGGACGGCGGCGGTGCAACTGGGCCGACTGCGGTCCGGCGACCCGGTGGTGGTGGACGGTGACGGGTGAGGTGGCAGCGCTGCTCCTTGACTGCAGAGCGGCGTGGTGGTGCGGGGTGGCCGGCGGAGCGCCCCCGGCCAAGATATGGGCCCTGCGGGCCCCATATGGGTCCTATCGGGCTGGCTCTCGATGTGGCTACAATGTGTTCTGTGTGGTGGTGAGGAGGAGCGGCTTGGTCAGGGGGCGGTGTCGCCGACGGCGTGCCTGTTGCAGCGTGATGGCGGGACCTTTACGGGGGGTCCCGGCCGGGCCTCTGGGTCCACGAGCCTCGTATGCTCGTGCTTTGCATCCGATCGGCTACCGTCGTTGACGGTTTAGGTTGATCCCTCCCGCGTGCCTATGGTGCTGCTACTCCTAGTCTCGGCTCCTCTTCATCGTTGTGCAGGCTTCTCCATAAGGTGTCGTGGTGAGATGGCGCAGGGGCCTCATGACCGTGGTTGTGCATGGTGTAGGTTGGTTTGGTGGAAGCCTCTGGAGCGCCCGAGGTGTAGGTTGGGATAGGGGGAAACCCCTGTCGTCCCGGCCGACACTGACACGGTGACGCCTTTGGGTGTCACCGGACCTTCCTGGAGAGCATCGGGGCTACCCTTCCTCACGCCTCGTCGCGTACCGGGGGATACCCTTGGCAGAAGTGTTGTCATCATCGCATTCCTTCTTGGAGGTGTTTATGGGTACCGGTGCTTCGGAGTCGTGGAGCTTGGTGGAAGGCTCTTGGTGGGCACATCGGTCGCGAGTCTTTTGTGTTTTCTGTCGATCCGTCGGTGTCGGCATTTGTTTCTTTTGTATTTTCTTTTCCATTTCTTTTGGGCGTGACTGTGTTGTTTCTGCCCCAACATCTATTGCCGGATGTTCTGGTTGGTAGTTTTGTAATACAAAGCGGGGGGAACCCTTTTTCGTCAAGACTAGACCAATGATCCACTGTGGAGAAGAGAGGCCCTCTTTTTTTGAGGAACACATGGCTTTTACAAATAGAAGGTTCATTTGGTCAGTCGTAAAGGGACTCGATCGGTATGACACCAAGGTGCACTTCCATATTTCTATTATGATCCTGAGCCAAGTCAACATGTCCAAAAGTATTGAGGATATTGGGAGTACCCTAGAGGGTTTGATTCCAGCATGGCCCTTCTTACCTTACATAAATATTGTCATTAACAAGGATACTATCACATGCTCTTCACTGGTCTGGGACCAGCGACAACTTTATCCTTTGAGTACATAGTTTTAAATAGCCTTGCTATAGCCTTTTTAGCAGGGTGCCGCTAAATGATATCATGTACAAATATGCCGCTATAGCTAATTTAGAGGCTCGTCGCTATTTACCATAGCCCGCTATTTGAAACATTTTGAGTGTCCATATCGAGTTTGGTGAAGGAAACCACCATTTAGAGAGTATGAATGTCAATGTAAATTTCAGAAATTTCATAGCGCTTAGAGTGCACTCACTATTGCATGTGCATGACAATATCACAGCTAAGCTTACGGCGCCACGAACTTCTTGGTTGCGTTTAGAATGGTTTCATGTTGAGAGGTGCCCCAACCTGCACAGTCTCTTCCCAAGTTGGGCTAGACATGACAGCTTTAGTTGAGTAAACATATTTTCTTCATCTCATCTCTGATAGATCCCGTGGATCTTCTAGGTTAGATGGGTCACGGTAGTAGCCGAGGGTTTACCTTGTCCAGAACTTGATGAACTCCCGCCGGCCTCCATCGGTGTGGTGGTGACGGTGGTGGTGACTCAGAAGGGTGTGGTGTTGGTGGAGCACTACAAGAAATATGTCAACTGACGACCTTCTGTCAGTGAGACTCGCAGAATTGGTTGTAAATCTACGACCGTTTGAGACCAATTGGTCGTAAGCTGTCCGGAGGGGTCCTAACCCCAAAAAGTAAAGACCATTTTCATCAAAAAGGTCGTAACTTCCTTACTGGAAATGGTCATAAAGCAGATAGCCATGTTCCTCTGCCTAATTTGTATCTAATTACGACCAATATAGATGATCATAGCTATGACTAGTTACCACATCATCAGTTTTGCCTACGTGTCATGTCCATGTGTGAATTTTTGACTAGTTTGTGAAGCAACCTACTATTCTGTCGTTCCAAAAATTCTCGAAAAATTCTCGTAAATACTTTGGATCATATATTCCTCAAATATGTGAAAACCCTTCCTTCCATAGTTCGAAAATAATTCAGCAATATTCATTTTCCTATTCTGTTCAGAATAGCACTTTGTGAAGGAAGTGCTATTTCTGTTTCTTTGATTACCCTCAAATTTTTTGGGCACTCTTTCCTATCCAAATGATTGCCTCATGAAAACTTTTCGTAACCATTAGCCTAGTAAATCTTTCTCAACAAATTTTCAAAGTTTGTGTTCAGCTAACACCTTAGTGAAGGAAGTACTAGATAGGTTTATCCTAATGAGTTGAAATTTTTCCATATCTTCTATGTGCCCAAAACATAGCTCTTCACAAAATTTTAACCTCATCTAACAATCCATGTGAGCTCATCATCCAATCTTTGTTTCTGGTAATATTTTCAGTTTGTGAAGCAACTACATTTTATATTGCTTTATAGTTGATGAAAATTTACCATGTAATAAAACTGGCCATATAACCTCACTCCACCAAATTTTAGCTCATTTAATTCAGCCAGTTTCCCTCAATATTTTTCCAAATATTCTGTTTAGTAGAGAGCATTGTGAAGGAAGTACAATTTTTGTTTATCCAAATTTTATGAAATTTTCACAGTGCCTTCATGTGCTCAAATTATCATCCTCCTCCAAATTTCATCTCAATCCAATCATCTATGTGAGCCCAGTTTCAATTACCTTTTTTTGTCTAGATTGGCACATTGTGAAGGAAGTGTCACTTTGGCATGTCCAAATGGTATAAATTTTTTACAGTGCCTTCATATGCCCAAATTAACATCATACAACAAATTTCGGCTCAATCCATTGATTCATTTGATCCGAGCTTCAACATCCATATTTCTGCACAGTGTGGTACTTTGCAAAGCAAGTGTCACCTAGGTTCATCCATTTGAGCTAAAATTTTGGCAAGAGAGTCTCCTTAGTAGATGATCATCCTCAGCCAAAATTTAGGCCCATTGTCTATGTGCATTACCCGCACGCTAATCAAACACTTGGCTGCTAATTCATGTTTGAGCTTAGTTCAGTCTCCTCGTGAGATTCTTCTATTGTATTCTTCTTCCTGACACCTACCGAGGGAGTGTCCAACCTAACAGACATGAATATTCCACCCAGAATGTGTGGCAACGCAACGGTAACACGGTGACCACGCGGCTCGCATGCAACACTGGTGGGGACAGGGCCTATAGTCCCGGCCCATAAGGGGCTTTAGTCCCGGTTCACCAACCAGGACCAAAGAGGCGGGACTAAAGGCCTAACCTTTAGTCCCGGCCCTGTTCCAAGCCGGGACCAAAGGTGCTCCACGTGGGCGCCTCGGAGCGCCCTCAGGGGCAGGCCCTTTAGTCACGGGTCTTAACACGGACCGGGACTAAAGAGTTTCTACAGATTTTGTTTATTTTAGGGTTTTAGGTTTAGGTGTTCGGGAGATTAATGTGATGCCTCGTTTGGTGTTCGGGAATTAGTTTTCATATAATTCTAAATATACATGTTTATGCATATATATATATATATAAGATTAACTTATCTTACAAGCGAGCATATATATACAATTATATGGAGATCTAATTATCGGGACTAGAGCCCGTCTATTCGATTACATGGACCAACATCAGTAATGGCCCCTAGATACACTAAATCGTCCTTTGTCATCTATAGCTTCCGTCCTCAGAAAGGTCGCAAGCTCCTCTGCAACAGCAATCTACTTCTCCCTCATAGCCGTGTACTATATAAGAAGAGGAGATGAATATGAATATCAGTCATGATAACAAAGAATGACGGGTAAAAATAGAGGTGTGAATGTTCATTGCTTACGTCGTATCTGTAATCCTTGTGCTCGGAGGTAAACGTACGAATGGTCTCGCAAACATAGTATCTGCTTAGATGCGTCCCCCGTGGTTGCTGGTCGCACTTTACGAGAATAGAATATATATAATCAAAATAATAATCTATCATCATAAATGTATTGAAAATAGAAGTATATCATACTACTACTTACCTGAGTCGCTCTAAAGGTCAGCTTCTCATGCTCGATGCAGGGAGTCACACACTTGAACCGCTTCCAAACCCTGCCCGACAAGGAAAATGATTTGCTAAGTTTTCCATTAATTGATATATCAGAAAATCATCAAAAGAGACCGATAGAGCGCAAGAATGATTGAAATTACCCTTGGAGCATGTCCTGCAGGCTTTGGAACTGTTCCAAGGGTCTCGATAATGGGTCAAAGGCATCAACTCTTCCCTTATCAATTTGAATGTCCAACAGAATCCAATGGTAGCTGCACATGTATATATATATATGTGTGTGTGTCAGTAACTTATCAATTACACTTATAAGTGAATGGACACAATAGAGTAAAGACCCTCACTTGAAGTTGTACGGAAACAGTATGTGGTCACAGAAATTTTGAACGGTTAGAAACCTTAGAAGGTTTTCCTCCGTCTCCTTGGGTTTATCAGTTAGCGTCGCTATATGTATTTTATCTGGGTCAATAAACCCAATATTTAGGATGTTCCTACTTTTACATTCCAGAATCTTCATTCTGCATAATAGAGTACAAGTTATATGTAGACAATGAATTGAAATAACTAAACAAGTTATATGTAGCGAATTGAAAAACTTACAGACAATAGCAACTCATAAGCGATTTGTCGAGGGCGTCGGCATTCTACATCTGCAAGAGTTCATCAAAGTCGATATGGATTTCTTCGGGGCGGCCGTAGTACTCCCGTGGGACATGCGCCACGATCATCGTTCTCCCATTCTTTGATTCACTTAAGTACCATGTATGCACGTAACGCATATTTGTTGGGAGATCATCAAACTTATCTTTGCTGACCAAAGGCGCTCCCATGACAAACTGTGGCTTAGGGGCTACCACAGCCTTGGGTAACCTGTCGTCTTGGGAAGGCAGAACGTCTTCAACCGGGATACCCCATTCATCCGCCCACTTCTTTGCTAATTCCAAATCTTGCCCCTGCACCAGAGAGGGAACATTCTCGGGTAACACCCTGAGGGGTGGCATCGACTGTTTGGCCTGTTGTCCAAGCTGAGGAACGTCTGATCTTTTTTTGCTTGTAGTTGAACTTGATTTGCTCCCACTTGCACTTGCACGTGATCTGCTCTTTTTCCCTTCCTTCTGCAATGTGCGTGTATAGTCATCAGGCTTATGGTGTAAGTCATACTATGATGGAAGGGTCGTGAAGTATTTTGCATATGCTATTTGCTTCTCGGTGTATTCCGGGCGGGGCTCGGGTTCCTTCTTTTTCATCTGCGCATCATAAATGTTCCTTTGCTATCCTGGCGTTTTCCTCGTCGGTACGATCATAAGGTCTGATAGGACGATTAGCATGAGGTACCTTTGGGAGGGGCGACAGTTTGCGCTTTGGGGAGCTTTGTCTCTTAGAACTCATCGACGGAGCGTTCTTGCTGGCACGCTTCCGCTTAGTATCCTTAGCGGGCGGCGGCGGAGACAGACGACCCAAGTCCTGCAGCGGTGATCGAGATGGACTCGTGTTGTGTTGGTCGTCGTCATGTGAAGGGCTTGGAGGTGATGGAGGTGTAGGTGACCTGCGACGACTCGGAGGCGGTGTTGTCCTTGGGGCCGAGCCTGGAAGCTTGATGTAGTTCTTGTCCCATAGGATGACTCCACCCAGTACTTCTCCGATTGTCCTCTCATCTTCGGGTCCAGCTATGTCGAGCTCCATATCATGAAACCCCGCCATGATTTCATCCACCCCGACTTTAGCAAAGCCAGCTGGAATCTCACGGCCATGCCAGCGTGCATCAGGGCCAGAAGGTAAAGCTTGTCCGACGGCCACCTTCATGGATATGTTCTTGAATTTCTGATGGAGTTCACATGATGTTGACTCCTTGATTCCATCCACGGGGTAGCCGGGACCGCCCTCTATCATTCTTCGTGCATCGTCGGGCGGGGCCTCAGATTCAGCCACGCTGCTTTTCCGCTTAGATGGGGCGCCGGTATTATCGAGTGCAGGATCTTCCTGGCGCGCTACTCCTCTAAGCTCATCAATCTGCTTCTGTTGCTCGTTAATCCTGGTAAGCAACTGGTTGAACTTGTCATTCTCCTCATCCTGCTGTCGCTTCTTTGCTCTCGCTCGGCTTCTGTAAGTGTCTTGGTCTCTGGCAAACCCAAGCCACCACGGGTAAGAAGGACCGAAGCCTCGCGTTCGTCCTCCATGTTCGTCATTGCCGAGGACCAGTGTGAGCAAATCTTTCTCTCTATCTGCAGTGAACTGTCTTTTTCCCTCCTTAATTTATTTCACTATCGTTTTCCAATTCTCCTTGGGTATCCTAAGACCGTCACTACAGACGAGGTCCCCTGTTTCTTCGTCGTACGAACCACCATGCGCAAGGCACCAATTTCTTGCTCTCAATTCCCACTCATCACGGATGGGTTCAGGTATGATGCCTTTAGCTAGCAGATCTTGCTCTTTCTTATCCCACTTTGGGATGGCAGTCTCATAGCCCCCTGGCCCCAGCGTGTGGTGATATTTCTTCTTGTCGGCATTTATCTTGTTCTTTTCTGATAATGCCTGGGCATCTTCTGACTCCTTGTACTCTTGAAATGCCTTCCAGTGATTCGCCTGCTTGGCTAGATACCCCTCGAATGCTGGCACTTTCTTTGTCTTCAGATAGTTCTTCCATAGCTTCTTCTTCCAGCTACGGAACAGTTCGGCCATCTTCTTTAGAGTCCACTGCTTGACTTTGGCCATCAGTTTGTCTGCGGCGTCTTCATTCTCACATTCTGGCAGGTTGAAATGTGACATGAGATCATTCCAAAGATTATCTTTGTACCTTTCGGCGACATAGTCACTATCGGCTGCCCCTTTGCGCTTGTTCCACTCCCGAACGCTGATCGGGATGTGATCCCTAACGAGAACTTCGCATTGCTTCTTGAATGTGTCAGCAGCATTCTTAGGAAGCTTGGGTTCGCCCATAGGCAATATCACCTCAAAGGTGTAATGCATCCGTGCATCCAACTTTTTAGTCGGGCCTCGTTTCATAGCTTTGCTCGATGTGGAGTCCTAAGAGGGAGAAACATTTGTCAAATGAATGTATATGTATACAATATAGAGCTATCTCCAATATTTTTCACATATTACAAGTGATTGTCGAACTTCATATGTATACCTCGCCAGACTTTATTATTTCTCACCCGGCTTCTCCACCGGCTTCTCCATCAGTGGAGCTATCACCTTCTCCGTCATTGGAGCTATCTCCTGCCCCATCGGCTTCATCTTCGTGTCGGTCGACCTCCATTCCATCTCCGGAGAGATTTAGATATGACGACGGAGATTCAGCTGGTTCAACGTCGGGGTCGTCTTTGATTATATCTTCGAGAAGTTCTTCCTCTTCGAGGTTCCTGATATGTGGATCCATAGTTCTGCAAAAAACGGACATTTGATTAACTAATAAACTAATAAACTAACAAACTATATATGATGCAAAATAATTCCATTTCTATTTGCAAATAAATTGTAACTAAATAATTCTAAGTAAAATAATTCTATCTCTATTTGCAAATAAATTCTAACTAAATAATTCTAACCAAAATAATTCTATTTCTATTTGCAAAACTGACGGCGTCCTCGGAGACCCCTCGCGCGCGAAACTGCTAAGTGCGAAGCGGCGGGGAAGAAAGGGTACCTTTTATACCCCCGGACCTTTAGTCCCGGGCGGTGGTTCAGGCCGGGACTAAAGGGGGGCCTTTAGTCCCGGCCTGAACCACCGCCCGGGACTAACATCGCCGGTTTTGGTGTTGGTGCCATTGTCGCTTTCGGGGGTAGTGTCAGTGTCAAATTGGTCTCATTGCCACTCTGCATCCGCATCTCTAGTTGATCTAGGTAATCAAAATAATGATTTGCTTCCTCAAACTGGTCTTCTTCATGGCGACCAGAACACCCGGCTTCGTCGTGGCTAGACATATTAGTTTTCTACGAGTATTTAAGTATAATATTTTATTTATGGGCCGAATAACATAAATAATAAAAGGGGGACTACATTTGGTCGGAATGTTGATTCATTCCCCTTTTCAGCAATTCCCGGGCACTCGATATGTCCTAGTTTCTAGCACAAGTCATGCCGAAATTCACTGAAATTTTCGGCATGACCTTTGCTAAAAATGGACATATGGAGCGCCTAAAATTTTCTGGAACAGAAATAAATCAACATTCCGGCAAAACATAGGCCACTCGGACATTCGGGAAAACTGAGGATATTTTTAATTTGCATGACCATGGCAGAAACAACCAACATTACTGAACAAAGCACTTAATTAACACAAAATAATATGTGATGAATTAACAAAAACTTAGCAAGCAAAATTAATACCAATAGCAATCAAATGACAAAAAAAACAGATTTAACCTAGCACACTAGCTAACCTATTTCTTCTTCTCCTCTTCTTCTTCTTCCTTTTCTTATCTTCTTCTTCTTCTTCTTCTTTCTTATTTTCTTCTCCGCTTCTTCTTCTCCTATTTTTCTTCAACTTCTCTTCTTCTACTTCTCCTCTTCTTCTATTTTTTCTCTTCTTCTCCTCTCCTCCTCTTCTTATTCTCCTCTTTCTTCTTTTCTTCTCCTCCTCTTCTTATTTTCCTTTTTCCTAATCTTATTTTCTTATTTTTGTTCATCTTTCTTCTTCTTGTAACCCTAACCTAATTCTAAATATTACTAACCCGAATAATCTAGCACAAACCTAATAACAATAGGAATTAAATGACAAAAAAAATCTTCTCCTCCTCTTCTTCTTCCTTTTCTTCTCCTCTTCTTCTACTCCTCCTCCTCTTCTTCTACTTCTCCTCCTATTCTTCTCCTAATCTCTAGCTACACCATAGCATGGGGAGGAGGGGGTGTGGGCATCCGAAGCGAGGTACCGAGGCATGGGGAGGAGGGGGCGGGGGGCTTACCGGAGTGGGAGGGAAGGGGGTCGACCGGCGGTGCTTGGAGCGGGGGGGGGGGGGGGGTCGAGGACGCGCGCAGGGACAGGCGGGCAATGCGGCGGCGCGGTGGCGCAGTGAGCTGACGGCGGCGCGGTGGGCTGGCGGCGCGGTGGCGCAGTGAGCTGACGGCGGCGCGGTGGGCTGGCGGCGTGGCAGCCTGACGGCGTCCTCGGAGACTCCTCGCGCGCGAAACTGCTAAGTGCGAAGCGACGGGGAAGAAAGGGCACCTTTTATACCCCCGCACCTTTAGTCCCGGGCGGTGGTTCAGGCCGGGACTAAAGGGGGGGCCTTTAGTCCCAGCCTGAACCACCGCCCGGGACTAAAGGCCTCGGCGGGGGGTTTCCAGCCCCAGGTCCTTTAGTCCCGGTCTATGGTACGGGCCGGGACTAAAGGCCTATTTTCTGTTTTCTTATTTTATTTGTTTTTGCATATTTGAGAATATAAATAGTTATCTGTTTGCATATTTGAGAATTTGACAAAACTATGAAAATGAGAAGTGTTTGAAATTGAATAAATAATTCAAAACTATTTTCTATTTTCAAAATTAATTATTTTGACTATCCAAACTATTAACTATTTTGTTATTTTCAATTAAAAACTATGTTTATTAAAATTCTTTTTGCATATTTGAGAATTTGACAAAACTATGATAATTAAAAGTGTACGAAATTGAATAAATAATTCAAAACTATTTTCTATTTTCAAAATTAATTATTTTGACTATCCAAACTATTAACTATTTTGTTATTTTCAATTAAAAACTATGTTTATTAAAAATTCTTTTTGCATATTTGAGAATTTGACAAAACTATGAAAGTGAAAAGTGTTTGAAATTGAATAAATAATTCAAAACTATTTTCTATTTTCAAAATTAATTATTTTGACTATCCAAACTATTAACTATTTTGTTATTTTCAATTAAAAACTATGTTTATTAAAATTCTTTTTGCATATTTGAGAATTTGACAAAACTATGAAAATGAAAAGTGTTTGAAATTGAATAAATGATTCAAAACTATTTTCTATTTTCAAAATTAATTATTTTGACTATCCAAACTATTAACTATTTTGTTATTTTCAATTAAAAACTATGTTTATTAAAATTCTTTTTGCATATTTGAGAATTTGACAAAACTATGAAAATGAAAAGTGTTTGAAATTGAATAAATAATTCAAAATTATTTTCTATTTTCAAAATTAATTATTTTGACTATCCAAACGCTTAACTATTTTGTTATTTTCAATTAAAAACTATGTTTATTAAAATTCTTTTTGCATATTTAAGAATTTGACAAAACTATGATAATGAAAAGTGTTTGAAATTGAATAAATAATTCAAAACTAAAAGGTTTAGTACATTCCATACATGCATTACATAAAAGATTTAAAACATTGTTACATTATTGCACCAATATTCCTATCTATTATTTCTGTTTTCTTCTGGGTCGTAGCCATGGAGAATCTTCATCATTCAGTAGGATGCTTGGGTCAGTTTTCACTTTGAAGGGCGGAATTTCATGAAATTTATTATAATCTACTGACATGTGTGTCTTGTCATCTACTCCCACGATGTTTCTTTTCCGTGAAAGAACTATGTGGCGTTTTGGCTCATCGGACGATATCTTCTTTTGCTGATTTCTTTTTCTCGTTTTTGTAGACATGTCCTTCACATAGAAAACCTGAGCGACATCATTGGCTAGGAAAAATGGTTCGTCCATGTACGCAAGATTGTTGAGATCCACTGTTGTCATGCCGTACTTTTGGTCTACAACTACCCCGCCTCCTATCAGCTTCACCCATTTGCACCGAAACAAAGGGATCTTAAAAGTAGGTCCATAGTCAAGTTCCCATATCTCCTCTATGTACTCGTAATATGTTTCCAAACAGTGCCCATTCTCGTCTGTTGCATCAAAGAGGACACCACTATTTTGGTTGGTGCTCTTTTTATCTTGGGCAACCGTGTAAAATGTATTCCCATTTATCTCATACCCTTGGAAAGTACATATAGTCGAAGATGGTGGTCTGGCCAAACAGTACAGCTGATCTCCAATGGTGTCGTCATTCATGAGATGTGTCTGCAACCAACTGCCGAAAGTCTTCTCTTGTTCCCCTTTAATCCAAGAGTCAGCCTTCCTCGGGTTTTCGGAGCGTAGAATATTCTTGTGTCTCACGATATACGGAGCCACCACGGTGGAATTGTGTAGAACTGTGTAGTGTGCTTGAGAGAAAGAATGCCCGTCCATACATACTTCTGCTTTCCTTCCTAGTGTGCCTTTTCCTGTCAGCCTACCCTCATACCGAGATTCAGGAACACCAATCGGCTTAAGGTCAGGAAGAAAGTCCACACAAAACTCAACGACCTCCTCTGTTCCATAGCCCTTGGAGATGCTTCCTTCTGGCCTAGCACGGTTACGAACATATTTCTTTAAGACTCCCATGAACCTCTCGAAGGGGAACATATTGTGTAGAAACACAGGACCGAGAATTCTAATCTCTTTGACTAGGTGAACTAGGAGGTGTGTCATTATATTGAAGAAGGATGGTGGGAACAACAACTCAAAGTTGACCAAACATTGGACCACATCAATCTGTAACCCTGATAGACTTTCTCGATCGATTACCTTCTGAGAAATTGCATTGAGGAATGCACATACCTTCACAATTGCCAGGCGAACATTTTTCGGTAGAATTCCCCTCAATGCAACCGGAAGCAATTGCGTCATAAGCACGTGGCAGTCATGAGACTTTAGGTTTTGGAATTTTTTGTCTTTCATATTTACGATTCCCTTTATATTCGACGAGAAGCCAGTCGGGACCTTGATACTGAAAAGGACTTCAAAGAAGATTTCCTTCTCTTCCTTAGTAAGAGCGTAGCTGGCACGCCCTTGAAACTGGCCTGGATGCATGCCATCTCTTCCTTTATGACGTTCCTGGTCCTCCTGTGCTTCCGGTGTATCTTTTGACTTCCCATACAAGCCCAGGAAGCATAGAATATTCATGCAAAGATTCTTCGTCAGGTGCATCACGTCGATATCCGAGCGGACCTCATAGACTTCCCAGTAGGGTAGCTCCCAAAATATAGATTTCTTCTTCCACATGGGTACACGCTTATCAGGGCCGTTAGGAACAGGTTGGCTGCCAGGACCCTTTCCAAAGATTACTTTTAAATCTTTGACCATATCAAATACTTCAGCACCAGTATGGATGACAGGCTTCCCCCGGGGTTCTGCCTTGCCCTTGAAATGCTTGCCTTTTTTCTTTAAGAAATGCTTGGGCGGAAGAAAACGACGATTGTACGGGTACACATTGTTCCTACATTTGTCCAGATATATACTTCATGTCTGATCCAAACAGTGCGTGCATGCATTGTATCCCTTGTTTGACTATCCTGAAATGTTACTAAGAGCAGGCCAATCATTGATGGTTACGAAAAGCAACGCTCGAAGGTCAAATTCCTCTTGTTTGTGCTCGTCCCACACACGTACACCTAGTTCGGCCCACAGCTGTAAAAGTTCATCAACTAATGGCCTTAGGTACACATCAATATCGTTGTCGGGTTGCTTTGGACCTTGGATAAGCACTGGCATCATAATGAACTTCCGCTTCATGCACAACCAAGGAGGAAGGTTGTAGATACATAGAGTAACGGGCCAGGTGCTGTGACTGCAAGTATGCTCCCCAAAAGGATTCATGCCATCTGTACTCAGACCAAACCATAAGTTCCTTGCGTCACCTGCAAATCTCGGGAACTCTCTCTCGATTTTTCTCCACTGCCGACCATCAGCGGGGTGCCTCAACTTATCGTCTTTCGTACGATCTTCCATGTGCCATCGCAACAACTTCGCATGATCTTTATTTCTGAACAGACGTTTCAACCGTGGTATTATAGGAGCATACCACATCACCTTGGCAGGAACCCTCTTCCTGGGTGGCTCGCCCTCAATATCACCAGGGTCATCTTTTCTGATCTTATACCGCAATGCAGTGCATACCGGGCATTTATCCATATTCTCGTACTTCTCACCGCGGTAGAGGATGCAGTCATTAGGGCATGCATGTATCTTCTGCACGTCTAATCCTAGAGGGCAGACAAGCTTCTTTGCTTCGTACGTGCTGGCATGCAATTCGTTCTTTCTTGGAAGCATCTTCTTCATCAGTACCAGCAACTTTTCGAATGACGAGTCAGTCACACCGGTCTCTGCCTTCCACTTCAGCAATTCCAGTGTGCTACCCAGCTTCTTCTGGCAATCTTCACAAGTTGGGTACAACAATTTGTTGTGGTCCTATAACATCTGCTCGAACTGCAACCTCTCCTTTTCTGTGTCGCAACCTCGCCGTGCATCAGAAATGACCCGGCCAAGATCATCAACGGGCACATCTGGTTCCCGTTCTTCATCCTGATCTTCTTCTTCATTCTCTTCCATTGCGGTATCAGCATACTCAGGGAACATAGATCGGTAGTTGTCATCATCGTTCTCTTCTTCTTCATCGTTGCCTTCCATCATAACCCCTCTTTCTCCGTGCTTGGTCCAAACATTATAGCCCGACATAAAACCGGACCGAAGCAGGTGGCTCTGAATGACTCTTGAGGAAGTGTAATCCTTCTCATTCCGACATTCAACACATGGACAAAACATATAGCCACCACCATGCTTGTTCGCATCGGCTGCATCTCGAAAAGAATGCACGCCTTCTCTGTAAGCGGTTGTGCGTCGATCACCGTACATCCATGGATGGCTCATCTGCGTTATACGACAGTATATCAAATACAATCACGATCCTAAAAATTAGTACCGCACGGTCTAAACGAGGAAATATAGTTTCTAACCTTTTAGAATAAGTAGAAATAAAGAGGAAGAGGTTTAAGCGTGGCTCGGGCATCTCATATCGTAGTTGTGTTTGGTGAACTGAAGCGGCATCGCTCTAACACACATTTCAACAAACACCTCTAGTGCATCCAAGAAAAATGGAGAGCTAGCACACACCCACACTCATCCATCCAAGAAAAATGCAAGGAAGAGGGGAGAGAGGGGCTGTGGCCAATATATATAGGGAGAGGACTTTAGTCCCGGTTTGAGACACAAACCGGGACTAAAGGTGGCGCACATGCGGGCTGCACACCGCGTAGCCCTTTTGTCCCGGTTTGTGTCCAAACCGGGACTAAAGGCTCCTTATGGGCCGGGACCAAAGCCTCATGGGCGGCATTGGGATTTTGGGGCGACGTGGCCGGGCCTTTAGTCCCGGCCCAGATGGAGGCCGGGACTAAAGGGTCCAGGCCAAAGGCCCGTTTTCCACTAGTGAAAGTTCACGCGCTCCGGAGTTGGAGCCCTCGACCACCATCAAAACCTCGGTGTCAAGCCACCACACCATGTAATTATTGTTAAATAGATACTTATGTACCTATAAATCATTTTTGGGAAAAATAAAGAGCAATGTATAATGCAGCTGCAGTTCAAATTTAACCTGCTTCCAAGTGAATCGACATAAATTTGTCTTTTTCACGAGAGGTGGATAAAAGATTTTAACACCCAACCATTTTTTCAATTGTACATTAAATATGGCCTAGTATTTTAAAAAAAATGATTTGGTCCAATTTTGAAACAAATATATGGTAGGTCCTTCACAAAAAACTCATTTTGGGCACTTGAAAAATGGAAAATAAATTTTTCATACAAGGAAAATGAAATCTTCCTTAATCAACATTGTTTGTCATTCCAATATGCATCCTTGTGCATAATATTAGATCGTTTCAACAAACTATGCCATGAATGTCGCCATCACATTGATCATTTGGCTCGAAAGCCATGAATCTTCACACATGATAGCTCATTTCTAAGAATATTTTTAAAAATAATTACCGTATTAAATGTTTATTATTTTTCCTGATAACTTGGTCACATATTATGACACAACGCGAAGGTTTTGCATTTTTTTTTATTTTTTTAATTTGTTATGCCCTTTTCAAAATGCGGTCGAAACGACGGGCATGACCGTTCATAGCTAGGGGTTGAATCTTGCCAAATTTTTGTTGGATCTCTGATTAAATATATACTTCTTTACCTAAAAATGATTTTTGGAAAAAATCATGAGAAAACTATGAGGCACCTCTAGTTCAAATTTGACGTGCTTCCTACTGAATCGGCGGCAATTTGTCTTTTTCAAGGAAAATGAAAACTTCCTTAATCAACATTGTTTGTCATTCCAATATGCACCCTTGTGAATAATATTAGACCGTTTCAAAAAACTATGCCATGAATGTCGCCATAAGATTGATCATTTGGCTCGAAAGCCATGAATCTTCACACATGATAGCTCATTTCTAAAACACTTTTTAAAATAATTACCGTATTACAAGTTTATTATTTTTCCTGGTAACTTGGTCACATATTATGACACAACGCGAAGGTTTTGCATTTTTTGATTTTTTTTATTTGTTATGCCCATTTCAAAATGTGGTCAAAACGGCGGGCATGACCGTTCATAGCTAGGGGTTGAATCTTGCCAGATTTTTGTTGGATCTCTGATTAAATAGATACTTTTTTACTGAATCGGTGGTAATTTGTATTTTTCACTAGAGGTAGATTGAAACCTTTTGGCACCCAACCATTTGGTAAATTGTGCATTGAATATGGACTGATATTTTAGAAAATTATTTTACAACAAATATATGGTAGGTCCTTCACAAAAAAAACTCAATTTAGGCACTCGAAAAATGGAAAATGATTTTTTGTGCAAAGAAAATGAAAACTCCCTTTGGATACATTATTTTTCATTCCAACATGCACGATTCTCCAAAACATGAGATCATTTGAATAAACTATGGCATGAATGTGGCCATGAGATTGATCATTTGGCTCGAAAGCCATGAATTTTCACACATGATTGCTCATTTTTTAGAACACTTTTTAAAAATAATTACCATATTACAAGTTTATTATTTTTCATGTTAACTTTGTCACATATAATGATACAATGCGAAGGTTTTCCATTTTTTATTTGTTTTGAATTTTTCATGCCCATTTCAAAATGCGATCAAAACGGCGGGAATGACCGTGACTAGCTAGTGGTTGAATCTTGGAAAACTTTTGGTGTTTCTATGATAAAATAGATACTTATGTAACTAAAAATGATTTTTGGAAAAAATAAAGAGCAAACTATAATGCAGCTGCAGTTGAAATTTAACCCATTTCCAACTAAATCGACATAAATTTGTCTTTTTCACGAGAGGTGGATAAAAGTTTTTGACACCCAACCATCGGGTCAATTGTATATTAAATATGGCCTAGTATTTTATAAAAATGATTTGGTCCAATCTTGCAACAAATATATGGTAGGTCCTTCACAAAAAAAAACTCATTTTGGGCACTCGAAATATGGAAAATGAGTTTTCTGTCCAAAAAAATGAAACCTTCCTTATGAAACATTGTTTGACATTCCAAGATGCACCCTTGTACATAATGTTATATCATTTTACCAAACTATGCCATGCATGTGGCCATAAGATTGATCATTTGGCTCGAAAGCCATGAATCTTCACTAATGATAGCTCACTTTTGAGAACACTTTTTTAAAATAACAAGTTTATTATTTTTCCGAGTAACTTGGTCACATGTAATGACACAATGTCAAGGTTTTTCAATTTTTCAATTCTTTTTGAATTTTTCATGCCCATATCGAAATGCGGTAGAAACGACGGGCATGCCCGTTCCTAGCTAGTTGTTGGATCTTGGAAAAAATCGGTGTTTCTATGATTAAATAGATACTTTTGTACCTAGAAAAGATTTTTGCAAAAAATAAAAAGCAATCTATGACGTAGGTGCACTTCAAATTCGACACGGTTCCTGCTGAATTGGGGGAAAATTGTCTTTTTCACGAGAGGTATCTCACAACTTTTTGCATCCAACCATTTAGTAGATTGTATATTAAATATGACCTAATATTTTGGAAAAATGATTCAGTCCAATTTTGCAACGATTATTTGATAGGATATTCACAAAAAAATCATTTTGGACAGTCGGAAAATGGAAAAATGAAACTTTCATTTAAAGAAAATAAAAACTCTCTTAGGCAATATCGTTTGTCATTACACGATGCAAACTTGTGCAAAATATGATGTCATCTGAACAAACTATGTTAAACAGGGCGGACGCCGAGAGGACGATCGATCCAAACGGACAAAAAGCAGATAAAAGCGTCGTCCGCTTGGATCGGCGCATTGGAGTTTCTCTTATCGATAAAATGTGGCATAACTTGAGTGGAAAATTTAGTGGTGCCATTTTGAATAATATTTTGGTAGTTGCTTTATAAAACCCCTTAGTTTTTAGCACTTTGCAGTTTTTAAGTGGCACATTTCTCGAACCAATGAGGATGTGGTATCACTCTCCCACGGATCACCCTACCGAAGGCATCTGAGTTGTCCACGTCCTACAGATCCAACGTCTCCTCCCTCTCCTACCTAAACCTAGCGCACGACACACCCGCCTCCCTACGCACCGCCGCCCTCTCTCTCCCTCTCCCTCTCCCTCTCCCAGATCCAGATCGAGGCCACCGCCACCTCCGGTGCCCACGCCCCTCGCGCCTCTCCTCTCCCTCCGCCTCCGCTTAGGTTGGCTCCCGCCCAATCCTTGATACGTGTCCATCGTATCTACTTTTCCAAACTCTTTTGCCCTTGTTTTGGACTCTAATTTTCATGATTTGAATGGAACTAACCCGGACTGACGCTGTTTTCAGCAGAATTGCCATGGTGTTGTTTTTGCACAGAAATAAAAGTTCTTGGAATGATATGGAAATTGACGAGGATTTTTTGTGGAATATATAAAAATACTGGCACAAGATGGAGGGACGGAACCAGGAGCTCACAACCCCAGGAGGCCCGGCCCACCTTGGTCGGGCCTGGCAGGCTTGTGAGCCCCTCGTGGCTCCATAGCCTCCAATTCCAGCACTATATATTCTCTCTTGCCCCGAAAAAATCAGAGAGAAGAGGTCATCTCGTTTTACGATACAGAGCCGCCGCCACCACCTGTTCTTCCTCTGGAGGGCAGATCTGGAGTCTGTTCTGGGCTTCGGAGAGGGGAAATCGTCGTTGTCATCATCACCAACTATCCTTCCTCGCCAATTCCATGATGTTCTTCACCGTTCGTGAGTAATCTCATCGTAGGCTTGCTGGACGGTGATGGGTTGGATGAGATCTATCATGTAATCGTGTTAGTTTTGATGGGGTTTGATCCCTAGTATCCACTATGTTCTGAGATTGATGTTGCTACTACTTTGCTATGCTTAATGCTTGTCACTAGGGCCCGAGTGCCATGATTTCAGATCTGAACCTATTATGTTTTCATCAATATATATGTGTTATTGATCCTATCTTGCAAGTTGTAGTCACCTACTATGTGTTATGACCCGGCAACCCCGGAGTGACAACAGCCGGAACCACTCCCGGAGATGACCATAGTATGAGGAGTTCATGTATTCACTAAGTGCTAATGATTTGTCCTGGTTCTCTATTAAAAGGAGACCTTAATATCCCTTAGTTTCCATTAGGACCCCGCTGCCACGGGAGGGATGGACAATAGATGTCATGCAAGTTCTTTTCCGTAAGCACGTATGACTATATACGGAATACATGCCTACATTACATTGACGAACTGGAGCTAGTTACATATCTCCCCATGTTATAATTGTTACATGATGAATGTCATCCGACATAATTATCCATCACCGATCCAATGCCTACGAGCTTTTCCTACTGGTTCTTGCTACGTTACGTTACCTCTACTGTTGTCACTACTGTTACTGTTACCGCTGCTACCGTTACTATCACACTACTTTGCTACTGAAACTTTGTTGCGGATACTAAGTCTTTCAGTTGTGGTTGAATTGACAACTCAACTGCTAATGCTCGAGAATATTCTTTGGCTTCCCCTTGTGTCGAATCAACAAATTTGGGTTGAATACTCTACCCTCGAAAACTGTTGCGATCCCCTATACTTGTGGGTTATCAAGACTATTTTCTAGCGTCGTTGCCGGGGAGGCATAGCTCTATTCTCTGAGTCACTTGGGATTTATGTCTGTTGATCACTATGAGGAATCCAAGAGATCCAAAAACTAAAGTCTTGCCCTCAACTACGAGGACAGGTAAGGAACTGTCATCTAGCTCTGCACTTGATTCACCTTCAGTTATGAGTAAATCTGTGACACCACCACCTGCTAGAAATTCTGATATGTCGCCTGTGCTTGATGATGCTACTTCTGCTATCCATGATGCTTATGATGATGCTTTGCTTGATACTGCTTTGCCACTGGGTGCATTTCTTGATGCACAGATAGCTAGAGTTACTGCAGAATGTGATGATACTTCTGAAGCTGATGAAATTATTGAAGTGGAACCTGTTGTTCCACCTGTTAGAACTAGCTCTCCTAGATATGAATTGCCTAATATACCTGAGGGTTATGTTATGGAGGGAGATGTAGCTGAGGACTTTCTTGCTTGTAAGGATAGCTATGATCTCGAGAATTTATTGCGCAAGTGGAAAGAAAAATCTCTGAATGCTAGAATGAAATACGATCCTAAGTTTGCTACTTCGCCCATCTTTGTCACTGATAAGGATTATGAATTCTCTGTTGATCCTGAGTTAATCACTTTGGTAGAATTGGATCCTTTTCATGGTTATGAGTCTGAAACGGTTGTAGCACACCTTACTAAGCTGAATGATATAGCCACCCTATTCACGAGTGAGGAAAAAATTCGCCATTACTATATCCTTAAGTTGTTCCCTTTCTCACTAAAGGGTGATGCTAAGACTTGGTTTACTTCTCTTGCTCATGGTTGTGTGCGTAGTCCCTAGGATATGATATACTACTTCTCTGAGAAAAAAATTCCTGCCCATAAGAAACAAGCTGCCTTGTAGGATATATATATAACTTTATGCAAGTTGAAGAAGAAAGTCTCCCACAAGCTTGGGGGAGGCTTGTCGAGTTACTGAATGCTTTACCTGATCACCCTCTTGAGAAAAATGAAATACTTGATATCTTTTATAATGGACTAACCGATGCTTCTAGCGACCACCTAGATAGTTGTGTTGGTTGTGTTTTCAGGGAAAGAACTGTGGAACAAGCTGAAATTCTATTGAATAACATCTTCAGCAATGGTAATGCTTGGACCATTCCCGAACCACCTTTGAAGCCAACTCCGAAGAAAAGAGGTATTCTATTCCTCAGTCCTGAAGAAATGCAAGAAGCCAAGAAATCTATGCAAGAGAGAGGTATTAAATCTGAAGATGTTAAGAATCTACCACCTATTGAAGAAGTACATGGTCTTGATAACCCGACACAGGTAGTAGAGGTAAATTCTCTTCGTAGATTCAATGAGAGCGATATTCCTTATGATAAACCTGCTAGCTTATGCTTAGATGAATTTGATAACTTCGTTGCCAAACAACAAAGTTTCAATGATTATGTTAGCACACAATTGGAACAGACTGGTCGTATGCTTAGTCATATAAGTGCTTGTGTGGATAGAAATTTCAATGATCTTAAGCTTTTGAGTAAACATGTCTCTATGGTCACTACTCAAGTAGAACAAGTACTTAAGGCTCAAAATGACTTGCTCAATGAGTTGAATGACAATTCTGTTAGATTCGTCACTAGAGGTGGTAGAATGACTCAGGAACCTGTGTATTCTGAGGGCCATCCTAAGAGAATTGAACAATATTCGCAAGGAGTTAACACTGAGGCACCTAGTCATCCTAGTAATAGGAAGAAAAAGAAAGATGATAGGAACTTGCATGCTAGCAAACCTGTTGTTGTTACACCCGAGAATCCAAATGATGTCTCTATTTCTGATGCCGAAACACAATCTGGTGATGAACATGAGCCTAGTGATAATATTGATAGTGGTGTTCAGGATGATGCTCAACCTAGTAATGATAAGGATGTGGAGATTGAACCTGTAATTGATCTTGATAACCCGCAACCTAAGAACAGGAGATATGACAAGAACGACTTTATTGCTAGGAAGAATGGTAAAGAAAGAGAACCATGGGTTCAGAAACCCATGCCCTTTCCTCCCAAACCATCCAAGAAAAAGGATGATGAGGATTTTGAGCGCTTTGTTGAAATGATTAGACATGTCTTTCTGCAAATGCGTTTGACAGATATGCTAAAAATGTCTCCTTATGCTAAGTACATGAAAGATATTGTGACTAATAAAAGGAAGATACCTGAGGTTGAGATTTCCACCATGCTTGCCAACTACACCTTCAAGGGTGGAACTCCTAAGAAACTAGGTGATCCCGGAGTGCCCACTATACCTTGCTCTATTAAAGGAAATTATGTTAGAACTGCTTTATGCGATCTTGGAGCCGGTGTTAGTGTTATGCCTCTCTCTCTTTATCGTAGACTTGAACTCGATAAGTTGACACCCACTGAAATCTCTCTGCAAATGGCCGACAAATCAACTCCTTTCCCAATCGGCGTTTGCGAGGATGTGCCTGTTGTGGTTGCGAACGTCACTATCTTAATATGTTTTGTTATTCTGGATATTCCCGAGGATGATGCCATGGCGGTCATCCTTGGAAGAACCTTTTTAAACACTGCAGGGGCTGTTATTGATTTCAAAAAAAGCAATGTCACTTTCCATGTTAATGGTAATGAGCATACGGTGCACTTTCTGAAGAAACAATATCGAGTACATTGCATCAATGCTATTGAAAATTCTTCATCAATTCTTATTGGAAGCTTTGAATGCCCTATACATACTGTCAAGATGAAGTATGATTTACTTGTTGGGGATATGCACATCCCCGTTGAGATAACCTAGTGATTATTCGAAAATTCTCCGGTTCTATGTGATTCTAAAAAAGTTTGTCAAGGAGACTTGATCAACCTCATTGACGGATTTATTTTGATGACCATGAGATGGATGAATCTAGGAGTCACAACCCTCTGTTCCCAACTTTTAGTTTCTGTTGCTTAGAATAAAAATGATAAATTTAGCTTTATTTTCCTGTTTTCTGCTTTCTCCGTCCCTTAGAAAAGTGTCCCGGAAATAAAAGTTCTTCAAATGCCCTGAAATTCAAGTTTGATTTTTTCTGAAAATTTTGAAAATTTCTAAGATAGGAAGCTAGTCAGGGGGATGTACCAGTGGGCCACAAGCCCAGGAAGCCCGGACACCCCCCCCCCCTGGCCGGGCCTGGCAGGCTTGTGGGCCCCACGTGGCCCCCCTCTACTTATTCTAGCTCCCATCTCCTTCTCCTACCTCTAGAAAAATCATTCCACAGCTCAAACTCGTGTTATTCCTCCTCTTGGTGCATTTTTCGATCTCCTTGTGCAAAGCCCCATTCACCAAACTGTTTTGGGGAGTTGTTCCTTGGTATGTGACTCCTCCATTGGTCCAATTAGTTTTTGCTCTAGTGCTTTATTCGTTGTGTATTTTTGTTGCCTTGGTGACCCTGTTCTTGAGCTTTGCATGTTCATTTTAGTTGGTCCCAAGTAGTTTTGATGCATGATATGGCCTCTAGGCACTTGTAGGAGTAGTTGCTATGAGTTTTGTTGAGCCTCGTTCACTTTTCTTTTGAGTCACTAAAAATTTCAGAAATTTTCAGAGAAAGGAAAAGGAAAAGATGAGGAGGTTCCTAAGAGGCTCTTCAAGCCGTGACCCCAAGGAAGATGAAAATGAGAAGAAGAAACCCAAGTATCCGATCCCCCGAGTTGCAGAAGTTCGAGCGTGTGAGTGGCCAAGCGATGTGTTCTTACGTGACGCCGGTCTTTATGAGGATTTTTATTACTTGGTGGAGAACGCAGGCCTTACCGCATTTGTTGAAGATAAGTTTCCTCAATACCTCCTCCTCACTAATATTTTCGTGCAAAGCTTTAATATCTATCCAAGGAAGAATCGTCCTATGGTTGAGTTCAAGTTATATGATATCCCCCAGCGCATGTCACTTCAGGATTTTTGCAATGTTTGCAAATTACGTTATGTTGGGGATATTCATGAACCTCGTCCACGGGACTTGGAGGCTTTCATTGATACTATTGTTGTAGGAGAGGAGAGAGGAGTGTCTTGCGCTAGAGTTGCTAGTATACATTTTCCTGTGCTTCGGTATTTCTCTCTATTCGTGGGAAAATGTTTTATTGGTCGTGGAAAAGCTGGGGCTCTTAGCTCCCCAGATCTTGTGGTTTTGCACGAAGCTCTTTATAATGATAAAACTTATAGCTTGGGCGCTATAGTGGCTCAACGGTTGAACACGAACCATACTAAAGGCGCTGTTTATGGAGGTATCTATGCTACTCGTCTTGCTAAACATTTTTGAGATACCTATTAGACTGCACGAGGAAGAAGAGATGCTTCTTCCTGAGAGATATCTAGATTATGATAGTATGGTTCGCCATGACCTTCTTGATAAAGATATAAATAAGAGGATGATTTATAACTTGGTGTTTAGCCAGGGTACTCGTGAGACTATTACTTTGCCTGCTCCTTCTTTGTTCAATCTTCATCTAGGCAGGTACATTATTATGCCCTCGGACATCTACGCATATTGGGGCATAGCACCACCACAGACGTCCGTGCCCGAGCTACCAGTCGAGTACCAGATGCCAGTTTATCAGTGGGAGCCAGAGGAGCTCACCCAGCAGTGGCACCCTCAGTACACTCTGAAGTACCCCAGAGACGGTTACTTCCCTCCGTGGGAGTAGACCAACTTAGGCCAAAAGCCTAAGCTTGGGGGAGTATGTGTTTCTCACCGACTTTATATTCTTGCTCACACTTTCACTTTGATAGTCAGTGTTCACACCTTGCCATTGTATCATCCATGCTAGTTTATTTATTTTTCTTGCTTTCTTCTCGTGTGTTTGTTTGATTTGAGAAAAACAAAAAAAAATAGTTGTAAGTTTACTTTTCTGCTTGCTTAGTGGTATTTAAAATGAAAACCCAAAAATATTTCCATTTCTTCTTTTGTTTGTTGGGAGCTTTCCCGTGTAAATAGTTTTCTTTTCCTTTTGGTCAAGATAGAAGACCATGGTTAAAATGTTTAGTGGCTCTCACATGCATATTTGTTTATCCGTCAAAGAGCCATATTACTTTGTCTTCTCCTCTGTGTATGCTTGCGGATTCCAGCTTAGTCCAATGCACGAACACTCTCATTATGATTCACATCATTCGGTCGTGCAAGTGAAAGGCAATAATGACGCTATATGATGAAGTGACTGAGCCTGGAAAAGCTGGTATGAACTCGACCTATTTTGTTTTTGTAAATATGACTAGATCATCTTTCCTAATTCAGCATTGTTATGAGAGAAACATGTTTACAATGACAACTTAGAGATTATAGTTTCTAATGCCATGCTTAATCAGCTAGGAGCTTATAATGGTTTGTCTTGGATTCCAACATGAATTTCAAGATGATTATGATGTAGTATGATAGGATGGTATCCTCCTTTCAATGATTCAAGTGGCTTGACTTGGCACATGTTCACGCATGTAGTTCAAACAAAATCAACATAGCCTCTATGATATTCATGTTCATGGTGATTTATGTCCTACTCATGCTTGCACTCAATGTTGGTTAATTTCAATGCATATTGATAACTGTTGTCGCTCTCTAGTTGGTCGCCTCCCAGTCTTTTGCTAGCCTTCACATGTACTAAGCGGGAATACTACTTGTGCATCCACTTCCATAAACACAAAGTTGTTCCATATGAGTCCACCATACCTACCTATATGCGGTATCTACATGCCGTTCCAAGTTAATTTGCATGTGCCACTCTCTAAATCTTCAAGTAGTAATCTGTTTTGTATGCCCGAACCTCTCATGTGGTGACAAGGGGCGGTCAGTATCTTCCATGCTAGGCGTGTTATCCTCGATACGTGTTTATTCACTATCACTCACGAGGAGGGGGCGGTAATCAGAATGCCCAGTTCCATGCTCAAATCGAAAGTATAATTGCAAACAAAACTCCCCTGGATTGTTGTTGGTATGGACGGCACCTAAGGATTCGGCTAGTTGTAGAGTGTGATTGATCGGTGGTGGGGGAGTTAAAACTTTACTTTTCTGTTTGGGAACCGCCTATAATATGTGTAGCATGGAAGATGGTGAAAACTCTTGGTCATCGCGTTGACAATGAGAGCATACCACTCAAAATTATATATCTTTGTTTTAAAAGCTTGAGCTCTGGCACCTCTGCAAATCAATGCTTCCCTCTGCGAAGGGCCTATCTATTTATGTTTATGTTGAGTCATCCTCTCCTTATCAAAAGGCACCAGTTAGAGAGAACCTCCGTCTTCTTTATGTTTTGCTTTTAATCGATATTGTGTATGACTGTGACTGGATCTTCTTTGCCATGAATTGCAATGTTCAGTTAGCCCTTGGTCTTTGAAGGTGCTCTGCATTTATGTTTTGCGGTCTCAGAGAGGGCTAGCGAGATACCATCTGTTCATATTGCTTCATGTTTGTTTTGATTGAAGTGTTGACGTTTGAAACTTATTATTATTGCTCGCTAGTTGGTTATGCCATTGATATGAGTACATCATGAGACCTAAATGTCATTGCTTATGTGGTTAGCTTATGATCTTGCTGAAAATCTGAATATGAGTTAGACATAATTACAACAACAAGGTCAAACAGAGTTCATAAGAGTTTTTCTTTTGTCTCTTTCAGTTTGTCAACTGAATTGCTTGAGGACAAGCAAGGCTTTAAGCTTGGGGGAGTTGATACGTCTCCATCGTATCTACTTTTCCAAACTCTTTTGCCCTTGTTTTGGACTCTAATTTGCATGATTTCAATGGGACTAACCCGGACTGATGCTATTTTCAGCAAAATTGCCATGGTGTTGTTTTTGTGCAGAAATAAAAGTTCTCGGAATGACCTGGAAATTGACGAGGATTTTTTGTGGAATATATAAAAATACTGGCGCGAAAATTACCTGGAGGGACGGAGCCAGGAGCTCACAAGCCCAGGACCCCCCCCCCTGGCTGGGCCTGGCAGGCTTGTGAGCCCCTCATGGCTCCGCAGCCTCCAATTCCAGCTCTATATATTCTCTCTTGCCCGGAAAAAATCAGAGAAAAGAGTACATCGCGTTTTACGATACAGAGCCACCGCCACCACTTGTTCTTCCTCAGGAGGGCAGATCTAGAGTCCGTTCTGGGCTCCGGAGAGGGGAAATCGTCGCCGTCGTCATCACCAACCATCCTTCATCGCCAATTCCATGATGCTCTTCACCGTTCGTGAGTAATCTCATCGTAGGCTTGTTGGACGGTGATGGGTTGGATGATATCTATCATGTAATCGAGTTAGTTTTGATGGGGTTTGATCCCTAGTATCCACTATGTTCTGAGATTGATGTTGCTACTACTTTGCTATGCTTAATGCTTGTCACTAGGGCCCGAGTGCCATTATTTCATATCTGAACCTATTATGTTTTCATCAATATATATGTGTTCTTGATCCTATCTTGCAAGTTGTAGTCACCTACTATGTGTTATGACCCGGCAACCCCGGAGTGACAACAGCCGGAACCACTCCCGAAGATGACCATAGTATGAGGAGTTCATGTATTCACTAAGTGCTAATGCTTTGTTCCGGTTCTCTATTAAAAGGAGACCTTAATATCCCTTAGTTTCCATTAGGACCCCGCTGCCACGGGAGGGATGGACAATAGATGTCATGCAAGTTCTTTTCCATAAGCACGTATGACTATATACGGAATACATGCCCACATTACATTGACGAACTAGAGCTAGTTACATATCTCCCCATGTTATAACTGTTACATGATGAATGTCATCCGACATAATTATCCATCACCGATCCAATGCCTACGAGCTTTTCCTACTGGACCTTGCTACGTTACTTTACCGCTACTGTTGTCACTGCTGCTACTGTTACCGCTACTGATGTCACTACTTTTACTGTTACCGCTGCTACCGTTACTATCACACTACTTTGCTACTGAAACTTTGCTGCAGATACTAAGTCTTTCAGGTGTGGTTGAATTGAAAACTCAACTGCTAATACTCGAGAATATTCTTTGGCTTCCCCTTGTGTCGAATCAACAAATTTGGGTTGAATACTCTACCCTCGAAAACTGTTGCAATCCCCTATACTTTTGGGTTATCAGTCCTCGTCCTCCTCTATCTCCTCATCCTCCACGGTCGTATGCACCGAGGCCGAGGCGCGAGCGCAGCGCGAGCCACCTCTGCTTGCCCTCATCCCGCGGCGTGGGAGAGGATGAGGAGGAGCCCTCGTCACGCGGGGAGCGGTGGCACGCATGCGCGGGGCCGGGCGTGGCGCTGACCAGGCACTGGAGCCAGCTCAAGATTCAAAGGATGGCCGTTCTTGTGGCAAGGCAAGGGCGCGAGCTACGGCGGTACAGCGCGAGCACCGGGAGGCGCATTGTGGTGGGGTGCATCCCATACCGGATGCATGAGGGCGAGGGCGAGGGCGAGCTGGAGGTGCTGGTCATCAGCTCGCAGAAGGGGCACGACATGTTGTTCCCCAAGTCCCAGCAAGGCCCTCGACGTCCTCATCGACAGTTGCGCAAGTCAACGGGTTCGTTCCTTCCATCCTTCGTCCACACCAACTTCTGCCCCCTACATTTCTTCTGATGGTATGAGGCGATCCTCATTTCAATCCCCACCGTCGTCGGGACGCTGAGCTGAACGAGCGGTTGCATTCGATTGGAGCAGGTCCAGGCGCGCAAGGTCGTCGTGTCCGGGGATGACACCGCGAGGGGGCTGGTCCAGCTCATCGACGACCATGCCATCACCGAGCTCGTCATGGGCGCCGCTGCTGACCGGGGATACACTAGGTACCCGCCTACCTACCACTCTCTTGGCCCTGCAGTAGGTTCATACGTCTAGTGTCAGTGCACGCGTGCGTGTGGATGTAGAGATGATCGATGCGTACAAGATAACATTTCCTAGCCAGATATGGTGTGATACAAGATACATTTTGTGATTGTGATTGTGATGGATATGGTGTCTGTGGTTGCTAGGAAGTTGTGGACCTCGAAATCCAAGAAGGCGGTGACGGTGCAGTGGAAGGCCAACCCCTCTTCCAGGATCTGGTTCATCTGCAAAGGAAACCTCATCTACACTAGGTACGCATATGTGTCCGCAGGGATGGATGCCTTCCCCTCTACTCTCGGTCCATATAAAGATCATCCACAAGAGCAAGGATGGGAGCTGGCTGAACTTTGTAGTGCCAAAACTGTTCCGAATGCTCTGAATTCAACTTTAATTTCCAAAGCTTGATTTAGAAGAAACAAAGGATTGTCGGCCTAAGTATAGTTGGTTGAATCTGTCTGTTTCCTAATTGTAACAATATGTGTAGTTTAGGATTGTTGGCATTCAGAAGCTCCTGCTTGTTTCCATTATGACTAGTTCTTCATATGAAATTTCTACTAATTCCACAGTTCATGAAATATAACTGATGCTAATATCAAGTCGTTGCCGAGAAGAAGGCAACGTCTCTTACATATGTATTTGTGCTAACTTACTGCAAACTACTAAATGTTGAATAGTGAGTTATCATTCTCGCAAAAAAGAGAGTGAATTTTGGATATGAGTTTTTTATGAGCTAGTGCCACTTTCAGGAACTTTTTGTTGATTTTGCTGAATCCATTACTTATTTGTCCTGAATATACTAAAGTCCGAGAGTTTTGTGTGGCTGATACTAGTAATGTAGTTCGATTTTCATTTGTCTGGAATCTGAAATAGTTATTGTTTTGCCTCTGGTTCTGATTCGCTAGCTTTGTTGTCGATGTTTCTATGCCAGCGCAGGGTCGTGGTGAAGAACTGCAAGGCCGAGTAGGACCCCAACAAGCCCAAGCGCACCTCAAGCACCTTCTTAGTCTTCATGGAAGGCCTGGTTTCGATTCGTTGGCAGCCCTTCTTAGTCTTCATCGTATAGTCTATGTTCACCGATTCAAACTGTTGCTCGAATATTAGTTTCCATATCCGCCTTGCCATTTTGCATGAGTTGTTCATGTTGGAATTATGCCCTAGAGGCAATAATAATATAGTTATTATTATAATTCATGTATCAAGATAATCGTTTATTATCCATGCTATAATTGTATTGAATGAAGACTTACATACATGTGTGGATACATAGACAAAACACTGTCCCTAGCAAGCCTCTAATTGGCTAGCCAGTTGATCAAAGATAGTCAGTGTCTTCTGATTATAAACAAGGTGTTGTTGCTTGATAACTGGATCACGTCATTAGGAGAATCACGTGATGGACTACACCCAAACTAATAGACGTAGCATGTTGATCGTGTCATTTTGTTGCTACTGTTTTCTGCGTGTCAAGTATTTGTTCCTATGACCATGGGATCATATAACTCACTGACACCGGAGGAATACTTTGTGTGTATCAAACGTCGCAACGTAACTGGGTGACTATAAAGATGCTCTACAGGTATCTCCGAAGGTGTTCGTTGAGTTAGTATGGATCGAGACTGGGATTTGTCACTCCGTGTGACGGAGAGGTATCTCGGGGCCCACTCGGTAATACAACATCACACACAAGCCTTGCAAGCAATGTGACTTAGTGTAAGTTGCGGGATCTTGTATTACGGAACGAGTAAAGAGACTTGCCAGTAAACGAGATTGAAATAGGCATGCGGATACTGACGATTGAATCTCGGGCAAGTAACATACCGAAGGACAAAGGGAATGACATACGGGATTATATGAACCCTTTGCACTGAGGTTCAAACGATAAGATCTTAGTAGAATATGTAGGATCCAATATGGGAATCCAGGTCCCGCTATTGGATATTGACCGAGGAGTCTCTCGGGTCATGTCTACATAGTTTTCGAACCCGCAGGGTCTGCACACTTAAGGTTCGACGTTGTTTTATGCATATTTGAGTTATATGGTTGGTTACCGAATGTTGTTCGGAGTCCCGGATGAGATCACGGACGTCACGAGGGTTTCTGGAATGGTCCGGAAACGAAGATTGATATATAGGATGACCTCATTTGATTACCAGAAGGTTTTCGAAGATACCGGGAATGTACCGGGAATGACGAATGGGTTCCGGGAGTTCACCGGGGGGGACAACCCACCCCGGGGAAGCCCATAGGCCTTGGGGGTGGCGCACCAGCCCTTAGTGGGCTGGTGGGACAGCCCAAGAAGGCCCTATGCGCCATAGGAAGAAAATCAAAGAGAAAAGAAAAAAAAAGGGGGAGGGTTCCCCCCTTAGGCTCGGCCGACCCCCTTGGGAGTCCTTGGACTCCAAGGCAAGGTTCCCCCTCCTCCCCCTATATATACGGAGGTTTTAGGGCTGATTTGACAACTTTTGCCACGGCAGCCCGACCAAATATCTCCACGGTTTTACCTCTAGATCGCGTTTCTGCGGAGCTCAGGCGGAGCCCTGCTGAGATAAGATCACCACCAACCTCCGGAGCGCCGTCACGCTGCCGGAGAACTCTTCTACCTCTCCGTCTCTCTTGCTGGATCAAGAAGGCCGAGATCATCGTCGAGCTGTACGTGTGCTGAACGCGGAGGTGCCGTCCGTTCGGCACTAGATCGTGGGACTGATCGCGGGACAATTCGCGGGGCGGATCGAGGGGCGTGAGGACGTTCCACTACATCAACCGCGTTCACTAACGCTTCTGCTGTATGGTCTACAAGGGTACGTAGATCACACATCCCCTCTCGTAGATGGACATCACCATGATAGGTCTTCGTGCGCGTAGGACAATTTTTGTTTCCCATGCGACGTTCCCCAACAGTGGCATCATGAGCTAGGTTCATGCGTAGATGTCTTCTCGAGTAGAACACAAAAGTTTTTGTGGGCGGTGATGTGCGTTTTGTTGCCCTCCTTAGTCTTTTCTTGGTTCCGCGGTATTGTTGGATCGAAGCGGCTCGGACCGACATTACTCGTACGCTTACGAGAGACTGGTTTCATCGCTACGAGTAACTCCGTTGCTCAAAGATGACTGGCGGGTGTCAGTTTCTCCAACTTTAGTTGAATCGGATTTGACCGAGGAGGTCCTTGGATGAGGTTAAATAGCAACTCATATATCTCCGTTGTGGTGTTTGCGTAAGTAAGATGCGATCCTACTAGATACCCATGGTCACCACGTAAAACATGCAACAACAAAATTAGAGGACGTCTAACTTGTTTTTGCAGGGTATGCTTGTGATGTGATATGGCCAACGATGTGATGTGATATATTGGATGTATGAGATGATCATGTTGTAATAGATAATATCGACTTGCACGTCGATGGCACGGCAACCGGCAGGAGCCATAGGGTTGTCTTTATACTAACGTTTGTGCTTGCACATGCGTTTACTATTTTGCTAGGATGTAGCTTTAGTAGTAATAGCATGAGTAGCACGACAACCCCGATGGCGACACGTTGATGGAGATCATGGTGTGGCGCCGGTGACAAGAAGATCGTGCCGGTGCTTTGGTGATGGAGATCAAGGAGCACGTGATGATGGCCATATCATGTCACTTATGAATTGCATGTGATGTTAATCCTTTTATGCCCCTTATTTTTCTTAGAACGACGGTAGCATTATGAGGTGATCTCTCACTAAAATTTCAAGACGAAATTGTGTTCTCCCCGACTGTGCACCGTTGCTACAGTTCGTCGTTTCGAGACACCACGTGATGATCGGGTGTGATAGACTCAACGTTCACATACAACGGGTGCAAAACAGTTGCGCACGCGGAACACTCGGGTTAAGCTTGACGAGCCTAGCATGTGCAGACATGGCCTGGGAACACATGAGACCGAAAGGTCGGTCATGAATCATATAGATGATATGATTAGCATGGGGATGCTTACCACTGAAACTATGCTCAACTCACGTGATGATCGGACTTGAGCTAGTGTAAGTGGATCATGAACCACTCAAATGACTAGAGAGATGTACTTTTTGAGTGGGAGTTTAGCGAGTAATTTGATTAAGTTAAACTCTAATTATCTTGAACATAGTCTAAGTCCACTTTAAATATATTTGTGTTGTAGATCATGGCTCACACAACAGTCACCCTGAATTTTAATACGTTCCTAGAGAAAGCTAAGTTGAAAGATGATGGAAGCAACTTTGTAGACTGGGCTCGTAATCTTAAGCTAATCTTACAAGCTGGGAAGAAGGATTGTGTCCTTAATGCTGCGCTAGGAGATTAACCACCCTCTACGGCTGATCAGGATGTTAAGAACGCTTGGTTAGCACGTAAGGAGGACTACTCAGTAGTTCAATGTGCAGTCTTGTATGGCTTAGAACCGGGACTTCAACGTCGCTTTGAGCGTCATGGAGCATTTGAGATGTTCCAGGAGTTGAAGTTTATCTTTCAGAAGAACGCCCGGATCGAGAGGTATGAGACCTCCGATAAATTCTATGCTTGCAAGATGGAGGAGAACTCGTCTGTCAGTGAACATGTGCTCAAAATGTCTGGGTACTCAAACCGTCTAGCTGAGCTGGGGATTGAACTCCCGCAAGAAGCTATCACTGACAGAATCCTTCAATCACTGCCGCCAAGCTATAAAGGCTTTGTGTTGAACTACAACATGCAAGGGATGAACAAGTCACCCGGCGAGTTGTTTGCGATGCTGAAAGTCGCAGAGTCTGAACTCCGTAAAGAACATCAAGTGTTGACGGTGAATAAGACCACTAGTTTCAAGAGAAATGGCAAAGGCAAGAAGGGTAAATCAAAGAAGAGCGGCAAGCCTGTTGCCAATCCGACGAAGAAACCCAAAGCTGGACCTAAGCCTGAAACAGAGTGTTACTATTGCAAGGGTATGGGTCACTGGAAGCGCAATTGCCCCAAGTATCTGGCTGATAAGAAGGCGGCCAAAGAAAAATCAGGTATATTTGATATACATGTTATTGATGTGTACTTAACCCGCTCTCGTAGTAGTGCCTGGGTATTCGATACCGGTTTTGTTGCTCATATTTGCAACTCGAAACAGGAACTGCGGAATAGATGAAGGCTGGCGAAAGATGAAGTGACGATGCGTGTAGAATATGGTTCCAAGGTTGATGCAATCGCCGTCGGCACAGTTTCACTTCGGTTACCATCAGGATTAGTTATGAACTTGAATCATTGTTATTTAGTGCCTGCGTTGAGCATGAACATTATATCTGGATCTTGTTTATTGCGAGACGGTTACTCTTTTAAGTCAGAGAATAATGGTTGTTCTATTTCTATGAGTAACATCTTTTATGGTCATGCACCCAATGTGAGAGGATTGTTCATATTGAATCTTGATAGTGATACACACATACATAACATTGAGACCAAAAGAGTTAGAGTTAACAATGATAGCGCCATATTTTTGTGGCACTGCCGCTTAGGTCATATTGGTGTAAAGCGCATGAAGAAACTCCATGCCGATGGACTTTTGGAGTCACTTGACTTTGATTCACTTGACACGTGTGAACCATGCCTCATGGGCAAGATGACTAAAACTCCGCTCTCCAGAACAATGGAGCGTGCAAGTGACTTGGTGGAAATCATACATACCGATGTGTGTGGTCCGATGAGCGTAGAGGCACGCGGCGGATATCATTATTTTCTAACCTTGACTGACGATTTGAGAAGATATCGTTATGTCTACTTAATGAAGCACAAGTCTGAAACATTTGAAAAGTTCAAGCAATTTCAGAGTGAAGTTGAAAATCATCGTACCAAGAAGATCAAGTTCCTACGGTCTGATCGTGGGGGTGAATATCTGAGTTTCGAGTTTGGTGCTCACTTAAGACAATGTGGAATTGTTCCACAGTTGACACCGCCTGGAACACCAGAGCGTAATGGTGTGTCCGAACGTCGTAATCGTACTTTATTAGAGATGGTGCGATCTATGATGTCTCTTACCGATTTGTCGTTATCGTTTTGGGGTTATGCATTAGAAACAGCTGCAATCACTTTAAATAGGGCGCCATCAAAATCCGTTGAGACGACACCATACGAACTGTGGTATGGCAAAAGGCCAAAGTTGAAGTTTCTTAAAGTTTGGGGATGTGATGCTTATGTCAAAAAGCTTCAGCCTGAAAAGCTGGAACCCAAAGCGGAAAAGTGCATCTTCATAGGTTACCCAAAACAGACAGTTGGGTACACCTTCTATCTCAAATCCGAGGGCAAAGTGTTTGTTGCTAAAAACGGAGCTTTTCTCGAGAAGGAGTTTCTCTCGAGAGAATTGAGTGGGAGGAAGATAGAACTTGATGAGGTTGTCGAACCTCTCATCCCTCTAGATGGTGGCGCAGGGCAAGGGGAAACCTCTGTCGTTGCAACGCCGATTGAGGAGGAAGTTAATGATGATGATCATGAAACTCCGGTTCAAGTTTCTGTCGAACCACGCAGGTCGACGAGACCACGTGCTGCTCCAGAGTGGTACGGTAATCCCGTCATGTCAATCATGTTGTTAGACAACAATGAACCTGCAAATTATGAAGAAGCAATGGTGGGCCCAGATTCCAACAAATGGCTAGAAGCCATGAAGTCCGAGATAGGATCCATGTATGAGAACAAAGTGTGGACTTTGGAAGTACTACCTGAGGGCCGCAAGGCTATTCAGAACACATGGATCTTTAAGAGGAAAACGGACGCTGACGGCAATGTGATCGTTTATAAAGCTCGACTTGTGGCAAAGGGTTTTTCACAAGTTCAAGGAGTTGACTACGATGAGACATTCTCACCCGTAGCGATGCTTAAGTCCGTCAGAATCATGTTAGCAATAGCTACATTTTTCGATTATGAAATCTGGCAGATGGATGTCAAAACGGCGTTCCTTAACGATTTTCTTAAGGAAGAGTTGTATATGATGCAACCCGAAGGTTTTGTCGATCCTAAGAATGCTGACAAGGTGTGCAAGCTCCAGCGATCCATTTATGGACTGGTGCAAGCATCTCGGAGTTGGAACAAACGCTTTGATGAGGTGATCAAAGCATTTGGGTTTATACAAGTGGTTGGAGAATCTTGTATTTACAAGAAAGTGAGTGGGAGCTCTATGTCGTTTCTAATATTATATGTGGATGACATATTGCTGATTGGAAACAACGTAGAGTTTTTGGAGAGCATAAAGGATTACTTGAATAAAATTTCTCTATGAAGGACCTAGGAGAAGCTGCTTACATTCTAGGCATTAAGATCTACAGGGATAGATCGAAACGCCTGATAGGACTTTCACAAAGCACATACCTTGATAAAGTTTTGAAGAGGTTCAAAATGGAACAGTCCAAGAAAGGGTTCTTGCCAGTTTTACAAGGTACGAGATTGAGTAAGACTCAGTGCCCAGCAACTGATGAGGATAGAGAGCATATGAGCACCGTCCCCTATGCTTCAGCCATAGGTTCTATCATGTATGCAATGTTGTGCACTAGACCGGACGTTAGCTTGGCCATAAGTATGGCAGGAAGGTTCCAGAGTAATCCAGGAGTGGATCACTGGACGGCGATCAAGAATATCCTGAAGTACCTGAAAAGGACTAAGGAGATATTTCTCGTGTATGGAGGTGACGAAGAGCTCGCCGTAAAGGGTTACGTCGATGCAAGCTTTGACACAGATCCGGACGACTCTAAGTCGCAGACCGGATACGTATTTATTCTTAATGGGGGTGCGGTAAGCTGGTGCAGTTCCAAGCAGAGCGTCGTAGCAGATTCTACATGTCAAGCGGAGTACATGGCTGCCTCGGAGGCGGCTAAGGAGGGTGTCTGGATGAAGCAGTTCATGATGGATCTTGGAGTGGTGCCAAGCGCACTGAATCCAATAACCTTGTTCTGTGACAACACGGGTGCCATTGCCCTAGCAAAGGAACCACGGTTTCACAAGAAGTCCAGACACATCAAACGACGCTTCAACCTCATCCGCGACTACGTCGAAGGGGAGGACGTAAATATATGCAAAGTGCACACGGATCTGAATGTAGCAGGCCCGCTGACTAAGCCTCTTCCACGGGCAAAGCATGATCAACACCAGAACTGTATGGGTGTTAGATTTATTACAATGTAATTCACATGATGATGTGAGGGCTAGATTATTGACTCTAGTGCAAGTGGGAGACTGTTGGAATTATGCCCTAGAGGCAACAATAATATAGTTATTATTATAATTCCTTATCAAGATAATCGTTTATTATCCATGCTATAATTATATTGAATGAAGACTTATATACATGTGTGGATACATAGACAAAACACTGTCCCTAGCAAGCCTCTAATTGGCTAGCCAGTTGATCAAAGATAGTCAGTGTCTTCTGATTATTGTTGCTTGATAACTGGATCACATCATTAGGAGAATCACGTGATGGACTAGACCCAAACTAATAGACGTAGCATGTTGATCGTGTCATCTTTTTGCTACTGTTTTCTGCGTGTCAAGTATTTGTTCCTATAACCATGAGATCATATAACTCACTGACACCGGAGGAATACTTTATGTGTATCAAACGTCGCAACGTAACTGGGTGACTATAAAGATGCTCTACAGGTATCTCCGAAGGTGTTCGTTGAGTTAGTATGGATCGAGACTGGGATTTGTCACTCCGTGTGACGGAGAGGTATCTCGGGGCCCACTCGGTAATACAACATCACACACAAGCCTTGCAAGCAATGTGACTTAGTGTAAGTTGCGGGATCTTGTATTACGGAACGAGTAAAGAGACTTGCCGGTAAATGAGATTGAAATAGGTATGCGGATACTGACGATCGAATCTCGGGCAAGTAACATACCGAAGGACAAAGGGAATGACATACGGGATTATATGAATCCTTGGCACTGAGGTTCAAACGATAAGATCTTCGTAGAATATGTAGGATCCAATATGGGCATCCAGGTCCCGCTATTGGATATTGACCGAGGAGTCTCTCGGGTCATGTCTACATAGTTCTCGAACCCGCAGGGTCTGCACACTTAAGGTTCGACGTTGTTTTATGCGTATTTGAGTTATATGGTTGGTTACTGAATGTTGTTCGGAGTCCCGGATGAGGTCACGGATGTCACGAGGTTTTCCGGAATGGTCCGGAAACGAAGATTGATATATAGGATGACCTCATTTGATTACCGGAAGGTTTTCGGAGTTACCGGGAATGTACCGGGAATGACGAATGGGTTCCGGGAGTTCACCGGGGGGGCAACCCACCCCGGGGAAGCCCATAGGCCTGGGGGTGGCGCACCAGCCCTTAGTGGGCTGGTGGGACAGCCCAAGAAGGCCCTATGCGCCATAGGAAGAAAATCAAAGAGAAAAGAAAAAAAAAGGGGAGGGTTCCCCCCTTAGGCTCGGCCGACCCCCTTGGGAGTCCTTGGACCCCAAGGCAAGGTTCCCTCTCCTCCCCCTATATATACGGAGGTTTTAGGGCTGATTTGACAACTTTTGCCACGGCAGCCCGACCACATATCTCCACGGTTTTACCTCTAGATCGCGTTTCTGCGGAGCTCGGGCGGAGCCCTGCTGAGATAAGATCACCACCAACCTCCGGAGCGCCGTCACGCTGCCGGAGAACTCTTCTACCTCTCTGTCTCTCTTGCTGGATCAAGAAGGCCGAGATCATCGTCGAGTTGTAGTGTGCTGAACACGGAGGTGCCGTCCGTTCGGCACTAGATCGTGGGACTGATCGCGGGACGGTTCGCGGGGCGGATCGAGGGACGTGAGGACGTTCCACTACATCAACCGCGTTCACTAACGCTTCTGCTGTACGGTCTACAAGGGTACGTAGATCACACATCCCCTCTCGTAGATGGACATCACCATGATAGGTCTTCGTGCGCGTAGGAAATTTTTTGTTTCCCATGCGACGTTCCCCAACAGTTCAACTATTCCTCTTATGTTAATTCTTATCCTGAGATCCATTGCCTTGCACCACACTAATGTTTGAATGAATTATGAATTGCAGGAGAAGGCTTCCTGCTTTACCAAGGCTGAGAATCTCAAGGTCGGGTACACGACGCCTACACTGATTAGAAGAGCAACAATAGGGGAGGGGGTCTGAAGTCTTTGGAACTTCACCGTTGCCACAAATTGCTAGTGTAATTGATTGATGATGGATGGTTGTTGTTGTTGGTAGAAATGGTAGAAGCCTTTTAGGCGGCTGCTATTGCTGGTAGAAATGGTAGCTCTAGTCCCATGTAGTGTAGTTCACGTGCTTGGGCTGCCCTATGTTGCTTCATTTTTATGTTAATTAAGTCTGTCAAATGTACCTACTATCATGTCGTGGCTTGTTTGAATTCCCTCTTTGTTTCACTTTGTTGCTGGATTAATCTTAAGTTTCTCAATATTTTTTCTTGAGGCCCAAAATAGAAATGGACTTAAAAAAGGCTCAGGTGCAAAAGAGAACTGGATTGTAGAAGGCCACGTACTAGAAAAAAATATTATCGAATTCTTGGGCTTGGCCCACGTAGCAGACACAAAGTGATAGGAAATATATATTAAATGGGCTCGGCCCATCTAAAACACCAAACTGGACCGGGATGATTCTAATCTATGACCAATTCATTTGGTCAAAATTTTGCCACATCAGCTTGCCACGTTGGATCCGATGTGGCTTGGGCAGACAACCAACGACCAGAATAATTTCAATGCTTTCGTTTGGTCGTAAATGTCTTCGACCATTCCAGAAAAAGGTCGTTGTAGTTCATTAGAGACCCTCAGCTTTTGACCGTCTATTTTTGGTCGTAAAAAGGTCGCAAATGAAAATCAATAACCATTCAGTGACAAATATTGAAGGTCATAAGTTAGCATATTTCTTGTAGTGGAGCTTCCCGTGAGCACCGCGCTCACTACAAGGAATATGCTAGACAATTGGCCCAAATTTTGGTTGAGGATGATCATCTACTAAGGAGACTCTCTTGGCAAATTTTTATCTCAAATGCATGAATCTAGGTGGCACTTGCTTTGCAAAGTAACACATTGTGCAGAAATATGGATGTTGAAGCTAGGATCAAATGAATGAATGGATTGACCTGAAATTTGGTGTATGATGTTAATTTGGGCATATGAAGGCACTGTATAAAAATTATACCATTTGGACATGCCAAAGTGACACTTCCTTCACAATGTGCCAATCTGGACAGAAAATGGTAATTAAAACTGGACTCACATAGATGATTGGATTGAGATTAAATTTGGAGGAGGATGATAATTTGGGCACATTAAGGTACTGTGAAAAATTCATAAAATTTGGATAAACAAAAATTGTACTTCCTTCACAATGCTCTCTACTAAATAGAATACTGGGAAAAATATTGAGAGAAACTGGCTGAATTAAATGAGCTAAAATTTGGTGCAGTGAGGTTATATGGTCAGTATCATCCCGTGGTAAATTTTTCATCAACTATAAAGCAATATAAAACATAGTTGCTTCACAAAATGAAAATATTACCAAAAACAAAGATTGGATGATGAGCTCACATGAATTGTTAGATGTGGCTAAAATTTTATGGAGAGCTACGTTTTGGGCACATAGATGATGTGGAAAAAATTCAACTCATCAGGATATTCCTATCTAGTAATTCCTTCACAAAGCTGTTAGCTGAACACAAACTTTGGAAATTTGCTGAGAAAGATTTACTAGGCAAATCGTTACGGAAGTTTTCATGAGGCAATGATTTGGATAGGAAAGAGTGCCCAAACAATATGAGGGTAATCAAACAAATAGAAATAGCACTTCCTTCACAAAGTGCTATTCTGAACAGAATAGGAAAATGAATATTTTTGAATTATTTTTGAACTATGGAAGGGAGGGTTTTCACATATTTGAGAAATATATAGTCCAAAGTATTTATGAGATTTTTTCGAGAACTTTCGGAATGATAGAATAGTAGGTTGCTTCACAAACTAGGATTAGGTGGGATAAAATGGACCCACGAGTGACATGTCAACATAGTTAGAACATGTTACGACATTTTTACAATCGTCGTAAAAGTTATGACGATCTCATCTTATGCGGTTACGACGTTTTGACTCACATCGTCGTAATTTATATGTAGATTTGATCCCCTCAAACGGTTTACGATGATCTCGGATGAAATCGTCATAGATTTATGACGAATTCGTCAACGACATTTTAAAAAACATCACATATGAGCATATTTCTTGTAGTGGCTAACCCTAGATCGGATGGGTTTGTAGGTGGGGTGTGTGGCGCCGGTGAACCTTGTAAGCCGTTCCCCGGCCCCCACCTCTATTTATATAGCACGGATCACAGGGTCCCACTAACCATAACGGGTTGGGCGCCCCCGATGAAGGCGCGTAGATCAGGGTCCGGTGGGCCGTTGGGCCCACACGGGAAGAGATCAACCTAACATTCTCCTCCTTGATCTCAACTTTTACTTTTGACTTCATACTTTCTAGTTTATTTGTTCCATCACATATAGGCATGTAGAGCATGTCTCATCGTCTCAGCTTAGTTGCCGATAGAATCATACAGCCACAACACACATTTTGTTTTGAAACAAATTCTTTTACTTTTGGGCCTCTTATGATCCAGGAATCATAGGCTTTCCATCAAACCCATGCCGGCTAAGTGTTCCTTGAATACACTGGGTGGTAAGCCTTTCGTTAGCGGATCCGCAAGCATATTCTTTGTACTTATATGCTCAAGACTTATAGTGTGATCCTCGATTTTATCTTTCACAACATAGTACTTTATATCAGTTGTCTTGGAAGCATTACTCGACTTGTTGTTGTGAGCATAAAATACTATGGAATGGTTGTCACAGTATATCTTTAGTGGCTTGTGAATACAATCTACCACTTTCAAGTCGGGTATAAATTTCTTTAACCATATCACCTGCCCGGTGGCTTCAAAACATGTTATAAACTCTGCTTGCATCGTGGACGATGCAACTATGGTCTGTTTGGAGATTTTCCATGAAATATCCCCTCCACCGAGAGTGAACACGTATCCATACGTGGATTTTCTATCATCTCTATTTTTCGCAAAATCTGCGTCTGAATACCCTTTTATCTCTAGGGAATCAGATCTTCTGTATGTTAGCATGATATCATTTGTGCCTTGCGCATAACGCAATGAGTTCTTTGCCATATTCCAGTGCTCTTGGCCTGGATTTGCTTGATATCTACCGAGTACACCGGTGATAAAAGCCACACTTGTGCATACTGTGAACTTCCAACAGCCGAAGTATATGGCACTGTTTTCATCTCATCGAGCTCGTACTGATTCTTGGGACATTGGTAATTCCCAAAACTATCGCCCTTGACTATAGGAGTAGGTGTGTCTTTACACTTATGCATATTGTACTTTTTGAGAACTTTCTCAAAATATGCTTTCTGCGACAGTCCTAAGACTCAGTTTTTCCTATCTCGGTGAATTTCAATGCCCAAAACATATGAAGCATCACCAAGGTCTTTCATATCAAAGTTTGAGGATAAAAACTTATTTGTCTCTTGTAGTAAACTAACACCATTGCATGCAAAAAAGATATCATCCACATACAAGATTAGGAAAATGTATTTCCCATTTTTAAACTTTGCATAAGCGCAGTTATCCTCAGCATTTTGTTGAAATCCAAACCTTTTAATAGTATCGCTAAACTTTAGATACCACTGTCTAGAGGCTTGCCTTAGTCCATAAATGGACTTCTTTAGGCGGCATCCCATGTCTTCCTTGCCTTCCATGATAAAACCCTTGGGTTGTTTCATGTAGACATTTTCTTCTAAATCTCTGTTTAGAAATGTCGTCTTTACATCCATTTGATGCAACTCTAAATCAAAATGTGCAACTAATGCCATTATGATTCTGAAGGAATCCTTGCATGAGAGTGGGGAAAAAGTCTCATTGTAGTCTATCCCTTCTCTTTGTGTAAATCCTTTTGCGACGAGTCGTGCTTTATACTTTTCTATATTCCCATTAGAGTCATACTTTGTTTTGTAGACCCACTTACAGCCTACTATTTTGGCTCCTTTAGGAGTAATTTCTAAGTCCCAAACATCGTTGGAACTCATCGATTTCATCTCGTCTTCCATTGCCTCTAGCCACTTCGATGAGTGAGGACTTCTCATCTCTTCTTCATATGAAGTGGGGTCACCTTCCATATGAACCAATTCTGTGTTATAAACTTTATAATCAATAGAAATAGCTGATCTTCTTGTTCTGTTAGATCCTCTAAGTGCCTCATTCTCGGGCACATCCTCTAAGATTGACTGTTGTACCTCCCTTTCATGCTCAACTACAGGTTCAGTTGAATCCTGAAGGACAGGCTCCGGATCTTCTCCCATAGTTGTCATGGTTGGAGTTACAATAGGTAGAGCGAAAAATGGCTCTTGAATCATCGGATTAGGTGCATGCACCCTCTTCTCCTCAAGATCAATTTTTCGAGCTACCATGCTCCCCCTCATCATTTCGTCCTCTAAGAAGACTGCATGTCTCGTTTCTACAAACTTTGTGTATCTTTCTGGATAGTAGAAACGAAAACCTTTTGATCTATCAGGATAGCCAATGAAATGGCAACTCATTGTTTTGGGATCTAACTTTCCAATGTTTAGATTAAACATTTTGGCTTCAGCTGGGCATCCCAACACCCTGAAGTGTTGCAGGGATGGTACTCTTCCTGTCCACAGCTCATGCGGTGTTTTGGGCACCGACTTTCTTGGTACTCTACTGAGGATGTGAATTGCGGTTTTAAGCGCCTCCATCCATAATCCCAATGGCAGGTTGGAGTAACTCATCATGCTGTGCAGCATATCCATAAGGGTACAGTTACGCCTTTCAGCTACTCCATTTTGCTGAGGCTCGTCTGGCATTGAATACTGGACAACTATGCCAGTCTCCTGCAAGAACTTTGCAAAAGGTCCAGGGACTTGGCCATATGGAGTGTGTCGACCGTAGTACTCACCCCACGGTCTGACCTCACTATCTTTATCTTTTTGTCAAGCTGATTTTCAACTTCAGCTTTGAATATTTTTTATTTATCCAATGCTTCATTTCTTTCTTTGATTGGATAAATACAACCGAAGCAGGAGTAATCATTTGTGAATGTTATGAACGAATCATAGCCATCCACACTTTTCACCGGAAATGGTCCACAAATGTCAGTGTGAATAATCTCCAGTGTTCCTGTGCTTCAGTTTGCACCCTTTTTGATTTGTTTTACATACTTCCCTTTAACGCAATCTATGCATTGTTCTAAGTCAAAGAACTCCAACAGAGGAAGAATTTCACTTTTGACTAATCCTTCTATTCTCCCCCTGGAAATATGGCCCAAGCGTCAATGCCATAATTTCGATGAGTCGTGAGCTCTCTTTCTTTTCTTTTCTTCTTTGTTCGACGAGGAACTTTGCTCATTCACATTATATGCATAATGCACTTTTTCACGAAGTGATAACAAATAAAGCTCATTGTGAAGGAAAGCATCACCCACATAGGCATTATTATACCAAATGGAACATTTGCCATGTCCAAAAAAGCATTCATAATTGTCTTTATCCAAACATGAGACGCTAATTAAATTTCTATTACATGAAGGAACAAATAGAACATCTCTAAGCAAAAGCTTGAATCCTACGGTTAGCTCCAAGGAGACGTCACCGACAGCTTCAACTTCTGCTTGGACACCATTTGCAACTTCAATACTTCTTTCTTTTATTTGCATGATCCTCGTCGAACTGAATCCCTGTAAAGAGTTTGCAACATGAACAGTTGCACCTGAGTCAATCCACCAAGTAGATTTCAAAAACTTTAAATACAGAGATTCATTAACAAAGGAAACGATGTCGTTACCTCTCTTTGCCATGAAGGCCTTTAGCGAGTCAGGGCAATCCTTTTTATAGTGCCATGTTTTCTTGGAGTGGAGACAAGTGTCCCTGTCCACTGGAATAGGCTTTCGCTGATGCTGAAAATGAGCGGGACCTTTACCATATGGCTTTGAGGGAGAACCTTTGTTGGGTTGTAATTTTTTTTCTTTTCCTTCACATAGTTCAGGGATCCACCATGTGAAGCTTTGATTCTCTCCTCTTCCTGGGAACACATAGCTATTGCCTTTTCTATGTCCCATGTATCAGGCTGCATGTTGTAGTTCACAACAAAAGTCTCAAATTCCTTTCACAGCGAAGCCATGACCAGGTGGATGAGGAGAGCTGGTTTGATCTCTAGATCCGCATCCATGGGCTTGAGCTTGGCTGTCGTATTTTTCATCCGAAGGATGTGCTCTCTTATGCCACGGCCACCTCCAGTGTAGCTCTATGTGACCAGTTGTTTTACTAACTGGGTGGCATATGTCTTTGAAGAGCGAGTGAACTGGCTCTTTATCTTTTTTAGCATCTCCCTTGCGGAAGTGCACTCTGCAATTGAGCCCACAATGGCGGTCTCAATTGTGTTCTTTATAAATGCCAAACACTTTTTGTTGACATTTACCCACTTTTGGTTGCTTATGGAGTAGGACATCTCCATTATGGCATGATCCCATTTCTTTTTCTCCCATGCTTCATCATCATCATTGGCGTCTCTGACTGGCTCGGGAGGTTGAACGGGTTGTGGTTCCTCCAGAACCCAGTCCACCTCAGCAATGACAAGAGCCATGTCAACTTTCTTCCTCCACTCAGAGTAATTATCACCTCTGAGTGTACGAACGTCCTTGAGGCAACTCATTAGGTGGAAACCTCCTGAAATCACAATTTAAGTGAGATCAGTACAACAATTATATGCATTAATCTAACGTTGGTCAAATTAAACATACAATTGCTTATGCAAATAAATCTATATTACAGTTGGGCAAAAGATAGAAATAAATGCATCTTTAATGTCAATAATGCAACATGATTATGTTATTAACAACGTTGGTCAGAAAAATAACATAACCATATTTCAATAGTCACTTTAATATGCTCTTAAAAGTAAATCTCTCTAAACTTTTATTTACTTCGTAAAAGTGCATTATTAAATCACTTAGCAGCGGAAAACGTGAATATAAAATTCATGCACCTTTTTCTACTTTACAGAAAAAACATTATGTTACTTAATAAAAAATCATGAAGTATATTATCCTTTTATAAAATCCATGAACCTTTCTTTTTCTGAAAAAAAATTATTTAATTTTCAGAAACTTTTATTTTTCTTTTCAGAGAAATTTATATAACTTTTACAGAAACTTTGAACTTTTCTTTTCCTTTTTCTAAACATAATTTTTCCCATGAGCACCGCGCTAACCCTAGATCGAATTGTTTTGTAGGTGAGATGTATGGCGACGGCGAACCTCGTAAGTCATGCCCCGGCCCCACCTCTGTTTATATAGCGCGGATCACAGGGACCCATCAACCATAACGGGTTGGGCACCCCCGATCAGGACGCGTACGTCAGGGTCCGATGGGCTGTTGGCCCAACACGGAAAGAGATCAACCTAGCAATCTCTTGATGGCCTATTGCATCTGGGGTAGAGACATTATTACATCCCGTTTCGGCAGCTTTCGAAACCTACAGAACACATACTTGCACAGTTGCCCTAGCTAGGCTGGTGTTTGTCCTTCCCATTTCCTTCAAAATGCCAAACTTAGAGACCGTTGAGATCTCATACTGCCAAAATCTCCAACATGTTTTCCCACTGGCCACCAATGAGCGCGGTCAAGAGATAGCATCTGGTGCCACATTGGAGAAGCTAAAGCACATCAGGCTATATATATCATCTCCACAGGCTGGAGCAGATAATCGGGGTCAGATCACTGATCGATCGCGCCGCTGCTGGAGACAATCACCCTCATGGACTGTTGGGGCCTGAGATGGGTACGAGCGGTGTCGCGCAAGGCCCCAAGCCGGTGGTGCACTGCGAGAAGGACTGGTGGGATGGCTCTGAAGCCGACCATGAACCGTCGCTTTTCGAGACGCGCCACTCGGCTTACTACAAGAAGAACCTCCCGAGGGTCTCCGTTCTAAGGTACAGTTCATTCTGGCATGTATTTTGTTCCGTGCATCGATAGGTTGAGAAAGCGGCTGCCACTGATTCTGATTTACACTCGGATTAGTTGATGTTTTTCATCCCCATTCTTCATTCCCCAGGTAATCTAATCTAGATGCAAAGGGAGGTCGACCGGCTTACACGGACCATGCATCAGTCCGTTGTTGTAACAGTTAAGTTGTGATCTCAGTCACAACTCTCTGGAGTGTTTCCCATAGCTTGTCGGTGTTCGGCTTTTAAGTGTGTTTTACAAGCTCCATCTGCGGCATGACGAGCTAGGGTGTCGCTACGTACGTACTAGTACTTGTGATGGAGGAATAAATGGTGTGCTTTCTTCACCAAGCTATGGATGATGTGGGTATGCCTGACTGGACTGGATTGCTTGTTTGGTTTCTCTGGCTTGGTGTGCTGTTCTGTTCACGATCAAGCTGGACGGATTGTCTTGGTTTGTGATAAAAACGAAGAAATGTTATATTTTCATGAGTGTTTTGTTGATTATTTGGTTAGCAACTGTTCTCTAGAGTGTGGATGGATGATCTTCTTTTAATCGAAAACAGCAGGATTTCTCCTGCTGCATAATAGTTGTTTGGAATAATAATAATAATAATACGTTTAGATACATCCGTTTGAGCGTCTCCTAATTCCGGACAGAGGAAGTACAAGCTAACCAAAGATCTAGCAAGAAGAGGAAATGAAACTAAGAATAGGGTGCAACCAAACCACTGAGCAAGTGGAATGCATCTACCCAACTCTGAAAACCACAGAATTTCTTCTTTTTTGCTCTATGGGCTGGCAGCTTGGTTTCTTATCAAAACTTCCTTCTGCAGCTATATAAACTTGGTTAGATTCCACTAAAATCATTCCTTCTCAAAATACCAAAAGCAAATGAAAAAATGACCAACTGAATAAAACACTTGATCCTATGTACACATATGGATTACGGGTGGAACAAATATGGTGATTTTATGAACCTGTTTGCAGTAACTATGAATTATTGGGAAAAATAACCGCACGGGCCAAAAATATTAATATTATGTTCTCATTCATGGAGCAACAACAAACCAATGAACACGCGGACTATGAACAAAACTGTGAGAAGTTAGGACCAAAATTTATCCAGAAGCAGTTTTAACAAAACTAGCTTGAGGAAACATCTGCATTTCCTTGTCAATCTAGCTTCTACTACAATGGATTCTTCTATCCAGATGATAATGAAATCAGGTGAACAATACCATCAAGACCAGTAGTATATACATGCCACTCATGTATCTGCTACACTGGCTGCATATACTCTGTAAAACGACTGCTATAAAGTAAAGTAATTCGGAAAATGCAGCAAGGTATATTATGTGCTTCAGCTTCAGCTTCGCACTGAACACAAAACTATCATGGTATTCATGCCAACAATCAGAATGTACTCCCTCGGTACCATAATACTTGTTGGGAAGAACTAGTCTAGTTCTCCCCAACAACAAGTATTTAGGAACAGAGGGAGTACAATCCAGCAAACTATCACTATCATTCGACTACATCAACACAACTTCTCAACCTTTATCCCACTTTAACTCGCAATCTACACCGAAGCCAACGCACATCGGAGAACAACCTGCATACGGGCACAAAGACGCTACTATGTGGGTACAACATACAGCTCCCTCTGATCCTCCTTCCACCAAGCTAGCAACAGTGCAACGGCCAGTATCACTACAGCACAGACAAGGAGAAAAGGCAGGGTGACAGAGCAGCTTTTGCTCCCTTTCCTGACCCTGGTCATCTTCTCGTTCTCAGCTCGATATTCTTCGCTTCGAGATTCGCCTGCACTGTCAGAACGCTCACTGTTGGTTGGTGGTAGCTTCAGATCTTCTATCGAGGTATCATTTCTCTGTACATACTGACTGTCATGCTGAACAGAATCACAGTAGCCGTTCCTTCCCTCAACTTCATCATTTGCAGATTGTCCTGAACAGTGCTGTATCCGTCTAAGAGATGGGCTGTCGGGTAACCTGTGAGTATCTCTTTTTGATTCACTGCTAGAGCTATGAAACTGGAGCTGCTTCCTTGGAGTTGACTGCATCCAAACGTCTTCCGAGAAAGTTCCTTGCCTTGATATCTGAAACAAGTCCATGAAAGAGAAAGAGCTGTAAATTTATTTGTACCAAAAGAAGCTCAGGCTTCGGCAATTTCGTTCTGCAGACCAAAAGCATATATAAAATGGAACCACTGAGAAACAGTTCTTCAATGCATCAACGGAAATACCATAGGAAATCTACAAACATATATGTGGAGGATTTGTTTTGTATACGTGGAGGATATCTGTTTTACGCATGAAATTAGCAAGTTCCTTTTGTACCATACACATCAAAAAGTTTGTTATTCCTATCATTTGAAAGATACCATTCCATAACAGAGTACACACACTAACTCAGACACCATAGCTTGACATGATAAGCCCCAAAGTACTAAAATTGCTCGTACATATGAAAAGGCAACCAAGTCATCAATCAATTAAGATGTGCTGTATACCTGAGAGCATCGATTAGTAGTTCGGGGTGTTAAACACATGGGGCATGGATCAGCAATCCTCGTTGATACATCTGAATACCTCCTCACTGACTTATCAAGCAGACCAGCAGAACCACATTGTGCTATCACACCAACACCATCATGATAATCTGATACAATAGTGCGAGGAAACTCACCACTGGACATTTGATGTGGTCTATCAGACCCATTACTCAATAGTCGCCTCCTTACTCGTGCACTTCCAGGTATACCTGAGTATTGCCCCACTGAAGGTTGGGAATCATGGTCTCTGAACCGATTAACATATTGTGTATCATCATACAGAGATGCATTTGAACCGCAGTCTCTTATCTCCGCATCATCCATAACAGAATGTGAATATGATCCCTTCCTCCTATGTCTTCCATCATGAAATTTTGCCAATGGGCTAATTCTTTTCCCATGTCCAGACTCTTCCTGCTTGCACAGTTCATTAGCAGTCTCAGCAGCCTGAAAAGCTGGAGTGCTGATCTCTGGCATGCAATCATCCCGCAATTGCTCCATAGCTTGTAGAATGCTACTGATCTCAGAAGATATGACGCTCGAATCCAAGGTCTTCATGATGGAGTGTATCATTTGAATGGATGATATGATCATCTGAGAATTGCTTGCTTTAGTACTCTTGTCCAATATACTTAAGCCTGATCTTATCAAAGACCGCCCGTAAGGCTCAAGTGTCAACCAATTCTGTTCTACTAGAGCAACCACCAAGCCTAAGTGTGAAATGGTCTGGCAGTGTACCTCCCCTAACGCCCCTGAGACTTTTAAGCATATGTCGTTAACTAACTCATGAGATGCAAATTGCCAATTGTTGGACTGGATAAGTGCAGTGACGCAGAGAGCAGAACCAGAAGATACACTCTCCTTAGTGCTCATCAAGCAACCAGAAAAGGGACTGCAGAGAGAGCCAATGATCCCGCTTTTCTCTTCTTCTGTTCCCAGGGGATCAATGACATAGCGTGATAATGTGCGTATCACCTTAGAGCAACCAACACTATGCAAGGACCCTGTGGCTGAAGACATGATTATAATGATGGCTGAAACCATCTGGCCGATATGTGGCAGAATGTTGCAGCCATGGACTTCCGCAGCAGTCTCAAACACGCATAAGAGCTCCTCCTCAGAGTACGAGCATGGCTTGTCAGGGTCACAAAGGCGCGCGAGAAATGGTGGAAGTGTGTTCGAGTTGAGTTCTTTCACATACTGCTTCCACCCTCTGAAGGCTTGCTTTTCGCTGACAGGATCTTCCACAGAGTCTTCCAGCTCTGCATGGCGTCCCGCTCTTAAGCTCCTCCCCATTGCATACACTGGATATGTTCAAGAAATAGAAGAAAACCCATGAATATAAAGTAAAACCAGAAGCCAGAAGTGGAAGTAGGTAAATAACCTTAGCTGATCAACAAAGGATGGTCTATTCAATTTGGAACTACTACAAAATACAACACCATTTATAGAAAATTCTTCTGCCGCCGCCCACGTTCTACCAAAAAGCATATACAACGCAAAAGAGACCACAAGTTCCACAATCCATAAAAGGAAATTCACAACTAGCTACCAAGCCGAAGACAGGATCCCTGCATGCCTGGTCGAACTGTTTCTGGTGCAGAGATGTACAGAGATGAACCAATAAGATGCCAATTTTCTTTCCTAAACAAACTTCCAAGGTTATGTGTTCAAAGAGATCATGACGAACGCCCTATGTACATGAAGAAAAATCTCAAACTTGTAATAAACTATTAAAGCCCCATAATGATGAAAGAACACTTGTGAAGTCCCGTCTTTCTGCGAGCGCTGCTGTAAACCATGGCCAGAAAATTGCGAACAGCGCACTACTGGTAGGGCGATACCTCCTTTCCTAAATTCCCCATCTGTTCAGCACTTCCCAAAAAAGAAGATCCCCAGTCCTCAACATGCCGCCTGCCAAGCAGAACCGCCCTATGCAAATCGATGGTTTTGGGCCAACAAACACCGCGGCCTCCTCATTAATGGCCACCAGACCCCCCCCCCCCCCCCCCCCCCGCCCGAATCTCCGGCGCCAACGGTTACAGGGAGCGGCCAAATCTTCCCCCACAAAACACACCGCAATCCGCGCTACAGGTTGACTAGTTTGGGGGGGAGAGCCCCATCGGCGGAAACTAGGTTCCGGATCAGGGAAGAAACACGCGGCGTTGCAGAGGCGGGGGAGCAATCCAAGAAAAGGCTAGGGCTTGCTCACCAGCGGGGCGGATCCTCCCGAGTCCGGTGGAGGCGAGGAGGAAGAGGGGACGGCGACGAGGGAGAGCCCCCTCCCGCTGGATGTTTGCTCCGGCGGGGAGGAGGAGGGGGACGGGGAGCGGTTGCGGGCGGGGGCGGCGGCGCCGGTGGGGATTCTTGTTTCTTTCCTTTTTTCTCTCTCTCTCTCTCTTTCCGGCGACTTTGTGGGGGAACGGACCGGCCGACGAAGATGGGGAGCGGGAACCAAATTTTATTGGGTCCGGGTCCTGGGTGGGCCGTGGGCCGGCGTGGGGTATGGGTAGTGAGTGGGCCTCGTTTCGGCCCAGCCCGTGCCAACAGCACGTTAGGAGGCGTGGGTGCTTCGGAAACTGATCTCGGCTCCGATTTTGAAAAAAAAATCGAAAATCTGTATTTTGAAGTTCGGGTATATCTGAACAAAGCTAAACGTGGATGTTTTCTACTACATAGTTTTTTAGTTTTAGCACGTGAACTGTTCACCGTAAAAGTCCGTGAATTTCTGTGTAGCTCGCACCCACTGTAATTCATCATACAAAATTTACAAACATATGCTTCCTCTGTAGATGAATATAAAAGCGTTTAGATCATTAGAGTAGTGATCTAAACGAGTGTGGATGTGTATTTTTCCAGATTTGTTTGAGGCATAAAATATTTATTTCTTTTCTCTTTCGAAGAATCGGCTGTCGGGAGCTTGGCAGCAAGAAACCGACACTCATGCTGTTTAGGTTGCATCCATCTCATAGGACCTACTCCCTTCATCTCATAATATAAAAACGTTTTTGATGTTATATTATTATCAAAAAAGTTTATATTCTGGGGCGGAGGAAGTATGTTTCATGTATCCATTGGAACCCATGGTCATGAATGCTTGCTACACCTCAATTCTGGAGCTAACTAATTGCCCGTGTGGAGGCATACGTATTCCCTTGATCCTCTAATTCAATGCTCGATGATATTTTTCATAATTAATGCGATTCTTTCGTCCTAAATATTATGAAGGTATTTGGTTTCCAGTCCAAAGTTGTCACGCCTAACCTTAGTCATGCCATGATACCTTAGGCATGTGTTTGGTTCACTGCCACACTTGTGTCTTGCCAGACTTTTCTAGTTATATGGTCCACATGTCATACACTCAGTTTTTTACCAAATTTTGTCACACTTATGGTGTCCATTTTGCTAGCCAGACTTTTTGTGGCATCCACACTTTATCTAAGGTTAGTTCTGGCAAAGTTAGTCATGAACCAAACAGACCCTATATTCTTCATAATTAACGTGATCCTCCCTTTCAATGAATGGTTCTCTCTATAATTAATGTGATCCTTTCGTCCAACACTTCATGAAATTTTTCATAATTAATATGGTCCTCTCATGCAGAGAATGTTACTCACCGTAATTATCATGAAAACCAACAAATGTACAAAATCAAACCAAACCACGACATACCATCACGATCGCATACTCCATTTAGCTAGTAGTAGATATGCGCGTGAACCGAAAGAAATTGATACCATCTAGATCCACTTTATCTACATCCTCCTCGTGCAACCCCAATTCTCTCATCATGGCTTTCACCTAGCTGGCTACCTTCTCTAAACCAAACACCCGCTTATCCATTGTTTTTCTCCCCACCTCATGAATGACTCATCAGGCAACCAATCCCTAAACCCTTTCGCCTCCCCTAACGCCTCAATCAAGACCTTGCGCCTGTGTTTTTTTTTGTTCCTTTCCTTTTTTTTTTCTTTTTTCCGATGGCTTAGTGTGGAAGCGTACCGGCCAACGAAGATGTGGAACGAAAACCAAACTTTATTGGGTCCGACTAGGGGAGTGTGGGTAGTAGTAAGTGGGCCTCGTTTCGGCCCAACCCGTGACAAGAACACATTTTAGTTTTTTCGGGAGTGGCAAGAACACATTAGAGCATCTTCAGTGAATCCCGTAAAACAATGTCTCAAGGGCTCCAATAGAACAAATCATGTAAATCCTATCAGGAGGGGAATGCTTATGCATACATACACTTATACACATCAAAAAGTAATGCTAGACAAATAGACGATTAGCTACAGATTTAATGGATTGGCCAACGTGGAGGCTTCGATTGGGAATAGTAGGGGGAGAAGCCCCATTCCGGTAGAATTCAAGGAGGGGGAGTGGGTAAAACATGTGTAATTTGTGTGTAAGTATGTGGTTGTTGCACATCTAATGGCTACATAATTATACACACACTCCCTCCATTGCCTTATAAAAGGTGTATTTGTTTTATGATGAAATTCCACAATTTAAGATGCATCTTGTAATTGCTCGCAATTTCGGTTTAAGCCCTCTAGAAAAAGTGAAGTGTCCATGTAGAGAAAAAAAGGAAAGTAACTCTCTCCCGATTGCGTGCATCTCTTTCTTTCTTAGCCTAAATTATATACTTGCCTCAAATCAAAGAATTAGCATAGGGTCTTGGTTTTTCCTCCTACTGGATTGATACCTTGGTTCTCAACAAACTAAGGGAAATACTTATCTACTTTGCTGCACCACCCTTTCCTCTTCAAGGGAAAACCAATGCAAGCTCAGAAGTAGCAAGAAGGATTTCTGGCGTCGTTGCTGGGGAGGATACATAGCAAGATCAAGCTTACCAGGTACCCATCACAAACTCATCTCTCGCATTTACTTTATTTGCCATTTGCATCTCGTTTTCCTCTCCCCCACTTCACCAATTTGTCGTTTTATTCGCCTTTTTTCGCAGGATCTCTTTTTGTTTGCTTGTGTTACTATGGGCCTTCTATTTGCTTGCATCTTTGCTTGCTAAAATATATTGATATGGATCCTCATCCACTTGCTAATCTTTTCAAAAGGCCAAATTATGATGAACCAATTGCTAGTGAGTTGAGTGCACTTCATTATCTCTATGAAATTTTGTTTGAAAATCATGAATCTGAAATTTTTTATGAAGTGTTGAAAGAAGAAAATTATAAAGTGATTCATGATAGCTCCTTAATTAAAAAGCATGATTGCAATGATTTTACTGTAACTTCTATTAATGTCAATTGTGCTAATAATATGCAAAACCCCAAGCTAGGGATGCTAACTTTGCTGTGTCTACTACTTATTGCAATGATCATGATTGGGGTGATTCTTCTTATTATCTGGAAAATTTATTTAAGCCTCGTGATGAATGTGATCTCGATAATAGTGTTTGCAACAATAATTAAAGTGGATTTGGAAGAGTGTCAACTTTAGATCCCGCATATTTGGAGAATTTTCAATCTTATGAATTTTTTGATAAAAATGGGTTTGGAGAGGTCATGACTTTATTTGATGATAATCCCACTATTTTGGAGAAGTGTCAACTTTGCATGCGTGGGGATCATGAAGAGAAAAATTTGTATGATAGCTATATTGTTGAATTTGAGTATGATCTTACATGCAATTATTATGAGATAGGAAAATATGTTCCTAGAAATTTTCATATTACTAATTTACCTCTCGTTATGTTGAGATTGTCAATGCTTTATTCTTCTCCCTTGCATATGCTAGTTTTTGCTTACCTTGATAATTTATTTGCTTATAAAATGCCTATGGATAGGAAGTATGTTAGACTTAAATGTGATTTTTGTTGGGGAACGTCGCATGGGAAACAAAAAATTTCCTACGCGCACGAAGACCTATCATGGTGATGTCCATCTACGAGAGGGGATGAGTGATCTACGTACCCTTGTAGATCGTACAGCAGAAGCGTTAGAGAAAGCGGTTGATGTAGTGGAACGTCCTCACGTCCCTCGATCCGCCCCGCGAACAATCCCGCGATCAGTCCCACGATCTAGTACCGAACGGACGGCACCTCCGCGTTCAGCACACGTACAGCTCGACGATGATCTCGGCCTTCTTGATCCAGCAAGAGAGACGGAGAGGTAGAAGAGTTCTCCGGCAGCGTGACGGCGCTCCGGAGGTTGGTGATGATCTTGTCTCAGCAGGGCTCCGCCCGAGCTCCGCAGAAACACGATCTAGAGGAAAAACTATGGAGGTATGTGGTCGGGCAGCCGTGAGAAAGTCGTCTCAAATCTGCCCTAAAAGCCCCATATATATAGGAGGAGGGAGGGGGACCTTGCCTTGGGGTCCAAGGGACTCCCAAGGGGTCGGCCGAGCCAAGGGGGGGAGGACTCCCCCCCCAAACCGAGTTGGACTTGGTTTGGTGGGAGGAGTCCCCCTCCCTTCCCACTTCTTCCCTCTTTTTTTTTCCTTTGATTTTCTTATCTTGGCGCATAGGCTCCCTTGGGGCTGTCCCACCAGCCCACTAAGGGCTGGTGTGTCCCCCAAAAGCCTATGGGCTTCCCCGGAGTGGGTTGCCCCCCTCCGGTGAACTCCCGGAACCCATTCGTCATTCCCGGTACATTCCCGGTAACTCCGAAAACCTTCCGGTAATCAAATGAGGTCATCCTATATATCAATCTTCGTTTCCGGACCATTCCGGAAACCCTCGTGACGTCCGTGATCTCATCTGGGACTCCGAACAACATTCAGTAACCAACCATATAACTCAAATACGCATAAAACAACGTCGAACCTTAAGTGTGCAGACCCTGCGGGTTCGAGAACTATGTAGACATGACCCGAGGGACTCCTCGGTCAATATCCAATAGCGGGACCTGGATGCCCATATTGGATCCTACATATTCTACGAAGATGTTTATCGTTTGAACCTCAGTGCCAAGGATTCGTATAATCCCGTATGTCATTCCCTTTGTCCTTCGGTATGTTACTTGCCCGAGATTCGATCGTCAGTATCCGTATACCTATTTCAATCTCGTTTACCGGCAAGTCTCTTTACTCGTTCCGTAATACAAGATCCCGCAACTTACACTAAGTTACATTGCTTGCAAGGCTTGTGTGTGATGTTGTATTACCGAGTGGGCCCCGAGATACCTCTCCGTCACACGGAGTGACAAATCCCAGTCTTGATCCATACTAACTCAACTAACACCTTCGGAGATACCTGTAGAGCATCTTTATAGTCACCCAGTTACGTTGCGACGTTTGATACACACAAAGCATTCCTCCGGTGTCAGTGAGTTATATGATCTCATGGTCATAGGAATAAATACTTGACACGCAGAAAACAGTAGCAACAAAATGACACGATCAACATGCTACGTCTATTAGTTTGGGTCTAGTCCATCACGTGATTCTCCTAATGACGTGATCCAGTTATCAAGCAACAACACCTTGTTCATAATCAGAAGACACTGACTATCATCGATCAACTGGCTAGCCAACTAGAGGCATGCTAGGGACGGTGTTTTTCTATGTATCCACACATGTAAATGAGTCTTCATTCAATACAATTATAGCATGGATAATAAACTATTATCTTGATACAGGAATTATAATAATAACTATACATTTATTATTGCCTCTAGGGCATAATTCCAACAATTTTGACATGTTATATGATGGTCTCTTTGTGCTTCAATTCTTGTCTTCCGTGAGAGCATCATTAATATTATTTATGCCTAGCTAGGGGCGTTAAACAATAGCGCTTGTTGGGAGACAACCCTATTTTATTTTTATGTTTTTTCTTTTGTTTTTTAGTGCTGCACACATTATTACCTATGTAATAATTGTGTTTTCTTGTTTTAATTAATGTTTGATCCAAGTAAGACCTTTGAGATGGTCTGTTTTAATTAATGTTTGATCCAAGTAAGACCTTTGAGATGGTCTATGGTGTTTGCAAGTTGATTTTGCTGAAAAACAGAAACGTTCGCTCTCGGTCCAGGGATTTTCTAAATTCACTGGAATGTGATTTTGATCTGTATGTTTTACAGAAGATTTATATACAAATTTCCCAGATTGTACTAATTTTTCAGAATTTTTGGAGTCACGGAAGTATTCAAATTTTATAGATTGCAACAGATTGTTCTATTTTTTACATATTCTGTTTTCTTTGTGTTGTTTGCTTATTTTGATATATCTATGGGTTGTATCGGGGTGTATGAACTATGGAGAAGTTGGAATACATTAAATATAGCATCAATATAAATAAATAATGAGTTCACAACAATACCTAAAGTGGTGATTTATTTTTCTTATACTAACGGATCTCATGAGCTTTTTATTGAGTTTTGTGTTGTGAAGTTTTCAAGTTTTGTGTAAAGATTTGATGGACTATGGAATAAGGAGTGGCAAGAGCCTAAGCTTGGGGATGCCCAAGGCACCTCAAGCCATATTCAAGGATACGAAAAAGCCTAAGGCCCCGCTTGGATTGCCGGTTTGCTCCAAAATACCTCTGTAATAAATACAGACCTACAACCATCGTTTTCAATCCAGGCAAGAATTATACAGCAACCGGTAATATACACCTGTAGAATAAATCCGGGTGTATATATTTACACCGAATCGAAGCAGGGCCTAAGCTTGGGAATGGCCCGGAAGGCATCCCCTCTTTCGTCTTCAATCCATGGTAAATTTACTTAAGGCTATATTTTTATTCACCACATGATGTGTGTTTTGCTTGAAGTGTCTTGAATGATATGAGTCTTTACGTTTTATCTTGCCACAATCATACTTGTTGCACACATCTTTTGAGAGAGACACGCTGAATCGTGAATTTATTAGAATACTCTATGTGCTTCACTTATATCTTTTGAGCTAGGCAATGTTGCTCTAGTGCTTCACTTATATCTTTTGAGCTAGGCAATGTTGCTCTAGTGCTTCACTTATATCTTTTAGAGCATGACGGTGTTTTATTTTATAGAAATTATTAAGCTCTTGTACCTCACTTATATTATTTTGAGAGTTCTTTAAACAACATGGTAATTGTTTTAGGTTATGAATTTAGTCCTAATATAATGGGCATCCAAGAGGGATATAACAAAAACTTTCATATTAAGTGCATTGAATATGATGAGAAGTTTGATTCCTTGCATATAGTTTTGAGATATGAAGATGGTAATATGAGAGTCATGCTAGTAAGTAATTGTGAATTAGAAGAAATACTTGTGTTAAAGCTTGTGATTCCCATAGCATGCACGTATGGTGAACCATTATGTGATGAAGTTGGAGCATGATTTGTTTAATAATTGTCAACCTTTGTGTGGAGTTCGGGATCGCGTGATGGTTAACTCCTACCAACTCTTCCCCTATGAGCATGCGTCTAATACTTTGCTTCGATAACTAATAGGCTTTCGCAATAAGTATGTGAGTTCATTATGACTAATGTTGAGTTCATGGATTATACGCACTCTCACCCTTCCACCTTTGCTAGCCTTCCTAGTACCGTGCAACTTTCGCCGGTACATTAAACCCACCTTCCTCAAAACAGCCACCATGTCTACCTATTATAGCATTTTCATAGCCATTCTGAGATATATTGTCATGCAACACCACCGTCCCGTTTTTGTGACACGCACCATCACTTCCATATTGCTTAAAGAGTCATATTTTATTCTAGAAATCGAGTTGTAATCTTTGAGTTGTAAGCAAATAAAAGTGTCATGATTTGCATTATTAAAGCATTTCCCGTGTGAGAAAAGGATGATGGAACCTATGATTCCCTTGTTGGAAATATGCCCTAGAGGCAATAATAAAATGGTTATTATCATATTTCCTTGTTCATGATAATCGTCTATTGTTCATGCTATAATTGTATTAACAGGAAACAATAATACATGTGTGAATAAATAGATCACAATGTGTCCCTAGCAAGCCTCTAGTTGGCTAGCTCGTTAGTCAATAGATGATCATGGTTTCCTGGTCATGGGCATTAGATGTCATTGATAACGGGATCACATCATTGGGAGAATGATGTGATGGACAAGACCCAATCCTAAGCGTAGCACTAGATTGTATTGTTCGTATGCTAAAGCTTTTCTAATGTCAAGTGTCTTTTCTTCGACCGTGAGATTGTGCAACTTCCGGATGCTGTAGGAGTGCTTTGGGTGTATCAAACGTCACAACGTAACTGGGTGACTATAAAGGTGCACTACGGGTATCTCCGAAAGTGTCTGTTGGGTTGGTACGAATCGAGATTGGGATTTGTCACTCCGTGTGACGGAGAGGTATCTATGGGCCCACTCGGTAGAACATCATCATGAGCTCAATGTTACCAAGGAGTTAGTCACACGATGACGTGCTACGGAACGAGTAAAGAGACTTACCGGTAACGAGATTGAACAAGGTATAGGTATACCGACGATCGAATCTCAGGCAAGTTCTATACCGACACACAAAGGGAATTGTATACGTGATTGATTGAATCCTTGACATCTTGGTTCATCCGATGAGATCATCGTGGAGCAAGTGGGAGCCACCATGGGTATCCAGAACCCGCTGATGGTTATTGGCTGGAGAGGTGTCTCGGTCATGTCTACCTGTCTCCTGAACCCGTAGGGTCTACACACTTAAAGTTCGATGACGCTAGGGTTATAGGGAATTGTTATACGAGGTTATCGAAAGTTGTTCGGAGTCCCGGATGAGATCCCGGACATCACGAGGAGCTCCGGAATGGTCCGGAGGTAAAGATTGATATATAGGACGGATGGTTTCGGACACCGGAAGTGTTTCGGGCATCACCAGTAACGTACCGGGACCACCGGGACCTCCGGAGGTGGCCCCGGGTGTCGTGGTTTTGTCACGGCAGATGTCCTCATGAAAGGAATTAGTATTGGAGCCATCGCACCTTGGTGGCGACTCAAAGGGGTTCAACGGGAGTGAGACGGCGATTTACCCAGGTTCGGCCCCTCGTGAGGAGGTAAAAGCCTACGTCCTGCTTTGTGTTGTATTGATGGAGTTTCGATTACAAGGAGGGCGTAACTCGCCAGACCTAGCACTCGATGATTTCTAACCTGTCCTCTTCTTCCCTGGGACTCGCCTTTATATACAGGTCGAGTCCCTAGGGTTTACAAGGGTCCTTTCCTTTTTTACAAATCGTGACTCTTACGACCTCTAAGTCGCCACCTTTCCAAAGCTTGGAAGCCTTCTCTGTCATGGACTCCTTCCGGAAGTTGCAAACCGCCATACAACCCTCGGTCCTCCAGGCCAAGGCCCGAACCATACTTTAGATGAATCGCCAGATTTGGTGACCCGGCCCAACTAGGGCGGGTTATCAACAGATAATATCCCCAACATTAGGCCCCAGATTGACTTGAATTTCCTTCACGCGAATATTCTTACTCAATTAAGGGCGATTCATCTTCACCCCTTTTATACGCCATGAACTTACCCGCCATCTGTTGCGGAAAAACTTTAGTCGCCAAACCATTTCTTGTTGGTACCTCCTTATCCCTTGAATCCCGAAAAAGATAATGACGTAATCCCCAACGGATCCTTCGGTATCGTTATCCCGAAATTTTCGGGGCGCCATCATGGCGAATCTTTATCTTTTGGTGGTTCCCGCTCGTGGCGCCTCGATTCAAGCGCCTGCCCTCATAAATAGGCGGGAGGAAAGGGCTGGGCGCATTCCACCTACCAGTCTTGTCGCCCTTCTCTTCCCCATTATCACAGCGAAAACCCTCATCGTCTTCGAAGAGCTCCGCGGTCACCCGAGGATCTCGTCGCCATCCGAAAGCTTCGGTGCCGCCCGAGGACTTCGTCGCCGTCAAGCACTTCGCCGTGGCCGAGCAGTTCGCCGCCGTCGACCGTCTCGCCATCGTCGAGCACCTCGGCACCGCCGAACACTTCGTCGCCGCCCGAGGTTTTCGCGCCCGTCCGAGACCTTCATCGTCGGCGACCGTCTCCAGCCGAATCCACCAGGTTAGGTTTCTGTCACTTAAGAGCAGATCCAAGTTCCTTCTCGAAGTTCATCACTGTCGCATTCTTGGTGCTTCCCGAATAGCTTTACTTGTTCCCGATTAGTTGGCGGCGATGATAACGAGAAAAACCGATGTCTTTCATACCTTTATTTGCTCGGTGTCCACTTGCATACTTAGAGCAGGGCTTCACCAAATCAACAGTATTGTCCCACCTTAGTTGCAGGTTACGGTATCCAGTCATTTTCCACGTCATTTCCGTCTGCCGAGTAGATCCATAATATATCGCTTGTCAAGTGAAAACTGTTTGTAGTCTCATACTTCACTTATTTTGACAAACACCACTGATGCTTTGAAACACTGCTCCCTTAAGTAGCAAAAGTTTCGTAAGTCGCCTTGGCAGCCTGACCCAGACCTTCGTTGGCCGATCAAAAAAATTCCTCGGCCATCGGGCAAATTATTTGGCGAGTCAAATGAAATTGTTTCACCTTTTTCAGTAGATGTTTGGCATGTCAATTCACCCGTAATTTTATCCCTTTGTAGCATGGGCGCCGTTTTCAAAAGCGACTGGCTCCCCACCAAGGTTAATGATGCCATACTAGATGATTATGTGAAAACGGGAAATTTGGACCCTCAAGAGATTATCGGTTGGTGCACCGGGTTAGGAGAAGAAATCCCCAATCCAGAGGAAGGGAAATAGTTGTTTTTGTTGAACACCTCGAGCGGGGCTTTAATCCGCCTGGATCGAAATTCCTCAGAGACGCCATGGCTTTTATGAATGTTTGCCTCCAAGAAATAGGGCCCAACTCGATAAGAAATCTATGCCAGTTCCAAGTGTTTTGCGAGGCTTACCTGCGGATGGAGCCCTCAGTTCCCTTATTCTGGTACTTCTTCCACTTAAATCGCCAAACAGAATTTCACAATGGCCCCAGCCTGGAACTTGGTGGTGTCAATGTTCAGCGCCACAGGGATAGCCCATTTCCGTCACTCGCCATGCCAAGCCACCCAAAGGCTGGGGAGAGTCTTGGTTCTATTGCCAGGAGACTTCGCCTGAGGGCGAGAACAAACTTCTGGGTTATAGGGAAGATCGCCTTCCAACAAACTTCAAACTCCCAGACAAGCTCACCGAAGAGGAGGAGTCAGACTTTATCCCAGTATTGTCCGAGTTAAGATCTTTGACAAACAACGGCCTTACTGGAGTTGACTTGATCCGCTGCTGGGTCGAATGGCGAATCCTCATTAACCCCCAAGGGCCGGGTCATCAGTAAAAAGATGAGACTGGTCTTGATGATTTGAAAAACTTTCGACCTGTAACCCCCAAGGGCCGGGTCATTAGTAAAAAGATGAGTCGGGTCTTTGATGATTTGAAAAACTTTCGACCTGTAACCCCCAAGGGCCGGGTCATCACTAAAAAGATGAGCCGGGTCTTGATGATTTAAAAAAAACTTTCGACCTGTAACCCCCAAGGGTCGGGTCATTAGTAAAAAGATGAGCCGGGTCTTGATGATTTAAAAAACTTTCGACCTGTAACCCCCAAGGGTCGGGTCATCAGTAAAAAGATGAGCCGGGTCTTGATATTGTATAATTTTGTCTAAAAAATTATACATTAGCCCCCAAGTGTCAGGGATGTTGCTTGCAATAATTCCGAGACTTGCCCCTTAACTATATGCTTCAACAGGAATCACTTATCCAAACTGAATCAGCACTTGGCGACTTGAAGAAAAACTTATCCGACCAGCACGATGCCCGGGCCAAATCAGAAGAGAAGTATCAACTGATCTTATCTGAGATGGAGAAGCTAAAAGCCGACTTAAAAAGGGCTCAAGCTGATCAAGATGCTTTAACAAAGCGAGCAAAAAGAGCTGAAGCCAAGTTGGATACTGTGCAACAGGAGCTGTCCGGCTTAAAGCGACATATCTCAAACATGGCGCAAGCCTTCTTCGGTAAAAACCAAATCTTGAACTTTGTAAACAAATAGCTTTATATAAATCGCTGACAATCATTATCTCTTAAACAGGTCCAAGAACCGCCAACCTTCAGGATGATTGCGTCTTGATGCTGAAGGCGATTTACACGTTGACGGAGCAGCTATATACCGGGACTGTGCTGACTGTGAAAGCATTGATGGGCGCCAAGGAACCTATTACATCAATAAAGAAGATGCTTGGCTGCTTATCCACTCTTCCTCCCCAAATTGGCGAGTTAACTCGGTCAGCCGCCCAGAAAGGAGCGCGGACTACACTGAGTTGGTGCTTAGCATATGCTCCAGAGATAAACCCAGAAGAAGTAGCGGCGAACTTTCCTCAACTCAAGGATGATGGGTCAGAATTCGCTGAAGAGGACTATCAGCGTGTTGTCAAGGACTCCCGTTTGGCGGCGACTCAGCTTGCTGCAAGCCTGGACTTATCAAAATACCAAGCCGCCTATGACAACAAGAACAAGAAGGTTAACCCGCCAACCTTTGTGACGACCAGCTTAACTCCGCGTCGACCCAAGAATCCTTTTGATTTGGACGCGGACCTCTCATCAGTCCCGACCGATGAAGATGAGTTTGCCGCATTATCCAAGTGTAACTGGGTACTGGGCGACTTGCAAATTGAAGTCGGCCAAAGCTCGCAGCAGGCTGATCCAAGGGCATCAGCATAATGATATTTCATCGATTTGGCCATAAGAGCCATGTAATAGGTCTCTTTAGGAATCAAAACTGCTTCTGTGACACCTTAAAAAAAACCTTATGTCGCCCTTAAGGCGTTTTGAAATGCTTGATATGCCGTTTGAGGCTTTTTATCATAATACTTGACCCACCATTGAGGCATTTTTATGATGCTTAATCGGCCATGGCTAGAATGATCTTGATCATCAACCTGTTCTCATCTTGAAAACATATATCAAACCATCTCAGTGAGTAATAGGTGATAACAAATAGCAATCGCCCCAAGATATTTGGAGGCGAGTCAAAAAAAAGTCTGAAAAACCTTGTGGCAGTGCCAGGGAGGTAAAAAATAGCAACTTCGTCAGCTCATAAGGTCTCGACAGGATAGGGCGAGTCAAACAAGCTCAAGCGCCACCCAAAAATAATAATTTCGTCGGCTCATAAGGTCGCGACAGGATAGGGCGAGTCAAACAAGCTCAAGCGCCACCCAAGATAATAATTTCGTCGGCTCATAAGGTCGCGACAGGATAGGGCAAGTCAAACAAGCTCAAGCGCCACCCAAGGGAGACTTTTGTATCAAAAGCCCAAGTATTTAGACCGGCTGATTAGGCACAAGTCAAGCTTCAGTGAAGCGGGTTCAATGAACCAATGGTTTCTCTATTTTCCATGTGAGGCGCTTGCCGGTACCAAACATGTTTTAACCAAAGCAAGTTCAGGGTCCATTAGCGGAATAACTCGCCAAGAGTTCATGGGTCCATATGGCGATTTGGCCAACACACAGTCCAGTATAACCGTTTATAATGCAGTAATTTTTCGCAGGCCAAATGGGTAATAAAACTGATCTCAGTGAGAGGAAGCCCCCAAGTCGGGAGGCGCTTATTTTTATTGCTTTATAAGAAATGAAAAACTTACAAAATGTAGAGCTAAAGAGCTCAAGTGTAATAAGGCCGCAAGTGGGCAATATTCCAGGGGCGAGTCGACTCAGCCTCCGTGGTTGGCCGGTTAGGCCGGAGATCCACCAGATAGTAAGACCCGTTGTGAAGATTTTTGCTCACGACGAATGGTCCTTCCCATGGTGGTGATAACTTATGCATGCCAGCGTGATCTTGTATCAGCCGAAGCACTAAGTCGCCTTCCTGAAAGGTTCGGCTCTTGACCCGGCGGCTGTGATAACGCCGTAAGTCCTGCTGATAAATGGTCGATCGGGCTGCAGCCAAATCACGCACCTCCTCTAAGGCGTCCAAAGAGTCTTGATGCGCCAGTTCGTTGTCCTGTTCCACATAAGCGGGGACTCTAGGCGAGTCATGCCTTATGTCAGTGGGAAGAACAGATTCTGCTCCGTAGACCAGAAAGAAAGGTGTAAAACTCGTGGACCGGTTCGGGGTGGTCCGGATGCTCCATAGCACCGAAGGCAACTCCTCAACCCAACACCCCGGGGTTCTTTCCAAGGGAACCATGACTCGGGGCTTGATTCCCCGTAAAACTTCCTGGTTCGCCCGGTCTGCATGTCCATTAGATTGTGGGTGAGCAACCGCAGAAACATCAAGCCGGATATGCTCTCGATGGCAAAACTCCTGCATCGCCCCTTGAGACAGATTAGTGCCATTGTCAGTAATGATACTGTGCGGATATCCAAACCGGAAGATCAACTTTTTCAATAATTTGACCGCCGTCTCCGCATCGCAAGCTCCAACAGGCTCTGCCTCAACCCACTTGGTGAATTTATCAACCGCCATCAGCAAATGGGTTTTCTTGTTGGATGACATCTTAAAGGGGCCAACCATGTCTAACCCCCAGACCGCGAAAGGCCAAGTGATGGGAATCATCCTTAGCTCTTGAGCCGGCACATGAGCCTGTCGCCCATAACGCTGGCATCCATCGCATCGACGAACTATCTCCTCTGCATCTGCAGGAGCCGTCAACCAAAAGAAACAATGACGGAAAGCCTTTGAAACCAAAGAACATGACCCGGCGTGATGCCCACAATCTCCGGAATGAATGTCATTTAGAATTATGCACCCTTCTTCGGAGGAAACACATCGTTGAAAAACCCCGGAGGTACTTCGCTTATATAATTCGCCGTTGATGATCACCATGGATTTGCTTCGCCGAACAATTTGGCGGGCCACAACTTCATTTGTAGGTAACTCACCTCGGGCAAGATAGGCCAGATAGGGAAGAACCCAATCCGGCGTAACGTGGAGAGCCGCCACGAACTGGGACTCAGGATCTGGCATCGCCAACTCCTCCTCTGATGGCAAACTCACGGAGGGATTATGCAAAGTATCCAGAAAAACATTGGGGGGAACCGGCTTTCGCTGGGAACCGAGACGCGAAAGGGCATCAGCCGCCTCGTTAAGGCGCCGATCAATGTGATCAACCTGATAGCCATGGAAATGACCCGCCACGTCAGACACAGCCGTCCTGTAAGCCGCCATCACGGGGTCTCGGGAGTCGCAAGTTCCTGAAACTTGCTGAGCCACCAGATCAGAGTCGCCAAAACATCTGACCCGCGTAAGGTTCATCTCCTTGGCGAGTCGCAAGCCCTGAAGTAAAGCTTCGTATTCTGCAGCATTGTTGGTGCACGGAAACATGAGTCGGAGAACATAACAAAATTTGTCTCCTTGAGGAGATACCAGTACCATGCCAGCCCCCGAGCCTTCCAACTGTCTGGATCCGTCAAAATAAATAGTCCAGTATGTAAGATCAGGTCTGTCTTCCTGGGCCTGTAACTGGGTCCAATCATTGACGAAATCAACCAAGGCTTGAGATTTGATGGCCGTGCGAGGGGTGTATCGTACGTGATGCGGTCCAAGTTCAATCGCCCACTTGGCAATCCGCCCCGTTGCCTCCCGATTCTGGATGATGTCCCCGAGGGGGGCGGAACTCACAACCGTGATGGGATGTTCTTGAAAATAATGTTTAAGCTTCCGACTCGCCATAAACACCCCATACACTAATTTCTGCCAATGTGTGTATCGTTGCTTGGAAAGAGTTAGCACTTCGCTGATAAAATACATCGGGCGCTGCACAGGGTATTCCTTTCCTTCCTCCTTCCTTTCAACGACCACCACCACACTTACTGCTTTGGAGTTAGCCGCAATATATAAAAGCATGGGCTCTTTTTTAGTCGGGGCGGCCAAGACCGGTGGGTTGACCAGTTGCCGTTTCAAGGCTTCGAAAGCTTCATCAGCTTCATCTGTCCAAACAAAATGGTCAGATTTCTTTAGCAATTAATAAAGGGGAATCACCTTTTCTCCCAGACGGCTTATGAAGCGACTTAAGGCCGCAATACGACCCGCCATCCGTTGGACTTGGTTAACATTTGCTGGCTTCCCAAGGGAAGTAACCGCTTCGATTTTGTCCGGGTTAGCTTCGATGCCGCGCTCAGACACCAAGAAGCCCAACAATTTTCCCGCAGGAACACCAAAAACACACTTGGTGGATTTAGCTTCATCTGATATACCCGCAGATTATCAAATGTTTCCTTGAGATCTTCCAATAGTGTCTCCCCCTGGCGGGTTTTAATCACAATGTCATTGACATAGGCGTGAACGTTGCGTCCGATTTGGCCACGGAGGCAATTCTAGATGCAGCGCTGATAAGTCGCCCCTGCACTCTTGAGTCCAAATGGCATGGACGCATAGCAAAAAGCCCCAAAGGGGGTTACAAAAGCTGTTTTCTTTTGATCCTCCACGGCCATCTTGATCTGGTGATATCCAGAGTAAGCGTCCAAGAAGCACAAACGTTCGCATCCCGCCACCGAGTCAATAATCTGGTCGATGCGGGGAAGAGCGAAAGGATCTTTGGGACAAGCTCTGTTGAGGTCCGTGTAATCAATGCACATACGGAAGGTACCATTCTTCTTGAGCACCAAGACCGGGTTAGCCAACCATTTGGGGTGGAAAACCTCTACGATGAATCCGGCGGCCAAGAGATGGGCAACCTCTTCCCCGATTGCCTTGCATCGTTCCTCGTTAAACCTGCGAAGATACTGCTGAATGGGGTTTGCCTTTGGGTCAACATTAAGATGGTGCTCAGCGAATTCTCTCGGCACACCAGGCATGTCAGAAGGTTTCCATGCGAAGATGTCCCGATTCTCATGGATGAATTCGATGAGCGCGCTTTCCTATTTGGGATCCAGACCCGTCCCAATGGTGAACTGCTTGGTTGAGTCGCCAGGGATGAAATCAACCATTTTAGTGTCATCCATTGGTTTGAACTTGAGGGCCGGCTCAGCATCTGTCGTTGGCTTTTTTAAGGGCGACATATCAGCCGGATCAACATTGGCCTGATGATATTTGAGCTCCTCCGCAGCGCAGGCGACTTCCGCGTAAGCCGCGTCCCCTTCTTCACATTATCTTGCAATCCTTCTATCACCATCAACCGTGATGGGTCCTTTGGGACCACGCATCTTGAGTTTAAGGTAAACATAGCATGGGCGAGCCATGAACCGGGCATAAGCCGGCCGCCCAAACAGCGCATGGTAGGGGCGTTTCAATTTGACCACCTCAAACATCAGCGACTCACTCCTGTAGTTAGATGTTGTTCCAAATGCAACTGTGAGTCTGACTCGGCCTATGGGGTACGCCGATTTTCCTGGGACGATTCCGTGGAATACCGTGGTTGAAGGCATCAAATCCTTTTCCAACAGGTTCATCCTTTGGAAAGTGTCAAAATACAAAATATTGATGCTGCTGCCACCATCCATCAGTACTTTTGGCAAGGTATACCCCCCAACTTGGGCAGCCACGACCAACGCTAAGTCGCCGGGATTGTCAACTCTTGGCGGGTGGTCCTCCCTACTCCATGATATGGTCTGCTCGGACCAGTGGAGGTATCTAGGGAGTGCCGGCTCAGAAACACTGTACGCTCGATGACTCACCTTTTTATCGCGCCTGCAAGCATTGGTGGTGAAAACGTGGTACTGCCCATTGCTTAACTGCTTGGGATTGTTGCGGAAGCCGCCATTATCATCCTGTCCGTGCAAAGCCCCCTGCGGGGGTGGTTGTTGAAATGCTCCGGGCGGGTTATACCGTCGCTGGTGACGCACCGGATATTGGCCGCTGTTCGGCTGCGAGCCACCCTGAGCCCCCGATTCGGGGAAACCGCCGAAGGGGTTCTGACGTTGATTGGGCGCGTCGAACTATTCCTATCGTTGGTCCGGGTCACCGCTTTGCCCCTTTTTGATCGCCTCCGCCCGAAACTCCCGCATCATGTAACAGTCCTCCCAGGAATGAGTCGTCGGTCCGTCTGCCATGGCGTGGTGCGGGCAGGGGCCCTTGAGTAGCTCATTATAGTTGTGCGGCTTTTTACCATTGTATCCCCTACTTTTCTTCTGGCGTTGGTTGCCATTGTTGGTGTTGGTATTGGCGACTAAGTCCGAAGACTCTTCCTGTTGCCTTCTCTTGCTATTCGCTCCCTGATTGTGGCGGGCGCGTCCCTGAAACCGGGTATGATTTTTGGATGACTCGCCCTTCCTCGGCGAGTTAGCCTTACCATCCTCACCGGGATCCTTGGTGTCGTCTGCCTCAGCGTACCTAGTGAGGGTATCCATTAGCTCCCCCATGTCTTGGACCTTTCGTTTGAGTCGCCCCAACTTCTGCACCAGAGGTTCGTAGTGACAATTCTGCTCGAGGATTAGCACGGCCTGAGCCGCCGTAATACCGTCTGACGAGTGAATGATTTTCGCGACCCGCCATGACCAGTGGTGGGTCGACTCATCGGGGCGCTGAACGCAGTGTTGCAGATCGACAATCGTCATTGGACGCTTGCAGGTTCCTCGGAAGTTTTTGATGAAGCGCTCTTTCAATTCAGCCCAGGTCTGGATGGAGTTGGGAGGTAAGTTTTTTAACCAAGTACGTGTTGTCCCTTCGAGCATCATTGTGAAGTATCTGGCGCAAACTGCTTCGTTTACGTCGAGCATGTCCATGGCGGTTTCGTAACTCTCGACCCATGACGCCGGCTCAAGGTCCGGAGTGTAGTTAGGCACCTTTCTTGGCCCTTTGAAATCCTTGGGCATTCGCTCGTTGTGAAGGGCGGGGGCAAGCACGGCACCCCCACTCGTCCACCGCTCCCGACAAGAGGGGCTGGGGCGACTTGGATGTCCGGATGATCCCGGCCTGGCGGGTCTTAGTTATCAGGAAGATTGTACTGGGGATGAGCCGCGTCTGCTGTTTACAGTGGGCTGGTCCTCTGGCCGACTCCTGGTGTTGCTTGCCTGGGGAGTGGAATGCAGCCTATCTAGGCTATGTGAGAACTGGATGTTTTGAACCACCGTCGTCTTCAACATCTCAATAGCGTTCCTTGCCTCTATCTCAGCAGGAGTGTTGCCATGAATCGGAAGGGATTCCAAATGGCGAGTTGCAGCAAGGACGTTGTCCACCGGGTTGGAAAAGTGACCTTGAGGTGTCCGGAATCGGGGGACGCGATCCACAACTGGCTGGACCGGCGGGTTAGGCGGCTGACCCGGCCCTCCCCCCGGGGCGGCTCCCGTCCCGGGAGTTCGCGGAGTGTCGAACAGGCGGGTCGGGTTGAGATCAGGGAGCAGGCGACCCTGGTGCCTCCGCTGATGGACGGCGTCAGATGCGTGCTGGTGCCTTTTGAGCTGCCAATTGTTAGTATTTAAGCGAGCAATCTCAGCGGTAATTTGAGCTTGCCGGGTCTCGATCTTGGCGGACTCCACCTCGGCATCCCGCTCAGCCTTTGCCACCGCTTCTCTTAGTTTCGTCAACTCCGTGTTTACTGTCTCCTGGTTTTCCGGTGTGATGGGGGTTGCCATGAGCCTTGTAATTTCCGCTGCTAATTCCACCAAGACAGCGGCCGGGCTTCTAGACGTCTCCCCAGTTCCATCTCCGCCTGCCGGGTTTGGCGAGGGTTGAGTCGCCCCAGCCATGTAAACGGCGATTTGACGGCGAGTTCGGTCAAGAACTTCGGGGTCCATGGCCAGCGACAAGCCCCCAAGACAGTCCCCATGCAGAGACCGGATTGAATCAGAATCGCCCATGGACGATTCGTCGTCAGTGTTGACCGGCGTGGTTTCCTGGGTCACTGAGTATTCTGGTTCTTCAGATCCCTGCGTGAATCCAATGAAGACCGGGCGAATTAGATTTGGCGCCACGACCGGGCGGACGTACCTGGCCGGCTCGACGATGTCGGAGGAGATGTTCGGCTCAGGCATGGACGATCCAATCATGCCGATGAAAACGTTGATCTTGCCGAAGGGGACCCTGTAACCATATTCGATCGAATCCGCCTCGGGCCCCCATAGCAGGTTATTGATGTTGTACTTCCCACGGCGGCTCCAAGTCATGAGCCCCGTCGCGTAGCTCCCAAACCCTGGTAGGGCTCCCTTTGAGAACTCAACTCCACCGTGCGCAGGCCCTACGGTGGGCGCCAATTGTCGTGGTTTTGTCACGACAGATGTCCTCGTGAAAGGACTTAGTATTGGAGCCATCGCACCTTGGTGGCGACTCAAAGGGGTTCAACGGGAGTGAGACGGCGATTTACCCAGGTTCGGCCCCTCGTGAGGAGGTAAAATCCTACGTCCTGCTTTGTGTTGTATTGATGGAGTTTCGATTACAAGGAGGGCGTAACTCGCCAGACCTAGCACTCGATGATTTCTAACCTGTCCTCTTCTTCCCTGGGACTCGCCTTTATATACAGGTCGAGTCCCTAGGGTTTACAAGGGTCCTTTCCTTTTTTACAAATCGTGACTCTTACAACCTCTAAGTCGCCACCTTTCCAAAGCTTGGAAACCTTCTCTGTCTTGGACTCCTTCCGGAAGTTGCAAACCGCCATACAACCCTCGGTCCTCCAAGCCAAGGCCCGAACCATACTTTAGACGAATCGCCAGATTTGGTGACCCGGCCCAACTAGGGCGGGTTATCAACAAATAATATCCCCAACACCGGGGGTCCACCGAAAGGGGGCAACGACCCCGGGAGGCAAGATGGGCCAAGTGGGGGAGGGAACCAGCCCCTAGGTGGGCTGGTGCGCCCCCCACTCAGCCCATGGCGCAGGAAGAGGGGAGAGGGGGGAAACCCTAGCGCAGGTGGGCCAAAGGCCCACCAGAGGGGTGCGCCACCCCTCCTCACCCCCTGGCCGCCGCACCTCCCATGGGGGGTCTGCCGCACCACCTAGGGTGGGAACCCTAGGGGTGGCACCCCCTCCCCTCCTCCTATATATAGTGGGCACTTTTGGGCTTGTGGAAATACATTTTTCCCTCTCCCTCGGCGTAGCCCTGCCCTTCTATCTCCTCCTCTCTGTCGGTGCTTGGCGAAGCCCTGCCGGGAGACCTCGTCTCTCCATCAACACCACGCCGTCGTGCTGTCGGAGATCTTCCCCAACCTCTCCCTCCTCCTTGCTGGATGAAGGTGCGGGAGACGTCACCGGGCTGCACGTGTGTTGAGCGCGGAGGTGCCGTAGTTCGACACTAGATCGGAATCACACCGCGATCTGAATCACCGCGAGTACGACTCCATCACCCGCGTTCTAGTAACGCTTCCGCTTAGCGATCTTCAAAGGTATGAATATGCTCTCACCCCTCTCTCGTTTCTGGTCTCTCCATAGGAAGATCTGAATATGTGTAGGATTTTTTTTGAATTTATGCTACGTTCCCCAACAGTGGCATCCGAGCCAGGTTTTCTATGCGTAGATTCTATGCACGAGTAGAACACAAAAGGTTGTGGGCGATGATTTGTCAATTGCTTCCCGTTACTAGTCTTATTATTTTCCGACGGTATTGTGGGATGAAGCGGCCCGGACCGACCTTACACGTACGCTTACGTGAGACTGGTTCCACCGACACACATGCACACCGTGCATAAAGGTGGCTAGCGGGTGTCTGTCTCTCCCACTCTAGTCGGATTGGATTTGATGAAAAGGGTCCTTATGAAGGGTAAATAGCTTTGGTATATCATCGTTGTGGCTATCACATAGGTAAGAAGGCGTTCTTGCTAGAAACCCAAATCAGCCACGTAAAACTTGCAACAACAATTAGAGGACGTCTAACTTGTTTTTGCAGGGTTTGACATGTGATGTGATATGGCCAAAGTTGTGATGTTGCATGTATGATGTATGAGATGATCATGTTATTGTAATAGGTTTCATGACTTGCATGTCGATGACTATGACAATCGGCAGGAGTCATAGGAGTTGTCTTAATTTATTGTATGAGATGCAACGCCATGTGCTTACTACTTTTACTTCATTGCTAACGGTTAGCTATGGTAGTAGTGTTAGTAGTAGTTGGCGTGACGACTTCACGGAGACACGATGATGGAGATCATGGTGTCACGCCGGTGACGATGATGATCATGCGATGCCTGAAGATGGAGATCGAAAGAGCAAAGCTGATAACGGCCATATCATGTCACTATATGATTGCATTGTGATGTTTATCATGTTTTTCATCTTATTGCGTAGAACGACGGTAGCATAATAAGATGATCCCTCTTAAAATTTCGAGAACTTATTCCCCTAAGTGTGCACCGTTGTCAAGGATCGTTGTCTCGAAACACCACGTGATGATCGGGTGTGATAGATTCTAACGTTCGCATACAACGGGTGTAAGCCAGATTTACACACGCGAAACACCTAGGTTGACTCGACGAGCTTAGCATGTACAGACATGACCTCGAATACAAGAGACCGAAAGGTCGAACATGAGTCGTATGGTTGAATACGATCAGCATGAAGTTGCTCACCATGGTGACTAGCCCGTCTCACGTGATGATCGGACACGGGTTAGTCAACATGGATCATGTATCACTTAGATGACTAGAGGGATGTTGATTTAAGTGGGAGTTCATACTTAATTTGATTAAATGAACTTAATTGTCATGAACTTAGTCTAAAAGTTGTCTTTATAAATATTGTATATGGCCAACGTCAACCTCAATTTCAACGCATTCCTAGAGAAAAACAAGCTCAAAGATGATGGTAGCAACTATGCGGACTGGGTTCGCAACTTGAAGCTCATCCTTGAAGCAGCTAAAAAGGCTTCTGTCCTTGATGCGCCGCTAGGTGACCCTCCCGCTCCCGCGACAGCCCAGGACATTCTGAACGTCTGGCAAACGCGGAGTGATGACTACTCTCTGGTTAGGTGTGGCATGTTATACAGTTTAGAAACGGGGCTCCAAAGGCGTTTTGAGCAACACGGTGCATATGAGATGTTCCAAGAGCTGAAGCCAGTTTTTCAAGCTCATGCCCGTGTCGAGAGATATGAAGTCTCCGACGAGTTCTTTAGCTGTAAGATGGAGGAGAACAATTCTGTCAGTGAGCACATACTCAAAATGTCTGGGTTACACGGTTGTCTGACTTCACTTGGAGTCGAACTTCCGGATGATGCTATAATTGACAGAATCCTCTAGTCTCTCCCACCAAGCTACAAAGGTTTTGTGCTGAAATACAACATGCAAGGGATGGAGAAGACCATTCCCGAGTTGTACTCGATGCTCAAGTCTGCAGAAGTAGAAATCAAGAAAGAGCATCAAGTGTTGATGGTCAACAAGACTACTAGTTTCAAGAAAGGCAAGGGTAAGAAGAACTTCAAGAAAGACGGCAAAGCCGTTGCCGTGCCCGGTAAGCCAGATGCCGGGAAGAAGAAAAAGAATGGACCCAAGCCTGAGACTGAGTGCTTCTATTGTAAGGGAAAGGGTCACTGGAAGCGGAACTGTCCCAAATACTTAGCGGACAAGAAGGCCGGCAACGTTAAAGGTATATGTGATATACATGTTATTGATGTGTACCTTACCAGCGCTCGTAGTAGCTCCTAGGTATTTGATACCGGTGCAGTTGCTCACATTTGCAACTCAAAGCAGGAACTCCGGAGTAAGCGGAGACTGGCAAAGGACGAGGTGACGATGCGCGTCGGGAATGGCTCCAAGGTCGATGTGATCGCTGTCAGCACGTTACCTCTACATCTACCGCCGGGATTAGTTTTAAACCTTAATAATTGTTATTTAGTACCAGCTTTAAGCATGAACATTGTATCAGGGTCTTGCTTAATGCGAGACGGCTACTCATTTAAGTCAAAGAATAATGGTTGTTCTATTTATATGAGTGATATGTTTTATGGTCATGCTCCGCTAGTAAATGGTTTATTCTTGATGAATCTCGATCGTGATGTTACGCATATTTATAGTGTGAGTACGAAAAGATGTAAAGTTGATAATGATAGTCCCACGTACTTGTGGCACTGCCGCCTTGGTCATATCGGCGTTAAGCGCATGAAGAAGCTCCATACTGATGGACTATTAGAGTCTCTTGACTTTGAATCATTTGAAACATGCGAACCGTGCCTCATGGACAAGATGATTAGACTCCATTCTCAGGAATAATGGAGAGAGCAACCGACTTATTGGAAATAATACATACTGATGTGTGTGGTCCAATGAACGTTGAAGTTCGCGCTGGCTATCCTTATGTTCTCACTCTCACCGATGATTTGGGTAGGTATGGGTATATCTACTTGATGAAGCACAAATGTGAGACATTTGAAAATTTCAAGGAATTTCAGAGTGAGGTCGAGAATCAACGTGACAGAAAAATTAAGTGTCTACGATCTGATCGTGGAGGAGAATATTTGAGTCACGAGTTTGGCACACACCTTAGGAAGTGTGGAATCGTTTCACAACTGACGACGCCTGACACACCGCAGCGCAACGGAGTGTCTGAACATCGTAATCGCACTTTATTAGATATGGTACGATCTATGATGTCTCTTACCGACTTACCGCTATCATTTTGGGGATACGCATTAGAAACTGCAGCATTCGCTTTAAATAGGGCACCGTCTAAATCCGTTGAGACGACACCGTATGAACTATGGTTTGGCAAGAAACCTAAGTTGTCGTTTCTTAAAGTTTGGGTTGCGATGCTTATGTGAAGAAACTTCAACCAGAAATGCTCGAACCCAAAGCGGAGAAATGCGTATTCACAGGATACCCTAAGGAAACTATTGGGTATACCTTCTATCTTAGATCCGAAGGTAAAACCTTTGTTGCCAAGAACGGATCCTTTCTAGAGAAAGAGTTTCTCTCGAAATAAGTAGGTGGGAGGAAGGTAGAACTTGATGAGGTAATTACACCCCCTCTCGAACAGGATAGTAGTGTAGCGCGGGAAGTTGTTCCTGTGGCGCCTACACCAACTGAAGAAGAAGTTAATGATAATGATCATGAAGCTTCGGATCAAGTTACTAGTGAACCACGAAGGTCCACAAGGGCACCTCCGCACCAGAGTGGTACGACAACCCTGTAATGGAAATCATGTTGTTAGACAACGGTGAACCTTCTAACTATGAAGAAGAGATGGCGGGCCCGGATTCCAACAAATGGCTTGAAGCTATGAAATCCGAGATAGGATCCATGTATGAGAACAAAGTATGGACTTTGGTGGACTTGACCGATGACCGGCGAGCCATAGAAAATAAATGGATCTTCAAGAAGAAGACTGATGCAAACGGTAATGTAATCGTTTATAAAGCTCGACTTGTCGCAAAGGGTTTTCGACAAATTCAAGGAATTGACTACAAAGAGACTTTCTCTCCCGTAGCGAAGCTGAAATCAGTCTGAATCATGTTATCAATTGCCGCCTTTTATGATTATGAAATTTGGTAAATGGACGTCAAAACAACGTTCCTTAACGGGAACCTTAAGGAAGAGTTGTATATGATGCAACCAGAAGGTTTTGTCGACCCTAAGGGTGCTAACAAAGTGTGCAAGCTCCAGCACTCCATCTATGGGCTGGTGCAAGCATCTCAGAGTTGGAACATTCGCTTTAATGAGGTGATTAAAGCGTTTGGGTTCATACAGGTTTATGGAGAAGCTTGTCTGTACAACAAAGTGAGTGGGAGCTCTGTAGCTTTCCTCATACTGTATGTGGATGCCATATTATTGATGGGGAATAATATAGAGGTGTTGGAGAGCATAAAGGCCTATTTGAACAAGAGTTTTTCAATAAAGGACCTTGGAGAAACTGCATACATATTGGGCATCAAGATCTATAGAGATAGATCGAGACGCCTCATAGGTCTTTCACAAAGTACATACCTTGACAAGATATTGAAGAAGTTCAATATGGAAAACTCAAAGAAAGGGTTCTTACCAGTTTTGCAAGGTATGAGATTGAGTAAGACTCAGTCGCCGACCACGGCAGCAGATAGAGAGAAGATGAGTAATGTCCCCTACGCTTCAGCCGTAGGCTCTCTTATGTATGCCATGATATAAAACTTGCCATAATTTTGGTAGGGAGGTACCAAAGTGATCCCGGTATGGAACACTAGACAGCGGTCAAGAATATCCTTAAGTACCTGAAGAGGACTAAGGAAATGTTTCTCGTTTATGAAGGTGACGAAGAGCTCGTCGTAAAGGGTTACGTCGACGCTAGCTTCGACACAGATCCGGATGACTCTAAGTCACAGACCGGATACGTATATGTTTTGAATGGTGGGGCAGTGAGCTGGTGGAGCAGCAAGCAAGAAGTCGTGGCAGCATCTACATGTGAAGCGGAGTACATAGCTGCTTCAGAAGCGGCTCATGAAGGAATTTGGATGAAGGAGCTCATCACCGACCTTGGAGTGGTTCCAAGCGCGTCGGGTCCAATGACACTCTTCTATGATAACACTGGGGCCATTGCCATAGCCAAGGAGCCCAGGTTTCACCGGAAGACGAAGCACATCAAACGCCGCTACAACTCCATCCAGGACCATGTCCAGAGTGGAGTAATAGAGATTTTTAAAGTACACACGGATCTGAATGTTGCAGACCCTTGACTAAACCTCTTCCACGAGCAAAACATGATCAACACCATAATGCTATGGGTGTTCGATACATCACAATGTAACTAGATTATTGACTCTAGTGCAAGTGGGAGACTGTTGGAAATATGCCCTAGAGGCAATAATAAAATGGTTATTATCATATTTCCTTGTTCATGATAATCGTCTATTGTTCATGCTATAATTGTATTAAGAGGAAACAGTAATACATGTGTGAATAAATAGATCACAATGTGTCCCTAGCAAGCCTCTAGTTGGCTAGCTCGTTAATCAATAGATGATCATGGTTTCCTGGTCATGGGCATTAGATGTCATTGATAACGGGATCACATCATTGGGAGAATGATGTGATGGACAAGACCCAATCCTAAGCGTAGCACTAGATCGTATTGTTCGTATGCTAAAGCTTTTCTAATGTCAAGTGTATTTTCTTCGACCGTGAGATTGTGCAACTCCCGGATGCCGTAGGAGTGCTTTGGGTGTATCAAACGTCACAACGTAACTGGGTGACTATAAAGGTGCACTACGGGTATCTCCGAAAGTGTCTGTTGGGTTGGTACGAATCGAGATCCGGATTTGTCACTCCGTGTGACGGAGAGGTATCTCTGGGCCCACTCGGTAGAACATCATCATGAGCTCAATGTGACCAAGGAGTTAGTCACACGATGACGTGCTACGGAACGAGTAAAGAGACTTATCGGTAACGAGATTGAAGAAGGTATAGGTATACCGACGATCGAATCTCGGGCAAGTTCTATACCGACACACAAAGGGAATTGTATACGGGATTGATTGAATCCTTGACATCGTGGTTCATCCGATGAGATCATCGTGGAGCAAGTGGGAGCCACCATGGGTATCCAGACCCTGCTGATGGTTATTGGCCGGAGAGGTGTCTCGGTCATGTCTACCTGTCTCCCGAACCCGTAGGGTCTACACACTTAAGGTTCGATGACGCTAGGGTTATAGGGAATTGTTATACGAGGTTATCGAAAGTTGTTCGGAGTCCCGGATGAGATCCCAAACGTCACGAGGAGCTCCGGAATGGTCCGGAGGTAAAGATTGATATATAGGACGGATGGTTTCGGACACCGGAAGTGTTTCGGGCATCACCGAAAGGGGGCAACGACCCCGGGAGGCTAGATGGGCCAAGTGGGGGAGGGAACGAGCCCCTAGGGGGGCTGGTGCGCCCCCCACTCAGCCCATGGCGCAGGAAGAGGGGAGAGGGGGGAACCCTAGCGCAGGTGGGCCTAAGGCCCACCAGAGGGGTGCGCCACCCCTCCTCCCCCCTGGCCGCCGCACCTCCGATATGGGGGGTCTGCCGCACCACCTAGGGTGGGAACCCTAGGGGTGGCACCCCCCTCCCCTCCTCCTATATATAGTGGGCACTTTTGGGCTTGTGGAGATACAATTTTCCCTCTCCCTCGGCGCAGCCCTGCCCTTCTTTCTCCTCCTCTCTGCCGGTGCTTGGCGAAGCCCTGCCGGGAGACCTCGTCTCTCCATCTACACCACGCCGTCGTGCTGCCGGAGATCTTCCCCAACCTCTCCCTCCTCCTTGCTGGATCAAGGTGCGCGACACGTCACCGGGCTGCACGTGTGTTGAACGCGGAGGTGCCGTAGTTCGGCACTAGATCAGAATCACACCACGATCTGAATCGCCGTGAGTACGACTCCATCACCCGCGTTCTAGTAACGCTTCCGCTTAGCGATCTTGAAAGGTATGAAGATGCTCTCACCCCTCTCTCGTTGCTGGTCTCTCCATAGGAAGATCTGAATATGCGTAGGAAATTTTTTGAATTTATGCTATGTTCCCCAACATCCCTCACAAGTTGGGACGAGTCTCTAGACTTTACAAAAAAATAAAAGAGGCTATCGAAGCCCATAAAAAATAAAAAAGGCCAAAGAAGCCCACACAAAAAAATGAGAAAAGAGAGAAAGGACAATGCTACTATCTTTTTTCCACACTTATGCTTCAAAGTAGCACCATGTGGAATGATTTTTTCCGCAATAGAAGATACACAGGGAACTTGAGAACCAAGGCAAAGGACCCCGGGGGAGGTCACAAGCCCCCTAGTCGCGGCCTGGGGGCGCGCCTACCAGGCTTGTGGGCCCCACGTGGCTCCTTTTCCCTACTTCTTTCGCCTATAAATTCCCTAAAAATCCAGAACCACTAGGGAGAGCCACAAAAATACTTTTTCGCTGCCGCAAGCTTCTGTCTCTGCAAGATCCCATCTGGGGACCGTTCTGTTGCCCTACCGGAGGGGGATTCGAACACGGAGGGCTTCTTCATCAACACAATTGCCTCTCCGATGATGCGTGAGTAGTTTACCACAGACCTTCGGGTCCATAGCTAGTAGCTAGATGGCTTCTTCTCTCTCTTGGATCTTCAATACAAAGTTCTCCATGATCTTCATGGAGATCTATCCGATGTAACCTTCTTTTGCGGTGTGTTTGTCGAGATCCGATGAATTGTGGATTTATGATCAGATCATCTATGAATATTATTTGAGTCTCCTCTAATCTCTTATATGCATGATTTCGTATCCTTGTAATTTTCTTGAGTTGTGGGTTTCGTTTGGCCAACTTGATCTATAATTCTTGCAATGGGAGAAGTGCTTGGTTTTGGGTTCATACCGTGCGATGTCCTTACCCAGTGACAGAAGGGGTAGCGAGGCATGCATCGTGTTGTTTCCATCAAGGGTAAAAAGATGGGGATTATATCTATTGCATGAATTTATTCCTCTACATCATGTCATCTTGCTTAAGGCGTTACTCTGTTTGTTATGAACTCAATACACTAGATGCATGCTGGATAGCGGTCGATGTGTGGAGTAATAGTAGTAGATGCAGAAAGTATCGGTCTACTTGGCTCGGACGTGATGCCTATATGTATGATCATTGCCTTAGATATCATCATGACTTTGCGCGATTCTATCAATTGCTCGATAGTAATTCGTTCACCCACCGTAATACTCGCTATCATGAGAGAAGCCTCTAGTGAACACTATGGCCCCCGGGTCTACTTCACCTCATATCTTCAGATCAACATATTTACTTTGTTGCACTTTTCACCTTCAGATCTCACCTTGCAAATAATCGTGAAGGGATTGACAACCCCTTTATAGCGTTGGGTGCAAGTTTGTTTGTTTTTGCGCAGGTACATTAGTGCCTCATCTTGATACTCCTACTGGATTGATACCTTGGTTCTCAAACTGAGGGAAATACTTATTGCTGCTGTGTTGCATCACCCTTTCCTCTTTAAGGGAAAAACCAACGCAATCTCAAGAGGTAGCAGGTATATACATCAACTCCATTGCCCCTCGATGATACGTAAGTAGTTCACCACAGACCTACGGGTCCATAGCTAGTAGCTAGATGGCTTCTTCTCTCTCTTTGATCTTCAATACCATGTTCTTCATGATCTTCATGGAGATCTATTCGATGTAATATTCTTCTGAGGTGTGTTTGTTGAGATCCGATGAATTGTGAGTTTATGTTCAGATTATCTATGAATATTATTTGAATCTCTTCTGAATTCTTATATGCATGATTTCATATCTTAGCAAGTCTCTTCGAGTTATTGGTTTGGTCTGGCCAACTAGATAGGCAATTCTTGCAATAGGATAAGTGCTTAGTTTTGGGTTCAATCTTGCGGTGTCCACACCCGGTGACATAGTAGGGGTAGCGAGGCACGTATTGTATTTTTTCCATCGAGGATAAAAAGATGGGATTTTCATCATATTGCTTGAGTTTATCCCTCTACATCATGTCATCATACTTAATGCGTTACTCTATTCTTCATGAACTTAATACTGTAGTGCAGGCAGGAGTCGGTCGATGTATGGAGTAATAGTAGTAGATGCAAAATCGTTTCGGTCTACTTGACATAGACGTGATGCCTATATGCATAATCATTGCCTTGGATATCGTCATAATTATTCTCTTTTCTATCAATTGCTCGACAGTAATTTGTTCACCCACCGTATTATTTTCCTTCATGAGAGAAGCCTCTAGTGAAACCTGTTGCCCCTGGTCTATTTTTCATATTATATTTTCAGATCTATAAACTAAAAATACCAAAAATATATTCATGTAATTTATTTACATTTGTTTCCGCGGTCTTTTATATCTATCTCTATCACATCTCATCCTTCCAAATAACTGTGAATGGATTGACAACCCCATTTTGCGTTGGGTGCAAATGTTTGATTGTTTGTGTAGGTACTATGATTGGGGCCTTGCTTATTCCTTCTACTGGATTGATACCTTGGTTCTTAACAAAGTGAGGAAAATACTTATCTACTTTGTTGCATCACCCTTTCCTCTTCAAGGGAAAACCAACGCAAGCTCAAGAAGTAGCATGTCGCTGCTCTCGCGTCGGCTGCTCCCGTCGGCGCCTCACCTCCTCCGCATGCGTCCTCGTCGATCGCGGCACCGCTGGCACTGGGATCCTCTCCGGATCCAAGTGTCAGTTGTGCGGCAACGTGATATCGCGGCAGGGGAGTGTGATGCAGTGCTCCCCGTGCCACCTCGCTTGGCGCACTCGCATGCTGACCCGCTGGCGAGGCGGACGGGAAGACCCGGCGCGCGGACAGGGACAACGGGGGACTTGCCCTTGTCTTTCACGGAGAAGAACCCCATGGTGGTGGTGGCTAGGGTTTGTTGTCGATGGGGGAGCAGGGATGGCTAGATGGGGATGAGGCGACTTCTGGAAGAGGATGAAGCCGACCCCTCCACACATTCGGATTAAAAAAGACGTCTGTGGTTTGCTGACGCCTGGGCCTGTGGTGGACGGTCGTCGTAAATAAAGACAACGCCGGCTTTGACCTGACGCCATGTGTCGACAGACGCGGACATGAGAAGACGTGGGTCGCGTCCTCACTGACGCATTTCAATCGTAATTTTGGGTTGAAAATGGGTCCTCGCGAACTCGAAGCGGACGCATTTTAGGTTTAGTTCGGCGTGTTGGGTTTTCAATTTTTATCCGTGTCGATTCAAACGGATGACACGATTTGGGTCGCTTTGATTTGAAATGGCTCTTAAAAACGTTTTTATATTATTGGGACCGGGGGGTATTTGATTACACACTGTTTTCCGAGCGCTGCCGATTCCAGCTCCAGTGACCACCATCGAGTTCGTGAAGCCCATCTTTGACGAGTCGGGTTCGGTCCACGAGTATGAATACCCAAGTCACTCTGCAAGACGAGCTTTCTACATGCCATCGATCATGGCTCGTTGTGAGCTCCGGGAATGCTTCCAGTACAAGGCGTTTGTGTTCCATGATACGTCCACAGTGAGCTACATCGTGGTGCTCATCCACAGGCCGCATACTCACCTCTCCTTTGCAAGAGTTGGGAAGGATGATAAGTGGACGTTGCTGCAACCACACTGTGAGTCTGTGACTACCTGGACTGCACCTACAAGGATGGGTTGTTGTATGCGGTGTGTACCATGTGTCTCCTCAGCTTTGGACCAACTGGCCTTCTCCCGTGTGGATCACACCCAGTCTTACTGTGATCAAACTGCCGCCGAATGACCGTTGGCTCAGTGGACCGTTGCGTGGACTATCGAAGATAGAAGAGGCCAAGAGGGCACCTATAGGGCTCTCTTTGCCACCCTTGGGATCCCATTCAGCCTTGGTCCAACTGGCATGCTCCAGTGTTTTGAAAAAGTAGGTGCGCTGGAGGGCGAGCTCGTTGCCTAGGCCCTAAGGCTACCCGTAATGGGAGTATCATAAGTAGTATCATGCATGCCAACTATGCAATTTCGATGACATGACATGGAATTAAATGAAGAAAGAGAGGGTTGGGTATCATATCATGATACCGTATCATATTAAATATTGTGCTACTATGTGTCTTGCATGGCAATAAATGAATCACTTTATGATACTAACATATGATACTATGCATTACGGTTGTGGTATCATACACTAGTATCGTATGCATGATACTAGTATATGATACTACCCATTACAACCAGCCTAAGCTGTGGAGAAGCATGCATGTGCAGCAGAATATGAAACGGTGGCATTGTGAAGAGAAATAAGAACTCTGTTATACTTGTTTTGTGTTCTGTTTTGTGCCAATCTGCTGTTTTGACCTGCCGTGTTGCTGTTTGGAGCTGATGTGCAGCTAGCTGTTCTTATGAGTCTAGTCTTCTCTTACTGTTGTTCACTTATTAAGTTAGTTTGACTCGTCATCTCTGATTGCCGTGCTCTTGCTCGCTTGTTGCAAGGACGATCGCAAGGAGTTGTTTGTACCTAGTACATAGTAGTAGCATCTTTCTGTCTGTATGCAGGTTGGTCTGTGATGTGCATCGGCTTGCTGCAATCATTGAATGGTGCAAAGTGAGGAGGTATTCAGATGTGCCAACAAGGGTTGCTGATCCATGCCTGATGTGTTTAACACCCTGAACTGCTAATCGATGCTCTCGGGTATAAAGCACATCTTAACTCACTGACTTCTTGGTAGCCTTCTCATATGCACGAGCAATTATAGTAACTTTGGGGCTTATCTTTTCAAGATATTGTATATGAGTTAGCGTTTGTACTTTGTTCAGGACAATCTACAGATGGCGAAGTCGAGGAAAGGAATGGATACCGTGATTCTGTTCAGCATGACAGCCAGTATCATGAGCAATGATACCTCGATAGAAGATCTGAAGCTGCCGCCAACCAACAGTGAGCGTTCTGATAGCGCAGGTGAATCGTGGAGCGAAGAATGTCAGGCTGAGAAGTAGAAGATGACCAGAGGCAAGAAAGGGAGCACAAAACTTCTCTGGCACCCTACTTTTCCTCCTTGTCTGTGCTGTGGTGATACTGATCGTGTCGCTCTTGCTAGCGTCTTTCTGTCAGTATGCAGGTTGTTCGGCGATGTGCATTGGCTTCGGTGCAAATTGCGAGTTAAAGGTGGGTAAAGGTTGAGAAGTTTTGTTGATTTAGTCGAAGCCATAGTAATACTTTGCTGGATTGTACATTCTGAATGTTGGCATGATGAATACTATGCCTAATAGTTTTGTGTTCAGTGTGGAAGCTGAAGCGTAGCAGATAATATACCTTGCTGCATTTTTCTGAAGGACCGCTGAATTACTAATAGTTGCATTCTTTTTACAGACTAATATGCAGCTAGTGTACTACTCCCTCCGTTCCATAATATATGTCTTTTTAGAGATTTCACTAAAGGACTACATACGGATGTATATAGACATATTTTAAAGTATACATTCAATCATTTTGTTCCGTATGTAGTCCCCTAGTGAAATCGCTTAAAAGACTTATATTTAGGAACGGAGGGAGTAGCAGATTACATGAGTGGCATGTAGTCTACTTGCTAGTCTTGATGATGGTATTGTTCACCCATTTTCATTATCATCTGAATAGAAGTATACATTACAAGCTAGATTGACAAGAAAATGTAAATGTTTCCGCAAGCTAGTTTTGTTATGACTGCTTATGAATATTTTCTGCTTAAAAAAATGTTATATAACACTCTTATTTTCTACGTACAGAAGGTATTTTTTCCTAAGCAGAGTGTTGTTGCAACCAAATAAGATATCCTTCTTATTCCTCTCAAGTTGCCAGCCTTGAGAATCAGAATAAGGGTTACTCAGCCATGCACATCTAGAAATCAAATCCACACAAAAGATGGGGGTTGCATGCTAACAAGATGCATCCAAAAATGGTAAGACAATGGTTCAAGGACAACAGTACCACATCCAACAAACAAGTGCCAAAAAGATTACCTCACGCTTGATTTGTTTTGCGACCTAAACTTTGCCTACAACTCCATAGTGATCCACTATAGGCAAAATGATATCAGATTCCATGCGTCCGTGAATAAAACCTTTAGGATCCCCATCATGAGCACTCGCGGCAGCGATGACAACCTGATGTGCAGTGGCGGAGCTAGTGGAGAATCAAAGGGGAGGGGCCGAGGAGAGGGGGGGGGGGTGCAAAGAGAAAATATGCATCTTTGGAAGGGGAGGGGGGCAAATTACATCAATATGCTTAACTTAAGGCTCCTTTTTCCATTAAATATGCTACGCTTTGTGTGTGTGTGTGGGGGGGGGGGGGGGTGCAGCGGCCCCCTCAGCATTGCGTGTACGTCCACCATTGCCGATGTGGTAGAGGCGAGGGTTTGGTTTGGGTTTGAGAGAGGCCATGTGAGGGGGAACCAAGGGAGGGAGAAAGAGAAAATAATTCAATAGGAGAAAAGGTAGAGATGAGTTGCTACAGTCATTGTTGCGTCACTGTCGTCTCTTGTTTAAGGAAGAAATCCTATAATAAGAGCTTGTCCATCAACGCTAGCGAGCAACGACGACAGATACAAACACTATTAATGTTATGGAAATTTTTGGGCGGTTGCTACAAATCAACCAACTGATTTTGGTGGAAAATCAGTCGGGTTGACAGCCATCTGATTGCGTTGCTGACGGACGTCGGATCAGGTCCCTCCCCCGTGTCTCTGTCCCTTGCGTTTCTCGGCAGCAACATCGCGTTGACGCAGCAAAGCTCAACTCTCGTGGGTCATAGCAGCCATTGTCGTCACTATACGCTGCACTGCAGCTCTCGCAATCGGTGAGGTCCGCTGCGCTGCAACTCTCGTCGCCGATGAGGTCCACCGGTCCTAGGCTCCTAGCACAACATGTTGCACTGCAACTCCGCCGCGCCGACGATGTGTTGCATTACAACTCCCGTCACCGATGAGGTCCACTGATCGCACCATTATGTGTTGCAATGCAGCTCCGCCGCGCGCCGACGATGAGATGACCGCATCACCATGAACATTGCACTGCAGCTCTACCACCGGTGACGACGGTGAAGTCCGCCAGCAAATACAACATCATGTGTTGCACTGCATCTCCGCCACGCGTGCCTCGTCGCGCTGCGTTGCAACTCCCCGCAAACTGATGTGTTGCTTCATCGCTCGCCGAGATCTGGAGAGGAAACATCACCAAGCGCACTGCGCAACGTTGCTACGTCGGTATCATCGCCGGCACTGCACCGACATGCTTGGCAACACCAACACATCAACAACTCGACGATGCTCGGCAACTCTGATCGCAACAACGACCGACACGGGGACGGAGTGTCAGTGCACCACCAACGACGACAAGAGCGGTTTGCAGCAGAGCATTGAGCTTGGGCAGCAGCCCCTGGATTGCTCGTGGGGCGCGTTGGCCGACGAAGAGAAACGGGAAGAGATGAGAGGTGTAAGACGAAAAGGGGATCGACCGAGGGAGGAAACTAGTGGCTCGTGATGTACGTGTGTAGTAGATGAGGAGGTAAGGCCCCGACGGTGCTTGCCACATACCGACATCGTGGCGAGCGTGAGAGGCGGCTTACGGAGACGATCGTATCGTCCGCCTGAATATAAACGTTTTCTAAAATTCGTTGTGTGCCCTTCCGCGGCTCCGGAGGGAAGGGGAGAAGGGTGTCGAATAGCCCAGGAAACGAGGGACTCGAACGTCAATTGTGCGCACAGAATCAGATCTCCCCACTATAATCCGCACCGTCTCTGTTCGATCCAACGGCCCAGTTTTCGGCGGATGCTCTCATCATCATCAGAAAGCCAAAAAGAAAACACACGCAGCCTCCTCCTCTCTCTCCATCTGTTCCTCCCACATCGCCGCCGCTGCCGCCCCCACCGCCGCCGGCGACCTCGCCGTCTCCCCCACCGCCGCCGCGCTCCGCCCTCTCCCCCTCTCTCCCTCCCTCCCTTCACCTTCTGCCCCTGCCCCAGGTCGGGCCGCGGATCGAGCTTCCCTCCCCGTCCCAGGTCGGGGGGGCCGCAGATCGAGCAGGTCTGCCCCGATCCGCGCCGTAGACAAGGGCTTGGAGCAGGGCAGCGCCGGGAGGGGAGCATCTGCGCGCCGCCGCCGCCGGGAGAGGAGCTCGTCGAGCCAAGGTCCACCCCCGCTCCTCCTCTCTGCGCGGCCGCGCCTTGCTTGCCTGGTTCGATTCCGTTTGCTCTTCTTCACTGATGCGGCTTCCTCTCGCAGGTGCGCAAGAGACATCCGTGTGGTGTTGAACGGGGACTCTTCTTCCACTCCGACGCCTCCCTCCGGTGGCACAGGAGGTAAGCCACGTGTTCCTCTCCCATGCTCTGTGTGCCCACGGCCGTCGCACCATGGGTGGCAGTTTCTAGGTTTTTGCCCGGGATGCGGTGATGGAGTGTCCTGGTATTTACGAAGGAAAATTAACCAGTAATGATGGTGGTGATGGAGTGCTGGCCATCATTGCATTGGAGTAGAAGCTTGTAGAAATCCTGATGTTTATGGAGGAAAATTATCCCTCAACATGCTCGTATCGTATCATGATTCAACAGTTTAATTACCATATCGATGTACTATATGGTACCTTATCTATGGCCATACGGAAATTCCATTTGAGACACCTAAGCCTTTTGCAAAGTAAAAAAAAAAGCGCTAGGCATTAGTTGTACGTTTTGCCATTGTGTGCACATTAAGCGCAATTAAGCCCTACGCGTTTTTAACTATGTCCTTGTGTATGTTTTGACTATGCATGATTTACATATTCGAGTTTCACAAAATTAGCACGACTGCTATCCTATAGGTGACCAATAGGTATTTTGCGGGGCCTGCAAGATGGATACAATGACCACACTGATAGTTACGTATATGCGATTTACTGGCAAAGGTTGAAAAGCCTTGTGTATATTTGAATATACGTGATTGAAAAGCGGTTTTTTTCTTTTCTTTTAGTATAATGCCTGTAGACAAGCTACCAAGTTGGTATGGAAATTAGTTTTATACTACCGTTTACAATCCATTGTGCCGTAGTAGATTTTGTGCTGGCCATCGCGCCATGGATTTGGGCTTTGGTGATGGGAGTGTCCTGATATTTATGGAGGAAAATGAGTGCTGATCATCGCTGCATGGAGTAGAAGCTTATAGAAATCCTGATATTTATGGAGGGAAATTATCACTCAAACTTGCTCATATTGTATCAATAATTGAAGAGTTTGAATACCATACTGATCTACTATATGCTAACCATACGTCCTGAAGAAAATCCTATGAGACACTATGCATGATTTACATATTCGAGGTTCACAAAATTAACACTACTGCTATCTTATAGGTGACCAAAAGGTATTTTGTGAGGTTTACAAGATGGATAAAATGACCACATTGATAGTTACTTATACATGATTTGCTGGCAAAAATTGAAAAGGCCTTGTGTATGTTTTAACTATACATGATTGAAAAACCATTTTTTTTTCTTTAGTATAGTACTTGTAGACAAGCTATCACAATAATTTATACTACCTTTTACATTACTTTGCGGACATGTGTTCCATGTTCTGACAAGGAATAACCTAAGGTTTACTTTTCATTGATAATTGGCTTTCCAACTGCAGAAATTGAGGAGTACAGCATAACACAAGCAAATTGAACCTCTCCTTCCTATGGGGGTTTGTTTTGATTTCAAGTATGGCTTTCGTGAAACGCAAAACCTGACTGGAAAACAGCCTAACTTAGGTTGACGGAATGGTAAAAATGCTAGTGGAGTTATCCTTCAACGTTATTATATGATAACCATTCGGTTTCAGTTGTATTTTCCTTAACTGCATATCTTTGATTGACACAAAGGCATATTTTCCTATCTATTATTAATTTCATTTAGAACAAGTTACCAAGTTTTTTACATCAAAATTGTGGTCCTTGTATACATATTCTGCTGGTAAAACAAGTGACAACCTAAGACTTGTGTTTTAATGGATAATTGGCTTTCCAACTGCAGATATCGAGGAGCACAGCAGTAAAACGAGCAAATTCTGCCTTTCTTCTTATGGAGGATCGTGTTGGTGTCAAGTATGAGAGTGTCAATGAGAGCAAAGAGCGTAAGGGAGGGCATGGCATCCCAAAGGTTTCCATGGTTCCGCTCGTCTTCCTCATATTCTATGAAGTCTCAGGGGGGCCCTTTGGGATTGAGGATAGTGTCAAGGCTGCTGGACCGCTCCTAGCAATTGTGGGTTTTCTTCTGTTTGCGGTCATATGGAGTATTCCAGAAGCCCTAATCACTGCTGAGATGGGCACTATGTTTCCTGAGAATGGTGGCTATGTCGTCTGGGTCTCTTCAGCTCTTGGGCCCTTTTGGGGTTTTCAGCAAGGCTGGGCGAAGTGGCTCAGTGGTGTCATAGACAATGCTCTCTACCCAGTCCTTTTTCTTGACTATGTCAAGTCCAGTGTTCCAGCTCTCGGGGGTGGGCTTCCAAGGACTTTTGCGGTGCTTATCCTCACAGTTGCCCTTACTTACATGAACTACAGAGGATTAACGATAGTTGGCTGGGTGGCAGTCTTTCTTGGGGTATTCTCTCTGCTCCCTTTCTTTGTAATGGGATTGATAGCAATTCCACATATTGAGCCTTCAAGATGGTTTGAAATGGACCTGGACAATGTGAATTGGGGCCTGTATCTAAACACTCTGTTTTGGAACCTCAACTACTGGGATTCAATCAGTACATTGGCTGGAGAGGTTGAGAATCCAAAGAGAACCCTCCCCAGGGCACTTTCTTATGCTCTTGTTTTAGTAGTCGGGGGATACCTCTACCCTCTGATCACCTGTACAGCGGCGGTTCCGGTTGTTCGGGAGTCATGGACAGACGGGTATTTTTCAGACATTGCAAAAATCCTTGGTGGTTTCTGGTTGCACTCGTGGATTCAAGCGGCGGCCGCATTGTCTAACATGGGCAATTTTGTTACTGAAATGAGCAGCGATTCTTACCAGCTTCTCGGGATGGCTGAGCGTGGCATGCTCCCCGAGTTCTTTGCCAAGAGATCACGCTACGGGACCCCGCTGATTGGCATCCTGTTCTCGGCGTTCGGCGTGGTCCTGCTGTCCTGGATGAGCTTCCAGGAGATCATTGCCGCGGAGAACTACCTCTACTGCTTTGGGATGATACTGGAGTTCATCGCCTTCATCAAGCTGAGGATGACCCACCCAAGCACCTCCCGGCCTTTCCGGATCCCGCTGGGCACCGTTGGCTCCGTCCTGATGATCATCCCTCCGACCATCCTGATCGTCGTGGTGATGGTGCTGGCTTCCTTCAAGGTGATGGCCGTGAGTGTCCTGGCGGTGCTTGTTGGCTTTGCGCTGCAGCCGGCCCTGGTGTACATGGAGAAGAAGCGGTGGCTGAGATTCTCCGTCAGCGAGGACCTGCCCGATCTGCTGGAGTCCTCGGCGGCACCGCCAGCCGAAGATGACACCACCCCTCTCGTTGTCTGATTTATGATGCAAAGTGTAATAAAAAGGATAGGAACATGATGCCCTGTATAATGCCTTGTGGCATCCATATTTGCTGTTGTATACCAACGTGTTGTCATGCAAAGGGAATAGCGCATTTTAGAAACATCAAAGGAGCACCTGAGACCATATTTGCCCGAATCTTATAAAGTAGTGATCTAAAAGATGTTATATTATTTTACGGAGGGAGTACTAGATATCACTATGATAGATGTCGGATCAACTGAGATGAGGTTTGGCAGCGCAAATTAATTGGAAATAATACGACAAGTTTATCTGAAACTGTGTGTCCTTTTTGGCTAAGATTCATCAGATTGATCACTGAATTGTAGTACTTATTTGACCTTTTTTTTAATATTTTTTCTTCCGAATGTGAAAAAAACAGTACACTTTGAATCTTTGTACCTTTAAAACACACCAAATGAATCGTTTCCAAGCTACGCAGATAAATGATTTTTTTAAAGATGAACCTAACTTAGTGACCAATCTAGTAAAACAATGAGCTTACATTCACATATGGTTTAAGAAATCTGATGTTTTTGTTTCAGCCACTTGGAGATCGAGAAGAGATTACACGACCATATGATGAGATGCACCTGAGCCTATCAACCACAATTCTGGTCAGTATGTAATTTTCTCCTCAGCCATGCAAACCCTTGGGACGTGGTGAAATCTTTGGTGGACTTCCGGACTCCTCCGGTAGTTTCCGAAACCTTCTAGAAGCTTCCCGACACAACACTGGAAAAACTTAAAACTTTTCCGGTAGCCAAAATATAACTTCCCATATATAAATATACCTCCGGACCCTTCCGGAGCTCCTCGTGACATCCATGATCTCATCCGGGGACTCTGAAAAATATTCAGTAACCAACATACATAACCCAATAATACTATCGTCACCGAACGTTAAGCGTGCGGACCCTATGGGTTCGAGAATCATGTGGACATGACTGAGACACCTCTCCGGTCAATAACCAATAGAGGGACCTGTATGCCCATATTGGTGTCCACATATTCCACGAAGATTTTTATCGGTAGAACCACGATGCCAATGATTCCATCAATCCCGTATGAAGTTCCCTTTGTCCAGCGGTATGTTACTTGCCCGAGATTGATCGTCGGTACCCCTATACCTTGTTCAATCTCGTTACCGGCAAGTATCTTTACTCGTTCCGTAATACAAGATTCTGTGACTAACTCCGTAGTCACATTGTTTACAAGCTTCTTGTGATGTTGTATTACCGAGAGGGCCCAAAGATACCTCTCCGTTAAATGGAGTGACAAATCCCAGTCTCGATCCATGCCAACCCAACAGACACCCTCGGAGATATCTGTAGAGTACCTTTATGATCACCTAGTCACGAAGTCACGTTTGATACACACAAGACATTCCTTCGATGGCAGGGAGTTGCATGATCTCATGGTCTTAGGAACAAATACTTGAGATGAAGAAAACAATAGCAATAAACTTATTGATACGATCAAATGCTATGCTTATGATTTGGGTCTTGTCCATCACATCATTCTTCTAATGATGTGACCCCGTTATCAAATGACAACTCATGTCTATGGTTAGAAAACCTTAACCATCTTTAATCAACGAGCTAGTCTAAAGAGGTTCACTAGGAACACGGCGTTGTCTATGTATCCACACATGTATCTGCGTTTTCGGTCAATACAATTCTTGCATGGATAATAAATGATTATTATGAAGAGGGAAATATGATAATAACCAATTTATTATTGTCTCTAGGGAATATTTCCAACACTTTGGCCGCACGACGCTTGTCAAGTCCGTAATCTCCTCCAACAAGATTGGGAGGTCGTTTCTTTGTTCTGCCTCCAATAAAACTAAGGGTGCTAAGTGCAAAATCAACCGGGAGGTGGTTTGTCGACCACTTGAATATGGTGGTCTTGGGGTGCTCAATACCGGCAAATTCGTGCATGCTTTGCGGCTTCGTTGGTCTTGGCACGAATGGAAGGAGACTTCCTCATGGGTGGACTCTGGCTACCCTTGTACCGAGGAGGACCTCGATTTCTTCTATGCCTCCAGCACCATCACTGCCGGACACGTTGCGAGAACACCTTTTTATTGCGTTCCCTTTGGCTCCTTGGCAGTAAGCTCAAGGACACCGGCACTGTCAACTACGAGGCATCAAAGACAAAAATATGGAAAATGTGTGAGGCGTTTTAAGGAAAATAGTTGGATCTTTAGAATCACGCCCCCCCCCCCCCCCCCCCCATCTCCCCAACATCTTACCCACTGAGCACATCTCGGAGTTCATCACTCTTTGGATGCTCATTGATGATTCCCACCTTGATGAGCTTTTCGAGGGTAATATTGTGTGGAAGCATGCAAATGATAGGGTTTATTCGGCGGCATCCGCTTACAAGGCCCATTTTTTGGGTGTGGTTCGATCCCCACCAAGGGTCCAGTTTTTCTTTGCTTGGTTGGCTTTGCAACATAGGATTAGATCAAACGATAGATTGACCAAGCATGGTTGGGAAAATTGCGGCCTTAGCCCCCTTTGCAAAAGAGAGAAAGAGACCGGGATACACCTCTTCTTGAAGCATCTGTCATTACAAGCACCAAAGTCCTTGATCCAGCAATTCTGGTCAGTATGTAATTCTCCACACCATGCATCAGGTGATCTAAATGCCAGGCTTAACATCTTGTCACGTTTATTCCTAAAGACGGTTTCTAACATCCTGTACCATAGTTCTGAATCAAGTTTACAGCAGAAACCTGCATCTATCTATATTCTGTGTGTATCATCTGTATTTTGGCGTCGTTGGAGTCGGAGGCGGCGAGACTTGTTAGATGGTACTTTCGCTCGGCTGCATCATGCGTCATCTGGGGGTAGCAGCTTAGCTAGGCTGCATTTGAAGTTGTGGTAAGCCAGTAAGATGATGAACAATTTCTTGGACCAATAGCCTGAATTTCGATGAACAATTTAATGTAGAAACAGAATTTCGATGGAACAATGTACTGATGTAGAAACTGAATTTCGACGAAACGATGCTGTGATGTAGAAACTGAATTTCGACGAAACGATGCTCTGATGTAGAAACTGAATTTGGACGAAACAGTGTACTGATGTAGAAACTGAATTTCGATGGAACAATGTACTGATGTAGAAACTGAATTTGGACGAAACAGTGTACTGATGTAGAAACTGAATTTCGATGGAACAATGTACTGATGTAGAAACTGAATTTGGAGGGAACAATGTACTACTAATGTAGAAACTGAATTTGGACGAAACAGTGTAGTGAATTTCAGAAGAACCTCGCATTTTAAAAGGGATTTAGCGCGGCCATAGGTCCCTGGGAAGACGAGGCCCTGCCACGCAAAAACAGAGTTGAAAGCAGCGAACAGAATGAGAGAGAGAGAGAGAGAGAGCAAGAATGTGACGGAACAGAGCGGGATCCGAGAGAATACCTGCGGGTGTAGAGCGGCGGCGGCGTGCCCGTCGAAGCGCACGGCGAGGGTCCAGGCCCACGGAGGTCGACGTGCCCCTGCTGCGGGGCACCAATGGGAGGGCGAGGAGCATCAGATGGCGCCGTGTCGACGGGGAAGGCGCCCCTCCGCCTCATCCTCATCCTCATCTTCACCGTCGTCGGCGTAGTCGGCGGCGGCAATGTACAGAAGCAGCGCCGCGCCGAGCACTGCCGCCAGCAGTGCCGCTTCCATCGCGGGCTGGCGCGGAGGAGTGGAGGTGGGAGGAATCCGCAATGTCGGTTATTTCAGAGGACGCCGGGAGGCCGATTTCTGTTGCGCGGAAGCTCCAAGTCGCCGGTGCAGAGGCGCCAGCATTCCGTCGAGCAGCTCATGGCCATGGGCGCCACATCACTTACAAACTGGGCCTGGGCCGGTTGGTTCGGTTGGACCTCCCGAGTTCGACTCCTGGCACGCGCACAACCTTTCATTTTTTTTTTCTTTTTCTTAACAACAACAACAACAACAACAACAACAAAATCATCCTTTCTTTTTTCTTTCTCTCTACAAAAGATTTTTTTTTTCAAATGATAACGTCCACACTTAACACTTGTGGCATTTCAACACTTGGATCACACGTCTTAATCGCATTGGAATGCCACGTAGGCATATTGGACTGTGTGTGGGGGGTGGGGTGGGGTTAGAGAGCTTGCACGACCCCGCAGCATGCGGTTGCTATCTCTGCCGTGCGGTGGAACTGCCGCTCGCCCGCACGCTTGCATGATCGTCACATCGCCCGTTTATGTCACATTGCAGTTTTTACATGCGCATTCCACCCTCCTCCCCATTGCCTCTTCGCATTTCCCATCCTCGTTTCTCATTCATAGTGCAGAGAGCAGCGGCGGATCCGCTGCGGAGCAGATGCGATTCTGCGGCACATCAGAGGCGGAAGTCTCGCGAGGACCCGTGGCCATCGCCCGGGCTCAAGCAACCGGTCCATCGTCACCGGATCATGCACCCGTGCAGAGGCAGTGTCGTTGATTCCTTGCATTTTGTGTCTCCTCCCTCCGATTTCCATGCTTCGAATCGATGGCGTTTTCGGTACAACTCTTGATCACCGTCAGTTTTTTAGGGCTATAACTACTTTCTGTTGTCGTATGAAGCATATAACAAACACATTTAAGTCTAACCCTCTTCTTATGCATAGGTATTTTATGAGCAAACAATTTTGGAAACAAGAATCAACTAGCGTAGGAAGGCAAAGCAAGCACATCTTCAAGGTTTTCAACACATAGGGAGGAAACTTGATATTATTGCAATTCCTACAAGGATAAGTTCTCCCTTATAATAATTTTCAGTAGCATCAAGAAGGAATTCAACAATATAACTATCACATAAAGCATTATCTTCATGATGCACAAGCATACAATTTTCTTTACTCTCCATATAAGTAATTTTCTCCCCATTCATAGTAGTGGGAGCAAACTAAACAAAATAACTATCATGAAACAATTGATTGGCATAAGCAAATTGAATATTAAAATCATAATGACAAGTTTCATGGTTATCATTACTCTTTATAGCATGCATGTCATCATCATAATCATCATAAATAGGAGGCATGCCATCATCATAATAAATTTGCTCATCAAAACTTGGGGGACTAAAAATATCATCTTCATCAAACGTAGCATCCTCGAGCTTGTGGCTTTGCATAACATTAAAATCATGGGCATTCAGAGAATTCAAACTAACAACAATGCAATCATGCTCATCATTCAAGGAATTATCATTAAATATTTTCACAATTTCTTCGTCTAAAGATTGACCAAAATTTTCCAAACCATTATTTTCACGGAAGACATTAAAAAGGCTAAACCATTGAGGCAATGTAAACTCCATTTTTTTGTAATTTTATTTTATAAAACCAAACTAGTGAAAAACAAGAAATTAAAAGATTTAATTGCAAGATCTAAAGATATACTTTCAAGCACTCACCTCCCCGGCAACGGGGCCAGAAAATAGCTTGATGTCTATTACACAACTTTATTCTTGTAGGCTCATGTTGGGCCTCCAAGCGCAGAGTTTTGTAGGACAGTAACAATTTTCCCTCAAGTCAATGACCTAAGGTTTATCAATCTGTGGGGGGTGTTGGATGAAGATGGCCTCTCTCTAGCAATCCTGCAATCAAATAAAAGAAATCTTCTGTGTCTCCAACACACCCAATACAATGGTAAATTGTATAGATGCATTAGTTCGGCGAAGAGATGGTGATACAAGTGCAATATGGATGGTAGATATAGGTTTTTGTAATCTGAAAATATAAAAACAGGAAGGTAACAAGTGGCAAACAGCGAGCAAAACGTTGTATTAATGCTTGGAAATAAGGCCTAGGGTACATACTTTCATTAGTGCAATCTCTCAACAATGCTAACATAGTTGGATCCCTCAACGTGCAACAAAGAATCACTCCAAAGTTCCTGTCTATTGGAGAACAATAAGATAAAATTGTGTAGGTAGTAGAACCACCTCAAAGTTATTATTTCCGATCAATTTATTCAAGAGTTTGTACTAAGATAACATCAAGCTAGATGGAGAGAGATAGAGAGAGAGGGAGAGAGGGAGAGAGGGAGAGAGAGAGGGAGAGAGAGAGAGAGAGAGAGAGAGAGAGAGAGAGAGAGAGGGAGGGAGAGAGGGGGAGAGAGAGAGAGGGAGGGAGGGATAGAGGGAGAGAGAGAGAGGGAGGGAGAGAGGGAGAGAGAGAGAGAGGAAGGGAGAGAGGGAGAGAGAGAGAGAGGGAGAGAGAGAGAGGGAGGGAGAGAGGGAGAGCGAGCGAGAGAGAGAGAGACGATCAAACGCTATGCTTAAGGTTTGTGTATTGTCCATCACATCATTCTCCTAATGATGTGATCCCGTTATCAAATGATAACTCATGCCTATGTCTAGGAAATGTTAGCCATCTTCAACCAATGAGCTATTCCAGTAGAGGCTTACTAGGGACACTTTGTTGTTTATGTACCCACACATGTATTTGAGTTTCCAACCAATACAATTATAGCATGGATAATAAATGATGATCATGAACAAGGAAATATAATGATAACCACTTTATTATTGCCTCTAGGGCGTATTTCCAACGGTCTCCCACTTGCACTAGAGTCATTAATCTAGTATTACAAGGTAATGAATCTAACACCCATAGAGTTCTCGTGATGATCATGTTTTGCCCGTGGAAGAGGTCTAGTCAACGAATCTACAACATTCAGATTCATATGTACCTTTCAAATGTTTATGTCCTCCTCCTTGATATAATCACGGATGGAATTGAAGCATCGCTTTATGTGTCTGGTCCTTTTGTGAAACCTTGGTTCCTTGGCTAGAGCAATAGCACCAGTGTTGTCACAAAACAGGGTCACTGGATCCAGTGCATTTGGCACAACTCCAAGATATGTCATGAACTGCTTCATCCACACACCTTCCTTCGCTCCTTCCGAAGCAGCTACGTACTCCACTTCACATGTAGAATCATCTACTACACTTTGCCTGGAACTACGCGCACCAGCTTACCGCTCCACCATTTAGAATTAATATGTATCAGGACTGAGATTTAGAGTCACCCAGATGAGTGTCAAAGCTTGCATCAACGTAACCCTTAACGACAAGCTCTTGATCACCTCCATAAACGAGAAACATTTTCTTAGCCTTTTCAGGTACTTAAGGATATTCTTGGCCGTTGTCCAGTGTTTCACTCCTCGATCACTTTGAAACCTTCCGTACATACTTATGGCAAGTGTGGCATCACTACAAGAAATATGTCGACTTGTCACCTCCATTATTGGTCATTGATTGGTCGTTAATTCCCGTTTTTGACCTTTTTACGATCAAAATGGGTTGGTCAAAAGCTGAGCATCTCTAATGAACTATAATGACCTTTTTTTGAAAATTGTCGAAGACATTTACGACCAAACGAAAAGGTCGTTGGTTCTACGACCAATTGTTTTGGTCATTGGTTGTCTGTCCAGGCAACGTCGGATCCAACGCGGCAAGCTGACGTTGCAAAGTTACGACCAATTGGATTGGTCGTTGATAAGAATCAACCCAGTCGAGTTCAGTGTTTTACATGGGCCAAGCCCAACAATTTAGCCTTTTTAATTATCATTTTTGTTTGTTTTACATGGGCCAAGCCCAACAATTTAGCCTTTTTAATTATCATTTTTGTTTTCATTCTAGGCAGCTACATGGGCCTGGCCCAATATTTCAGTTTTTTTTTGTTTTTGGGTTGTGTCCTTCCTCGCTCAACGGTTTTAGTTTTTTTTTCCAAAAAAATGGGTCCAATACTCAAATGGGCCCCGATTGTGAGGTTCTAGTATATGGGTTCATGTTTTCAATTCACCTGTAAATAAATAACCAATATTCAAATGAGAACAGACAGAAAGTACACACAATACTTCAAATAACAACCAAAATAAGTTAGTTACACGTATAACTTAGATAAAATGGTAATCACAGCTAGAAGCTCTACAAGTGTAACCACAACCACAAGCTCTACATGTTTCTACAAGTGTACCACAAGCTCTACAAGTGCGCTTTGACAGCTTCAAGTGACCCTTCATGACGGTAGGAAGATGGTTTCTACCAGTCCCGATTTAAGGAACACACCAGGCATCACGGTCTTCCCGATAGTGCTGACCAAGATCTCATCCTTCATGGGCATCAAAGTGATGCAGCTGAATGTGCCAGGAAAAGGATTACCTGTCAACAGCCGAATTTATACAAGATATCAACCTTTCAGTGGTGCAGAATATCATAGAGACACGTGCTTCAGCATTACAGGGCATGGAAACGAAAACACATTTTTACAAAGGGCATACAATTAAGAATTTACTATCCCCAAAATTAAATTAGAAAAAACGAAAAAAACAATGAAGTGTAAAAGATGACAACCTTTGTGTTTCTACTTCCTACAAATGACTAAGATCCTCAATAATATAGACCCGTTTGTTACATACTGTACACGATATTAGGAGCAAAATTCTAATAAATTCATTACAGGCTTGCCAATAAAAATGACAAGTTACCTACAGACCAGGGAACATAAAATTGAGAGGTTGAGATAAAGGTTTATCAACTACATCATATATATGCATTAGAAACAAGCCCATATGGACAAATGCATCATAATTATTAGTTGAAAGTAGGTGCTGCCTCAAATTTAAAAACTCAACCATTCATCATTAAGAGTAGCGATTTAATCTTACTAGACATAGGGACATGTACAACGTGAGAGCACACTACAGCCAGAACTTACACGCAAAGATCCTGGAATTTTATGCACAACAACAGCTGATTAGTCGCTTACTACCGTAGACGAGACGTCATCCTCAACTACTAGCACACTACCTGCATCAACCAGAATAACTAGACTGAGATTGCATCATGGAAACTAGAATTGGCAATCGATTGTTCCACAGTAATAGAAAAAAAATACATGGTCAGTACCTTGCCATCGTGTTGATTTGGGACATCCTCCATCTTAAAAACTGTCGTGCCAGGGATGGTGGTGCCTAGTTTTCACTATTTCTGTTCATGCTTGCCTGTGCAAAAAAGCAAAAATGAATGGACTATTTCCATGACTTCTACGCTGAACCAGTTTTTCATATATTTGCACGGGTGAAAAACTCAAGCAAAAGAAGAAAGCATGCATGCAAATTATTTCTCCCTTTTTATCTACCTCTCTCTCTCTCCCTCTCTGTGATTGCCTACACAAACACATATTATTGCCTATGGATGCAGGTGGTATTAGGAAAATAGGAAATGGCTATCAGGAAAAGGCAGAGTATGTACAAGCAAAACACAATCTTATACAGGTTGCTCCGTTGGCGTAAGAAAAAACAGATGGTATTGCCTACATTTATTTTTTCCTTGCTTATTTTCATCTATTTGCTTAAAAAAACAGCAAATGGTACTCCCTGCGGACCCATCCAGTATTGCCACTGCCCCCCCCCCCCCCCCCCCCCCCACCCCATACAAAATTGAAACACATTGGAGTTGAACCTCCTTTTATCCCCAAAACAGAGCAGTATATTCAGGGGTAGATAATATTGTCATGAGGCCTTAACCCTGTAAAATCCGAGCGAGCTCAAGTCAAAAACAGATGGTATGCGAGTATGCGAAATATATTTTGAAGCTAAATCGCCTACAAACACACATTATATTGCCTACGAAAAACAGATAAATCTCTGTTTCGACAGTGGAATCCCACTATGTTCGATGGTGCGTTACAAAAACCGACACGGCATCATGTGGATGATGCGGGATTGCACGCGGGCTCGCAGCGCGTCGACTACCCTCTCGATAGACACACGTGATTCATCCTCCCCCCAACACAACAACCAGCAGCACACAGGTTCAATTGTTGTTGCCTGCACATGGCAGCGCCTCCTTCGTGGAAATCTGGAGCACCACCATCAGTTTCAGTTTCCCAGGGGCTGCTGCTTTTATCCCATCAGTAGCGAGTGATGCAAATACCGGGAGCGCCACCAGCTCCGCCCGCACCCATCTCCGAGCCTATGACACACCCAACCCCACTCCCCTCAACGCCTCATGAACAGACCCCAAGTCCCCAATCTGGTGCATCTACCCCCGCCCCTCCCGCTCGTGGCTATTGACGACAATGAGCGTCGGCGAGGAAGCCCCGCCAACCCGAGACGTGTGAGCGAAAATTGACCTCGAGGTCGTTGATGGAGAAGGATCCCTCGTCGCCTCCTGGTTGTCTGCCCGCCTCGCGCAAGCCAGCAGCTCCTTCCCGCTCCCTTCTCCCTCCCTCTTCCTCTCGTCACGCGCGCGGGTCCAGTTGCCTTTCCCGCCGCCTGACTCGTCGCTGGAAACAAATCTGGGCGGTTCTCTCGAAAACTCAAAGGGGAAAGCGACAAAACCTTCGGCGGTCGACCACCACGTGTCGTGGGTTTGCACCATGGTGGAGGGTTCTCAGGCGGCCGCTCGAGCACGCTCGATAGCGCGCACTCATCGCGCAACGCTTAGGTTATTTTCTTGAAAGAGGTGCCATGGCATTATTTTTGGGAAAAGTTTCCTATCACCCAACGGATCTTGCACACTTTTCCACCTTGTTTATCACTGTTCACGTTGTAACAAACCAACGGCCAGATTTGTTTTTTTCTAGACTCTTCCCTTTGAGCCGGTGACACCCGTCCGCAACCCACGTTCTTATCCATTTCTAGTTTCTTCTCACTAGTAACAGTGCACACGTGCGTTAATCATATGTTCAATGTTTTGATTATTCAAATTGATTTGTCTATCACAATGGTTGCCACAATGACATGTCAGGTTTTTATAACATTTGGTCTAAACTGAAATTTATAACTATTTAAAAGGAATTTCTGTTTAGCAAAGGCCCTTCTCTGTAGCTAGATGTTTTCACGTCGGCATCTCATTGCCTCGGAAGTGTCCCTTCCACCATGGATCGTTTCCTATGTGGCACTCCTCTTTATGCCCCTTGCATCGCCTTTGATTTTTGAACATGTTGGTATCTTTCTTCAGTGCCACGCGGAGCTCTACCACTCGCATCGCACCAACAATAAATTGGGTGTCACCAAGAGATTTGCTCCACCTCAATAAAGCACATGGAGAGGCAAGCTTGAATCTCCGATTTGAACACGACCTTGCCAACCGAGCTAGGTTTGGTCCTGTGCAAGAAGGCCATACCAAATCTGTTCTTCTTTATAAACAATGGTTAAATGTTCAAACAACTTCGTCATAATCAACATGACAAAACATTGCATAAAATAAGGACATATTCTCTGAAACTAAAAAGTTCTACTCGAGGCAATACTCAGCTTCAACAGTTGGTTTCCTATCGTCTCTCCTAAAGATTTAAAGCATCATTGTTACAACATATAAAGTATTCAAGAAATCAAAAGTACAATGACATATTAAAAAACACCGAGCAATGTGGGCACTGCCACCCTCGACTCATTCGCTGAGGACCTGTCCTCAACAACCAGCACCCTTCGACGGCTGAGGCATCGGGTCGGGGCAGGTGGCGTGCGTGGGATGACATAAGCGCATGCGCATGCAGGGGAGGGCGGCTCGCGCATAGAGGGGCGAGGCATCGGTGGTGGAACCCCAGTAGATGGAGGCCAAAACAGTACTGCAGTCCACATAATATATCAACGAGTGTTACATACATGAGGTTCGTCTCTTAGAAGACTACAATGTATATGATGGCCAAAACAGTACTGCAGTCCACACCCTATCCTATTTGACGCACAAAAGGAAAGGAACTATCACCTTTGAGGTAAAAAATTCATCCCAATATGTGTAGCTCAAATCATCATGTTTCCCAGTTTTACAAAGTTCTCCTACGAGAAGGATTACTTGTGATGCCTGCTTTACAGAAAAGTAAACATTAGAAAACATAAAGTGAAAGAGGAGGTGAACTATACTACCAGATGAACTATTCTACCAGAAGGGCATCGTACGTCTGGAGAAGATTGACCCTGTAAGTTGAATGGATAACCCACAACAAGCCCCACAAGGGAGTAATTGTTAACCTATTCACAAAAAGAAAATGGCACTGATGATAGCATCTTCAATGTGCATTATTGAAAATTAAAGAGAAGACAGAAATCAGGAAAAATATAGCATATGGAACAACTGAAAAAGTAATGAATGAGAAATTGCTAAGTTTGTAAACTCGTGAAACACCACTACCGGTGTTTGATGTGCTGTGCTGCACTGTTATTTGAAATCTTGTTAGTTATAAGAATCCCTAATAACTCTAGTAAGAAAGTTATGTTATGGTTCCAAAAAAGAGGCCGACAATGGAGAGCAGCCTCGGTACAAAGAGCAGCAAGATCAGCACCAACATAACCATGGGTGTCTCGTGAAATGTGTTCCAGTTCAACCTCCAGCATCCCCAACACTACTTCCTCTCTGTAATACCATGGTTCAAGAGTTGTCAGCCATTAAGAAACACAACAGTGAAACATAGTAACAGGGAGAGAGAGAAAGACTGACCTGGGTAGCAATAGAGTCAAGCTCATCAAAGAAGGGGACACATGGTGCTGACCCCCTAGCCTTGTCAAAGATCTCACGTACATTAGCCTGACTCTCACCAAACCACATGGTAAGCAGCTCAGGTCCCTTGATACTGATGAAGTTAGCCTGGCACTCATTTGCAATTGCCTTGGCCAACAAGGTTTTACCACACCGAGGAGGGCCATAGAACAGAACACCTTTGGAAGGGGACATGCCAAACTTCTCGAATTTCTCTGGATGCTCCACAGGGTACTGGACAGTCTGCAATAGTTTCATTTGTATTATACACAAGTTACAGCTAGGAAACATCAAAGTTGAGAATAGATAACCGAAAGAGCAGTAAATACCTCCTGCAACTCCCGTTTGACATTTTCCAGACCACCAATATCTTCCCAAGAGACATTGGGAACTTCAGCAACCTAATTTACAAAGGACGGCTAAGACCTTCAAAACATGTGCAAAACAACCAGATACATGTAAAATCAACACAAGAGATCGTGCCAAATACTCACAGTTTCACGGAGAGCAGATGGGTTGCTTGTTGTTAGTGCAGTCTTGAAATGGTCGTTTGTAACAGCCATAGAATTCAGTATCTAACAGGGAGAGCGAGAAAGACTGACCTGGGTGGCAATAGAGTAAAGCTCATCAAAGAAAAGGACACATGGTGCTGATTGCCCTTTTGTTTGAGTCTGAAGGTGCAGAACATGCGGCCGTAGCAGGTGAAGAAGCTCCGGGTGATTGTTGTTTCGGGCCCTTACCATCCAGCCGTTTTCCTGAACCAGTGAATGGTTTGAACTTTGTTTCCGCCTCGCCATCTCTTCTGCAGATAATGGCTGTTGGATCTTTGTTTCTGTCTGTTTACACCCAAACGACCACAAACAAAACAAGGGAGCATGGCATGGCAGTATTGAAGACCCTCAGCATGAAACTAAGGCCTGCTCTTTGGCAGAGGAAAATGACAGCGAATGGAAGATCCGTCTGTTTATTACCCCGGATTGCAGCTGAAGAAGAGCGATGTCTCCCGAGCATTGCTGATGCAGATCAGCGCCATGGTCAAGAAGCTAACTGACGGCAGGAAGGTTGCCCTAGTTAATGTCATGCTCTACGGGTGTAAGATCTGTCATCAAGATACACACACACAACCAAGTTAATGTTCATGTTCATCAAATCATAAGATAAGATAAACCTATAGTTCAAGACCGGAAAGGCATGAATGAAGGAGTTACCCTGAGCGGTGTCAGGCTTGTTCACTTCCATTCCGACCTCCTTGACGAGATACTGGTAGACGGGCAGCTTGCCGTAGCCACCTGCATCGTGGAGCGCGTTCATGCCAATGTAGTTCATGCTGGCCACCGTCGCCGGGATCCCGTGGCCGTGCACGTCCATCTCCTTTGCTATCTCTGAAGGAGAAAAGTGTTAGTAAGAACTTGTAACAAAAATACCTAACTTCTAACAAGAAAGTGGCTGTAGGATTAAGCACCGACGTCATTATAAATCATCAATCATGACAGGGACGACGTATCAAGACAAAAGGTGGCCACTTTTACCCCAAATCAGGGATTTCATTTTGACAACGGAACCGTGAATGCCTTTTTGGCTGCCTGATGCTCTAAAAGAACCCCCAAATCAGGAAGGAATCCACACAAATCCCGCAAGAAATCAAGCCCCGGCGGGCGTTCCGGTATAAATCGCGAGAGAAATCGGCACCCCGTAGTCGTACCTCGCCGGTAAGGTACGCGGCGGCCACCGGCTAGGTGACTAAACCCTAAGCCCCTCCGGATCTAGCGAGGGGTGAAGTGAACTAACGCCGGGAACAGAGAGGCTCTTGATGTCGCGGATATCGCCGTGGTGGGGGTGGCCTTGATGAACCTTGCCTCCGGAGGCCACCGGTCGCGGTCTGCAAAAACAAATCCAAGGATGAGACGGCGCAGCGGAGGGAAAACGATTAGGTTGCGCTGATGTGGTATAACGAGCGGCGCTGAGGCGGTGGATTCCTTCCCCGGGCTTCGTTGCTAGCTCCAGCAGTGGCGATGACGAGTGGCCGGCGAGGCGGACAGGAGGAAGATGAAAACGGGAGCAGAGTTTCGGAGGGCACAAATGAACTGGTCAGCGGGTGCGGGAGTGTCGAGGGGCTGGAGTTGTGAATGGAAGGCGGGGGCGGGCGCAGAAATGGGAACTTGGAATTGGAGAGGGAAAACCAAATGCTGATGTCCAAGGTATCTTTGTCTATGATTTGATATATTGGCTTATTTATTTGAGGAATAGCAAGTCCTAACAGAAGGAAGTTGAAAAGGATTCCCTGGTTAACCGATTAAATGACCTCGTAAGTTGCATCTTGTATTATTGCTAGCCAGTACTGGTAGCGCATCTTAATGCATCTGAGCTTGCATGCATCTAAGCCATTTGTTGCCGGGCACCACATATCAGACCAGTGGACAGCCGTTAGATCGATTGCACTTGCAAGGCGTGATTATGTGCCCAACGTATGACCCACTTCCCCTTTAGTTAGTTTCCACATTATACTCCTGTGATTACGTTGCTTCAGTACCTGATTTCTATTTTCTTCCTTGAATTAATTTCTTTCGAAAATCATGCAAGGATATAATTTAAAGTCCTTCTAAATTCTTCTATTTTCATACTTTATTCAACATTTTTTCTAGACAATTTCTTTTTTGCTTCTAGTGCATAGCGAATTTGCTTCGATGAAAAATGCATCCGCGTAACATTTTATTTTGTTCTTAATGCAGCAAAACCTTGCTTTCACCGATGAGATAATTTTCTTCAATCACAACCAAACTTTTTTGGACGTAATTCTTTTTCCAAACACTTTGCTTCCGTGTATCAAAATTTGTATCTAAGAATATGTTTCCACATCATAAATCTGGGTCCCATATATCTTTTTTATCAACTTTCCAACAAGAAACTTTGCTTCCATCCAATAATAGAAGTGCTTCCATGGTAAAATTAATTTGCTTCTACTTGAACATAAGTTTGTTTCATGCTTCGTTCATTCTTACAATAAGTTTCAGACATGATACAATTTGTTTCGTTCAAGTAACCAACAGTGGCTACTATGCTTCCTGAAGTCAACAAATTGTATGTTCCCTATAGACCGTAGACATGATTCCTTTTGCTTGCAGTCGGCCTCATTGTAGGGCTGATCCAAGTATCATGATTCATCACATTTCTTAGTGTAGGCATCAGTTGCCTCCATATATGTCAACGGCTGCGCCCATCAGTTCTAAGGCCAACACACAACTGCTTGAAACATACATCCATAATTTGTTAGCCATGATGCATAAGTATAGAAGGTACATATGATGAAACAACAAGTATTACATATATGGTGGTAGCGATGAAGTAGAGGTTCTCACATTGCCATGTAAGAAGCATGTACGCTTCATACATGCTATGCCACACCGTCATTGATTTTTTAAATTTGATTTGGCATTGTTCAACAAGAAAAAGCAAAACAAAAATCGGCTTGCCACTATCAGCATGTATATGAAATACAGGAAGCATGATGGTAGTGTTTAAACACAAAAAATTCTCTTGACAACACAAATAGTAGAAGTGTGTTTCTTTGGCCCCAAACTATCTGGACTGAACACAACATACAACAAAGTTAGGAATCCTGGATATTAAGAAGCATCAGTTTGTTGTTATCTCAACATATATAATTCATACCTAGTGGGAGCATGTAATTTTGTAACTAGAAAATATCACTGAATGTTGCCAACTTGTGTGTGAGTCGATCAATTTGTGATCTACAAACCAATTCCATCCCTCGATACAAACAAAACGGCAATGTTGAAGCACGTATCCAGTGTTTAGAAAGCATGGTTACTGGAAATATCATAATGATAAAAATCTGTGTGTGGGACAGATGATGATGGAACGAAAGTTGGTTCAGGAAATTCAATACCTTTTGAATCACAGGAAGGATTTCGAATAGGGAAAAAGAACTGGAGGCCACTCCTGATTCTCTGCCTTACGGGTGCAGCCGGTTCAAATCTCAAGGTCCAGGCACTTCATGGGCAACAAACACGGTGAAGATGGAGAGCACGACCACCTACTGCCGTGATGGCACGCCACCAAGGTCACTTGCGACCGCTTCTTTTAGTATTAGGTCGGTAGAGGGGATTAGATTTGGGCATTGTTGTGGATTGCATCATCGGCGATGGATTTCGTCTCCGGCGAGGTGGGAAGGGAGCACGGTGTGCAGGAGACGGAACAACCTGAGTCGCGGAGTAGGGCGGGACAGGGGCGACAATGTTGATGGTGAGCTCAAAGGGAGGATGCGATAGAGCCTTGAGAGAGGAACGGAGATTCAGGAGAGATTGATGGGAGAGATCTCAACCCTGATGGGAAAGGGACCAGGGCCTGCGTTAAATACGGGTGGTTAGCAATTTAGTATCAGGAAGACCTTGACCGTGGGATTAATTGGACATCGATGGTTCACATGTGGTCTGGCGATTGCTTCGTGTGAGACTACTGATACAAAGTGTTTCCCTTTGTTGCCTGATTTCTGGACTGCAGGAGAAAAATGTAGTGCCCTCGTTGAAGAAGTCGCAGCTTCGTGGCGACCCGGCCGACATGCCACCGCCTGGCCTATAAGAACTACACCCTCCATTCTCCACCTCAACATCATCAGGATCAATCGCATCACGCTTTCGGCTCCAAATCCAACCACCTCCGTGCTCCCCGTGCCACGCTTGACGCTTCCCCTGTCCGTCCCAGAGCTCCACCAGCTAGCAGCCATGGACGGCAAGGGCTACACCACACCGCCCACCGCGCCCGCGCCACAGGCCGAGGCCGGCGCGCCGCACCCCTACCCCCCGACGCACCACGCCATGGATGCTACCGCGCCACAGCCGGGATCGTAGGTCTCCTATCCCCCGATGCCAAAGGCCATGGACGGCCAGGACGCCGCCGCGCCACAGCCGGGAGCGCCGCCGCACCCGTCCTCCCCACTCACGCAGCAGGCCACGGAGCTGGAGGGGAAGTACGCCACCCCACAGCCGGGCACTGGAGCTACGCCGCCTTCGTCGTCCCCCCTGACGCAGCAAGCCGTGGACGGCAAGGACGCCGCCCCGACACCGCCCGCCGAGTCGGCGCGGTGGGGCACGCGGCAGATGGGCCCGGCAGCGGCGCCGGGGGCGCACCCCGAGAACCAGCATGCAGAGCAGTGGACGGCCACGCGCGGCGACCAGGAGCTGCCGCCGTACGTCATCATGGGGGCACCGGAGCCGGTGCCGGCGGCGTCGGCGCGGCGGACGGACAAAGAGGCCAAGGACAGCCCCATGGAGCACATCCTCGACTTCTTCAACACCTCGAGCCGCAAGGCCGAGGAGCTCTCCTCCAACATCTGGCTCAACCGTAAGCACAAACAGATCCAACCTCTCCTTCCATCTCCATCACGGTGATGCTCTGCTTCTGCTCTGCTCACACCGTTGTGTTTTCTTCTTCCTTCCTTCTTGCAGTGAAGACGGCGCCGTCCATGTTGGACGCGGTGATGGGGAAGCTGAGCCTGGGGGCGAAGGCGTTCACGGGGGGCGGCTTCGAGAAGCTCTACAAGCAGACCTTCGGCTCCTGCCCCCACGAGCACGTGAATGTTGAAATTATGTCCTAGAGTGAATAATAAATATAATAATTATTATAATTTCTGTATCAAGATAATCGTTTATTATCCATGTTATAATTGTACTTCCTCCGTAAACTAATATAAGAGCATTTAGAACACTACTTTAGTAATCTAAATACTCTTATATTAGTTTATAGAGGGAGTATTCAATGAAGGCTTATATACATGTATGGATACATAGACAAAACATTGTGCCTAGCAAGCCTCTATTTGGCTAGTGAGTTGATCAAAGATAGTCAGGGTCTTCTAACTATGTACAAGGTGTTCTTGCTTGATAACTCGATCACGTCATTACGATTATCACGTGATGAACTAGACCCAAACTAATAGACGTAGCATGTTGATCGTGTCATTTTGTTGCTACTGTTTTTTGCGTGTCAAGTATTTGTTCCTATGACCATGAAATCATATAACTCACTGACACCGGAGGAATGCTTTGTGTGTATCAAACGTCGCAACGTAACTAGGTGACTATAAAGATGCTCTACAGGTTTCTCCGAAGGTGTTCGTTGAGTTAGTATGGATCGAGACTGGGATTTGTCACTCCGTGTGACGGAGAGGTATCTCGGGGCCCACTCGGTAATACAACATCACACACAAGCCTTGCAAGCAATGTAACTTAGTGTAAGTTGCGGGATCTTGTATTACGGAACGAGTAAAGAGACTTGTCGGTAAACAAGATTGAAATAGGTATGCTGATAGTGACGATCGAATCTCGGGCAAGTAACATACCGAAGGACAAAGGGAATGACATACGGGATTATATGAATCCTTGGCACTGAGGTTCAAACGATAAGATCTTCGTAGAATATGTGGGATCCAATATGGGAATCCAGGTCCCGCTATTGGATATTGACCGAGGAGTCACTCGGGTCATGTCTACATAGTTCTCGAACCCGCAGGGTCTGCACACTTAAGGTTCGACGTTGTTTTATGCGTATTTGAGTTATATGGTTGGTTACCGAATGTTGTTCGGAGTCCCGAATGAGATTACGGATGTCACGAGGGTTTCCGGAATGGTCCAGAAACGAAGATTGATATATAGGATGACCTCATTTGATTATCGGAAGGTTTTCGGAGTTACCGGGAATGATGAATGGGTTCTGGATGTTCACCGGGGGGGGGGGGGGGGGCAGCCCACCCCGGGGAAGCCCATAGGCCTTGGGGGTGGCGCACCAGCCCTTGGTGGGCTGGTGGGACAGCCCAAGAAGGCCCTATGCGTCATAGATAGAAAATCAAAGAGAAAAGACAAAAAAAGAGGTGGGAAAGAAGAGAAGGACTCCACCTTCCAATCCTAGTTGGACTAGGATTGGAGGAGGACTCCTCCTCCCCTTGGTGCGCAGCCCTTGGGGCTCCTTGAGCCTCAAGGCAAGCCTCCCCTCCCTCCTCCTATATATATGGAGCTATTAGGGCTGATTTGAGACAACTTTCCAAGGCAGCCCGACCACATACCTCCACGGTTTTACCTCTAGATCGTGTTTCTGCGGAGCTCGGGTGGAGCCCTGCTGAGATTAGATCACCACCAACCTCCAGAGCGCCGTCACGCTGCCGGAGAACTCATCTACCTCTCCGTCTCTCTTGCTGGATCAAGAAGGCCGAGATCAGCGTCGAGCTGTACGTGTGCTGAATGCGGATGTGCCGTCCGTTCGACACTAGATCGTGGGATGGATCGCGGGACGGTTCGTGGGACGGTTCGCGGGGCAGATAGAGGGACGTGAGGACGTTGCACTACATCAACCGCGTTTCTTAACGCTTCCGCTGTGCGATCTACAAGGGTACGTAGATCGAAAATCCCCTCTCGTAGATGGACATCACCATGATAGGTTTTCGTGCGCGTAGGAAATTTTTTGTTTCCCATGCGACGTTCCCCAACAGTGAAGAAGAAGTTCGCCTGCTACCTCTCCACGACGATGACGAGTGGCCGGCGAGGCAGACAGGAGGAAGATGAAAACGGGAGCAGAGTTTCGGAGGGCACAAATGGACTGGTCAGCGGGTGCGGGAGTGTCGAGAGGCTGGAGTTGTGAATGGAAGGCGGGGGCGGGCGCATGAGCGATTGGTGGGGCGAGCGGGGGGAGGCGTGGCAACCGGGAGGAGGCGGACGATTGGGGCGAGGCGGGCGAGCGGGTCAAGCGGAGGATTAACCGCGAGACGATGTGGGGTGGGCAATTAACATTAACGAAAATTGTCTAGTTTTGTTAACGATGTTTTTAGACCGTTGATTAAGTGATTAGACGCTTCAGATTGCGAGTTGGATCTGGCCTCTCGTGCTTTTAATAGTACAGATTCATAAACCAACGACCAAAGGCAGTCGACGCATGCTGCCATGGGGGACGCGAGCTACGTTAAACCAGAGGATGATGGTGTTGGCTTGAGAAGGGAGGCGCGTGGAGGACAAGGAAGGAGATCATGCAGAGGGGCGGTGAAGCAATTTTGCTGCTGTCGGAGAGCGGAGGCCGGAGCTGCGCGAGGCATAGGGTCGGGATGGGCGGTGCTAGAGTGGGTATTTCGCGGCAGCTCCTGCGATTTCTGGCCGGAAGACGGGAAGAAGTGGAGCGGGTCGACCTTGAGAGCATGGCTGACTGCTTCTGCAACACGAGAAATGTTGCATAAATGACAATGACGCTTCTGCAAGACGGACAATATTGCAAAGACAAAGAAGTGCTTTTGAAAAAAAAACTGCAACAATATTTTTGTTGCAAAAGTTTTCTACCACAAGGCATGTGTTACAAAGATTTCTGCAACAAGACCTTTGTTGCAAAGAATTCCGTGACAGCAGCTTTCGCAACATCATCTCTGTTGTAGAAAAAAATCTACAACAATACCTCTGTTGCAGAAAAAGTCAGTAGTAAGACATGTGTTGTAAAAAAAAATCTTAAAGAAGTTATGTACCAAGACCTCTGTTTTAAAAAACAATAATAATACAACATGATCTTTGTTACAAATGTTTCTATTGCAAGACCCGTGTTGTAAAAGATTCTCCTAACACAACTCATGTTGCAAAAATGAGGACGTCGCTCCTCTGCAAGACCAGTGTTTCTAATACAAAGCTCTTGTTACAATAACCGTCGGTGGTGTTTTTGAAAAATAAACTTTTGTTACGATCGAATCTCGGGCTGATAGTGACGATCGAATCTCGGGCAAGTAACATACCGAAGGACAAAGGGAATGACATACGGGATTATATGAATCCTGGGCACTGAGGTTCAAACGATAAGATCTTCGTAGAATATGTGGGATCCAATATGGGAATCCAGGTCCCGCTATTGGATATTGACCGAGGAGTCACTCGGGTCATGTCTACATAGTTCTCGAACCCGCAGGGTCTGCACACTTAAGGTTCGACGTTGTTTTATGCGTATTTGAGTTATATGGTTGGTTACCGAATGTTGTTTGGAGTCCCGGATGAGATCACGAACGTCACGAGGGTTTCCGGAATGGTCCAGAAACAAAGATTGATATATAGGATGACCTCATTTGATTACCGGAAGGTTTTCGGAGTTACCGGGAATGTACCGGGAATGACGAATGGGTTCCGAATATCCACCGGGGGGGGGGGCAGCCCACCCCGGGGAAGCCCATATGCCTTGGGGGTGGCGCACCAGCCCTTGGTGGGCTGGTGGGACAGCCCAAGAAGGCCCTATGCGCCATAGATAGAAAATCAAAGATAAAAGAAAAAAAAAGAGGCGAGAAAGAAGAGAAGGACTCCACCTTCCAATCCTAGTTGGACTAGGATTGGAGGAGGACTCCTCCTCCCCTTGGTGCACAGCCCTTGGTGCGGAGCCCTGCTGAGATTAGATCACCACCAACCTACGGAGCGCCGTCATGCTGCCAGAGAACTCATCTACCTCTCCGTCTCTCTTGCTGGATCAAGAAGGACGAGATTATCGTCGAGCTGTACGTGTGCTGAACGCGGAGGTGTCGTCCGTTCGGCACTAGATCGTGGGACGGATCGCAGGACGGTTCGTGGGACGGTTCGCGGGGCGGATCGAGGGACGTGAGGACGTTCTACTACATCAACCACGTTTCTTAACGCTTCTGCTGTGCGATCTACAAGGGTACGTAGATCGGACATCCCCTCTCGTAGATGGACATCACCATGATAGGTTTTCGTGCGCGTAGGAATTTTTTTTGTTTCCCATGCGATGTTCCCCAACAGTGGCATCATGAGCTAGGTTCATGCGTAGATGTAATATCGTGTAGAACACAAAAGTTTTTGTGGGCGGTGATGTGCGTTTTGCTGCCCTCCTTAGTCTTTTCTTGATTCTGCGGTATTGTTGGATCGAAGCGGCTTGGACCGACATTACTCATACGCTTACGAGAGACTGGTTTCATCGCTACGAGTAACTCCGTTGCTCAAAGATGACTGGCAAGTGTTGGTTTCTCCAACTTTAGTTGAATCGGATTTGACCGAGGAGGTCCTTGGATGAGGTTAAATAGCAATTCATATATCTCCGTTGTGGTGTTTGCGTAAGTAAGATGCGATCCTACTAGATACCCATGGTCACCACGTAAAACATGCAACAACAAATTAGAGGACGTCTAACTTGTTTTTACCGCCGGGTATGCTTGTGATGTGATATGGACAACGATGTGATGTGATATATTGGATGTATGAGATGATCATTTTGTAATAGTTAAGATCGACTCGCACGCCAATGGTACGGCAACCGACAGGAGCCATAGGGTTGTCTTTAAACTAACGTTTGTGCTTGCAGATGCATTTACTATTTTGCTAGGATGTAGCTTTAGTAGTAATAACATGAGTAGCACGACAACCCCGATGGCGACACGTTGATGGAGATCATGGTGTGGCGCCGGTGACAAGAAGATCGTGCCGGTGCTTTGGTGATGGAGATCAAGGAGCACGTGATGATGGCCATATCATGTCACTTATGAATTGCATGTGATGTTAATCCTTTTATGCACCTTATTTTGCTTAGAACGACGGTAGCATCATGAGGTGATCTCTCACTAAAATTTCAAGACGAAATTGTGTTCTCCCCGACTGTGCACCATTGCTACAGTTCGTCATTTCGAGACACCACGTGATGATCGGGTGTGATAGACTCTACGTTCACATACAACGGGTGCAAAACAGTTGCACACGCGGAACACTCGGGTTAAGCTTGACGAGCCTAGCATGTGCATACATGGCCTCGGAACACATGAGACCGAAAGGTCGATCATGAATCATATAGTTGATATGATTAGCATAGGGATGCTTACCACTGAAACTATCCTCAACTCACGTGATGATCGGACTTGAGCTAGTGTAAGTGGATCATGAACCACTCAAATGACTAGGGAGATGTACTTTTTGAGTGGGATTTTAGCGAGTAATTTGATTAATTTAAACTCTAATTATCTTGAACATAGTCTAAAGTCCACTTTGAATATATTTGTGTTGTAGATCATGGCTCACGCGACAGTCACCCTGAATTTTAATATGTTCCTAGAGAAAGCTAAGTTGAAAGATGATGGAAGCAACTTTGTAGACTGGGCTCGTAATCTTAAGTTGCTCCTGCAAGCTGGGAAGAAGGATTATGTCCTTGATGCTGCGCTAGGAGATGAACCACCCGCTACGGCTGACCAAGATGTTAAGAATGCTTGGTTAACACGTAAGGAGGACTACTCAGTAGTTCAATGTGCAGTCTTGTATGGCTTAGAGCCGGGACTTCAACGTCGCTTTGAGCGTCATGGAGCATATGAGATGTTCCAGGAGTTGAAGTTTATCTTTCAGAAGAACGCCCGGATCGAGAGGTATGAGACCTCCGATAAATTCTATGCTTGCAAGATGGAGGAGAATTCGTCTGTCAGTGAACATGTGCTCAAAATGTCTGGGTACTCAAACCGTCTAGCTGAGCTGGGGATTGAACTCCCGCAAGAGGCTATCACTGACAGAATTCTTCAATCACTGCCGCCAAGCTATAAGGACTTTGTGTTGAGCTACAACATGCAAGGGATGAACAAGTCACCCGGCGAGTTGTTTGCGATGCTGAAAGTTACAGAGTCTGAACTCCGTAAAGAGCATCAAGTGTTGATGGTGAATAAGAGCACTAGTTTCAAGAGAAACGGCAAAGGGAAGAAGGATAATTCAAAGAAGAGCGGCAAGCCTGTTGCCAATCCGACGAAGAAACACAAAGCTGGACCTAAGCCTGAAACAGAGTGCTACTATTGCAAGGATATGGGTCAGTGGAAGCGCAACTGCCCCAAGTATCTGGCTGATAAGAAGGCGGCCAAAGAAAAATCAGGTATATTTGATATACATGTTATTGATGTGTACTTAACCAGCTCTCGTAGTAGTGCCTGGGTATTTGATACCGGTTCTATTGCTCATATTTGCAACTCGAAGCGGGAACTGCGGAATAAACGAAGGCTGGCGAAGGATGAAGAGACGATGGGTGTGGGAAATGGTTCCAAGGTTGATGCAATCGTCGTCGGCACAGTTTCACTTCAGTTACCATCAGGATTAGTTATGAACTTAAATAATTGTTATTTAGTGCCTATGTTAAGCATGAACATTATATCTGGATCTTGTTTATTGCGAGACGGTTACTCGTTTAAGTCATAGAATAATGGTTGTTCTATTTCTATGAGTAATATCTTTTATGGTCATGCACCCAATGTGAGAGGATTGTTCATATTGAATCTTAATAGCGATAATACACGTATACATAACATTGAGACCAAAAGAGTTAGAGTTAACAATGATAGCGCCATGTTTTTATGGCACTGTCGCTTAGGTCATATTGGTGTAAAGCGCATGAAGAAACTCCATACTGATGGACTTTTGGAGTCACTTGACTTTGATTCACTTGACACGTGCGAACCATGCCTCATGGGCAAGATGACTAAGACTCCGTTCTCCGGAACAATGGAGCGTGCAAGTAACTTGTTGGAAATCATACATACCGATGTGTGCGGTCCGATGAGCGTGGAGGCACGCGGCGGATATCGTTATTTTCTCACCTTCACTGACGATTTGAGTAGATATGGTTATGTCAATTAATGAAGCACAAGTCTGAAACATTTGAAAAGTTCAAGCAATTTCAGAGTGAAGTTGAAAATCGTCGCATCAAGAAGATCAAGTTCCTACGGTCTGATCGTGGGGGTGAATATCTGAGTTTCGAGTTTGGTGCTCACTTAAGACAATGTGTAATTGTTTCACAGTTGACACCGCCTGGAACACCACAGCGTAATGGTGTGTCCGAACGTCGTAATCGTACTTTATTAAGGATGGTGCGATCTATGATGTCTCTTACCGATTTGCCGTTATCGTTTTGGGGTTATGCATTAGACACAGCTGCATTCACTTTAAATAGGGCACCATCGAAATCCGTTGAGACGACACCATACGAACTGTAGTATGGCAAATGGCCAAAGTTGTCGTTTCTTAAAGTTTGGGGATGTGATGCTTATGTCAAAAAGCTTCAGCCTGAAAAGCTGGAACCCAAAGCGGAAAAGTGCATCTTCATAGGTTACCCAAAAGAGATAGTTGGGTACACCTTCTATCTCAAATCTGAGGGCAAAGTGTTTGTTGCTAAAAACGGAGATTTTCTCGAGAAGGAGTTTTTCTCGAGAGAATTGAGTGGGAGGAAGATAGAACTTGATGAGGTTGTCGAACCTCTCATCCCTCTGGATGGTGGCGCAGGGCAAGGGGAAACCCGTGTCGTTGCGACGCCGGTTGAGGAGAAAGTTAATGATGATGATCATGAAACTCCGGGTCAAGTTCCTATCGAACCACGCACGTCGACGAGACCACGTGCTGCTCCAGAGTGGTACGGTAATCCCGTTTTATCAATTATGTTGTTAGACAACAATGAACTTGCAAATTATGAAGAAGCAATGGTGGGTCCAGATTCCAACAAATGGCTGGAGGCCATGAAGTCCCAGATAGGATCCATGTATGAAAACAAAGTGTGGACTTTGGAAGTACTACCTGAGGGCCGCAAGGCTATTCAGAACAAATGGATCTTTAAGAAGAAGATGGACGCTGACGGTAATGTGACCGTTTATAAAGCTCGACTTGTGGCAAAGGGTTTTTCACAAATTCATGGAGTTGACTACGATGAGACATTCTCACCCGTAGCGATGCTTAAGTCCGTCAGAATCATGTTAGTAATAGCTGCAGTTTTTGATTATGAAATCTGGCAGATGGATGTCAAAACGGCGTTCCTTAACAGTTTCCTTAAGGAAGAGTTGTATATGATGCAACCCGAAGGTTTTGTCGATCCTGAAAATGCTAACAAAGTATGCAAGCTCCAGCGATCCATTTATGGACTGGTGCAAGCATCTCGGAGTTGGAATAAACGCTTTGATGAGGTGATCAAGGCATTTGGGTTTATGCAAGTGGTTGGAAAATCTTGTATTTACAAGAAAGTGAGTGGGAGCTCTGTGGCGTTTCTAATATTACATGTGGATGACATATTGCTTATTGGAAACAACGTAGAGTTTTTGGAGAGCATAAAGGATTACTTGAAAAAAAGTTTCTCTATGAAGGACCTAGGAGAAGCTGCTTACATTCTAGGCATTAAGATCTATAGGGATAGATCGAAACGCCTGATAGGACTTTCACAAAGCACATACCTTGATAAAGTTTTGAAAAGGTTCAAAATGGAACAGTCCAAGAAAGGGTTCTTGCCAGTTTTACAAGGTACGAGATTGAGTAAGACTCAGTGCCCTGCAAATGATGAAGATAGAGAGCATATGAGCACCGTCCCCTATGCTTCAGCCATAGGTTCTATCATGTATGCAATGTTGTGCACTAGACTGGACGTTAGCCTGGCCATAAGTATGGCAGGCAGGTTCCAGAGTAATCCAGGAGTGGATCACTGGACGGCGGTCAATAATATCCTGAAGTACCTGAAAGGGACTAAGGAGATGTTTCTCGTGTATGGAGGTGACGAAGAGCTCGCCGTAAAAGGTTTCGTTGATGCAAGCTTTGACACAGATCCGGACGACTCTAAGTCGCAGACCGGATACGTATTTATTCTTAATGGGGGTGCGGTAAGCTTGTGCAGTTCCAAGGAAAGCGTCGTAGCTGATTCTACATGTGAAGTGGAGTACATGGCTGCCTCGGAGGCGGCTAAGGAGGGTGTCTGGATGAAGCAGTTCATGACGGATCTTGGAGTGGTCCCAAGCACACTGAATCCAATAACCCTGTTTTGTGACAACACGGGTGCCATTGCCTTGGCAAAGGAACCACGGTTTCACAAGAAGACCAGACACATCAAACGACGCTTCAACCTCATCCGCGACTATTTCGAAGGGGAGGACGTAAATATATGCAAAGTGCACACGGATCTGAATGTGGCAGACCCGTTGACTAAACCTCTTCCACGAGCAAAGCATGATCAACATCAGAACTGTATGGGTGTTAGATTTATTACAATGTAATTCGCATGGTGATGTGAGGGCTAGATTATTGACTCTAGTGCAAGTGGGAGACTGTTGGAATTATGCCCTAGAGGCAATAATAAATATAGTTATTATTATAATTCCTGTATCAAGATAATCGTTTATTATCCATGCTATAATTGTATTGAATGAAGACTTATATACATGTGTGGATACATAGACAAAACACTGTCCCTAGCAAACCTCTAGTTGGCTAGCCAGTTGATCAAAGATAGTCAGGGTCTTCTGACTATGTACAAGGTGTTGTTGCTTGATAACTGGATCACGTCATTAGGAGAATCACGTGATGGACTAGACCCAAACTAATAGACGTAGCATGTTGATCGTGTCATTTTGTTGCTACTGTTTTTTGCGTGTCAAGTATTTGTTCCTATGACCATGAGATCATATAACTCACTGACACCGGAGGAATGCTTTGTGTGTATCAAACGTCGCAACGTAACTAGGTGACTATAAAGATGCTCTACAGGTTTCTCCGAAGGTGTTCGTTGAGTTAGTATGGATCGAGACTGGGATTTGTCACTCCGTGTGACGGAGAGGTATCTCGGGGCCCACTCGGTAATACAACATCACACACAAGCCTTGCAAGCAATGTAACTTAGTGTAAGTTGCGGGATCTTGTATTACGGAACGAGTAAAGAGACTTGTCGGTAAACAAGATTGAAATAGGTATGCTGATAGTGACGATCGAATTCGGGCAAGTAACATACCGAAGGACAAAGGGAATGACATACGGGATTATATGAATCCTTGGCACTGAGGTTCAAACGATAAGATCTTCGTAGAATATGTGGGATCCAATATGGGAATCCAGGTCCCGCTATTGGATATTGACCGAGGAGTCACTCGGGTCATGTCTACATAGTTCTCGAACCCGCAGGGTCTGCACACTTAAGGTTCGACGTTGTTTTATGCGTATTTGAGTTATATGGTTGGTTACCGAATGTTGTTCGGAGTCCCGAATGAGATTACGGATGTCACGAGGGTTTCCGGAATGGTCCAGAAACGAAGATTGATATATAGGATGACCTCATTTGATTATCGGAAGGTTTTCGGAGTTACCGGGAATGATGAATGGGTTCTGGATGTTCACCGGGGGGGGGGGGGCAGCCCACCCCGGGGAAGCCCATAGGCCTTGGGGGTGGCGCACCAGCCCTTGGTGGGCTGGTGGGACAGCCCAAGAAGGCCCTATGCGTCATAGATAGAAAATCAAAGAGAAAAGACAAAAAAAGAGGTGGGAAAGAAGAGAAGGACTCCACCTTCCAATCCTAGTTGGACTAGGATTGGAGGAGGACTCCTCCTCCCCTTGGTGCGCAGCCCTTGGGGCTCCTTGAGCCTCAAGGCAAGCCTCCCCTCCCTCCTCCTATATATATGGAGCTATTAGGGCTGATTTGAGACAACTTTCCAAGGCAGCCCGACCACATACCTCCACGGTTTTACCTCTAGATCGCGTTTCTGCGGAGCTCGGGTGGAGCCCTGCTGAGATTAGATCACCACCAACCTCCAGAGCGCCGTCACGCTGCCGGAGAACTCATCTACCTCTCCGTCTCTCTTGCTGGATCAAGAAGGCCGAGATCAGCGTCGAGCTGTACGTGTGCTGAATGCGGATGTGCCGTCCGTTCGACACTAGATCGTGGGATGGATCGCGGGACGGTTCGTGGGACGGTTCGCGGGGCAGATAGAGGGACGTGAGGACGTTGCACTACATCAACCGCGTTTCTTAACGCTTCCGCTGTGCGATCTACAAGGGTACGTAGATCGAAAATCCCCTCTCGTAGATGGACATCACCATGATAGGTTTTCGTGCGCGTAGGAAATTTTTTGTTTCCCATGCGACGTTCCCCAACAGTGAAGAAGAAGTTCGCCTGCTACCTCTCCACGACGATGACGAGTGGCCGGCGAGGCAGACAGGAGGAAGATGAAAACGGGAGCAGAGTTTCGGAGGGCACAAATGGACTGGTCAGCGGGTGCGGGAGTGTCGAGAGGCTGGAGTTGTGAATGGAAGGCGGGGGCGGGCGCATGAGCGATTGGTGGGGCGAGCGGGGGGAGGCGTGGCAACCGGGAGGAGGCGGACGATTGGGGCGAGGCGGGCGAGCGGGTCAAGCGGAGGATTAACCGCGAGACGATGTGGGGTGGGCAATTAACATTAACGAAAATTGTCTAGTTTTGTTAACGATGTTTTTAGACCGTTGATTAAGTGATTAGACGCTTCAGATTGCGAGTTGGATCTGGCCTCTCGTGCTTTTAATAGTACAGATTCATAAACCAACGACCAAAGGCAGTCGACGCATGCTGCCATGGGGGACGCGAGCTACGTTAAACCAGAGGATGATGGTGTTGGCTTGAGAAGGGAGGCGCGTGGAGGACAAGGAAGGAGATCATGCAGAGGGGCGGTGAAGCAATTTTGCTGCTGTCGGAGAGCGGAGGCCGGAGCTGCGCGAGGCATAGGGTCGGGATGGGCGGTGCTAGAGTGGGTATTTCGCGGCAGCTCCTGCGATTTCTGGCCGGAAGACGGGAAGAAGTGGAGCGGGTCGACCTTGAGAGCATGGCTGACTGCTTCTGCAACACGAGAAATGTTGCATAAATGACAATGACGCTTCTGCAAGACGGACAATATTGCAAAGACAAAGAAGTGCTTTTGAAAAAAAAACTGCAACAATATTTTTGTTGCAAAAGTTTTCTACCACAAGGCATGTGTTACAAAGATTTCTGCAACAAGACCTTTGTTGCAAAGAATTCCGTGACAGCAGCTTTCGCAACATCATCTCTGTTGTAGAAAAAAATCTACAACAATACCTCTGTTGCAGAAAAAGTCAGTAGTAAGACATGTGTTGTAAAAAAAAATCTTAAAGAAGTTATGTACCAAGACCTCTGTTTTAAAAAACAATAATAATACAACATGATCTTTGTTACAAATGTTTCTATTGCAAGACCCGTGTTGTAAAAGATTCTCCTAACACAACTCATGTTGCAAAAATGAGGACGTCGCTCCTCTGCAAGACCAGTGTTTCTAATACAAAGCTCTTGTTACAATAACCGTCGGTGGTGTTTTTGAAAAATAAACTTTTGTTACAATATTTATTTATGTTTCTGAAACAATATTTTTATTGCGAATGCAAATCATACGGAAAATAACTTAGATCGAACGGCTTATGAGGTGACGGATCTTTTAAAAAGATTCGCTGGCCGACGCATAGCAGGCACCATATATATACCTTGAGACGGAGAGGGGCTGGAAGACGGACTCCTATTCGTTTCGGGGGCCGGCTGTCGATACATACATATGTGTTATTAATTTATATATAAAGGCAATAATAAGAAAGCTAGATCGATGAGATGATCGCTAGCCTTTCCGCACGGTGAGTATCGTTGTGCTTCAAGGCGGATAAGAATTTATTCGCCGGTGTGCGCGAAACGCCGATCTAGCAAGAAGGTGCTTCAACGGTGCACCGATGGAATTCGAATCAAGGCAAGACGAGATGATGGAGAGCTCAGGCGCAGGCATTGACCCTCTGAGCGACCACACGAAATATGGGCCCGAGAGGAAAATGGCGAGGCCATGTTTGCCAGTGGGAAGTGAATTTTGGGATCTTGGAGCTAAGGGTTAGAGAGCATCTCTAGCAGATCCCCTAAAAGCGTTTAAATTATAAAATTTCGTCGAGTATACGGATTTGGACCTTTTTTCGGCCATATCAGACCCGTATATTCAATCCGGTTAGTATTTTTTTGTTGTGGCCCGGAAACACGCCCCTTAGACGGTATATTTGCGGGTTCGCGTGGTCGATAAAGGCCCGAACTCTATCCCTCCGCCTCCGTGAAATCTCTAACCCCTCACAACATTACATGACGTCGGTGCCTCAGAACCGCCACCCGCGCCTCAAATCCACCGCCCACGATGGGGAACTCCGGCCACGGTGGCAACGACGACCCCGAGCGGGCTCGTTGCGTCAGATCTGACGGGGCGCGGAAGCGCGCCGTCTTGCAGTACACACGCCACAGGCTGATGCCGCCACCATCGCTCCTCAGTTGGTAGATGGAGGAGTACAACCGCACCCATCTCTCTCTCTCTCTCTCCCTCTCCCTCTCCCCCCTCCCCTCTCTCTCTCTCTCTCTCTCTCTCTCTCCCTCTCTCCCACTCTCCCTCTCCCTCTCTCTCTCCCTCCCTCCCTCCCTCCCTCTCCCTCCCTCCCTCCCTCCCTCCCTCTCTCTCTCTCCCTCTCTCCCTCTCTCTCGTTTTCTTGAGATGGCACAATCTCAAGAACACGGGCTTTGTTAATATGATGTATTTCCCTTACCATCTAGTTGTGATGAATTGAGTCTTTTTCTTTAAGATCTCGTCATGTTGGATTGAGCATATTGGTATGACAACACTTGATGTAAGTCTTGCATGGGATACCCATAGTGACATCGGGGTATTCTATTGATTCACTTGATATATGTTGAGGCATCAACTTGCTGTTTCCGGTGACCTTGGGGATCTATGACGGGGATCAAGAGTGGTACCGAGAACGCCATCGATTCGAAGCATGGAAATCGAAGGGAGGAGAAACAAAATGCAAGGAATCAACGACACTGCCTCTGCACGGGTGCATGATCCGGTGACGATGGACCGGTTGCTTGAGCCGGGGCGATGGCCACGGGTCCTCGCGAGACTTCAGCCTCTGATGTGCCACAGAATCGCATCTGCTCCGCAGCGGATCCGTCGCTCCTCTCTGCACTATGAATGAGAAACGAGGAAGGGAAATGCGAAGAGGCAATGAGGGGGAGGGTGGAATGCGCATGTAAAAACTGCAATGCGACGTAAAATGGGCGATGTGACGATCATGGTGTCGCTCCCCGTGCCGAAGCTTATCGGTGACAACTACACCGTGTGGGCGATCAAGGTGGAGGCGAACCTCGACGCGCAAGGGTTGTGGGAAGCGGTGGTTCCGGCGGAGGACTCGGCGGCGGCGGTCATCGCGAAGAACGACAAGCCGGCGAGGGCATACCTCCTCGGAGCGCTCTCCGAAGACATCCTGCTGCAGGTGTCGTCGAAGAAGACGGCGACGGAGCTGTGGGCGAGCCTGAAGACGCGGTTCGTCGGTGCGGACCGGGTGAGGGCGGCGCGGCTCTCCACTCTCCGCGGTGATTTCGATCGCTTGCGCATGGAGGACTGCGACGAGCTGGACGCGTACGCCGGAAGGATCAGCGGCATGGCAGCAAGGTACGCGGCCCTCGGAGCGACGCTCGACGACGCGACCATGGTGAAAAAACTGCTCGACACCGCGCCGGACCGGCCGTACCCAGCGGTGGCCGGAATTGAGCAATTCTGCGACGTCGATAAGATGCCGTTCGAGGAGGCGCTCGGCCGGCTGAAGCCGTTCGAGGAGCGGACGAGGCGGCGCACTCAGGACAATGGCAGACGTGGCGGTGACCAGCTCCTACTTACAGCGGCTCAATGGGCGGCAAGGCGATATATCTAATTTAAAGAAGGGGTCAATACATATATATGAATAAATAAAACTAAACACAAATGATGGTAATAAAATAAAATTATGAATATTATTATTTACGCATGTCATATTGTTTACGGACGGCTCTTGAGGCTTGGCCGACGCATAGCAGGCACCATATGTATACCTGAATAATTGGGACGGCTTGTGAGGCTTGGCCGACGCATAGCAGGCACGATATGTATACCTGAAAAATGGGTGTTCCGTGTTCGTGCGGGAGACGGAGAGGGTCTGGAAGACGGAAGGCAATATAATAAGAAAGCTATAGATCGGGTGAGTTGACCGCCAGCCTTTCCGCAGGGTGAGTATCGTTGTGCTTCAGCGGCGGAAAAGAATTCGCCGGTGTGCGCGAAACGGCGATCTAGCAAGAAGGTGCTTCAACGGTGCACCGATCGATGGAATTCGAATCAAGGCAAGACGAGATGATGGAGAGGTCAGGCGGAGGCATCGACGCTCTGAGCGACGACGCTCTGGCGCACATCCTTGTCCGCCTCCCATCGGTGTCGGTGCTCCGTTGCCGCGCCGTGTGCAAGGACTGGCGCCGCGTCACCACCGACGGCTCCTTCCTCGCCGCCCACGCCGCCGGCCGGCCGCGCGAGATGGTCGTCCGGGTGCGCAAGCACCCGTGCGCGGCAGTGCAGGCCATGTCTCTCGAGCCGAGCCGGCAGGAGCAGCAGACATTCCGCGCCCTCTGCGACTATGACCTCGGCGGCGACTTTGAGAACGTGGTGTATTCTCTCGACGGCCTGCTTGTGCTAAGACAATGGCGCCATGAGCTCTTCGTCGTCTGCAACCCGGCTACCAGGCAGTGGACAAACCTGCCCGAGATGGGGTCCTACTGTGCGGTCTTCGAGTGCGGCTTCTACTTGCACGCTTCCTCCGGCGAGTATCGCCTCCTATGCCATGCCATTAAGAAAGACAAGGAACCATTTACCCATTCTAATTTCAAGCCTGAGACGAGGCGCCGCTACTACATCCTCTCGGCCGGCGCCATCCTACCACGTGAACTCGGCCCGGCCCCTTCCAATCCATCCGGCGATGCACCGGTGTACGAGGTTCCAGTGGCTCATGGTGGAAACCTACATTGGCTCTCTAAGCACCCTCAAGCCAGGCACACCGGGAAGATGCTTGCATTCAACACGGCTTCCGAGACGTTCCGGCTCATGTCCCAGCCCTCGCCACACAATACCGTGAGGACATCCTTATTTGAGCTTGATGGGGAGCTCTGCGTCGCGGCTATGTCAAAGAGCTTCACATCCCTCCACATATGGGGCCTGCAAGACTACAAGGCGGAGACCTGGACATTGCTCCATCGGGTCCATGTGCCGGTGCCCGATCAAGTACCGGCGTCGGTGAGCAAGGTGGTCTCTCTTGGGAACGGTGTCGTCCTCATCGGATGTCCTACAAGTGACTTGGCCAGGATGTACCATCTCAAAGACAAGAGGGTGGTTTGCGGAGATTTAAGGTTCGGCAGGGTGGTAGATGGCAGGTTCCTCGTATATCATGAGAGCCTCGTACCACATGACTTTTTCGACTCCCCTCGCAGCCCCAATATCGAGACTATATACTTCTACGAAGGAAGTTAGCATCTTTTTGCAGCGAAAATATTTCCTTCTCTTTTTTTTAGTGGTACGCGATGTGTCGTGATGTGTTTGTGATGGCTCACGTGTGAACTTTGTTTCTCGAACATGCTTATATGAATATGATATGTATGTGCACGTTCACAAGGGGGTAAGTACATGCTTTTCTACGTGCGCATCCCTTTCTTTAAATAAAAATTATTTGATGGGATTTCTGTGGCACGAATTGTATGTAAAATGAGGAGGAATTTAAAGGTAAAAGTTGTCTAAGTGATGACTTCAATCCACAATATTTAGTTGTACACATAAAGCAAGAAGTGTCTACTTGTACGCGTTTATATTGCATGTGCATGAAGCTTATATTGTATGTGTGTATGAAACGCACTACTGCTAGTCCAATTTAATTGTTACTACTCCCTCCGTTCCAAAATATAAGACCTTTTATGAATTTCACTAGAAAACTACATACGGAGCAAAATGAATGAATCTATACTCTAAAATATGTCTATGTACATCCGTATGTAGTTTATAGTACAATTTCTAAAAGGTCTTATATTTAGAAACGGAGGGAGTAGTAATGGACTAATGGCCAGCTAAATTGGCCAGTACATACATGCATGCATATATAGCTAGTGCATGCGTATTCGGGTAGGCGGCCGGTAAGCTCGCGCTCGCCTGAGTATCGTACCCGAATACACGTAAAAAGAAAGAAAAGAAAAAGAGAAATACGTGCCTATATGCATAGTGAAAGCATTTTGACTGGATGGATAAGTAATATAACAGTTTCACGTGCATGGATTGCACAATAGTCATACTCCCCCTGTTCCTAAATATAAGTCTTTTAAAATATTTTACTAGAAGTCTACATACAAAATAAAATGAATGAATCTATACTCTAAAGCATGTCTATACACATCCATACGTAGTCCACTAATGAAACCTTTTTAATGACTTATATTTAGCAAGGTATATATACACGTATTGTACCCGAATAAATAAATATATATATATATATAATTAATAATAAAGCGGTTATTGCTTTCGTCGGAAACCCACTATGGCGTTTTTATAAAACAGTCCATGTAATTTTCGCTATTCAACCCGCGCTCCATCATTTATCTGCAAGACAAAAGGAAAAAACGATTCGCTGCAAAAATTATACCCGTACGCATCGCCTCCTCCCGTCGACCCCGGGCCACCCTGGCGTGTGCCCAGGCCGCCGCGACACCACTCGCCGCCGCGGCCGACCTCAACCGCCACATCTGCCGATCTCAACTCACCCGCCTCCGCGGCCGTATCTCTCCCCGCTCATTCCCTCCGTTGCGGCGCTCGAGCGCATCGCGTCGATCCTGGTCCACCCTGGCCTGTGCCCAGGCCGCTGCCACACCACTCGCCGCCGCGGCCGACATCAACCACCACTGTTGTCGATCTCAACCCACCCGCCTCCGCGGCCGTACCTCTGCCCGCTTGCTGCCCCCGTTTCGGCGCTCGAGCACAACTTCTGGATCAAATCAACGCGACAGCTACAGTGACTGGGGGTGATGCGTCTGCTCGATGCAGAACGACGGCGGCGCGCGGATAAGGCGTGGCGGAGCAAAGTACTTGCAGGTGGAGGCGGGCCTCCATGGCTCATACGGGGAACTCCGAGGTTATGGCGCGGCAACGGCGACTCCTTATGGCCAGATAGAGGCGCCTAACCCTTGCTCCCCTCATCGTATCCCCTCCTTCCGCAGGAACTCATCATCTGGTGAGACCCCTCCCTAATGCCTCCAACCGTGTGCCAAGCACCGGCAAGAAATTTTATTTTGTGGGGATTTGTTTGCTGATGAATGAATGTATTGAATGTAAGATTATATTGTTGTAGAGACACAGAATGGAACACCACCTTCAGTTTGTCATCTGATCCCACATTCTCTATCCCATTAGTGAAATAAGATAACAGTCCATTGATCAATTCACGCAGCCTCTTTATTTTGCTTTGCTTGTCCCGCTCAATTTCTCATCATGGTGAAATTAACAATGAACGGGTTGATTTCTCAATAAAATAGGATAGGTCTGACTACATTAGTTAGTTAGCTTATTATTTTAATAAATCAAATTAATTATAAAAAGATTAAAAGCGTGTGGTATTTGTTTTCTCCCTTTACAACGCACGGCCCCTTTTGCTAGTCCGTTCGTATGCATATACCATGTTTGTATGTATTTGGATAACTACTGTCGTTCGGCATCGGGCACATGTATTTGAATACAGGAAACCGACGGAGCAATGCATAATCGGCAAGTTGTAAAATCTGGAAGCAAAAGCAATCGACATACATTATGATGGAAAGGTATGTACCATGTAAGTAAAAAAATATGTATAATGTCTATTTTCCTTTTTATGTAGACTTGTATAATGTCTATTTTCCTTTTTATGTAGATTTTGCAGTGTACTATATAAGAGTAGCACACCCATGATTATTGAGGATACAATCGCAGACGGTTGTTTTGTTAGATTCATTTGCTATTTTAGATAATAGCATCATTTGAGGGAAACAGCAAAATAAAGCGAGAGGGGGTCAAAACACAACCACACCAGCTAGTGGCCGAAATATATTCTCCCTTCATTCCCACTAGTTGGGACGGGGCCTTTAGCCCCGGCCCGTAAGGGGCTTTATTCCCGGTTCTCACCAACCGGGACTAAAGGGGCGGGACTAAAGGCCTAACCTTTAGTCCCGGCCCTGTTCCAAGCAGGGACTAAAGGTGCTCCACGTGGGCGCCTTGTAGCGCCCTCAGGGGCAGGCCCTTTAGTCCCGGTTCGTTACACGGACCGGGACTAAAGAGTTTCAGATTTTATTTATTTTTGGGTTTTTTTTTGAATGAAATTATTTTTGGGTTTTTGGGTTTTAGGGTTTAGGTGTTCGGGAGATTAACGTGATGCCTCGTTTGGTGTTCGGGAATTAGTTTTCATATAATTTAAATAGAAATAATTATGCATATATATATATAAGATTAACTTATCTTACAAGCGAGCATATATATACAATTATATGGAGATCTGAATTATCGGGACTAGAGCCCGTCTATTCGATTACGTGGACGAACATCAGTAATGGCCCCTAGCTACACTAAATCGTCCTTTGTCATCTATAACTGCCGTCCTCAGAAAGGTCGCAAGCTCCTCTGCAACAGCAATCGCGCGTTGCTCTGGTAGGACCTTCGTCCTCATGGCCGTGTACTATATAAGAAGAGGAGATGAATATGAATATCAATCATGATAACAAAGAATGACGGGTAAAAATAGAGGTGTGAATGTTCATTGCTTACGTCGAATCTGTGATCCTTGTGCTCAGAGGTAAACGTGCGAATGGCCTCGCAAACATAGTATGCGCATAGATGTGTTCCCCGTGGCTGCTGGTCGCACTTTACGAGAATAGAATATATATAATCAAAATAATAATCTAGCATCATAAATGTATTGAAAATAGAAGTATATCATACTACTACTTACCTGAGCCGCTCTAAAGGTCAGCTTCTCAGGCTCGATACCGGGAGTCACGCACTTGAACCGCTTCCAAACCCTGCCCGACAAGGATAATGATTTGCTAAGTTTTTCATTAATTGATATATCAGAAAATCATCGAAAGAGACCGATAGAGCGCAAGAATGATTGAAATTACCCTTGGAGCATGTCCTGCAGTCTTTGGAACTGTTCCAAGGGTCTCGATAATGGGTCGAAGGCATCAACTCTTCCCTTATCAATTTGAATGTCCAACAGAATCCAATGGAAGCTGCACATGTATATACATATAGCATCACTGATACATCTAGAACCATAGCGCCCGACGGGTATCGGCGTGCGCGGTGGACACCCAAAGAGAAGGAACCATCACAGGATGATAGCTCCAGTGAGATCCCCGAAGAACCTGCCAGGTATGCTCGAACCTGCCCTCCAACGCAACCATGTAGCGACGGACGTGCTCATCCTCCTCGCTGACATGGTGACGTACCACCTCCGCGGTGTCCGGAAGCCTCGGCACCCTCACTAGCCCACGCGACCGCCACCAAACAAGGATCGGGTCAACGACGGGCTGGCTCCTCACCAACCTACGTCCCCGGAAGGTAGCACCTCCCAATACCAGCCGGGCGGAGCCCAGTCCCGGACAGGGCCCCTCTGATCACGCAGGTGTCCTCCGTCGAGTCGACGACGAAGATGCGGGATAGGCATCGTAAAATGAACTAAAAAAATAAACTAGTTCTATTAATTTTCTTGCTAAAAATAAACTATTAACACTTAAGCATATACAATAGCAAAATTAAACTATTAACACTTAAGCATATACAATAGCAAAATTAAGCAATAATCTAAGAAACACTATTAACACTTAAGCATATACACTATACAATAGCAAAATTAAATGACAAAAAAAATATTTCTTCTTCTTGTAACCCTAAACTAATTTTTCCTCTTCTTCTATTTCTCCTCTTCTTCTACTTCTTCTTCTACTTCTACTTCTCGTCTTCTTCTACTACTTCTCCTCTTCTCTTCTTCTACTTCTCCTCTCCTCCTCTTCTAATTTTTTCTCTTCTTCTACTTCTCCTCTTCTTCTATTTTTCCTCTTCTTCTCCTCTCCTCCTCTTCTTATTCTCCTTTTTCTTCTTTTCTTCTCCTCCTCTTCTTATTTTCCTTTTTCCTAATTCTAAATATTACTAACCCTAATAATCTAGCACAAACCTAATAACAATAGGAATTAAATGACAAAAAAATCTTTTTCTTCTTTTCTTCCTTTCTTCTCCTTTTTCTTCCTTTCTTCCCCTTTTTCTTCCTTTCTTCTCCTTTTTCTTCTTTTCTTCTACTGGCCGGAGTGTTGGGGAGGAGGGGGCGGGGGGCTTACCGGCCGGAGGTGTCGACGGCGCGCGGCAAGGAGGACGGCGGTGCGCAGCGAGGAGGACGACGGCGACGGCGAGGAGGACGGCAGGCGGCGGCGAGCATGACGGCGGGCAGCCTGATGGCGTTGTCGAGTTCGTCGTTGTGCCGCGCCGGGTAGGAGAACGAGGAAGAAGGAGAGAAGGAAATGCGATTTGGGTTGGAAATTTTCTAACTCCCGCTTATATAGGTGGATCTTTAGTTCCGGTTCGGGGCTCAATCCGGAACTAAAGACCCCCTTTAGTCCCGGGTGGAGCCATGACCCGGGACTAAAGGCCCTTTTTCGGCAGATCAGAAGGCGAGAAGCAGGGGCCTTTAGTCCCGGGTCGGGGCTCGAGCCGGGACTAAAGAGACCCTTTAGTCCCGGGGCGTGGCTCCACCCGTGACTGAAGACCCTCCTCGGCTACACGATAAGTTTAGTCCCACCTCGCCCAGCGAGGGGAACTAACACTTGTTTATAAGCCCCGTCGCAGCTTCTCCATCGAGCTCCTCTCTAAAGCAGGCTTACGGGCCTAAACTCACTGAAAATTGAAACTATATTTGAAATTATGGAGAAAATTCAACCTGAATTGAAATTGAGTTCACTTTGAATTTAGATTGAATTTTCTCTATAAATTCTCATATAGTTTCAAATATTTTCTATTTTCATAATTAATAATTTTGACTATCCAAACTATTATCTATTTTGTTATTTTCAATTAAAAACTATGTTTATTAAAAATTCTTTTTGCACATTTGAGAATTTGACATAACTATGATAATGAAAAGTGTTTGAAATTGAATAAATAATGCAAAACTATTTTCTATTTTCAAAAGTAATTATTTTGACTATCCAAACTATTTTTTATTTTGTTATTTTCAATTAAAAACTATGTTTATTAAAAATTCTTTTTGCATATTTGAGAATTTGACAAAACTATGATAATGAAAAGTGTTTGAAATTGAATAAATAATGCAAAACTATTTTCTATTTTCAAAAGTAATTATTTTGACTATCCAAACTATTAACTATTTTGTTATTTTCAATTAAAAACTATGTTTATTAAAATTCTTTTTGCATATTTGAGAATTTGACAAAACTATGATAATGAAAAGAGTTTGAAATTGAATAAATAATGCAAAACTATTTTCTATTTTGAAGTAATTATTTTGACTATCCAAACTATTAACTATTTTGTTATTTTCAATTAAAAACTATGTTTATTAAAACGGTTTTTGCATATTTGATAATTTGACAAAACTATGATAATGAAAAGTGTTTGAAATTGAATAAATAATGCAGAACTATTTTCTATTTTCAAAATTAATTATTTTGACTATCCAAACTATTAACTATTTTGTTATTTTTAATTATAAACTATGTTTATTAAAATTCTTTTTGCATATTTGAGAATTTGACAAAACTATGATAATGAAAAGTGTTTGAAATTGAATAAATAATGCAAAACTATTTTCTATTTTCAAAAGTAATTATTTTGACTATCCAAACTATTAACTTATTTTTTTTGAGCTAGTTGACCCTGAAATTGAAAAGCACTACAAATGAACTCTGAAAATGTTGAAAGTTGGCATGCTATCATCATTTCACCCACATAGCATGTGTTAAAAAGTAGAGAGGGCTACGACAAAAACTGGATGCACTTCGTGTACAAAACAGACAATCTCTCTCGAAGTATCAACGTCTTTGGATGATGGTCGCTACTCCTACTTCCCCTAGTGCATAACCAATATCTAGCACAAGGATAAGAAGGAGAAACGACCCCCCACAGCAACAGTCGAGAATCTTCTTCTCTCATGTATGGTGGACACTCCCTCACCTGATTTTTCGACCGTCGATGATGGTCGCTACTCCTTCTTCCCCTAGTGCATAACAAATATCTAGCACAAAGAGAAGAAGGAGAAGCAACCCCCACAACAACAGTCGACATTCTTCTTCTCTCATGTATGGTGGACACTCCCTCACCTGATTTTTTGACCGTCGATGATGGTCGCTATTCCTTCTTTCCCTAATGCATAACAAATATTTAGCACAAGGAGAAGAAGGAAAAGCAACCCCCACAACAAAAGTGGTTCCGCGGCACGCCACGTGGTTCCGCTGCACGCCACATGGTTCCGCTGCACGCCACGTGGGACTAATGGTCTTTCATTTTTAAATGACTGTTTTAATCAAAAACAGATCTGTTACAAAAGGGATTTCATTTTTTGAACTTATTTGAACTGAAGACTTTTTGTATATATATGTGGTCGAAATGCATGATACCATGAAGTTAGAAAGGGCTAAACCATTCAAAAGTAGCAAATGAAGTTAGAAAGGGCTAAACCATTCAAATTTGGAAACTATAATGGCACAAACAGAAACTAGACATATATAAATTGGTCCAAGCAGTACATGATACTAGTCCAAACAGTACATAATAATAGCTATCATAGATATATATATTCGAGGTGACGCTGGCCATAGTTGACGACTCGAATCAGAATGTCCACCTAATTCGAGGTGATGCTGGCCATAGTTGATGACTCGAATCTTGCGGTACAACTCGTATGAAACGTATGCATCTTTTGCTGCATACTCAATGTTGATACGATCAAGTGGGGCCTTCTCCCAAAGTTTGTGCTGAGACTTTAGGAAATTGGTCTTCATATTACCATATTCCTCGTCGATCAAGGCAACTGCCATATGAGCCATCGAAGTCCTGACATGTCGAAGCCTGAATACCGTTTGGAGATCAATGAGGCAACCAGTTCGTATCTCAATACCGAAGCTCTACCTCATCTTCAGCTTGTCGTTCGTTATGTCAACGGTAGCAAAAGTGATGCCGCTGCGAAGGAAGTCCATGAGTTCTGGACAATGCTTGTCACTACTGCAACAGAAACAAATTAAAATGAAACAAATGTTACATACTGCTGCAATAAGGAAACATGTTTCACTACAACTAAAGAGAAAATTATCTTTAGGATTCAAATAGAACATATTGCTATCCTATGCAATTTTCATATCCTACGAATTGATCAAGAAACCGTAAATTAACTATGACATATATATATATATATATATATATATATATAATAGCTATTCTCCCAGGGTTTTGCAAATATTCAATAAGCTAGACATATTGCATATTGCTATCCAATGGAACCTAGAGAGATCACTATAGCTATCCAATGGAACCTAGAGAGATCACTAGCTATATGCAATTTTCATGACTATGACATATCATATTGCTATCCAATGGAACCTAGAGAGATCACTAGCTATATGCAATTTTTATAACCTTGGATCAAAGAACACCGCATAAAATTGTATCACTAAAACTATGATTTCAATGGAACATATTGAACCAATCAGATTTTTCAGATTGTGGAACACTATTCCAATCAGATTGTGTTCCCTTCAACTAATCAAAATTGTTTCACTACAACTGTTTGAAGCGAACCAACTATGATTCCAATGGAACATATTAAGCACTAGTTGATTCTAATACGATTTTTCAGATTATGGAACACTATTCCAATCAGATTGTGTTCCCCTTCAACTAATCAAAATTGTTTCACTACAACTATTTGAAGGGAACCAACTATGATTGAAACAAATAAACTTACAATGCCATTACCTTGGATCAAAGAAAGCCTCAAAACTTACCTCGCCCATTGGAAGATCAAGACATGGTGTGCGAAACATAGTTGGATGACGACAACACCGCGTTGATCGGCCGTGTACTCCAGATCAAGCCCCAAGAACTTCTCATGATCCACTGCGGCGTCAAGCCATCGTTCCTTCAACTGTCTAAGAAAATGCGGCACCTCCCTTCTCTCGTTCGTGTACACGACATCGAGCTTGGTATTGCCATATGCGAGCACCTGTCCAAAGCGAGTTGGCATGGTGGAAGAAGAGAAGGGAAGAAGAGAGGAGAAGAACAGAGCGAGAGCGAGAGAGGAAGAAGAACAGAGAAAGAAGGGCGACGCGACACAGACTCTGCTTCGGTTGTGGTTTTGTGAAGCGGGATGCAAACCGTTTGGGCCTTTAGTCCCGGGTTGAGCCACCAACCGGGACTAAAGAGGGATACCAACGGTTGCCACCACTACGGCAGGCCACGTGTTAGGCCTTTAGTCCCGGGTTGAGCCACCAACCGGGACTAAAGAGGGATACCCACGGTTGCCACCACTACGGCAGGCCATGTGTCCCTTTAGTCCCGGTTTGGGACGCGAACCGGGACTAAAGGCTCCTTACGGGCCGGGACTAAAGCCTCGAGGGAGGCATTGAGAATTGGGGCGATGTGGCCGGGCCTTTAGTCCCGGCCCAGAGGCAGGCCGGGACTAAAGGGTCCCGACCAAAGGCCCGTTTTCCACTAGTGTCCTAAATATAAATCTTTTTAGATATTCCACTATGAACTACATACAGAACAAAATAGTTATTCGTGCTCCATTTGGCCCTTTTATAATACCTTAATTGAGTCTTCTAGGCATTTAATGTGCATAATTCCAATTTAAACTAAAAGCGCATACTCCATGTCACCATAATGGGTTAAGATTAATATTTGTGTCCTTGGCTCCCTGTTTAGGTCCCATGCAATGAATGTGAATGGATTACAAAAATTTCGATGTCATGACTAGGCCGCAACCATTGAGAAACTTGGCTTTTAAATCCCCATAAATCAAAAACTCATATGAAATTCTCAAAACTTACCCCGGTGTGATAACACGACACTTATATGACATGGTAAATTTTTTGACAAATTTTGAACAAGTTTTAGGACAAGTCTCTTGCACACTCGAGCTTCTCTCAAGAAGCATTGTGGTTTGGATAGGGAACATGTGACCTCTATGGGCGGAACCGCATTCAATGCCTCTTCTTGCCTTGATTTTTTTCTCTACATGCAACGAAGACTAATACAAGTGTAATGCTAAAATGTGGACTTATTCAGGGCTCGTTTGGCCCCCTTTATTCATTAAATGAGTTTTCTAGATTTTAATGTGCATAATTCAAATTTGAACTACAACACATGCTGCAATGCACCAAAATGGGTTGGAAAATCATTTTTTGTGTCCCTGGGTACCTGTTTAGGTCCCATGCAACATGAATGTGAATGGATTACAAACATCTTGGCATGGTGACTAGGTTGCAAACATTGAGAAATTTGGCTTTTAAATCCCCATAAATCCAAAAGTCGTTGAATTTCTTGAAACTTACCCCGGTGTCATGACACGACACTTATACGACATGGTACTTTTTTTGACTAATTTGGGACAAGTTTGGGATAAGTCTCTTACACACCAAAGTTTCTTTCAAGAAGCATCATGGTTTCGATAGGGAGCATGCCACCTCTATGGGTGGAACGACATTCAATGCCTCTTCTTGCTTTGATTTATTTTCTTTACATGAAACATACACTAATACAAGTGTAGTGCTAAAATGTGGAATTATTTAGGGCTTGTTTGACCTCCTTTATACATCCATTGAGTTTTCTAGACATTTAATGTCCATAATTCAAATTTGAACTACAAGCACATGCTCCAAGGCACCAAAATGGGTTGGAAAATCATTTTTACGTCCTTGGGTCATTGTTTAGGTCTCATGCAATGAATGTGAATGGATTTTGACTAGGCCCCAAACATTGAGAATCAAGGTTTTAAATCCTCGTAAATTCAAAACTCATCTGAAATTCATGTAACCTACATCACGGTCTTGACAAATCACATGTACGTCCTGGTAAAAAGTTTGACCAATTTGGGACAAGTTTTGGTACAAACTTGTTACAAATCAGAGCTTTCCTGCGACAAGCCTCGTGATTTTGATAGGTAACATGTCACCTTTCTAGACAAAATGGCATTGAGTTTTCTAGGCACTTAATGTGTAGAACTCAAATTTAAACTACAAGCACATGCTTCGGGGAACCAAAATGGCTTGAAAACCAATTTTATGTCCTTGGGTCCCTATTTAGATCCCATACAGTGAATGCTAATGAATTACAAACATCTCGGCATTGTGACTAGGCCACAAACATTGAGAATCTTGGTTTTTAAATCCTTGAAAATCCATAACTCGTCTGAAATTTATGAAACTTACCCAGTATCATGCCATGACACATATATGGTGTGCTAATTTTTTGACAAATTTAGGATAAGTATTGGGACATGCCTCTTACAAACCAAAGCTTCTTCAAGAAGCCTCATTATTTTGATAGGGAATATGTCACCTTTGTGGGCGAAACTGCGTTCAATGCGTCATGTCGCTTGGAATATTTTACACATGCAACATAGACTAGTATGAGTGACATGCTAAAATATAAAATTATGCAGGTCCCATTTGGCCTTTTTATACATTAATTAAGTTTTCTAGGGATTTAATATGCATAATTTAAATATTGAACTAGAAGCACATACTGTAGTGCAACCAAATTTGTTGAAAATACATTTTTGTGTTCTTGGGTGCTTGCTTAGGTCTCATGCAACGAATGTGAATGAATTACAAACATTTATGCATGGTAGCTCGGCCGCAATAATTGAGAATCTTGGTTTTTGAATTATGTAAATACAAAACTCGTATGAAATTCATGAAACTTATCCGGGTGTCATGACATGGTACATATATGCCTTGGTACAATACGTTTTCCAATTTGAGAAGGCTCACTCAATTACAGGAATAGTAGACATTTTGTAATAAATAGTTGCCACGTTATTATCACTAACAGTTGCATTACGTGAATTTTGTGCGTTTCAAACACCATTTGGTGCCAGGCGACCAACTTTTAAAACTATATATGGGGGTGCAGTGTGTGCATCTGTTTGACTCGATGGGACACGTGAGAGTTGTCCGTCACGAAAGCTCGACAGGACACGTGAGAGTTGTTCGTCACGCAGGCTTGATGGGACGCATGAGAGCAGTCTGCTATGCAGGCTCATCGGGAAGTGAGACTTTGACCTCCACCCTCCGCTCGCCTCTGTGACGCCCTCGGCTTAATCGTACGCTAATCATACACGCAAATGCGTACGATCAAGCCCAAGGACTCACGGGGAGATATCACAACACAACTCTAGACACAAATAAAATAACATCAGCTTCATATTACAAGCCAGGGGCCTCGAGGGCTAGAATACGAAAGCTCGATAAGCACACGAGTCAGCGGAAGCAACAAATATCTGAGTACAGACATAAATCAACATGGGGGTGCCTTAGAGAAGGCTAGCACAAAAGATACAACGATCGAACGAGGCGAGGCCTCCTGCCTGGGAACCTCCTAACTACTCCTGATCATCAGCGGCCTCCACGTAGTAGTAGGCACCGTCGGGGTAGCAGTCGTCGGTGGCGGGGACCTCCATCTCCTGGGCTTCATCATCTGGTCGCAGCAAACGGATCAAGGGAACAAGGGGGAAGCAAAGCAGCGGTGAGTACTCATCCAAAGTACTCGCAAGTCTTACATCAGCACTAGTCTAAGTATGCATCAGTATCAAAGAAGGGGGTTATATGTGGACTGACTGCAGCAATGCGAGAATAGAGAGAGAAGGCCTAGTCCTATCGAAGACTAGCATCTTCAGGGTCTTGCAGCAATAGACGAGAGTAGAACAGGGGTAACACAATAATAGTCATATTGTTGCAGCAAAATTTAAAGTGAGGTCACGCCTAAAGATCCTCCCTCGACTCCCTGCGAGGAAGCAATCCCGAGGCAAACTAATTCCAGTTAAGTAACAATTGTAGTTGTATAAGATCGGGGCACAACTCCAAGTCGTCCTGTAACCGTGGACACGGCTATCCGAATAGTTAATTTTCATCCCTGCAGGGGTGCACCACATGTCCCGTCACGCTCGATAACACTCTGGCCGGACATACTTTTCTGGGTCCTGCCCGGCCTCGGAATATCGACACGTCGCAGCCCCACCTAAGACTAATCAGAGAGGCCAGCCCGCCGGTCTAAATCCTAAGCACAAAGGGTTCATGGGCCCAGTTCCCCTTCACGCTCCTGCACGTGGCGTGGGCGGCCGACGTCAGTCCTAGCATCCCTTAATCACAAGCGCGATGCATCTCGGGACCACTCGGGCGCGCGCCGCTACACTGCTGGCATCTGAAAAGCTTCGGCTGATACCGCGACGCCGAGTACCCATAATTCTTCCCGCGTAGCCGGTTAGTGCGAAAAGGTCTCCGACCAACCCAGATCAAATACCCAAATCCATTAGCATTTTAATTAGGCCAACAACACGGTCTCGCGGGAATCCACCCGTCTTACAACTAATCACCGAAGATCCCAGTAACAAGGTCGAGTAACTGTGTGGTTGTAACATCGGGGAATCCGAGGTATCACCCTCGTTGGATCCCGAACGATGTACCCGTCAAGGTGGGCTTTAGAGGAATCACCCTCGGGGGTCCCACACTCGCGGGGTTGCGCGACAGAGGCGTCATCGGGAATGGTGAAAGAGGAATCACCCTCGGTAACCACGACCGACTAGCTATACTACAGAGATCTCATCAGGAGTACTTAGCGAGGTGTCACCCTCGGTACCCGATAGTATCCCGGTAGCGTCGTACAACGGAGGGGGGTGAACGTGCTGTGTCGGGTCTGGCTCGTCGATCAGAGATCGAGATTTGAAAACAAGCGGGGCAACTGATTTACGGGGTCAGAGGGGATGACTACTCCACCTATACTAAGCAGGTTAAAGGTACAGGACTGAAAGTAACAGTTCATCAAAAACAGGCTATGCATCAGATATAGGAGCTAACTACAACAGTAGCAAAAATACTAATGCAAGCAGTAGGAAGAAAGACATAGGCGATATAGGAATGATCAAGGGGGGGGTTTGCTTGCCTTGCTGCTCTGCGGCAATGGACTGATCGGCAGGGTCGTAGATGTACCCGGCAGCAGCGTCAGTCTCGGGGTCTACCGGTAAGAAGAGGGGGAAGAAACAATAAATAATAGCACCGATGCAACACAAAGCATGACATGGAAATATGCAGGCTAGGCATGAGCTAACGCAGGAACATCCGTCATAGACGGGTCGGAAGAATATCTGACGATATTTTCCGGGTCTCGGGCTACTACCGGTTACACTGGAAACGATGGAAAAGTTCCATGTTTGCTATGCTAGGGACGCGTGACACACGAACGGACCGTGTATTCGGGTTCGTCTCGCTTTGCTGATCAACTTTCATGTTGAAATTATTTCGATCTGACTTACGGATTATTTAATATTAATTTTCAAAGGTTTATTAATTATTTAAGAATTAAAAACAGATTTAAAAGATTTAGTAAAATCCTATTATGACATCATCGCGATGTCAGGCTGACATCACATTTGACCGGTCAACTGACCAGCGGGTCCCGAACGTCATAGGCACAAGTTTTTATTAAGATTAATTATTTATTAATCAGATTAATTCAACGAGGGACCCACGTGTCATACTCTAATTACGTTAATTAATTATTTTAACTAAATATCTATTTATTTATTTATTTTAAGAAAACATTATTTTTAATTATCGCGCGGGGCCTCCCTGTCATTGACAGCGGTGCAATGGCCCCACCGGTAAGTGGCTTAAGGTTATTTTCTCATTTATTTTTATTAGATACCTAACCGCTCAAATACCGTATTTCTCTAAATACCCAAATACACAAATACATACATCACATCTCATACATACATTCATACATACGCATCTAATACACAATTTATTTTTTTTCATTTTTCTTTTCTCTCAACACTCATCTCTCATCTCTCTGTTAACAGAGACAGAGAAGTTCCTTAGCTACTCCACCTAGAAGAACACGAACTTCGAATCCTTCTACCGGAGTCCACCGTCGACGGATCGAGGCCCCGTTTGCCGGAACGGAACCGTGACGTCGAGGAGAACGGTAAGGTGGGAGGAGCCCGAGGAGGGGCTCACCGACGGTGACGTGGCGGCCCGGTGAAGCCGGAGTTCGCGCGAAGTGACGGTGGAGACGGTGACGGTGAGGTTCCGGTGGTGGTGTGCCGGCGAGGAGGAGCCGGTGAGGAGGGCCCCGGTGAGGAGGACCCCGGTGAGGAGGACCCCCGGGATGGAGCCGGTGTGGAGGCCCCGGTGAGGAGAGGCCGAGGTGGCCGGCGTGGTGGAGGTGGCGCGGTGGAGGAGGTGGCCGCCGGGGGGGGGGGGGGGGCGACGGGGGAGCTCGCCGCGGGAGGAAGGGGGGCCGTGGAGTGGGGCGGCTCGGTGTAGGAGGTGGCCGTGGGGGAGGAGGAGGCGGTGGAGGGAGGCGGCCGTGGGGAGAGGAGGCCGCCGGCGTGGTGAGGGGGGACCGAGGGGGGGCCGCCGGCGTGGTGAGGGGGACCGAGGGGGGGCCGCCGGCGTGGTGAGGGGTGGCCGCCGGCCGGTGGGATGAGGGGCGGCCAGGGAGGGGCGAGATGGGGAGGTGTCGGTCGTGGGAGGGAGATGGGGCGATGGGGTGTGGAGGGGGCGACGGGATCTCGGGGGTGGGGGGCCGAGAGAGAGGGAGTGGAGGGTGAGGTGGCGGCGTGGGGGTGGGGCCCCCCCACGAGGGGGGCTGGCGGCGGCGGCGGCGTGGGAATGGGAGGGAGTTGGCGTGGGGGCTTGACCGCCAGGGGGGGGGCGTTAGGGTTTGGCGGGGGGGGGGGCCGGCTGGGCCACTTGGCCCAGCTTGGGCCGGCTGGGGGGGGGGGCTTTCTCTTTTTTTTTTTTTTTTTGATTTGTTTTTATTTTGTTTTACCTTTTTCCTTTTCTTATTATTTCTTTCTTTCAGTTTTCTTTCTTTCAGTTTTCTTTCTTTCTTTTATCATTATTGTTTCTTTAATACTTTCCTCTTATATGTATATCCTTTTAATACTTGTAATGAACCGATAAGGTGCTTCCCATTGCTTTCAAATCATCGATCCGGACAGAAGCGAATCCACGCGGGTCTGAGGTGGGAATTCGATGACGTGGCATCATTAGCGGTGATCACTGTAGCTTAATTACAATTACTACTGTAGCAAAAGTCGAGGATGTCACAATTCTCCCCTACTAACAAGAATTCTCGTCCCGAGAATTAAGAGGTAGATGGAAAGAGCCCGGGGTATTCATCACGAAGATGATCCTCGCGTTCCCAAGTGGCTTCATCTTCAGAGTGATTTGACCACTGCACCTTAAGGAACTTAGTGACCTTGCGACGAGTCTTACGTTCAGCTTGGTCGAGAATGCGGACCGGGTGCTCTTTATAAGAGAGGTCTTGTTGTAGCTCAAGCATATCGTGATCCACTGCTCGAATAGGATCCTTGAAGCAGCGACGGAGTTGAGAAACATGGAAGACATCGTGAACCTGAGAAAGGTTCGCCGGCAGTTCCAATTGATAAGCCACTCTTCCACGCCTTTCAAGAACAGTGAAAGGACCAATATAACGAGGAGCTAACTTGCCCTTGATTCCGAAACGGTGTGCACCTCTCATTGGTGTGACACGAAGATAAGCCTTTTCGCCAGGTTGATAGACCATATCTTGATGATGACGGTCATACTGACTCTTCTGACGAGACTGAGCAGCCTTCAGATTCTCATGAATAATGCGGACTTGATCTTCGGCATGTTGAATAATATCCGGACCGAAGAGTGATCGTTCCCCAGTTTCTGACCAATTCAGAGGAGTTCGACACCTTCGCCCATACAATACTTCGAAAGGGGCCATCTTCAGACTAGCTTGATAGCTATTGTTGTACGAGAACTCGGCATACGGGAGAGATTCCTCCCATTTCTTACCGAAAGAAATGACACAAGCTCGAAGCATGTCCTCGAGAATTTGGTTGACTCGTTCAACTTGTCCCTGGGATTGAGGATGAAATGCAGTGCTGAAGGACAGATGAGTCCCCATAGCCTTCTGAAAACTTTCCCAGAATTTTGAAGTAAACAAGCTGCCACGGTCCGAACTGATCACCAACGGAATACCGTGCAGTGAAACAACTCTTGACATATAAAGATCTGCCAGCTGACTAGCATTAATCGTTTCTTTGACGGCCAGGAAATGTGCAACTTTGGACAGTCGATCAATGACGACAAGAATAGCATCATTACCTTTCTGAGACCTGGGAAAACCAGTGACGAAGTCCATTTCAACGTGATCCCATTTCCACTCGGGAATAGAGATAGGTTGCAGAGTTCCAGCAGGCTTTTGGTGCTCTGCCTTGATACGCCGGCATATATCACATTCTGCCACATAGCGTGCAATGTCTTGTTTCATATTGGGCCACCAGAATCTTTGCCGGATGTCTTGGTACATCTTGGTACTACCCGGGTGAATAGACAATGGTGTGTCATGAGCTTCTTCCATCACCTTCCCAGTCATCCTGAGATTTTCCTTCTTATTTGGAACGAATAGGCGACCCTTGAAATACAAGGCACCACCTTCATCAACAGTGAAAAAGGAGGGTTTACCCTTCGCAATATAACTCTTAATCCTGTCGACATCATCGTCAAAGTTTTGTATATTCTTTATGGAGCTCACAAGATCTGGTTCAACCACTAGGTTACTGAGGGAACCCTGATTAACAACACGAAGGTTCATCTTTTGATACTCTTCAGGGGGAGGAACAAGGTAACCCTGAGGAACAATGTGGAGGTTCAGCTTACGGAATTCCTCTTGCAGACGATCGTGAACCTCATGAACCTGGAGGTGGTTGCAGTATGACTTGCGACTTAAGGCATCAGCCATTACATTAGCCTTGCCAGGGGTATATGATATACTACAGTCAAAATCTGCTATACGCTCCATCCATCTTTGTTGGCGCAGGTTCAGCTCCGGTTGAGTGAACAAGTACTTCAGACTTTGATGGTCGGTGTAGATTTCACAGCGATTACCGACAAGGTATTGTCGCCATTCCTTCAATGCATGAATGACTGCGGCAAGCTCGAGATCATGAACTGGGTAGTTCTCTTCATGAGCACGCAGTTGACGTGAAGCATAAGCGATCACCTTGCGATCCTGCATTAGGACACAACCTATTCCTTGACGAGAAGCATCACAGTATATGACGAAATCCCTTTTCGTATCTGGAGGAGCAAGTACTGGAGCGGACGTCAGTTTGTCCTTGAGTGCCTGAAAACTTTCCTGACATTTATCAGTCCATTCATACTTAACACCTTTGTGAAGCAGGTTGGTTAAGGGCTTCGCAATCTTGGAGAAGTTCTCGACGAATCGACGGCAATAGCTGGCGAGTCCGAGAAAACTTCTGACTTGCTTGACATTCTTCGGGGGAGTCCAATCAAGAATAGCTTGAATTCGTTCAGGGTTGACCGCAATACCATCCTTGGAAATCACATGACCAAGGTAAGTCACTTCGTCTAGCCAGAACTCACATTTGGAATACTTCGCATAGAGTTTATGCTCCCGAAGCTTATCCAGTACAAGACGAAGATGTTCAGCATGCTCTTCTTTGTTCTTCGAAAACACCAGAATATCATCCAGATATACCACGACAAATTTGTCGAGGTAGTCCATGAATATATAATTCATCAGTCGAGAGAAGGTTGCCGGTGCATTGGTTAAGCCGAAGGACATGACGGTGTACTCGTATGATCCATATCGAGTAACAAAGGCGGTCTTTGGAATATCCTCCTTGCGAACACGGATCTGGTGGTATCCCAATCTCAAGTCGAGCTTAGAGAAAACGGTGGAACCAGCAAGTTGATCATACAAATCATTTATCCGCGGGAGAGGATATTTGTTCTGAATAGTGGCCTGGTTGATAGGACGATAGTCTTGAACCAATCGATTTGTCCCATCCTTCTTCTTAACAAAGAGAGAAGGTGCTCCCCAAGCAGAGGAACTCGGACGGATGAAACCCAGACGGAGCGAGTTGTCAATTTCTTGCTTAAGTTCAAGGAGCTCATGTGGTGGCATTTTATAAGGACGCTTGGCAATAGGAGTGGTACCGGGTACTAAGTCAATGACAAACTCGACAGCTCGGGCAGGGGGAATCCCCGGAAGTTCTTCTGGAAAGACATCTTGGAACTCTCGGACCACTGGAATGTTTTCAATCCCTTCAAGAGGCGACGCATTTAATGCATTCAAGGCATACAGCCGTGCCTCAGCATTACGGACGAGATGAGCATGGTAGCTTACTAGTTCATCTGAAGGGTGTAGGAGGTGGACGGTTTTGGTGGCACAAACGATCGATGCCGTATGAGCTTTCAACCAGTCCATCCCCAATATGAGATCAATGTTGGATGACTTTAGTAGGATGGGGTTGGCAAGGAATTCTAATCCTTCAATTTCAACTGGAACATGGGGGCAAACCACAGAGGTTCGGCATTCGCCCCCAGGGGTGTTTACCACTATCGGGATGTTCATCTCTTCGCTCCTAATGTCATGCATGTATGCAAAATTTTCCGACATAAAGGAATGCGATGCTCCTGTATCAAACAATACAGAAGCAGGTACTGAGTTAACGAGAAGTGTACCCATCACGGTAGCAGGCTGGTCTTGAGCTTGACCCATATCAATGTTGTTGGCCTGACCACGAACATAAGCAGGCTTAGTGTTGAAGTTGCGGTTCTGGTTGTTGCCACGGCCAGTTGCGGGAAGTGCCAGCTGATTCTGATTCTGCCTGCAGTCTCTAGCACGGTGACCTGGACGACCACACTTGAAGCACAGCCCGTCCTCAGGACGGGATGGAGGAACTCGAGGTGGTGGAGCTGGAAGCCTCGGCTGCCTAGGTGGTGGAGGAGGCAGGCGAGGTGCAGCATAGGACGGCCTCGGAGTAGGAGCAGGTGCATGGTACATGTTGTTGGGAATCCAGATCTTCCGCTTCTGTGCAGATGAGCCCGAAGATGAGCCCATGTCACGGTTGCGCTTGCTGCTATCTTTGTATTCCTGCAGACCAGTCTCAACCTGAATAGCCTTGTTCACGAGGGTGGCGAAATCAGCATAGTCCTGAACGAGGAGTGTCAGCTTGATATCAGGGTGGAGGCCTTCACGGAACTTCTCCTGCCTGCGTGCATCAGTCGCAATGTCTTCTTCAGCATAGCGAGATAATTCCAGAAATTCCCGCTGATAAGCATCCACAGTCTTGTTGCCCTGGACTAAGTTGCGGAACTCACGCTTCTTCCGGTCCATGATTCCCTGGGGAATGTATCGAGCACGGAAAGCAGCCTTGAACTCTTCCCAAGTGATGATAGCTCCAACGGGCTGAGAGCGCCTGTGGCTGTCCCACCATTGAGCAGCGGGACCCTTCAGAAAGTATGCGGCAAAGTTGACATAGCTCGCCAGGGGCACATTGGCAGACTCTAGCTCATAAGAAATGTCACGGAGCCAGTCATCAGCATCTAGAGGCTGAGTTGAGCTGCGGTAGATCGCAGGGTTGAGACGGCAGAAGTCTTGCAGTGTCACGCCTTGTGGTTGGTTCATGTTCGGCCTTTGGAACTGATCCATGAGCCCTTGCATAAACTGGCGGTTCAGCTCAAACTGTTGGATCATCCCCGCCATATACTCAGGAGGCGGGGGTGGTGCATCGTTGGCACGGCCACGCGGGCGGCCAGCTGGTCTAACCATCCTGTTAAATATTTAGCAGGGGTAGGTTAGCTTAAAGTAATCGAAAGGCATCGCACGCATTCATGAAGTAATCAAGCATAATGAAAGGGAAATGCGATAGATACTCCATAGTAGTTGAGTTCGACATACAGACCCATACATAAGTTCGATTACAGACTAACGATTAAAAACTCGAAATTTGGCGATAGCCCGGACGCATTTGACGATACCCTGGACTCACTAGGCGGCGCGCAGGCACGCGGTGGAAGAGTACCACAACGAGATGTAGCGATAAGGCTACATCAACGTCGGAGAGGACGATCGAATCCTGGTAGCTGGCGGTGATAGAAGGTAGGGACAGGACCCTGTGTCCCGTTGTGACTCTGGTGAGGGTACCGCATCCAGTCGAGCAGCTGAGGTCCAAGTGCAGGGGTTCTACCCCCAACATCAGTCCACTCGAGAGCTGATGGTAGCTCTGTCCTGCTCGGCTCGCGGATGCGCATAGGCGGAACCCTCGGACAGTGTGATGGCTGCAGCTCTGTCAACGCGTCGTAAAGACGAGCACGCGTAGCATACAACTCCACAGTCAGAGCTCGGAAGGCACGATCCATTGCCTCAGTGTACTGCACCAGAATCCGCGCGTCGTAGCGACGCGTCACGTAGGGGGCGCAGACAGCGACGTAGGAACGGTCGCTGCGCTCCCGAACGTCAGAAGCGTAGGCAGTGAGATCAGACCCAGTCTCATCCCCAGCGGGAGCATGCGGGATGTATCTGAAAGGGCTCTTCTCCAGGTGAGGGTACGCTCCACGGAGACGGGTGATGGCGATGTAGGCCGCATCATGGACGGCCATCTCGACCGACACTCCAATACCACAGAACACGTGGCGCTCGAGGGTCTCGCCGCCCCTCTGGTCGAAGATGCGAACCTCAGCCTGGTACTGGTACTGGTTGTACTCGCGGAAATCCTCGAACACAGTGTACTCGGGGTACCAGCGATATCCCAGCCTGGTCAGGAGATCGACCAAAATGGCCGGGAACCCAGTCGTCTCGGTGGCCTGTGTCAGGCGCACGTGCTGTCTTGCGGGACGCATCTGAAAATAAGATTGACGAATGTCAATGACAGTGTGTGTAATACATATTCAGGAGAAAAAGAGTAGATAGTCCAGCGCTCCGGATTGATGTGATTCGAGAACCTAATGTTAGAGTTAGTAAAATCTTTGACCCGAAAGAGAAGAGAAAGTAGAGCCCAGAGTATAGGAAAGGAGTAAAAGATACTAATACCACCCAATTGAGATGTGGGCCCGTAAGCCACAACATCAGTGTTAGTAAAGTTTTTCAAACACTAGACTCAACTTCGGCCAAAGAGTTGGAAAGGGGGCTACCTACAGGCAGTTGGCTCTGATACCAACTTGTGACGCCCTCGGCTTAATCGTACGCTAATCATACACGCAAATGCGTACGATCAAGCCCAAGGACTCACGGGGAGATATCACAACACAACTCTAGACACAAATAAAATAACATCAGCTTCATATTACAAGCCAGGGGCCTCGAGGGCTAGAATACGAAAGCTCGATAAGCACACGAGTCAGCGGAAGCAACAAATATCTGAGTACAGACATAAATCAACATGGGGGTGCCTTAGAGAAGGCTAGCACAAAAGATACAACGATCGAACGAGGCGAGGCCTCCTGCCTGGGAACCTCCTAACTACTCCTGATCATCAGCGGCCTCCACGTAGTAGTAGGCACCGTCGGGGTAGCAGTCGTCGGTGGCGGGGACCTCCATCTCCTGGGCTTCATCATCTGGTCGCAGCAAACGGATCAAGGGAACAAGGGGGAAGCAAAGCAGCGGTGAGTACTCATCCAAAGTACTCGCAAGTCTTACATCAGCACTAGTCTAAGTATGCATCAGTATCAAAGAAGGGGGTTATATGTGGACTGACTGCAGCAATGCGAGAATAGAGAGAGAAGGCCTAGTCCTATCGAAGACTAGCATCTTCAGGGTCTTGCAGCAATAGACGAGAGTAGAACAGGGGTAACACAATAATAGTCATATTGTTGCAGCAAAATTTAAAGTGAGGTCACGCCTAAAGATCCTCCCTCGACTCCCTGCGAGGAAGCAATCCCGAGGCAAACTAATTCCAGTTAAGTAACAATTGTAGTTGTATAAGATCGGGGCACAACTCCAAGTCGTCCTGTAACCGTGGACACGGCTATCCGAATAGTTAATTTTCATCCCTGCAGGGGTGCACCACATGTCCCGTCACGCTCGATAACACTCTGGCCGGACATACTTTTCTGGGTCCTGCCCGGCCTCGGAATATCGACACGTCGCAGCCCCACCTAAGACTAATCAGAGAGGCCAGCCCGCCGGTCTAAATCCTAAGCACAAAGGGTTCATGGGCCCAGTTCCCCTTCACGCTCCTGCACGTGGCGTGGGCGGCCGACGTCAGTCCTAGCATCCCTTAATCACAAGCGCGATGCATCTCGGGACCACTCGGGCGCGCGCCGCTACACTGCTGGCATCTGAAAAGCTTCGGCTGATACCGCGACGCCGAGTACCCATAATTCTTCCCGCGTAGCCGGTTAGTGCGAAAAGGTCTCCGACCAACCCAGATCAAATACCCAAATCCATTAGCATTTTAATTAGGCCAACAACACGGTCTCGCGGGAATCCACCCGTCTTACAACTAATCACCGAAGATCCCAGTAACAAGGTCGAGTAACTGTGTGGTTGTAACATCGGGGAATCCGAGGTATCACCCTCGTTGGATCCCGAACGATGTACCCGTCAAGGTGGGCTTTAGAGGAATCACCCTCGGGGGTCCCACACTCGCGGGGTTGCGCGACAGAGGCGTCATCGGGAATGGTGAAAGAGGAATCACCCTCGGTAACCACGACCGACTAGCTATACTACAGAGATCTCATCAGGAGTACTTAGCGAGGTGTCACCCTCGGTACCCGATAGTATCCCGGTAGCGTCGTACAACGGAGGGGGGTGAACGTGCTGTGTCGGGTCTGGCTCGTCGATCAGAGATCGAGATTTGAAAACAAGCGGGGCAACTGATTTACGGGGTCAGAGGGGATGACTACTCCACCTATACTAAGCAGGTTAAAGGTACAGGACTGAAAGTAACAGTTCATCAAAAACAGGCTATGCATCAGATATAGGAGCTAACTACAACAGTAGCAAAAATACTAATGCAAGCAGTAGGAAGAAAGACATAGGCGATATAGGAATGATCAAGGGGGGGGTTTGCTTGCCTTGCTGCTCTGCGGCAATGGACTGATCGGCAGGGTCGTAGATGTACCCGGCAGCAGCGTCAGTCTCGGGGTCTACCGGTAAGAAGAGGGGGAAGAAACAATAAATAATAGCACCGATGCAACACAAAGCATGACATGGAAATATGCAGGCTAGGCATGAGCTAACGCAGGAACATCCGTCATAGACGGGTCGGAAGAATATCTGACGATATTTTCCGGGTCTCGGGCTACTACCGGTTACACTGGAAACGATGGAAAAGTTCCATGTTTGCTATGCTAGGGACGCGTGACACACGAACGGACCGTGTATTCGGGTTCGTCTCGCTTTGCTGATCAACTTTCATGTTGAAATTATTTCGATCTGACTTACGGATTATTTAATATTAATTTTCAAAGGTTTATTAATTATTTAAGAATTAAAAACAGATTTAAAAGATTTAGTAAAATCCTATTATGACATCATCGCGATGTCAGGCTGACATCACATTTGACCGGTCAACTGACCAGCGGGTCCCGAACGTCATAGGCACAAGTTTTTATTAAGATTAATTATTTATTAATCAGATTAATTCAACGAGGGACCCACGTGTCATACTCTAATTACGTTAATTAATTATTTTAACTAAATATCTATTTATTTATTTATTTTAAGAAAACATTATTTTTAATTATCGCGCGGGGCCTCCCTGTCATTGACAGCGGTGCAATGGCCCCACCGGTAAGTGGCTTAAGGTTATTTTCTCATTTATTTTTATTAGATACCTAACCGCTCAAATACCGTATTTCTCTAAATACCCAAATACACAAATACATACATCACATCTCATACATACATTCATACATACGCATCTAATACACAATTTATTTTTTTTCATTTTTCTTTTCTCTCAACACTCATCTCTCATCTCTCTGTTAACAGAGACAGAGAAGTTCCTTAGCTACTCCACCTAGAAGAACACGAACTTCGAATCCTTCTACCGGAGTCCACCGTCGACGGATCGAGGCCCCGTTTGCCGGAACGGAACCGTGACGTCGAGGAGAACGGTAAGGTGGGAGGAGCCCGAGGAGGGGCTCACCGACGGTGACGTGGCGGCCCGGTGAAGCCGGAGTTCGCGCGAAGTGACGGTGGAGACGGTGACGGTGAGGTTCCGGTGGTGGTGTGCCGGCGAGGAGGAGCCGGTGAGGAGGGCCCCGGTGAGGAGGACCCCGGTGAGGAGGACCCCCGGGATGGAGCCGGTGTGGAGGCCCCGGTGAGGAGAGGCCGAGGTGGCCGGCGTGGTGGAGGTGGCGCGGTGGAGGAGGTGGCCGCCGGGGGGGGGGCGACGGGGGAGCTCGCCGCGGGAGGAAGGGGGGCCGTGGAGTGGGGCGGCTCGGTGTAGGAGGTGGCCGTGGGGGAGGAGGAGGCGGTGGAGGGAGGCGGCCGTGGGGAGAGGAGGCCGCCGGCGTGGTGAGGGGGGACCGAGGGGGGGCCGCCGGCGTGGTGAGGGGGACCGAGGGGGGGCCGCCGGCGTGGTGAGGGGTGGCCGCCGGCCGGTGGGATGAGGGGCGGCCAGGGAGGGGCGAGATGGGGAGGTGTCGGTCGTGGGAGGGAGATGGGGCGATGGGGTGTGGAGGGGGCGACGGGATCTCGGGGGTGGGGGGCCGAGAGAGAGGGAGTGGAGGGTGAGGTGGCGGCGTGGGGGTGGGGCCCCCCCACGAGGGGGGCTGGCGGCGGCGGCGGCGTGGGAATGGGAGGGAGTTGGCGTGGGGGCTTGACCGCCAGGGGGGGGGGCGTTAGGGTTTGGCGGGGGGGGGGGGCCGGCTGGGCCACTTGGCCCAGCTTGGGCCGGCTGGGGGGGGGGGGGCTTTCTCTTTTTTTTTTTTGATTTGTTTTTATTTTGTTTTACCTTTTTCCTTTTCTTATTATTTCTTTCTTTCAGTTTTCTTTCTTTCAGTTTTCTTTCTTTCTTTTATCATTATTGTTTCTTTAATACTTTCCTCTTATATGTATATCCTTTTAATACTTGTAATGAACCGATAAGGTGCTTCCCATTGCTTTCAAATCATCGATCCGGACAGAAGCGAATCCACGCGGGTCTGAGGTGGGAATTCGATGACGTGGCATCATTAGCGGTGATCACTGTAGCTTAATTACAATTACTACTGTAGCAAAAGTCGAGGATGTCACAGCCTCGCTCCAAACTTTTGAATTATTGGCATCCGACCCGCTATTTATCATGCGGTCGGAAAGCGAGACTTTGACCTCCATCCTCCGCTAGCCTCGATCAAAACTTCTGAATTAATGGCATCCGACCCGTTGTTTGTCATGCGGTTAATGCGCCTGGACGGAGGGACTAGTTTGTTTGTGACCCCATTGACCCGCTCAACGTAAGCATTGTTTTGTTCGTGCCTCGCTAAGAACTTGACTTTTTACCTGTTTTTGACTCATATACATGTACTTAACAACGAAATAATACAATGACAAATTCGTACCGGCAAAGGACAATAATTGTTTTACATATTCAGGATAATAAAAAATGCCACATGCGGCAACTCTCCAAAGAAACAGGGGCAAAAAAAGAAGAAAGAGGCAGAAGAAGGAAAACACATACAACGATCTGGGCCACTCCTATCTAATTCTTGATGGATTGATGGGCACGGGGTTCCTCGATCTCCTTCTTCATCACCTCCATGACTTCCAACTCCTCTTGCCTCTCCTTCACTGTAACACCCTAAACATTTAACCAATGTTTTTATTAAGTAAAATTCGGCCAGAAATAAAATTTTGGTTTTATTAAGTCCTTTAATAATTTTAGAGCCTTTTCTCCTACTCTCATTCAAAATGCTTCCCTCCATATAGAAAATTATCTGGAAATAATATTGTGGCTCTGGTAGTTATCTTAAAACATTTCTATTATAGTTTAATAACAGTAGGAATTATTTTCATAATAAAATTTGCCCCAAAATAATTATTTTAATAGCATTTTCAACACTTTAAATGCATTTGTTGCACTACAACTATTTTAAATATTTTTCTAAAAATTCCAGAAAAAATTATGGGAGGTCATGTTATGCCCATATATCACTTTCATGGAGAAAACATAACTTGGTGTTTTGAAAAACTTGAGCAAACCATCCTCATTTCCATGTTGCTCCAGTTTGGTGGTTTGTACTACAACCCTATTCTATTTTTCTCTAGTGGCCTTGAGATTTTTTATGCTTGTAATACACCCTACTACACCCTTAAATCCAGGAGCTAAGCCCTAAATGAATTTTGTAAAGCTACCAATAAATCTCCTGTAGTTTCAGTCGAGAATTGAAGTTTTGTAAAACTTGCACTAACCAGTTTACGTTTTTGCCAAACCAACTCCAACAACATCATTCCCATCCGAAGAGACATCAAACTGCCAATTTTCACATCCAAACAAAACCCCTGGCTAGCCCTAGCATTTCATCAAACACCCTGTGAGCATGTTAGAAACTTTGCCTCTATCTTGCATGCACTGCAATCTTGCACATTTAGCCATACCAGCATTTCCACTATCTCTAGAATCTTTAAGAGCAGCAGATAGTCAAAAATCAGCCCCAATAGGTCCATGTAGATGGCACTAGCATTTCTTCGAGCACAGAGCGCGCGTTTTGCTCCGCTGGCATCGAGCTCCTGCCGTGCCTCAGCTGCTTCCCTCGCCCATACTAGTCTTCCACTAGATCACCTCGACCACGCTGAGCCTTCCCGACACCCTACCATGGCCGCTAGCGCCACTCATCGCCGCCCAACGAAAACCGCCCCACCACGTCTCTGGAAGAATTAATCGCCAACGGCCCGAGCTCATCCGCTCTCCATCGACCGTACTAACCTCGCCGGCCACGCTGACCATCCCACCAGTCACCCACCGCCGTAATTGCCATCGCCGCCGTGCTTATCTCTGGAGCCGCGGCATCGCCTTTGCCCCGCCTATATAAGTCTTCCCGAGCTTTCCCCATGGCATAGACCACTCCTACTACCACCTGTGAGCTCCCTCGAGCACTCAATCAACCGGAGAGGGCCGTCTCCCTGTCTCCGGCAACCACTGAGGCCACCACCTTCTCGATGGTTTCCACCTCTCCAGAGCCTCCCCTCTCCATTTTATTTTACCAATAGACTTATGGAGCACCCATGAATCCATCCCCACCTTCAATTCCACCGGAGAAGCGCCGTAGGTGAAAGTCCCTTTCCACCCAACGGCCGCCGTCCGCTGCGAAGCTCGCCGCCGGCGACTCTGACAACCTCGATGACCATGGAGAGCACCAGACGAACTGTCTCGAACTCTTGAACACGGCGGTGGCTTCCGCTCCCGGAACGGTGACACCGTTCGCCGGCAAGCTCGCCGGAGGGAGAAGAGAGCGCGGGTGGACCCGATCAAATCTGACGAGTGGCCCCGCGGGGTCCACCATCAGTGACCGGAGTTCACGGCCCGCGGCTGTAAGTAAAGGCGTATTCTGGAGATTAAGTCTTCTCGTCTCGAAAGCGTATTCCTGCCCGAAACATTTTCCATTTTGATTTATATTAAAAACACATTTTGACCAAAGCTTTGACTGGCTATAACTTTTAAAATAAAATTCCAACTGAATTGATTCTTTTCCCACCTCTCTAAAGTTTAACCTAGTTTGTTTTCATATTTATTTTAAAATTTTCCATGACAACTTTTTGTACTGTTTTTGAATTATGTAATTGCAATATTCTCTAAAATAGGAAAACGGAGGGAGGAAAATATTTCAAAACTATTGGAGTGCAAGCAATCCTTCTGCATACTTAAGGCAAGCATGTTGAACACATGATATGATATTTTTTTGGTTGATTTCTTGCTAGGAGAAGTAAACCATGTTTAATGGAGTGTGCATATGATGATAAGGCATGCATGAATGCACATGATGAGAAGTTTATTTGTTGTGATCTTGTGATATAAAGGAGAAGTGGTTACTTCCTCATGCCACGTATGCCTGAGCTGGTCCCGACAAACTTCGGGAAGAAGTTTCGTCGTGGATAAAGTATGACCGTGAAAATTGGTATCTCATGGTGACGAGAGTAATCAGCGAGGGCATGACGAGGCATGATGGGTAGTGACCCTGTTGGAGATTGAGCAGAAGTATTTCTTATGCTAACCATTGCAGGAAAAGTTGAACCTCCAGAGTCGACCGTAGATCGAGTCTTGTCACCGGTAACCCCCATACTTGATTCGTGCTGCCACTTGTGCCTGCCTCAGGTGGGGTATGGTTCAGTAAGTAGTTAACCCCTTTCCATGCACACACCGTACACAGGGCCACAATGAGGGTTTCCACGATCATGGACTAAATCCTGTCATCGGGTCAGGGGGCATGGGTGTTTCCGGCATTGTACCGAGAGGGGGGCACCCCTTGTAATCCGCGCGTGTCAATAGTGATCGCATGCACGACGATGGTCTCCCTGTGTTAGAGTTTACCGAACAGATGCCCTGGGTGATTCCTCGCATCCGGACGGTTAAGCTGGAGTGTGCTGGTTAGGTGTGTTTCAACCCAAAGACCGTAATGAGAATTAGCCAAGGCCACGGTATTGACTAAAGAAACTTCATACACGTGGGTAAAGAGTACACCCTCTGCAGAGTTATATCTATTCGAATAGTCGTGTCCGTGGTTAAGGACTACAATCTGGGTTGGTCAAGCGTCGGTCTTAGAGTCGGTCTCCTGAGGAAACAATTAAAAATTGACCGTGGTTTATTTTGCTGGATAACAACTAGTGCTACTAGAGTTATCATGAATATGATTGATGATATGATTATCAATGTGGACTAACCCTCTCATTTTATTTTGTTTTCTGAGTATCTCAAGGGCTGGCTAGACAACCATGGGCATTCAATTTTATTTTCGAGACCTCTCGTGGTGTTGCTTGAGTTCTCGGATGGTCCTCTCTCGTCCAATTTCTCTTTTAAGACACCGGATTTGCATTTCTTTCCAAGACCTCTCGTGGCGTCGCTTGAGTTCTCGGATGGTCCTGTCTCGTTTGGTTTCTCTTTTAGACACCCGTTTGGCATTTCTCTTCAAGACCTACCATGGTGTCTGATGTTGAGTTCATGGATATAATTCTCGCCCCTCGTTGGTTACCCCAAGTGGAAGGTGGAGATGTAGTCAGCAGCAGATTTCCCTTACATGGAGACTGTAAGTTTTATCGAACCAAGAGGACTCCTAGGCTCAACAAGTAGGTGTCTTCCACGCTGGCGCTAGCAGAAGACGTGGACCTGCAGACACAACAAACTAAATAACTTTGCTCCCAACGAGTACAGAGAGGTTCTCAATCTCTCCGGCCTTGTAGTTTGCAAAGGATCAAAACACAAGCGAGAAGGTAATAGTGATTGCAACGGAAAAGTAAATGAAAGTGGTAAATGATGGAGGTGTAAACAATGATGGTGATATGGACCAGAGTCACATGATGTTCACTACTGATATCTCTCTCCTAAAAGACGATAAACAACTATGCTTGGGTAAACAAATCACAGTTGGGGAATTGACAGAATTATGATCGCACCGCAATGCTAATTATGCTACTTGATAGTTAGAGGTTCAATAGTAATGGGCAGTACGCCAAGACAAGTAGACCGTTTATTCATCAGCATCTACTTACTAATCATCCACCTTGAGATATCTATCCAGAACATCTCCCCGGTATTAAGTTGCGAGCCCCACCCAAAGTGTAAACTCAAAGCAACGGACAAGTGCATTAACGAGCTATGCGTAAGGTAAACAATCCTTGCAACCATGGTCACAAGCACCGTTGTTTTCTCCTGGTGGCAACAAGCACATCCCCTAGTCTCATGTTTCTGTCACTCAAGCTAGACATCGAGGGGCATGAACCCACAATCATGCATAATGCTCCCTCTTGGAGTTACAATCTACTACTTGGCCAAAGCAATAAAAAGCAACGGAGAACATGCATGAATCACTAAGGAACATAATATAAAAGGATAATCAAATATATAACTCATAACAATCTGAACATAATCTCATAATCCATAGATCCCAACAAACCGAGCACAGCAATAGCAAGAATTACATAGATGCCTTGATCATGTAGGGCAGCTCACAAGGAGTAACCATTGAAGCACAAGATTGGAGAGAAGACATCACATAGCTACTAGTCATGGACTCATGGTCCAAGGAGGACTACTCACGACATGGCCAGGAAGCTTCCATGGCGGTGGAGAAGCTCCCGGAGGTCAATCCTCCCTCCGGCAGGGTGCCGGGAAGAGGTCTCCTCATGGTCGTGATCTCGGAAGCGCTGCGGCGGCGGAATGATGGAGAAATTCACGATTCCAGAAAGTCTGTGAGGGTTTCCTCTCAGGACTCTAAATATAGGCCAAAGGAGGGCACCAGAGCAGGTGGGACCCACCCAGGCGACCTCCTGGCGCGGCCTAGGGCCTGGCCGCGCCAGCAGGACGCCTGGGAGGATCCTGGCCCTCCTCTGGCCCTCCTTCGATGATCCGGAAGCTTCTGTTTCACTGATTTTTTGTATATTTTTTCTGGATTTTTTCGGGCTTCGGAAAATTGGGTAAAAGTCCCTCCAAAATAGACTTCAGCAGACAGAAATTGACACTGGGTGCACTGAGTTAGTAGGTTAGTCCAAACATGTGTAAAATGATATAAAAGTGTAGCAAAACATATAACAATGTCATCCAAAAGATCATGGAACAAGCAGAAATTATAGATACATTTGGGACGTATCAGTGTCACTTGACATCCAACAGACATTTCTTTTATATTTTCTTTGGATTCTCGGATGGTTCTGTCTCGTCCGATTGTCCATCAATTTTCTTTGTCTGTCGCTAACTGGTTACTTCTCGACATGCTAATATCTCATCATGCCATGTTTTAATTCATGTGAGCATGCATATAATATAGTCCAGCATGTGCATAAGTAAATAGTTTAATCCATCAGGATCATATGATATCTGCTCCTTTGGTATATCATTTGCTCATAATGTTAGCGAGTACATTCAAACGTACTCACTGGCTTATCCCTGGTTATTTCATTGGTCAGGTCAGAAGAGTAGTACGACAACGTCCATGCAGAGCCTAGGATAGCAGCCATGCAAGATAGGAGTTATCCAGGTCAGCCGTTCTTGTGAGAATGGAGCCCATCGACGTTGGAGAATTCGCAAATCGCTTCCGTCATCTACCGGAAATCATTATTGTATCACTAGACCTTTACGGTCTTGTATCCAATTCTTGTTATTGCTTGGTAATTTGTAACAAGGATGTGTCCACCAGTAACCAAAATCCTGGGGCTGGTGATGACACGAGGGGTTAATTTCTGGGATTTTGTGTCCCGGAAATCCGGCCCCGACATCCAGCATCTTCCGCAATGCGTCCATGGCACATGATTTTTCCCGGAGAGCGTCGATGCTGTCCTTCATGTCCGCAGGAAGTTCCTTGAGACGAGCCACGGATTGCTTCACCAGCCCCTCACGCTCGATGTGGAGCTTCGCCAAGTCTTCCAAAAGTTCCTCGGCAAGGTCTTTCAGCTTCCCCTCCGAGGTACTTTTCTTCTCAAACAACTTCTTCCAGGCGGTGGTCAACTACTTCTTCTTGTCGAGCTCGTTATGGAGGTTTTCCTTCTCACCCTTAAGTTTCACGAGGAAGCTGATCGCCTTGTTAAGCGAGGCATTGATCTTCTCCAGCAGCTTCACCACGTCATCGATTACCTCCTCCTTCTTATCCAGCCCAGCACGCATGTCGTCGCTGACTCAGGAATCCAACACTGTCAGCTCGTCCAGTTCGCCTCTGAGGTGAATGCGCTCGTGATTGTGAGAGCCCTCGCCTCTCCATGAAAGATCCTCATAGGCCTCCGCAGCGCCGCTAGACATCTCCGTTGGGGCAAACACGGTGTGGCTGAAGCTCTCTAGCTCTCTAGCAAACTAACAAGACTAAAAAGCAAAGGTAAAAGATAGCGTGCAACTCCCCTATCTTGAAGACTGGAGTCCCCGGCAACGGCGCCAGAAATTTGCTTGATGACGAGTTGATGGATATACTTCTTGCCCCTCGTTGGTTACCCCAATTGGAAGGTTGAGATGTAGTCAGCAGCAGATTTCCCTTACACATGGATTGTAGGGTTTATCGAACCAGGAGGACTCCGAGGATCAACAAGTAGGTGTCCGCTGCTCTGGCGCTAGCAGAAGACGTGGACCTGCACACACAACAAATAACTTTGCTCCCAACGAGTTCAGAGAGGTTGTCAATCTGTCCGGCCTTGTAGTTTGCAAAGGATCAAAACACAAGCGGGAATAGCGATAGTGATTGCAACGGAAAATTAAATAAAAGTAGTAAATGATGGAGGTGTAAACAATGGTGGAAATATGGTCCAGAGTCCCATGATGTTCACTAGTGATGTCTCTCACCCAAAAGACGATAAACAACTATGCTGTGTAAACAAATTACAATTCGGCAATTGACAGAATTTTAAACGCACCGCAATGCTAATCATGCTACTAGAAAGTTAGCGACTCAAAAGTAATGGGCAGTATGCCAAGACAAGTAGACTGTTTATCCATCAGCATCTAATCTCTAATCATCCACCTTGAGATATCTATCCAGAACATCTCGCTGGTATTAAGTTGCGAGCCCCACCCAAAGTGTAAACTCAAAGCAATGGACAACCGCATTAATGAACTTTGCGTAAGGTAAACAATCCTTGTAACCGTGGTTACAAGCACCGTTGTTTTCTCCCTGGTGGCAAAAACACATCCCCTAGTCTCATGTTTCTGTCACTCAAGCTAGACATTAGGGGGCATGAACCCACAATCATGCATAACACTCCCTCTTGGAGTCACAATCTACTACTTGGCCAAAGCAATAAAAAGCAAATATTCAATAATACATGAATTACTCAAGAACATAATACAAAAGGAGAACCAAATATATAACTCATAATCATCTGAACATAATCTCATAATCCATCGGATCCCAGCAAACTCGGCATAGCAACAACAGGTAAATTACATAGATGCCTTGATCATGTAGGGAAGCTCATAAGGGCTAAGAATTGAAGCACAAGATTGGAGAGAAGACATCACATAGCTACTGGTCATGGACTCATGGTCCAAGGAGGACTACTCACGGCACGTCCGGGAAGCGTCCATGGTGGTGGAGGAGCTCCCGGAGGTCAATCCTCCATCCGGCACGGTGTAGGGAAGAGGTCTTCTCGCGCTCCCGATCTCGGAAGCGCTACGGCGGCGGAACGGTGGAGAAATTCATGATTGTGGATATATCTTTAGGGTTTTCCGTCCGAGGGGTAAATATAGGCCAAAGGAGGGTGTTTGTGGGTGGACCCTCCACCCAGGCGGCCTAGTGGCGCGACCAGGAAGGGGGCTGCCTTGGGTGGCTGCCTGGGCGAAACGTGGCTCCCCTCTGGCCCACCTTGATGCTTCTTGAATCTTCTGTCACGCTGAATTTTATATATTTTTCTCGGGATTAAAGTCCCTGCAATAAAAAGACATCAACACATAGAAACTGGCACTGGGTGCACTAAGTTAGTAGGTTAGTCCAAATATGTGTAAAAAGGTATGAAAGTGTAGCAAAACATATAACAATGTCACCCAAAAGATCATGGAACAAACAGAAATTATAAATACGTTTGGGACGTATCAACATCACCAAGCTTAATTCCTGCTCGTCCTCGAGTAGGTAAATTATAACACAAATAATTTCTGTGGTGACATGCTAACACACATATAAGAACTTCAAAGTAAATCAAGTAAGATATGCAATTCAAGTCAAGACAACAACAAGCAAGAGTCTATATCTAGTATTGAAATTAGCAAAGTAAGAACATAAAGGTGCAAGAGCTCTCGCTGTCCGTGACTCGAATGTCTCCAAATGGTGTTTTTATGCAAGAAGTGGGAGATGGTTTAGAGCATACAAAATATTATATTGTTTAATTGAGAACTCAATCTACTAAAACTTCACACTTGGTCTCCTTTGGAATCTTATTTTGACTCATCCCCAGACCACTAGTCACGCACAAGTCAAAATGATCCTCTCCCTTTCGACTTCGAGCGCAAGCAAGATATGTTGGCACTTAGGATGGCAAGGAGAATAATGATGGGGAAGGAAGACAAAAAAGGTGTGAAAGGCTCACATCAGTGAGGACAATCATAGGCGAGAGAAAGCCAAATGATAGATATGATGTGAGGAGTAGGGATTGCCATGCAATGGAACTAGTGGGGGTGCATCCAACTTGCTTGGTCATGAAGACCTAGAGCTCATTTGAGGAGGCTCATCATTGGAATATACAAGCCAAGTTCTATAGTGTAAGGGTCCCCACATAGTTATGCATGAATGATAATCTCTATGGAGTACAAATATAACAATGGAGTAGGAGTGTGGATCTTTCAAAAGGAATAGTAGTGTTGCCCCTTCTCTCTTTTTTTTGGCCTCTTTGGCTCATTCTATTTATCTCTCATTTGTCCTCTTTGGGATCTTTTCATGTGTCCTCTTTTGTGATCTTTTAATTTTTTCCTCTTTGCGATCTTTTCCTCACTTAAGGGCAACACTCTATATTCTACAAGAATAAAAATAAGATCTTCACACTTTCTAAGAAGTACTCAACATAAAGACAAATGAAAACTATCATGATGTATGCAAATGTATGCATCTGCCAGTGTAGAAATAATAAGGGCAAGGACCAACTAGCATGTGACTCCTCGATCAAGCAAAAGCATGTATGACATGAAGATCAAGTCATGAGATGGTGGATCTTGCATGGCAATGTATCTCGGAAAGGCTATGGAAATGCCTTAATAGGTAGGTATGGTGGCTGTTTTGAGGAAGGATATAATGAGGCTTATGATGACAGAGCGTATCATGCCAAGGGTTTGGATGCACCGGCGAAGTTTGCACCAACTTTCAAGATGAGAAAGGGAAATGCACAGTACCGAAGAGGCTAGCAAAATATGGATGGTGGATGTGCCAACAATCGAATACTCGCATTAGTCCGAAGAACTCATGCACTTATTATCGGTAACTCTCTATCTAGTCAGGAGATTCACAAAGAGACAAGTACCCCGAGGAGGCGTGTTTGGGGGTTTGGTTATCTTTGTGCATCCTTGACCCATGATAACGTGAGGGTTCTCTATATATTCCAACCCCTCCAGAGGTTAGCGATCCATCTAGTAGCTAGAGTTATCAACTAATTTTTTTAATTTTTGAAAATACACAGGGGTTTACCAAAATAAGACACCTATCACTAATAGGCTCATGATCTTGACACCAATAGTCCAAACATTTCTCAAATCAATACCTCAAAACTATTGCAATTACTACTATACTTAAATAGCAACCTCAATTACCTACTCATGCAAGACACACAACTCAGTGCAACAAGCCAACTCTCTAAACAAGATAAAGTGTGATAACTCAACAGAGTTCCAAAAGCAACCTAAATAATAGCTTTTAAATAGATAAAGCATGAAAACTAAGAGCTAAGCATGACAGCAGCTATGAAAAGAGAAAGAACACACAAAAAGATAAGCATGAAAACCTATGTTGTGTTCTAGGGTGGAGTGGAGCGTGTTTCTCTCCCAAACAAAGAAGGCTAGGTTCCAACTTGTTATGAACAGCAAGCAAAACTAAAACAAACTAAAAATTAAAGAGTGGGACGCTCCAAGCATAGCACATAACATATGAAGTGATAAAAATATAGCATGGAGAAGCACGAACTGATGATTGTTGATGGAGAAGGGGATGCACGGGGGCATCCCCAATTTTAGACGCTTGAGTCTCCTTGTATATTTCTTAGGGGTGCATGGGGGCATTGATACGTCCAAAATGCATCACTATTTTGTATCATAATTTGTCTCTATCCATTGATATATTTCACTTTATGATGGTGTACTTATAGTGTTTTGGCTTATTTTACACAGTTTACAACTTTCCGGTGCCGAAATAGCACACGCAGGATTCCACGGAGAAAATAGCACGAAGAGTTGAAATATCAGAACATCTCCAATTGCGCTGAAATTTTGAGGGAAGAAGTTTCCGAACGGACCCCGAAGACAAGCCAAAGAAGGGCCGGAGGGGGGCCATAGGTCACCCAGGCGACCTGCTCACGCGCCCCCCAGGCCACGCCAAGAGGCCGCCTAGGTGATGGTCCCCACCTCCGGTTCTCTCCTTTGGCCTAAATGTCCCTCTTGACCTAAAAGTTCCGTGAAGAGAAGAGTTTTCGCGATTCCGCCGCCCCTCCGCAAAGGAAACCTACAGAGAAGAAAAGACCTTTCCGGCGGGCAGAATCCACCGGGGAGATCTCCTCCCGGAAGGGGAGATCGTCCTCATCATCAGCACCATCGTCACGGGCATTATCGGTATCATCATCACCATCATCACCAACACCAACACCATCTCCACCTTCATCCCATATACTTCACCATTGCAATCGGAGTCGTACCTTGCACTATTCATCCCCTCTACTCTATCGGTGTTGATTACTCTTTTGTGGTGAATGCTATTGAGTTTTGTTGGAGGATTATTGTTATGACCAGATTGTTAATCATATTTTCATCACCTCTGATCATGATCTCTTTTATGTCTTGTGAGTAGTTCCATTAGTTCTTGAGGACAGGGAAAAGTCTAGATGCTAGTTGTCATGTGATGTTGAAGTAATATGTGTTGATTGATATTTAAGTTATGATGTTATTCTTCTAGTGGTGTACATTGACTACATAACACTTCGACTTTTTAAGGACCTAGGGGAATGCATCGTGTATAAAGAATGCTTATGGTGGGTTGCCGGAGTGACAGAAACCTGAACCCCAGTTCGCATACTTTTGCATGAGGGAGTATTGGATCCTAAATCTTATTGTTATGGTTAGGCTTTGCCTTAATTTCTCTTATGTATTTGCGGGTGCTTGCAAGAGGGATTAATCATAAGAGTGTACTTGTCTTATCCTAGATGGTGCACTAGTTAAGATCCATCCACATAACACTTATCAGTACAAAGCATAGTACCAGAGAGAGTATGGCGAAAGCACTTGACTATATCTCCCGTGTGTCCTGAGGAAGGCCTTAGTCTTTATAAGTTTAGTCCCTCGGCTTATCCTTTGTGTTTAAAAGGATTGGGCCACTTGCTGCACCTCGACACGATTTACTTTACTTGCATTTATTTCCTTGTTGCTTATACTAGAAAACCCATAAAAAGTTACCTTTCAGTACTTGTAGTTATTCCTTGCTCAAGATCACTTGTCAATACCTTCTGCTCCTCGTTGGATTCGACAGTCGTACTTATCGAAAAGGCTATGATAGACCCCCTACACTTGTGGGTCATCAAGACCATTTTCTGGAGCCGTTTCCAGGGAGTGTAGCGCTATTGGTAAGTGAAATTGGTAAGGAAACCTTTACGTTGTACGTGCTGTTTTTGTTTTACTGTTCCCGCCTTTTGTCCCTATGGACCACTCTACTCTTGGTTTTTTGCTTGTGGGGAACCGCCCCAATGCTATTGTGGTGGAGAAGCCTCCCCCACCTACTGAAATTGTGCCTTTTAAAATATCAACTGGTATTATTCATTGTGTTTTGGCTAATCAATATGCAGGAGATAGACATACAGGTGAACACTTGCTATATCTTTCACAACTATGCTCCTTATTTAAGCTTGCAGGTATATCGATGGATTTTTTATGAGAAAGCTATTATCTCTATCATTAAAAGATAAGGCTTTGGATTGGTATAGGATTCTTGATGACTCTCATTTACTAAATTGGCAAGATCTTATGCCTCTCTTTTATGCAAAGTTTTATCCTCTTCATGAAATACATCAAGACAGGAACTATATTTATAACTTTTGGTCTCGTGACAGAGAAAGCATCGATCAAGCTTGGGGGAGATTGAAATCCTTAATGCTCAAATGTCCCAATCATGAGCTCTCCAAAGAAATTATTCTCACAAATTTTTATGCAAGGCTTTCTCGCCAAGATAAAGAGATGCTTGATGCTTCCTCTAGTGGGGCATTCTCCAACAAAAGCACTAAAGCTAAGTGGGTCTTATTGAAAGGATCCAGAAGAATACTGAAGACTGGGAGATTGATAAAGGTATTGAACCCGTTATAAATTATGAGCGTGATTACATTGAGAGCTATGTGAAAATTGATTACTTCAATACCTTTTGCGCTTAGATTGGTCTTGATTCCCAGCTTCTAATTGATTTTTGCAAAGACTTTGCCTATCATATTGACTCTTCAGAGAAGAAGGAGGATCAACACCATAAATATTTTAAGGATTTACCCGTTGATATTAATGTTGTTGACCCCATCTTGCGTGCAGTTGAATATGAAAAGCCCCCTTTTCCCGCAAGGATGAGGGAGCATTCTTTTGTCACAGGCATCCTGAATAAAAGCGAAAGAATGACTGATGAGCATGAGGACCTGATTAAAGTCGATCCTCAAGTTGCATTAGTCAAGGATCTTGTTACTAGTAATATTGAGGATTCCAATATAAATTTTTGTGCTGTTTCCACTAACCTTGTTACAGCCAAGAATAAAGGCCCAATTTCAGGTAATCCAGTTGTATGTGTTAAAATAGGAGATCATAATTATTATGGGCTATGTGATTTGGGATCCGGTGCTAGTGGTATTCCTTTTTCACTTTATCAAGAGATCATGAATGAGATTCTGTCATGTGAAATTGAAGAAGTTGATGTTACTATTCATCTTGCAAATAAGGAAACTATCTCTCCAATTGGAATTGTGCGAGATGTTGAACTTCTATGTGGAAAGGTAAAATATCCTACCGACTTTCTAGTACTTGGTTCAGTACAAGATAGTTTTTGCCCTATTATCTTTGGTAGGCCTTTTATCAAAACTTGTGGAGCTATTATCAATTGTAGGAAAGGAAAAGCATCTGTTGAATTTAATGGTGAGCCATATGAATTTAACTTTTCTAACTTCTCGAAGCAAACTCGTGGGACTGATCTACCTATTAATGATAAAATTATTGAAGAGATTGCTTCTATTGATATTCCTCCTAAGATCCTTTGTAGCAATTTATGGAAAACCACGAGAATGATATGCATATGCTGGAAAGGAATGAGCTAGATGATATATTCTTGAGACAACCTGCTATCCTGAAGCACAACCTTCCGGTTGAGCCTTTGGGAATTTTATCGAAACCAAAAGAAGACCCGGTGTTTGATCTTAAAGCTCTTCCCAGTACACTTAAATATGCTTATTTAGATGAAAAGAAAATATATCCTGTTATTATCAATTCTAACCTTTCAGGATATGAAGAAGAGCGATTATTGCAAGTCCTTCATAAACAACGAGGCACTATTGGTTATACCCTTGATGATCTTAAGGGGATTAGTCCATCTATTTGTTAGCATACTATCAATCTTGAGCCTGATGCTAAACCGGTTGTTGATCATCAACGACGGTCAAACCCGAAGATGAAGGATGTTGTGAGGACCGAAATCCTCAAACTTCTAGCCGTAGATATTATCTAGCCTATAGCTGATAGTAAGTGGGTAAGTCTAGTACATTGTGTTCCCAAGAAAGAAGGTACGACTGTGGTTCCTAATGATAAGAATGAACTAATACGTCAAAGAATTATTATTTGATATAGAATGTGTATTGATTACAGGAAGCTGAACAAGGCAACCAGGAAGGACCACTACCCGCTATCATTCATCGACCAAATGCTTGAAAGGTTATCCAAAAACACTCACTTTTGCTATCTTGATGGGTACTCTGGCTTCTCTCAAATTCATGTTAACACTGTCGATCAAGGGAAGACCACTTTTACTTGTCCCTTTGGTACTTATGCTTATAGACGTATGCCTTTTGGTTTATGCAATGATTCTGCTACTTTTCAAAGGTGTATGTCCGCTATCTTTCATGGTTTTTGTGAGGAAATTGTGGAGGTCTTCATGGACGATTTCTCTGTCTATGGAACCTATTTTGACCATTGTCTACACAACCTTAATAAAGTTTTGCAGAGATGTGAGGAGACGAACTTGGTACTCAACTGGGAGAAGTGCCACTTCATGGTCAATGAGGGAATTGTTCTTGGCCACAAGATTTCTGAAAAGGGAATCGAGGTGGACAGGGCAAAGGTTGAAGCAATCGAGAGAATGCCTTATCCAAAAGCCATCAGAGGTATTCGTAGTTTTCTCGGTCATGCTGGTTTCTATAGGAGATTTATTAAAGATTTTTCTAAAACTTTGAAACCCCTTACTAATCTTCTCCAGAAGGATATTCCTTTTGTGTTTGATGAAAATTGTAAGGAGGCCGTCGAAGTTCTTAAGAAAGCCTTGATAACCGCCCCTATAGTCCAACCGCCTGATTGGAATTTTCCTTTTGAAATCATGTGTGATGCTAGTGATTTTGTTGTTCGAGCTGTGTTAGGACAAATGGTTGATAAGAAATTGAATGTTATCCACTATGCTAGCAAAACCCTTGACACTGCTCAAAAGAATTACGCTACTACTGAGAAAGAATTTTTAGCGGTAGTGTTTGCCTGTGATAAGTTTAGGCCTTACATTATTGATGCTAAAGTCATTATTCATACTGATCATGTTGCTATTAAGTATCTAATGGAAAAGAAGGATGCCAAACCAAGGCTTATCAGATGGGTCCTTCTTCTTCTTCAAGAATTTGATTTGCAGATTGTTGATAGGAAAGGAGCAGACAACCTTGTAGCAGACAACCTTTCCAGGATGGAGGACATACCACACGATCCCATTCCAGTCAACGATAGTTTTCCTAATGAACAGTTAGCTGTTTTACAGGTGAAATCTAATTCAGATCCATGGTATGCAGATTATGCTAACTTTATTGTTGCAAAGTTGCCTCCAGTACTAACATTCCAACAACGGAAGAAGTTCTTCCATGACTTGAGGTATTACTTTTGGGATGACCCACATCTTTTTAGAGAAGGTGCGGATGGAATTGTGTGGAGATGCATACCGGAGCATGAACAAAAGGATATCTTGAGACAATGTCATAGAAGTCCTTATGGAGGACATCAAGCCGGTGAGAGGACTGCACACAAGGTTCTCCAATCAGGTTTTTATTGGCCTACTCTCTTTAAAGATGCTAGAAATTACGTTTTATCCTGTGATAAGTGCGAGAGAATTGGTAATATTTGTGAGAGGAATGAGATGCCTATGGATTATTCGCTAGTCATTGAGCCTTTTGATTGTTGGGGTTTTGATTTTATGGGTCCTTTCCCTCCTTCACACAAGTACACTCACATCTTAGTACCTGTAGATTATGTGACCAAGTGGGTTGAAGCAATCCCCACCGGAAGTGCCGATCACAAGACATCTTTGAAAATGCTCAAGGGTATAATCTTCCCTAGGTTTGGTGTACCTAGGTACCTCATGACCGACGGAGGATCAAATTTTACACATGGTGCTTTTAGAAAAGCTCTAGCCAAATATGATGTTAATCATAGAATTGCTTCACCTTACCATCCTCAAACAAGTGGGCAAGTTGAGCTCACAAATAGAGAGATCAAGTTGATCTTGCAAAAGACAGTGAACAGTTCTAGAAAGGACTGGTCCAATAAGCTAGGAGATGCCTTGTGGGCGTATAGAACTGCTTACAAAAATCCCATGGGGATGTCTCCGTATAAGATGGTTTATGGCAAGGCATGCCATCTACCTCTAGAGTTAGAGCACAAAGCTTTCTTGGCTGTTAGAGAGCTTAATGTTGATCCAAAGCTCGCTGGTGAAAAGCGTCTCATGAACTTGACTTCTCTAGATGAGTGGATAAGTGAAGCTTACGAGAGCACAAAAATGTTCAAAGAAAATGTAAAGAAGTGGCATGACAAGAGAATTTTGAAACGTGAATTTAACGTTGGTGACAAAGTTTTGTTGTATAGATATCGTTTCAGGTTTTCTCCACGTAAATTACTTTCCAAGTGGGAAGGACCATACCATATCGAAGAACTCTACCGCTCTGATGCAATCAAGATTAATAATTTTGAAGGCACAAAACCACATGTTGTGAATGGGCAAAGACTCAAGCATTACATGGATGGAGACTCCATCAATGTAGAGGTGGATGTGATACAAGTAACCACTCACGAAGAACATATTGCAACACTCTATCAGACACCGGCAGAAGCAGAATAAGAAAAGGTATGAAATACGGTAAGGAAACTTGGCGAACATCAATAAAAGTTCTGTTTTATGCGTTTTTGCAAAATTAGGAAAATTTCAAGCCGAAGCGGAGCCGGAGAGGATCTCCAGGTCACCCAGGTGACCTGCTGGCGCGGGCTAGGCCCTGGCCGCGCCAGGAGGCCGCTTGGACAACCCAGAGTTCGTCTCCGACCCCACTTTGGCTTGTTACCTTCCTTTTGGTGTAGAAAATTTTCCTATATATTTTCTCGGATTGTCCCGGTTTTGTATCTTGCGATTCCATGCATATTCTTTTCGATCTGTTTGTGCGAGGATAACTTTCAGCAAACTTAGGTGCCATGGCTTCCCCAAAATCTCCCAAGGACAAGTTCCTTGTCAACGTCATCAACCCTTACCTCGCAGAGGTAAAGAGACACCCTCAAACACTTTGGGTGGAGGATGGTGTCCTCCACAAAGAAGATTTGAAGGGACATGTCAAGGAGGGGAGCACCAGGGCCAGGCTGGAAGAAGTGGAGCAAGAAGTCTTCAAGTACAAGTTCATGATCAAGCGTGGTGTTGAGACCAACTACGATATCATTGCCGAGCTGAAGAGGGAACATGAGGAGGAGATGAAAGAAGTGCGATCAATCATATCTGCACTAGAAACCAAAGTGTTCGAGCTTCAAGGGCACATCCATGACCTTCAAAATCAGAACTGTGAGTATGAACTTAAGGTTTTGCGCATGGGCTTATCTGTCGAAAGCAGGATCCTGGAGACTGAAGAATCCTGTGTGGAGGGAGGACCTCTCCCATGGAAGCGTTTCGCTAAGGATTACCTGAGGAACAAGAACAAGGATGAAGAGTAAAATATTCATGGGTAATGGCATTCCCTTAGCTTGCTCCAAGCTTCGGGGAGTCCTCGGATCTTTATTTTTTGTCCTTTACTTTTTTTGGTCAAGTTTAGTGTCGTATCATGTCTAGGGAAGTTATCTTATGAAATAGGTGTTTGCATTGAGGTCTATAACTCCTTTGGGGAGAGTTTGTATCCGTGAGCGTGCAGTGTCTATGATGGAATATTAATGAGAAGTCTATTGGTTACTTTGCTGCACTTGGTATTCTCTTCATGCAATCGATCTTATATACTGATTCTTTGAGAGTATTGATCTTACACATCAGGTATGGATTTGAAAACTTTATTTAATCTTGGCAAACATAGCATTGGTCATAACAACAAGCATGAGTTTTTCTAGTAGCGACTTAGCCAAAACCTTTATGTTCTTATGCTTGAAGTGTTATGCTGACAAGGAAGACAACTTGATGTTTTATGCCAATTCTTTATGTTGAAATTTGTATTGTTTTGCATCCAAGTCAACAATATTTGTCTGCTCTTAAAAGCCTTTGCTAGCCAACCCTTGCACTAAGCAGGAATACTTCTTGTGCATCCATACCCTGAAATCTCAACCTTCTCAAGAGTCCACCATATCTTCCCTTTACGTGGTATTTCACCGCCACTCCTAAAGTATATTACTCATGTGCTATCTTTAAAATCTTAAAATACTACTCCCTATTTTGTGCCTCTGATTTAGCTCATGAGGAAATAGTAGGTAATTCATGATCTTCTCATAGTGGATAAGTTTTACCTTGGGTTTGCATGTGATCTGCGAACCCCTCATACGAGGAGGGACTGACATGAGCGCACCCAGCTCGTAAAAGATAATAACAACAAACAAAACCTCCTTTACGCTTTGTTGATGAGAAATCAGAAAACTTTGGTAGTGATAAGCAAAGGAGACTAAGGGGATGTGATCGTCCCCACTTTGGGAACCGTTCCTCAAAACTTATCCAGCATGAGAAGTATTGGGCTATCTACTAGCATTCTTTGACAAATTATGCACCTCTCAAAAGCCTGTTTTACAATCTTGTTGATTTCAAAATCTCTAAGAAAGCTCTAGCACATGAGTTTTCCCTAATTCCCTCTACGAAGGGCCAATCTTTTACTTTTATGTTGAGTCAGTAAAACCTACTTCTTTCTATCCTGAAAAGAGCAGACACTTTATTTTGACAAAGATGCATGCCTTTATATTGTTTCATTGAGAATTGCCATATCACACCTTTGTTGACATTATCATTAAGATAAGTGAGTTGTTTGTTAAGCCTAGCTAAAGCAAACATCTTCCTTTGTGTTAGCATTTTCACTTCTCGACTAATAACATGTTCTTTCAAAAAGCTTCAATTGATTTCATCAAAATATAAGAGGAAGAACAAAAGTTAAAAGTTATTAGTTGTTCTTTGACCAAGGACATGTTTGCCATGGTTCGATGAGTTTTCTTAGCTCTACTTATGATTGTAATTGATATTACTCTTTCATAAGAGCCTTATGAGTTCAGATTACTATTGAGGATGGTTGAGTTTAGTAGAGAAATTATGATGCCTCTTGTCCGTATTCTTATTTATCGACACTTCTCTCTCTAAACTTGTGGACGGGTTTACCGAGCTTAGTATTCGCTTGGGGACAAGCGAGGTCTAAGCTTGGGGGAGTTGATAAGTCCAAAATGCATCACTATTTTGTATCATAGTTTGTCTCTATTCATTGATATATTTCACTTTATGATGGTGTACTTATAGTGTTTTGGCTTATTTAACACAACTTACAACTTTCTGGTGCCGAAACAGCAGACGCAAGATTCAGCGGAGAAAATAGCACGAAGAGTTGCAATATCACAACATCTCCAATTGCGCTGAAACTTTGAGGGAAGAAGTTTCCGAACGGATCCCGAAGACAGGACAAAGAAGGGCCAGAGGGGGGCCACAGGTCACCGAGGCGACCTGTTGGCGCCCCCCTAGGCCATGCCACGAGGCCGCCTGGGTGATGAGCCCAACCTCCGGTGCTCTCCTTTGGCCTATATGTCCCTCTTGACCTAAAAGTTCTGGGAACAGAAGAGTTTTCGCGATTTCGCCGCCGCTCCGCGGCGGAAACCTACATAGAAGAAAAGACCTTTTTGGCGGGCAGATTCCGCTAGGGAGAACTCCTCCTGGAAGGGGAGATCGTCCTCATCGTCATCACCATCGTCACGGGGCATCATCGAGATCATCATCACCATCACCATCTCCACCTTCATCCCATCTACTCCCTCCGTTCCTAAATATAAGTCTTTAAGCAGGTTTCATTAATGGACTACATACGGATGTATATAGACATACTTTAGAGTGTAGATTCACTCATTTTGCTCCGTATGTAGACTCTTAGTAAAATATCTTAAAATACTTATATTTAGGAACGGAGGGAGTACTTCACTATTGCAATCGGAGTCATACCTTGCACTATTCATCCCCTCTACTCTACCGGTGTTGATTACTCTTTTGTGGTGAATGCTACTGAGTTTTGTTGGAGGGTTATTGTTATGACCAGATGGTTAATCATATTTTCATCACCTCTGAGCATGATCTCTTTTATGTCTTGTGAGTAGTTCCATTAGTTCTCGAGGACACGGGAAAAGCCTAGATGCTAATAGTCATATGATGTTGAAGTAATACGTGTTGATTGATATTTAAGTTATGGTGTTATTCTTCTAGTGGTGCTATGTGAACGTAGACTACATAAAACTTTGCCTTTTTAAGGACCGAGGGGAATGCATCGTGTATAAAGAATGCTTATGGTGGGTTGCCGGAGTGACAGAAACCTGAACCCAAGTTCGTATACTTTTGCATGAGGGAGTATTGGATCCTAAAGCTTATTGCTATTGTTAGGCTTTGCCTTAATTTCTCTCTTGTATTTGTGGATGCTTGCAATAGGGATTAATCATAATAGTGTACTTGTCTTAGCCAAGACGGTGCACTAATTAAGATCCACCCACATAACACTTATCAATACAAAACATAGTACTAGATAGAGTATGGCGAAAGCACTTGACTATCTCTCTCGTGTGTCCTGAGGAACGCATTAGTCTTTATAAGTTTAGTCCCTCGGCTTATCCTTCGTGCTTAAAATAATTGGGCCACTTGCTGCACCTCAGCGTAATTTACTTTACTTGCATTTATTTCCTTGTTGCTTATACTAGAAAACCCATAAAAAGTTACCTTTCAGTACTTGCAGTTATTCCTTGCTCAAGATAACGTGTCAATACCTTCTGGTCCTCATTGGGTTCGAAACTCTTACTTGTCGAAAAGTGTACGATAGATCCCCTACACCTGTGGGTCATCAGCCATCCCCAAGCTTGAGTTTGACATTCCTGGATCTTCTTTCATCATCTTTCATCGCATACTTGAAAACTCCCTTCATACGAAACTCATCATAAGCTGATTAGAGTGGTTAGTGCCCATAATAAAATAATTTATTCTCCACTGGAAATAAATATTTTCAGGAAGATCTACTGTTTATCTAGATTGCCAAAAGGTTTTTGCAAAGAAAAGGCAAGCTTAAGATTTGCAAAACAATGAAAACACAAAACAAGGCAGAATCTGGGAAAACAGAACAACATGTAGTAAATAATTTTTTCGAGATAGTTCTGCAACTCAAATCAAAAAACTCATAACATAATCCAGAAATATAATTATATAGAGCATACTTTCAAAAAACATTAGATCAAAAAGATGATCTGGTGATTTTTGGCGAATTTTTCCGTCAAGCAAACATAATCTGTTTCTGGACAGCATGTCACAACTTTTGAACTTTCTTGCAATCGGAGGCTAAAACTTGGCACAAAGCTTGAAAATAAAGATACAATGATGATGCTATAGTAGTAACAAGCATCAAGACCACTAAAAATGAAAGTAAAAATAAATTGGGTTGCCTCCCAACAAGCGCTTTCTTTTATGCCTTTGAGCTAGGCATGATGCAAAAAGATCAAGTATTATCAACTCCAAAAGAATAACTTGCCCAAGGTTGTCAGAATCGCGATACTGTTGTACGATTCTATGACTTTACGATCCAAACTAACTCCTCTGATTCTACGATTTTTGTTCATAGAATCTACGTTTTTACGATCCTGATAGTGAAGATTCTACGATTTGCGATCCTGCCATTGGAGCTCTGATCCGATTCAGAATCGCAATTCTAACAACCTTGATACTTGCCCGAATAACGGACTCATAAGGTAACTTAATATTCTTTCAAGGGAAGTGTTCCATTCCCTTTTTAAGGGTAAATTGGAATCTAATGTCCCTTCTTTTAGGTCAATGATAGCACCAATGGTGCGGAGAAAAGGACGTCCCAAAATAATTGGACATGAGGGATCACACTCAATGTCCATAATAAGAAAATCAATGGGGACATAATTATCATTGACAACAATAAGAACATCATCAATTCTCCCTAAAGTTTTCTTTATGGAAGAATCAACAAGTCGAACACCAAAATAACATTGATCAAAAGGTTTCAAATCAAGCATATCATACATTCTTTTGGGCATAACAGAGACACTAGCTCCAACATCACATAAAGCAAAGCAAGAGAAATTATTCAATTTAATCTTGACCATAGGATTCCAACCACATTATAGTTTTCTAGGAATATAAGTCTCTAGCTTGAGCTTCTCTTCCCTAGCTTTGATAAGAGCATTGGTAATATGCTCGGTGAAGGCAATATTGAGTGTACTAGTGTGGGGGTCTTTAGCCATTCTTGATAAAAAAGTGATAACTTCGGAAAGACTGCAATTATCAAAATCAAGATTACTACCATTAATTAAAGTGGTGGTGATGTCATTTAAGCTCATTCTTTTGGTAGTCTCTAAGTTCAAAGGACCTTCTTGTCCTAAAGTTGAGGTATTAGCATCACCATTAATAGGTCCACTAGGACTAGGGATGTGATGGGTGCTAAAAGTTTTGAGATCCTCAACAACTTGTATAGTAGCAAGGGTAGTGTGCGTAGGAAGGCTCTTAATCCTATCTTCCTTTTCTTTTTCTCTAGCCCATCTATCCTTAAGTTTGGCTATCATTCTAATGTTCTCATTAATTTGGACTTGGATAGCGTTCATGGGTGTGGTCTTCCTTTCCTCAAGGGGGGAGTTCTATTTTTAAGCATCTCTAGATCATGAGCTATGTTGTCTACCTTCAAAGAGAGACTATCTATTTTTTATAATTTCTCTTATACACTCTTGTTGAAGGCTTTTTGATAAGTAATAAAGTCCTTAAGCATGTTCTCTAATTCAGAAGTGGAGTTTTTGGTGCTAGGATAAGTGTTGTTGTTCCCATAGTTGTTGGATGGAAATGGTCTAGGATTGCTACCAAAATTACTCCTATAGGCATTATTATTAAAGTTGTTCCTAGAGATAAAATTAACATCAACTTGCTCTCTTTCTTGAACAACCAAAGAATTTAAAGGAATATCATGAGGCTCAATAGGAGATTGCTTAGTAAATAAAGACATGATCATGTCAACCTTATCATTAAGGGAGGAGATCTCGTCAAGAGAGTTTACCTTCCTACCTGTTGGAGCTCTCTCGGTGTGCCATTGAGAATAATTTGTCATCATCTCGTCCAATAGCTTCGTGGGAACACCAAGTATAGTTGACATAAAGGTTCCTCTCGCGGCCGAGTCCAACAAATTCCACGAGGTAAAGTTCAATCCTACATAGAAAGTTTGGATAACCATCCAAGTAGTCAAACCATGTGTAGGGCAATTCTTAACAAGAGATTTCATATGTTCCCAAGCTTGGACAACGTGTTTATTATCCAACTGCCTAAAATTCATAATGGTACTTCTTAACTGGATAATCTTAGTAGGCGGGTAATACTTCCCAATAAAAGCATCTTTGCACTTATCCCAAGAATCTGTGCTATTCCTAGGCAAAGATTGAAGCCACACTTTATCTCCTCCTCTCAAGGAGAAAGGAAAAAGCTTAAGTTTAACAATATCACCATATACTTCTTTGTAATTTTGCATATCACAAGCTCAACAAAATTATTCAAGTGCAAAGCAGCATCATCTCCAGCACTGGAGAATTGACCTTTCATAACAAGGTTCAGTAAAGCAGGTTTAATCTCATAGGAGGTCGCCTCAGTGGCGGGAGCAGCAATAGGAGTGGAGATAAAGTCATTGTTGTTGCGACTAGTGAAGTCACAAAACTTGGTGTTCTCAGTGGAACCCATAGCAGCAACAACAAGCAAGAACAAAGCAACTATTTTTTTGTGGTTTTTGGTATAAGACTCTAAAGCAAAAACTAGAAAGCAAACTAACAAGACTAAAAAGCAAAGGTAAAAGATAGCGTACAACTCCCCTATCTTGAAGACTGGAGTCCCCGGCAATGGCGCTAGAAATTTTCTTGATGACGAGTTGATGGATATACTTCTCGCCCCTCGTTGGATACCCCAAGTGGAAGGTTGAGATGTAGTCAATAGTAGATTTCCCTTACACGGGGACTGTAAGGTTTATCGAACCAGGAGAACTCTAAGGATCAACAAGTAGCTGTCCGCTGCTCTGGCGCTAGCAGAAGACGTGGACCTGCACACACAACAAATAGCTTTGCTCCCAACGAGTTTAGAGAGGTTGTCAATCTCTCCGGCCTTGGAGTTTGCAAAGGATCAAAACACAAGCGGGAATAGCGATAGTGATTGCAACAGAAAAGTAAATAAAAGCTGTAAATGATGGAGGTGTAAACAATGGTGGAAATATGTGTTGGGGGAACGTTGCATGGGAAACAAAAAATTTCCTACGCACATGAAGACCCATCATGGTGATGTCCATGTACGAGAGGAGATTTGGATCTACGTACCCTTGTAGATTGCACAGCAGGAAGCGTTAAGAAACGCGGTTGATGTAGTGGAACGTCCTCACGTCCCTCGATCCGCCCCGCGAACCGTCCCACGAACCGTCCCGCAATCCGTCCCACGATCCGCTCCGATCTAGTGCCGAACGGACAACACCTCCGCGTTCAGCACATGTACAGCTCGACGATGATCTCGGCCTTCTTGATCCAGCAAACAAGACGTAGAAGTAGATGAGTTCTCCGGCAGCGTGACGGCGCTCCAGTGGTGGTGAAGGATCTACTCCGGCAGGGCTCCGCCCGAGCTCCGTAGAAATACGATCTAGAGGTAAAACTATGGTGTCTAGATCTGAGTTGCACGTGGCAAAAGTTGTCTCAAATCATCCCTAAATCACCACTATATATAGGAGGGAGGGGAAGGAGGCTTGCCTTGAGGGACAAGCCCTCAAGGGTGCGCCGGCTAGGGAGGAGGAGGAGTCCTACTCCAATCCTAGTCCAACTAGGATTAGAAAGTGGAGTCCTTCTCTTCCACCTTTCCTTTTGTTTTCTTTTCTTTGGTTTTTCTTTCTTGGCGCATAGGTCCCTTTGGGATGTCCCACCAGCCCATTAAGGGCTGGCGCACCACCCCTAGGGCCTTTGGGCTTCCCCCGGGTGGGTTTCCCCGCTCCCAGTGAACATCCGGAACCCATTCGTCACTCCCGGTACAATCCTAGTAATGCCTGAAAACCTTCCGGTAACCACATGAAGTCATCCTATATATCAATCATCGTCTCCGAGCCATTCCGGAAACCCTCGCGACATCTGTGATCTCCTCCGGGACTCTGAACAACATTCGGTAACCACACATATAACTCAACTATACTAAAACATCGCCGAACCTTAAGTGTGCACACCCTGCGGGTTCGAGAACTATGTAGGCATGCCCCGAGGTATTCCTCGGTCAATATCCAATAGCGGGACCTGGATACCCATATTGGATCCTACATATTCTCCGAAGATCTTATCGGTTGAACCTTAGTGTCACTACAACAAATGTGATAATCTTTGACGCACATTCTGTGACGATTCAGTGAAAAACGTGAGGTAATCATCTTAATTTCACAAACTGTGACGTTTTTTCATTGAATCGTCATGGAATGAGCGTCACAAATTATCACTTTTGTTGTAGTGTGTCAAGGATTCATGTAATCCCGTATGTCACTCCCTTTGTCCTTCGGTATGTTACTTGCCCGAGATTCGATCGTCGGTATCCGCATACCTATTTCAATCTCGTTACCGGCAAGTCTCTTTACTCGTTCCGTAATACAAGATCCTGTGACTTACACTTAGTCACATTGCTTGCAAGGCTTGTGTGTGATGTTGTATTACCGAGTGGGCCCCGAGATACCTCTCCGCCACAGGGAGTGACAAATCCCAGTCTTGATCCATACTAACTCAACGGACACCTTCGGAGATGCACCTGTAGAGCACCTTTATAGTCACCCAGTTACGTTGTGATGTTTGATGCACACAACGTATTCCTACGGTGCCAGTGAGTTATATGATCTCATGGTCATAGGAATAAATACTTGACGTGCAGAAAACTATAGCAATAAATCAACACGATCAATATGCTACGTTCATAGTTTGGGTCTAATCCATCACATGAATCTCCTAATGATGTGATCAAGTTATCAAGCAACAACACTTTGCACATAGTCAGAAAACCTTGGCTATCCTTGATCAACTGGCTAGCCAACTAGAGGCTTGCTAGGGGCATTGTTTTGTCTATGTATCCACACATGTATCTATGTTTTCATTCAATACAATTATAGCATGGATAATAAACGATTATCTTTAAACAGGAAATATAATAATAACTATTTATCATTGCCTCTAGGGCATATTTCCAACAGTCTCCCACTTGCACTAGAGTCAATAATCTAGCCCTCACATCGCCATGCGATTTACATTGTAATAAATCAAACACCCACATAGTTCTGGTGTTGATCATGTTTTGCCCGTGGAAGAGGTTTAGTCAGCGGGTCTGCTACATTCAGATCCGTGTGCACTTTGCAAATATTCACGTCCTCTCCTTCGACGTAGTCGCGGATGAGGTTGAAGCGTCGTTTGAAGTGTCTAGTCTTCTTGTGAAACTTTGGTTCCTTTGCTAAGGCAATATCACTAGTGTTGTCACATAAAAGAGTCAACGGATCTAGTGCGCTTGGCACAACTCCAAGATCTGTCATGAACTGCTTCATCCAGACACCCTCCTTTGATACCTTCGAGGCAGCCATGTACTCCGCTTCACATGTAGAATCTGCTATGGCGCTCTGCTTGGAACTGCACCAGCTTACTGCACCCCCATTAAGAATAAATACGTATCTGGTTTGCAACTTAGAGTCATCCAGATCGGTGTCAAAACTTGCGTCGATGTAACCCTTTACGACGAGCTCTTTGTCACCTCCATAAACGAGAAACATTTCCTTAGTACTTTTCAGGTACTTCAGAATATTCTTGACCGCCGTCCAGTGATCCACCCCTGGATTACTCTGAAACCTACCTGCCATACTTAAGGCCAAGCTGACGTCTGGTCTTGTGCACAACATTGCATACATGATAGAACCTATGGCTGAAACGTAGGGGACGGAACTCATTTGTTCTCTATCTTCCGCAGTTGCTGGGCACTGAGTCTTACTCAATTTTATACCTTGTAATACTGGCAAGAACCCTTTCTTGGACTGATCCATTTTGAACTTCTTCAATAATTTATCAAGGTATGTGCTTTGTGAAAGTCCTATCAGGCGTTTCGATCTATCCCTATAGATCTTAATGCCTAGAATGTAAGCAACTTCTCCTAGGTCCTTCATAGAGAAACTTTTATTCAAGTAATCCTTTATGATCTCCAAAAGCTCCACGTTGTTTCCAATCAGCAATATGTCATCCACATATAATATTAGAAACGCCATAGAGCTCTGCTACTGCAACAAAAGACCTTCCAACAGCGCCAGAAACAAGCGTGCTGACGGGAGCCTATTCTTGTCTTGATACTCCTCAGCAACGGCACCAAGAATCCTTCTGCTACGGCTACACCTTTAGGGACTTCCTTGGAAAATATGTAAAGGATTCCCCCGTGGCATTGGATCCTTGCGTTGGCTTTCTCTCGAAGCGGAAAGGGTGATGTAGCACAGCGGCGGTAAGTATTTCCCTCAGTTTTGAGAACCAAGGTATTGTTGGAAATATGCCCTAGAGGCAATAATAAAATGGTTATTATCATATTTCCTTGTTCATGATAATCGTCTATTGTTCATGCTATAATTGTATTAACAGGAAACAGTAATACATGTGTGAATAAACGGATCACAATGTGTCCCTAGCAACCCTCTAGTTGGCTAGCTCGTTAGTCAACAGATGATCATGGTTTCCTGATCATGGGCATTAGATGTCATTGATAACGGGATCACATCATTGGGAGAATGATGTGATGGACAAGACCCAATCCTAAGCATAGCACTAGATCGTATTGTTCGTATGCTAAAGCTTTTCTAATGTCAAGTATCTTTTCCTTCGACCGTGAGATTGTGCAACTCCCGGATACTGTAGGAGTGCTTTGGGTGTATCAAACGTCACAACGTCGGATACCGGAAGTGTTTCCGGCATCACCGGTAACGTACCGGGACCACCGGGACCACCGGAGGTGGCCCCGGGGCACGACTGAAGGGGGGCAACGACCCCGAGAGATAAGGTGGGCCAAGTGGGGGTGGGAACCAGCCCCTAGGTGGGCTGGTGCACCTCCCCACTCAGCCCATAGCGCAAGGGAGAGAAAAGGGGGGGGCAAACCCTAGGCCAGGTGGGCCTAAGGCCCACCAGATGGTGCGCCACCCCCTCCTCCCCCTTTTGGCCGCCGCACCTCCCATCTGGGGGGGCTGCCGCACCCCCTAGGGTGGGAATCCTAGGGGTGGCACCCCCTCTCCCCTTCCCCTATATATATCGGGCACTTTTGGCCATTGAGACACACGGTTTTTCCTCTCTCTCGGCACAGCCCCGCTCCTCTCCCTCCTCCTCTCCGCCGGTGCTTGGCGAAGCCCTGCCGGGAGACCTCGTCTCTCCATCGACACCACGCCGTCGTGTTGCTGGAGTTCTTCCCCAACCTCTCCCTCCTCCTTGCTGGATGAAGGTGTGGGAGACGTCACCGGGCTACACGTGTGTTGAACGCGGAGGTGCCGTTGTTCGGCACTAGATCGGAATCGCTACGAGTACGACTACATCAACCGTGTTCTAGCAACGCTTCCGCTTAGCGATCTTCAAAGGTATGAAGATGCTCTTACCCCTCTCTCATTGCTGGTCTCTCCATAGGAAGATCTGAATATGCGTAGGAAAATTTTGAATTTATGCTACGTTACCCAACAGTGGCATCCGAGCCAGGTTTTCTATGCGTAGATTCTATGCACGAGTAGAACACAAAAGTTGTGGGCAATGATTTGCCAATTTTCTTGCCGCTACGAGTCTTATTATTTTCCGACGGTATTGTGGGATGAAGCGGCCCGGACCGACTTTACACGTACGCTTACGTGAGACTGGTTCCACCGACAGACATGCACATCGTGCATAAAGGTGGCTAGCGGGTGTCTGTCTCTCCTACTCTAGTCGGATTGGATTTGATGAAAAGGGTCCTTATGAAGGGTAAATAGCTTTGGCATATCATCGTTGTGGCTGTCACGTAGGTAAGAAGGCGTTCTTGCTAGAAACCCAAATCAGCCACGTAAAACTTGCAACAACAAGTAGAGGACGTCTAACTTGTTTTTGCAGGGTTTGACATGTGATGTGATATGGCCAAAGTTGTGATGTTGCATGTATGATGTATGAGATAATCATGTTATTGTAATAGGTTTCACGACTTGCATGTCGATGAGTATGACAACTGGCAGGAGCCATAGGAGTTGTCTTAATTTATTGTATGAGATGCGACGCCATGTGCTTACTACTTTTACTTCATTGCTAACGGTTAGCTATAGTAGTAGTGATAGTAGTAGTTGGAGTGACGACTTCATGGAGACACGATGATGGAGATCATGGTGTCACGCCGGTGACGATGATGATCATGCGATGCCTGAAGATGGAGATCGAAAGAGCAAAGATGATAATGGCCATATCATGTCACTATATGATTGCATTGTGATGTTTATCATGTTTTACATCTTATTGCTTAAAACGACGGTAGCGTAATAAGATGATCCCTCTTAAAATTTTGAGAACGTATTCCCCTAAGTGTGCACCGTTGCGAAGGTTCGTTGTCTCGAAGCACCACGTGATGATCGGGTGTGATAGATTCTAACGTTCGCATACAACGGGTGTAAGCCAGATTTACACACGCGAAACACCTAGGTTGACTCGACGAGCTTAGCATGTACAGACATGACCTCGAATACAAGAGACCGAAGGGTCGCACATGAGTCGTATGGTTGAATACGATCAGCATGAAGTTGCTCACCATGGTGACTAGTCCGTCTCACGTGATGATCGGACACGGGTTAGTCAACATGGATCATGTATCACTTAGATGACTAGAGGGATGTCGATTTAAGTGGGAGTTCATACTTAATTTGATTAAATGAACTTAATTGTCATGAACTTTTCTAAAAGTTGTCTTTATAAATATTGTAGATGTCCAACGTCAACCTCAATTTCAACGCATTCCTAGAGAAAAACAAGCTGAAAGATGATGGTAGCAACTATGCGGACTGGGTTCGCAACTTGAAGCTCATCCTTGAAGCAGCTAAAAAGGCTTATGTCCTTAATGCGCCGCTAGGTGACCCTCCCGCTCCTGCAGCAGCCCAGGACATTCTGAACGTCTGGCAAACGCGGAGTGATGACTACTCTCTGGTCAGGTGTGGCATGTTATACAGTTTAGAAACGGGGCTCCAAAGGCGTTTTGAGCAACACGGGGCATATGAGATGTTCCAGGAGCTGAAGCTAGTTTTTCAAGCTCATGCCCGTGTCGAGAGATATGAAGTCTCCGACAAGTTCTTTAGCTGTAAGATGGAGGAGAACAGTTCTGTCAGTGAGCACATACTCAAAATGTCTGGGTTACACGGTCGTCTGACTTCACTTGGAGTCGAACTTCCGGATGATGCTATAATTGACAGAATCCTCCAGTCTCTCCCACCAAGCTACAAAGGCTTTGTGCTTAACTACAACACGCAAGGGATGGAGAAGACCATTCCCGAGTTGTACTCGATGCTCAAGTCTGCAGAAGTAGAAATCAAGAAGGAGTATCAAGTGTTGATGGTCAACAAGACCACTAGTTTCAAGAAAGGCAGGGGTAAGAAGAACTTCAAGAAAGACGGCAAAGCTGTTGCCGCGCCCGATAAGCCAGATGCCGGGAAGAAGAAAAAGAACGGACCCAAGCCTGAGACTGAGTGCTTCTATTGCAAGGGAAAGGGTCACTGGAAGCGGAACTGCCCGAAATACTTAGCGGACAAGAAGGCCGGCAACGTTAAAGGTATATGTGATATACATGTTATTGATGTGTACCTTACCAGCGCTCATAGTAGCTCCTGGGTATTTGATACCAGTGCTGTTGCTCACATTTGCAACTCAAAGCAGGAACTGCGGAATAAGCAGAGACTGGCCAAGGACGAGGTGACGATGCGCGTCGGGAATGGTTCAAAAGTCGATGTGATCGCCGTCGGCACTCTACCTCTACATCTACCGTCGGGATTAGTTTTAAACCTTAATAATTTTTATTTAGTACCAGCTTTAAGCATGAACATTGTATCAGGGTCTTGCTTAATGCGAGACGGCTACTCATTTAAGTCAGAGAATAATGGTTGTTCTATTTATATGAGTGATATGTTTTATGGTCATGCTCCGCTGGTGAATGGTTTATTCTTGATGAACCTCGATCGTGATGTTACACATATTCATAGTGTGAGTACCAAAAGATGCAAAGTTGATAATGATAGTCCCACATACTTGTGGCACTGCCGCCTTGGTCATATCGGCGTTAAGCGCATGAAGAAGCTCCATACTGATGGACTATTAGAGTCTCTTGACTTTGAATCATTTGACACATGCGAACCGTGCCTCATGGGCAAGATGACTAAGACTCCATTCTCGGGAATAATGGAGAGAGCAACCGACTTATTGGAAATAATACATACTGATGTGTGTGGTCCAATGAACGTTGAAGCTCGCGGTGGTTATCGTTATGTTCTCACTCTCACCGATGATTTGAGTAGGTATGGGTATATCTACTTGATGAAGCACAAATCTGAGATGTTTGAAAAGTTCAAGGAATTTCAGAGTGAGGTTGAGAATCAACATGACAGAAAAATTAAATGTCTACGATCTGATCGTGGAGGAGAATATTTGAGTCACGAGTTTGGCACACACCTAAGGAAGTGTGGAATCGTTTCACAACTGACACCGCCTGGCACACCGCAGCGCAACGGAGTGTCTGAACGTCGTAATCGCACTTTATTAGATATGGTGTGATCTATGATGTCTCTCACCGACTTACCGCTATCATTTTGGGGATACGCATTAAAAACTGCTGCATTCACTTTAAATAGGGCACCGTCTAAATCCGTTGAGACGACACCGTATGAACTATGGTTTGGCAAGAAACCTAAGTTGTCGTTTCTTAAAGTTTGGGGCTGCGATGCTTATGTGAAGAAACTTTAACCAGAAAAGCTCAAACCCAAAGCGGAGAAATGTGTATTCATAGGATACCCTAAGGAAACTATTGGGTATACCTTCTATCTTTGATCCGAAGGTAAAACCTTTGTTGCCAAGAACGGATCCTTTCTAGAGAAAGAGTTTCTCTCGAAAGAAGTACGTGGGAGGAAGGTAGAACTTGATGAGGTAATTACACCCCCTCTCGAACAAGATAGTAGCGCAGCGCGGGAAGCTGTTCCTGTGGCGCCTACACCGACTGAAGAGGAAGTTAATGATGATGATCATGAAGCTTCGGATCAAGTTACTACTGAACCGCGAAGGTCCACAAGGGCATGCTCCGCACCAGAGTGGTATGGCAACCCTGTGATGGAAATCATGTTGTTAGACAACGGTGAACCTTCGAACTATGAAGAAGCAATGGCGGGCCCGGATTCCTACAAATGTCTTGAGGCTATGAAATCCGAGATAGGATCCTTGTATGAGAACAAAGTATGGACTTTGGTGGACTTGCCCGATGACCGGCGAGCCATAGAAAATAAATGGATCTTCAAGAAGAAGACTGATGCAAACGGTAATGTAACCATTTACAAAGCTCGACTTGTCGCAAAGGGTTTTCGACAAATTGAAGGAGTTGACTACGAAGAGACTTTCTCTCCCGTAGCGAAGCTGAAATCAGTCCGAATCATGTTAGCAATTGCCGCCTTTTATGATTATGAAATTTGGCAAATGGACGTCAAAACAGTGTTCCTTAACGGGAACCTTAAGGAAGAGTTGTATATGATGCAACCAGAAGGTTTTGTCGACCCTAAGGGTGCTAACAAAGTATGAAAGCTCCAGCGCTCCATCTATGGGCTGGTGCAAGCATCTCGGAGTTGGAACATTCGCTTTAATGAGGTGATTAAAGCGTTTGGGTTCATACAGGTTTACGGAGAAGCCTGTCTGTACAAGAAAGTGAGTGGGAGCTCTGTAGCTTTCCTCATACTATATGTGGATGACATATTATTGATGGGGAATAATATAGAGATGTTGGAGAGCATAAAGGCCTATTTGAACAAGAGTTTTTCAATGAAGGACCTTGGAGAAGCTGCATACATATTAGGCATCAAGATCTATAGAGATAGATCGAGACACCTCATAGGTCTTTCGCAAAGTACATACCTTGACAAGATATTGAAGAAGTTCAATATGGAAAACTCAAAGAAAGGGTTCTTGCCAGTTTTGCAAGGTATGAGATTGAGTAAGAGTCAGTCGCCGACCACGGCAGCAGATAGAGAGAAGATGAGTTCTGTCCCCTACGTTTCAGCCGTGGGCTCTCTAATGTATGCCATGCTATGTACCAGACCTGATATAAACCTTGCCATAAGTTTGGTAGGGAGGTACCAAAGTAATCCCGGTACAGAACACTGGACAGCGGTCAAGAATATCCTTAAGTACCTGAAAAGGACTAAGGAAATGTTTCTCGTTTATGGAGGTGACGAAGAGCTCGTCGTAAAGGGTTACGTCGACGCTAGCTTCGACACAGATCCGGATGACTCTAAGTCACAGACCGGATACGTATATGTGTTGAATGGTGGGGCAGTGAGCTGGTGCAGCAGCAAGCAACAAGTCGTGGCAGCATCTACATGTGAAGCGGAGTACATATCTGCTTCAGAAGCGGCTCATGAAGGAATTTGGATGAAGGAGCTCATCACCGACCTTGGAGTGGTTCCAAGCGCGTCGGGTCCTATGACACTCTTCTGTGATAACACTGGAGCCATTGCCATAGCCAAGGAGCCCAGGTTTCACCGGAAGACGAAGCACATCAAGCGCCGCTACAACTCCATCCAGGACCATGTCCAGAGTGGAGTGATAGATATTTGTAAAGTACACACGGATCTGAATATTGCAGACCCGTTGACTAAACCTCTTCCACGAGCAAAACATGATCAACACCATGATGCTATGGGTGTTCGATACATCACAATGTAACTAGATTATTGACTCTAGTGCAAGTGGGAGAGTGTTGGAAATATGCCCTAGAGGCAATAATAAAATGGTTATTATCATATTTCCTTGTTCATGATAATCGTCTATTGTTCATGCTATAATTGTATTAACAGGAAACAGTAATACATGTGTGAATAAATAGATCACAATGTGTCCCTAGCAAGCCTCTAGTTGGCTAGCTCGTTAGTCAATAGATGATCATGGTTTCCTGATCATGGGCATTAGATGTCATTGATAACGGGATCACATCATTGGGAGAATGATGTGATGGACAAGACCCAATCCTAAGCATAGCACTAGATCGTATTGTTCGTATGCTAAAGCTTTTCTAATGTCAAGTATCTTTTCCTTCGACCGTGAGATTGTGCAACTCACGGATACCGTAGGAGTGCTTTGGGTGTATCAAACGTCACAACGTAACCGGGTGACTATAAAGGTGCACTACGGGTACCTCCGAAAGTGTCTGTTGGGTTGGTACGAATCGAGATCGGGATTTGTCACTCCGTGTGACGGAGAGGTATCTCTGGGCCCACTCGGTAGAACATCATCATGAGCTCAATGTGACTAAGGAGTTGGTCACACGATGACGTGCTACGGAACGAGTAAAGAGACTTATCGGTAACGAGATTGAACAAGATATAGGTATACCGACGATCGAATCTCGGGCAAGTTCTATACCGACAGACAAAGGGAATCGTATACGGGATTGATTGAATCCTTGACATCGTGGTTCATCCAATGAGATCATCATGGAGCAAGTGGGAGCCACCTTGGGTATCCAGACCCCGCTGATGGTTATTGGCCAGAGAGGTGTCTCGGTCATGTCTGCCTGCCTCCCGAACCCGTAGGGTCTACACACTTAAGGTTCGATGATGCTAGGGTTACAGGGAATTGTTATACGAGGTTACCGAAAGTTGTTCGGAGTCCCGGATGAGATCCCAGACGTCACGAGGAGCTCCGGAATGGTCCGGAGGTAAAGATTGATATATAGGACGGATGGTTTCGGATACCGGAAGTGTTTCGGGCATCACCGGTAACGTACCGGGACCAATTTTGGCCATTGAGACACACGGTTTTTCCATTCTCTCGGCGCAGCCCCGCTCCTCTCCCTCCTCCTCTCCGCCGGTGCTTGGCGAAGCCCTGCCGGGAGACCTCGTCTCTCCATCGACACCACGCCGTCGTGTTGCTGGAGTTCTTCCCCAACCTCTCCCTCCTCCTTGTTGGATCAAGGTGCGGGAGACGTCACCGGGCTGCACGTGTGTTGAACGCGGAGGTGCCGTTGTTCGGCACTAGATCGGAATCGCTACGAGTACGACTACATCAACCGCGTTCTAGCAACGCTTCCGCTTAGCGATCTTCAAAGGTATGAAGACGCTCTTACCCCTCTCTCGTTGTTGGTCTCTCCATAGGAAGATCTGAATATGCGTAGGAAAATTTTGAATTTATGCTACGTTACCCAACAGGTATCGATCGAGTGAAGGAATATCAAAAGTACCTGCACAAACACAAAGAGCTTGGTCCCAATGCTATGAAGGGGTTGTCAATACCTTATAGATTGTTTGACAAGTGAGAACTGAAAGCAAAAATAAACAGAGCAAAGTAAAAGAGAAAGTGGAAACGATAGGTGTGAATAGACCCGGGGGCCGTAGTGTTCACTAGTGGCTTCTCTCATGAAAGCAAGTAGACGGTGGGTGAACGAATTACTGTCGAGCAATTGATAGAACCGTGCAAAGTCATGACGTTATCTATGGCAATGATTATATCAATAGGCATCACGTCCAAAACAAGTAGACCGATACTTTCTGCATCTAGTACTATTACTCCACACGTCGACCGCTATCCAGCATGCATCTAGTGTATTAAGTTCATGAGAACAGAGTAACGCTTTAAGGAAGATGCGACCCTATCCTCAATTTGGCACGAAGGCCTCGTCAGGGATAGAAGCGCATCTCGTCGTGTCACAAGAATGGATATCGTTACAAGTACATGTACTGAAAAGAAGAGATATATAAATAGAGTTGGCTTACACTCGCCACAAGCTACATCAGAGTCACATCAGTACAATACATAATCATCATGAATAAGAGCAGGGTCCGACTACGGACGAAAACAAACAAGAAAAGAAGAACGACGTCCATCCTTGCTATCCCAGGCTGCTGGCCTGGAACCCATCCTAGATCGATGAAGAAGAAGAAGAAGAAGCAACTCCAAATGAAAAATCAACGCGATCGGGTCAAGTAACCTTTACATGTACGTGCAACTGGTGTTGTAGTAATCTGTGAGCCACAGGGGACTCAGCAATCTCATTTCCAAAGGTATCAAGACTAGCAAAGCTTAATGGGCGAGGCATGGTTAAGTGGTGAGGTTGCAGCAGCGGCTAAGCATATATTTGGTGGCTAACTTACGAGTACAAGAAAATAAGAGGGGGAAGATCTACGCATAGCGGACGTGACTACTGATGATCAAATGAATGATCCTGAACACCTACCTACGTCAGACATAACCCCACCGTGTCCTCGCTCGGAGAAGGAACTCACGAAAGAGACAGTCACGGTTACGCACACAGTTGGCAAGTTTTAATTAAGTTAACTTCAAGTTATCTAGAACCAGTGTTAAACAAAGTTTCCACATTGCCACATAACCGCGGGCACGGCTTTCCGAAAGATTTAACCCTGCAGGGGTGCTCCAACTAGTCCATCATAAATTACCACAAGCCGCATAGAAATCCTCAATCACGAAGCTTGCGATCTCGTCCGATTCTAAAGTGGAAAACCTCAACTCTGAGATTACCCAAAGCATCACCGGAATCCCGATGCACAGAATATCTTGTCAAAGGTAAAACTAATCCAGCAAGGCCGCCCGACGTGTCGACGTACCCGATAGGAGCCGCGTATCTCGTTCTCAGGACACGACGGATGGAACTAGCTACGAGTGCCAAACCTTGAGTTTCCTCGCGGTGGCCCCGCAGGCAGACTGTTTGGGACCAACACCATCAGCACTGCCCCCGTGTTTATGTAAAATTACTCCTCGGGTAGCACTAACTCCATATGCATTTCAGTGTTAACAAAATTATTATGTTGCACAAATGTAAAACCAATGTTGGGCCTTGCTAGACCAGCCTTAATCTAAAACGAATTATCAAGGGGGTCCCATAACAACCCCGATCGTGTTAGGAGCGCTCAATTATGGAACATAACACCGGTAGCCAAAACTAAGGGGGCAAAGGTGGAACAAAACACCAGGCTAGAAAGGCCGAGCCTTCCACCTTTTACCAAGTATATAGGTGCATTAAATTAAATATCATTAAATATGGTGATATAACTAGGGACCCATGATATCACATGGAAGCAACTGCACCTGCAACTAGCAATGCTAACACAGGGTTAAGCAAGCGGTAACATAACCAATCAGTGGTTTGCTAGGTTGAACAGGTTGAAGGTTTCATGGCATTATGGAGAGGCTGATATTTAACATGTGGTAGGCAACGCGACATAATCGACAGAAGCGGTAAAACTAGCATGGCAATGATAGTAATGGTATCTGGGGAAATGGTCATATTACCTGAGATCCCGCTTGGAAGAAGAATGACTCCGTGAAGCAGACGAAGCGATGCAGTCGAACGGGTCCTCACATCCGAAACGCTTGCGGAACTCTATCGAGACGAAGCAAACCGGAAACAAGAATCAACACACGAAATTCACCACACGATGCACAATACAAATGATGCATGAGCAGCTGAATACATGCAAGTCATGGCATGACAATTCACACAATCAAACACTACACATTAAGTGAAGTTCAATATGCAACGGGCTACATATTGACGAAACTCCACGTTTATTTATTTAGTTCTATCCCGATTAGGTACTCGATAATATTAAATGTGGCTAAACATGGAAAGAGGTGAAGCACAGTTAACCTACCTATGTAGGCATTTTAAATGAGGTCGGAAACGACATATAACATCTCCGAAATGACCCCACGTGTTAAAACTTAATTCTGTACGGATTTTTCCTAATCACATTTTAGGTTTGTTAAACGGCAAAACAAAGTGGTTCACGTGATTCTACTCGTCGTTCTGCACCATTTATATATATGGCACATCTCCAACGGAGCTACGAACAAATAGTTACGACCTTACCCGTTTCCAACACGTCGACACACAAACCGATGCAAACAGCACACTAAAGAGTTCTAATTATGCATGAGAGTTGGAAAGTATTAATCTACACAAAATTCTACACGTTCTACGTATATAACTCGTTTTGGTCCATTACACGGTTTAAAAGTTACGAACGGTTGAAGAACATGCTATTTCTGCAATCTAGCAAATTCGTAGTTAATAGGAAAAACGTACACAGCGAAAAAAAATATCTATGGGCCGAATTCGAAGACACAGTGCAACCCAGAGATAGATCAGGCCCAAACGTGTGACAACAATTATAAAAAGAAAATACAAGGGAAAAATAAAATAAAATGGGGGCAGCTGGGATTTGAACCAAGGACCCCTGGGTCTCAATAGAAGGCTCAAGCCACTGTGCTAGCGCTATGGTTATGACAAACATGGTAGCACTACGCGAGATAACAGGGTCCTTGGCGAACATAAATCAACAAAATTACTAAAAGGGAAATTCGGGGTGCGTAGGATTCGAACCCCACATCACCTGGGTCAAATCCATGGTGGTAACCAGCTCGGATAGCGCGGCACACTTGTGGTGATACAGATCCCTAGGCTAGGTGAACAAGGACCAGAGCGGACGGAACCTGAATAAAAACTAAATCACAAGGATTTAACTAAACTTGAATAAAACTGCAGGCCGGCCTTGGCTCTGCTTGCGGCGGCGCGGCGCTGCAGGCAGCTCTCCGACGCGGGTCCTAGGGGAAACGGTGGGGCTGACGGAGGCCGGGAATGGGCTGATCTACCAAGGGCCGACCGGATCCGTTGGGGAACGACGGCGGTCGGCGAGTTGCGGGGCGGCGAGGGCATCCATGGCGGGGCTGCAGCAGCCTTTGCTCAGTTCCTGATAGGGGAAAATAGGAAGAGAGGAGGAGGATTAGATGAGGAAGGAGAGGGAAGGAGGAGGTCGCAAGGGAGGAGCACGCGCGGGAACTCGATCTCACCGGCGTTGTTTGACGTCCCTGAAGGTTGCTGTTGCCTGAAGCAAACAAGACATAGAGGAAGTTTCAGATAAAAAGGAAAGAGAGGGTAGGGAAGAAGAAAGATAGAGAGAAGGCAGGGCACGACGCGCCCCTGCTGGACCAACGAGGCTCGGCAGCGGTGCTCGCCGGCGATGGTCCGACGCTTGCACAGGCATCCACGGCGGCTAGCTCCAGCAGCTAGGGAAGGGAGTTAGGGAGGAGCTTAGGGACGAGGTTGTGCTCATGCGCGGGAGGCCGGCGCGGGGCTGCTGCAAGTGGATCAGGAGGGGTTCAATGGTTGGTGAATTGGATCTGGAGTGGATCCCGATGAAGACAGTGGCGGCGGACAGTGGATGGATGGGACATCCGGCCTAGGATCTAGGGTTGACTGCTTAAATAGGTAGGTGGGTTTGGATAGGGCTGATCTGGACCCTCCGATTTGATCGGACGATCGAAAATATTACGTTAGAGAGTCCAATGAACAAACCGATGACGGTTTGTGGTAAAACGTGGTTGATCCGGATCCAATGGTCATGACCGCCGGGTTCGGGTTTCGGGAGGTTTTCGGACTGGGCTGCGTGTAGGGTCGGTGCACTGTGCAGAGGGGCTAGGCGGAGATGAGAGGGAAAGCGGGCACCCGGCAACATATGTTAAAAACACCGACAACCGTCCGACGGTAGACCGAATACGGTGCCGCTATGGTCGACCGTTGAGGTACCAGACGAACTCCGGTCGCGATGAAATTCGATAGGCGGCCTACCTAAATAAAAATACCACCACACGTCAAATCTCAACCCAATTAGAGAAAGTTTTACGCACACTTTTAAAACAAGGTTTCGACGATGAGGCGGGCGCGTGCGTGTGTGAACGGGCTCAGAACGAACAACAACGAGAACCGGCAACTAACAACGGATGCAAGTTTGAAAACTGGTGGCAACGGAGATGCCTATGCAATGCAGATGATGCGCATGATGCGATGATGATGGGACAAAATAAAATAGACACACGACGAAAACGGAATAGAAGGGGAACCTTCTGGAACGTCGGCATCGGGCTGTCACAAGGCCGTAGTGTTCACTAGTGGCTTCTCTCATGAAAGCAAGTAGACGGTGGGTGAATGAATTACTGTCGAGCAATTGATAGAAGGGCACAAAGTCATGACGTTATCTATGGCAATGATTATATCTATAGGCATCACGTCCAAAACAAGTAGACCAATACTTTCTGCATCTACTACTATTACTCCACACGTCGACCGCTATCCAGCATGCATCTTGTGTATTAAGTTCATGAGAACAGAGTAACGCCTTAAGCAAGATGACATTATGTTGATGGACAATCTCATATCTACGATAAAAGCCCATCTTGTTACCCTTGATGGCAACAACATGATGCGTGCCTTGCTGCCCTTTCTGTCAATGGGAAAGGTCACCACACGGTATGAACCCAAAACCAAGCACTTCTCCCATTGAAAGAATCATAGATCTAGTTGGCCAAACAAAACCGAAGACTCGAAGAGACTTACAAGGATATCAAATCATGCATATAAGAAATCAGCAAAAACTCAAATATATATCATAGATAATTAGATCACAAATCCACAATTCATCAGATCTCGACAAACACACCGCCAAAGAGGATTACATCGGATAGATCTCCATGAAGATCATGGAGAACTTTGTACTGAAGATCCAAGAGAGAGAAGAAGCCATCTAGCTACTAACTACAGACCAGTAGGTCTGAAGTGAACTACTCACGAGTCAATGGAGGGGCGATGATGTTGATGAAGAAGCCCTCCAACTCCAAAGTCCCCTCCAGCAGGGCACCGGGAAGGGTCTCCAGATGAGATCTGGCAGAAACGGAAGCTTGCGGCGACGGAAAAGTGTGTTCTTGGATGCCCTGATTTTTTATGGATTTTTAGGGAATTTATAGGCCAAATACCTAGGGCAGGGGAGCGCCAGGGGGGCCACAAGCTTGGTTGCCGCGGCCTCCCCCCTGTCTGCGGCAACAGGGCTTGTGGGCCCCCTGTGGGCCCACTTGCTTGGCCCTCAAGCCTCCCGATCTTCTTCCGTTCTGGAAAAATTTAATTCGGGGATTTTATTCCATTTGGACTCCGTTCCAAAATCAGATCTGAAAAGAGTCAAAAACACAGAAAAAACAGGAACTGACACTTGGCATTGGATTAATAAGTTAGTCCCAAAAAAGATATAAAAGGTAAACAAAACATCCAAAGTTGACAAGATAACAACGTGAAACCATCAAAAATTATAGATACGTTTGAGACGTATCAAGCTCCCACTCACTTTCTTGTAAATACAAGATTCTCCAACCACTTGTATAAACCCAAATGCTTTGATCACCTCATCAAAGGGCTTATTCCAACTCCGAGATGCTTGCACCAGTCCATAAATGGATCGATGGAGCTTGCATACTTTTTTAGCATTACAAAACCTCCGGGTTGCATCATATACAACTCTTCCTTAAAAAAACGTTAAGGAACGCCGTTTTGACATCCACCTGCGAGATTTCATAATCGTAAAAGGCAGCTATTGCTAGTATGATTCAGACGGACTTAAGCATCGCTACCGATGAGAATGTCTCATCGTAGTCAACTCCTTGAACTTGTGAAAAACCATTTGCCACAAGTCGAGCTTTATAAATAGTTACATTACCGTGTGCGTCCGTCTTCTTCTTATAGATCCATTTGTTCTGAATAGCCTTGCGGGCTTCAGGTAGTACTTCCAAAGTCCACACTTTGTTCTCGTACATGGATCCTATCTCGGACTTCATGGCCTCCAGCCATTTGTTGGAATCTGGACCCACCATTGCTTCTTCATAATTCGCAGGTTCATTGTTGTCTAACAATATAATGTTAAGACAAGATTACCGTACCACTCAGGAGCAGTACATGATCTTGTCGACCTGCGAGGTCCAATAGCAACTTGATCCGAAGTTTCATGATCATCATCATCAACTTGCTCCTCAACCGGTGCCGCAGCAACAGGGATTTCCCCTTGCCCTGAGCCACCATCTGGAGGGATTAGAGGTTCGACAACCTCATCAAGTTCTATCTTGCTCCCACTCAATTCTTTCGAGAGAAACTCCTTCTCAGGAAAAGCTACATTTTTAGCAACAAACACTTTGCCCTCGGATTTGAGATAGAAGGTATACCCAACTGTCTCTTTTGGGTAACCTATGAGGACGCACTTTTCCGCTTTGGGTTCCAGCTTTTCAGGCTGAAGCTTTTTGACATAAGCATCACATCCCCAAACTTTAAGAAACGACAACTTTGTTCTTTTGCCATACCACAGTTCGTATGGTATCGTCTCAACGGATTTTGATGGTGCCCTATTTAAAGTGAGTGCATCTGTCTCTAATGCATAACCCCAAAACGATAACGGCAAATCGGTAAGAGACATCATATATCACACCATCTCTAATAAAGTACGATTACGACGTTCGAACACACCATTACGCTGTGCTGTTCCAGGAGGTGTCAACTATGAAACAATTCCACATTGTCTTAAGTGAGCACCAAACTCGAAACTCAGATATTCATGTTGGGGAACATCGCATGGGAAACAAAAAATTTCCTACGCGCACGAAGACCTATCATGGTGATGTCCATCTATGAGAGGGGATTTCCTATCTACGTACCCTTGTAGATCGCATAACAGAAGCGTTAATAAAAGTGGTTGATGTAGTGGAACGTCCTGACGTCCCTCGATCGGCCCCGCGAACCGTCCCACGAACCGTCCCGCGATCCGTCCCACAATCCACTCCGATCTAGTGCCGAACGGACGGCACCTCCACGTTCAGCACACGTACAAATCGACGATGATCTCGGCCTTCTTGATCCAGCAAGAGAGACGGAGAGGTAGATGAGTTCTCCAGCAGCGTGACAATGCTCTGAAGGTTGGTGGTGATCTAATCTCAGCACGGCTCCGCCCGAGCTCCGCAGAAACGCGATCTAGAGGAAAAACCGTGGAGGTATGTGGTCGGGCTGCCGTGGCAAAGTTGTCTCAAATCAGCCCTAATACCTCAATATATATAGGAGGGAGGAGAGGGGCCTTGCCTTGAGGCTCAAGGAGCCCCAAGGGGGTCGGCCGAACGGGGGGAGGAGGAATCCTCCTCCAATCCTAGTCCAACTAGGATTGGAAGGTGGAGTCCTTCTCTTCCTTCCCACTTCCCCTTTTTTTTCTTTTCTCTTTGATTTTTTCTTATCCTGCACAGGGGCCTTCTTGGGCTTGCCCACCAGCCCACTAAGGGCTGGTGCGGCACCGCTAAGGCCTATGGAAGCCCTGGGTGGGCTGCCCCCCCTCCCCCGGTGAACATCCGGAACCCATTCGTCACTCCTGGTACATTCCCGGTAATTCCGAAAACTTTTTGGTAATCAAATGAGATCATCCTATATATCAATCTTCGTCTCCGGACCATTCTGGAGACCCTCGTGACGTCCGTGATCTCATCCGGGACTCCGAACAACATTCTGTAACCAACCATATAACTCAAATACGCATAAAACAACGTCGAACCTTAAGTGTGCAGACCCTGCGGGTTCGAGAACTATGTAGACATGACCCGAGGGAATCCTCGGTCAATATCCAATAGCGGGACCTGGATGCCCATATTGGATCCTACATATTCTACGAAAATCTTATCGTTTGAACCTCAGTGCCAAGGATTCATATAATCCCGTATGTCATTCCCTTTGTCCTTCGGTATGTTACTTGCCCGAGATTCGATCGTCAGTATCCGCATACCTATTTCCATCTCGTTTACCGGCAAGTCTCTTTACTCGTTCCGTAATACAAGATCCCGTGACTTACAATAAGTCACATTGCTTGCAAGGCTTGTGTGTGATGTTGTATTACCGAGTGGGCCCCGAGATACCTCTCCGTCATACGGAGTGACAAATCCCAATCTTTATCAATACTAACTCAACAGACACCTTCGGAGATACCTGTAGAGCATCTTTATAGTCACCCAGTTACGTTGCGATGTTTGATACACACAAAGCATTCCTTTGGTGTCAGTGACTTCTATGATCTCATGGTCATTCGAATAAATACTTGACACGCAGAAAACAGTAGCAACAAAATGACACGATCAACATGCCAGGTCTATTAGTTTGGGTCTAGTCCATCACATGATTCACCTAATGATGTGATCCAGTTATCAAGCAACAACACCTTGTACATAGTCAGAAGACCCTGACTATCCTTGATCAACTGGCTAGCGAACTAGAGGCTTGCTAGGGACAGTGTTTTGTCTATATATCCACACATGTATCTAAGTCTTCATTCAATACAATTATAGCATGGATAATAAACGATTATCTTGATACAGGAATTATAATAATAACTTATTTATCATTGCCTCTAGGGCATAATTTCAACAGTCTCCCACTTGCACTAGATTCAATTATCCAGTCCTCACATCGCCATGTGAATTACATTGTAATAAATCTAACACCCATACAGTTCTGGTGTTGATCATGCTTTGCCCGTGGAAGAGGTTTAGTTAGCGGGTCTGCTACATTCAGATCCGTTTGCACTTTTCATATATTCACGTCCTCCTCCTCGACGTAGTAGCGGATGAGGTTGAAGCGTCTTTTGATGTGTCTGGTCTTCTTGTGAAACCGTGGTTCCTTTGCTAAGGCAATGGCACCTGTGTTGTCACAAAACAGGGTTATAGGATTCAGTGCGCTTGGCACCACTCCAAGATCTGTCATGAACTGCTTCATCCAGAAACCTTCCTTAGCTGCCTCCGAGGAAGCCATGTACACCGCTTCACATGTAGAATCAGCTACGACGCTTTGCTTGGAACTTCACCAGCTTACCGCACCCCCATTAAGAATAAATACGTATCTGGTCTGCGACTTAGAGTCGTCCGGATCTGTGTCAAAGCTTGCATCGACGTAACCTTTTACGGCGAGCTCTTCGTCACCTCCATACACGAGAAACATCTCCTTAGTCCTTTTCAGGTACTTCAGGATATTCTTGACCGCCGTCCAGTGATCCACTCCTGGATTACTCTGGAACCTTCCTGCCATACTTATGGCCAGGCTAACGTCCGGTCTAGTGCACATCATTGCATACATGATAGAACCTATGGCTGAAGCATAGGGGACGGTGCTCATATGCTCTCTATCTTTATCAGTTGCTGGGCACTGAGTCTTACTCAATCTCGTACCTTGTAAAACTGGCTAGAACCCCTTCTTGGACTGTTCCATTCTAAACCTCTTCAAAACTTTATCAAGGTATGTGCTTTGTGAAAGTCCTATTAGGCATTTCTATCTATCCCTATAGATCTTAATGCCTAGAATGTAAGCAGCTTCTCCTAGGTCCTTCATAGAGAAACTTTTATTCAAGTAATCCTCTATGCTCTCCAAAAACTCCACGCTGTTTCCAATCAGGAATATGTGATCCACATATAGTATTAGGAACGCCACAAAGCTCCCACTCACTTTCTTGTAAATACAAGATTCTCCAACCACTTGTACAAACCCAAGTGCTTTGATCACCTCATCAAAGCGTTTATTCCAACTCCGAGATGCTTGCACCAGACCATAAATGGATCGCTGGAGCTTGCACACTTTGTTAGCATTTTTAGGATCGACAAAACCTTCGGGTTGCATCATATACAACTCTTCCTTAAGGAAACCGTTAAGAAACGCCGTTTTGACATCCATCTGCCATATTTCATAATCGAAAAATGCAGCTATTGCCAACATGATTCTGACGGACTTAAGCATCGCTACGGGTGAGAACATATCATCGTAGTAAATTCCTTCAACTTGTGAAAAACCCTTTGCCACAAGCCGAGCTTTATAAACGGTCACATTACTGTCAGCGTCCGTCTTCTTCTTAAAGATCCATTTGTTCTGAATAGCCTTGCGGCCTTCAGCTAGTACTTCCAAAGTCCATACTTTGTTCTCATACATAGATCCTATCTCGGACTTCATGGCCTCCAGCCATTTGTTGGAATCCAGGCCCACCATTGCTTCTTCATAATTTGCAGGCTCATTGTTGTCCAACAACATAATTGATAATACGGGATTACCGTACCACTTTGGAGTAGTACGCGGTCTCGTTGACCTGCGAGGTTCGACAGGAACTTGATCTGGAGTTTCATGATCATCATCATTAACTTGCTCCTCAACCGGCGTTGCAACGACAAGGGTTTCCCCTTGTCCTACGCCACCATCCAGAGGGATGAGAGGTTCGACAAACTCATCAAGTTCTATCTTCCTCCCACTCAATTCTTGCGAGAGAAACTCCTTCTCCAGAAAAGCTCCGTTCTTAGCAATAAACACTTTGCCATCGGATTTGAGATAGAAGGTATACCCAACTGTCTCTTTTGGGTAACCTATGAAGACGAACTTTTCCGCTTTGGGTTCCAGCTTTTCAGGCTAAAGCTTTTTGACATAAGCATCACATCCCCAAACTTTAAGAAACGACAACTTTGGTCTTTTGCCATACCACGGTTCTTATGGTGTTGTATCAACGGATTTTGATGGTGCCCTATTTAAAGTGAATGTAGTTGTTTCTAATGCATAACCCTAAAACGATAACGGCAAATCGATAAGAGACGCCATAGATCGCACCATCTCTAATAAAGTATGATTACGACGTTCGGACACACCATTACGCTGTGGTTTTGAGGCGGTGTCAACTGTGAAACAATTCCACATTGTCTTAAGTGAGCACCAAACTCGAAACTCAGATATTCACCCCCACGATCAGACCGTAGGAACTTGATCTTCTTGTTACGATGATTTTCAACTTCACTCTGAAATTGCTTGAACTTTTCAAATGTTTCAGACTGGTGCTTCATCAAGTAGACATAACCATATCTACTCAAATCGTCAGTGAAGGTGAGAAAATAACGATATCCGCCGCGTGCCTCCACACTCATCGGACCACACACATCGGTATGTATGATTTCCAACAAGTCACTTGCACGCTCCATTGTTCCGGAAAACAGAGTTTTAGTCTTCTTGCCCATGAGGCATGGTTCGCACGTGTCAAGTGAATCATAGTCAAGTGACTCCAAAAGTCCATCGGTATGGAGTTTCTTCATGCGCTTTACACCAATATGACCTAAGCGGCAGTGCCATAAAAACATGGTGCTATCATTGTTAACTCTAACTCTTTTGGTCTCAATGTTATGTATATGTGTATTATCACTATCAAGATTCAATATGAACAATCCTCTCACATTGGGTGCATGACCATAAAAGATATTACTCATAGAAATAGAACAACCATTATTCTGTGACTTAAATGAGTAATTGTCTCGCAATAAACAAGATCTAGATATAATGTTCATGCTTAACGCAGGCACTAAATAACAATTATTTAAGTTCATAACTAATCATGATGGTAACTGAAGTGAAACTATGCCGACGACGATTGCATCAATCTTGGAACCATTTCCCACGCGCATCGTCACTCCATACCTCGCCAGCCTTCGCTTATTCCGCAGTTCCTGTTTCGATTTGCAAATATGAGCAACAGAACCGGTATTGAATACCCAAGCACTACTACGAGAGCTGGTTAAGTACACATCAATAACATGTATATCGAATATACCTGATTTTTCTTTGGCCGCCTTCTTATCATCCAGATACTCGGGGCAGTTGCGCTTCCAATGACCCATACCCTTGCAATAATAGCACTCCGTTTCAGGCTTAGGTCTAGCTTTGGGTTTCTTCGTTGGATTGGTAACAAGCTTGCCCCTCTTCTTCGAATTACCCTTCTTTACGTTGACGTTTCTCTTGAAACTAGTGGTTTTATTCACCATCAACACTTGATGCTCTTTACGGAGTTCTGACTCTGCGACTTTCAGCATCACGAATAACTCGCCGGGTGACTTGTTCATCCCTTGCATGTTATAGTTCAACACGAAGCCCTTATAGCTTGGCGGCAGTGATTGAAGAATTCTGTCAGTGATAGCCTCTTGCGGGAGTTCAATCCCCAGCTCAGCTAGACGCTTTGAGTACCCAGACATTTTGAGCACATGTTCACTGACAGACGAATTCTCCTCCATCTTGCAAACATAGAATTTATCGAAGGTCTCATACCTCTCGATCCGGGCATTCATCTGAAAGATAGACTTCAACTCCTCGAACATCTCATATGCTCCATGACGCTCAAAGCGACGTTGAAGTCCCGGCTCTAAGCCATACAAGACTTCACATTGAACTACTGAGTAGTCCTCCTTACGTGTTAACCAATCGTTCTTAACATCTTGGTCAGCCGTAGCGGGTGGTTCATCTCCTAGCGCAGCATTAAGGACATAATCCTTCTTCAGAGCTTGTAGGAGCAACTTAAGATTACGAGCCCAGTCTACAAATTTGCTTCCATCATCTTTCAACTTAGCTTTCTCTAGGAACGTATTAAAATTCAGGCTGACTGTCGTGTGAGCCATTGATCTACAACACAAATATATTCAAAGTGGACTTAAACTATGTTCAAGATAATTAGAGTTTAACTTAATCAAATTACTTGCTAAACTCCCACTCGAAAAGTACATCTCTCTAGTCATTTGAGTGGTTCATGATCCAATTCCACTAGCTCAAGTCCGATCATCACGTGAGTTGAGGATAGTTTCATTGGTAAGCATCCCTATTCTAATCATATCAACTATATGATTCATGATCGACCTTTCGGTCTCATGTGTTCCGAGGTCATATCTGCACATGCTAGGCTCGTCAAGCTTAACCCGAGTGTTCCGCGTGTGCAACTATTTTGCACCCGTTGTATGTGAACGTTGAGTCTATCACACTCGATCATCACGTGGTGTCTCGAAACATCGAACTGTAGCAACGGTGCACAGTCGGGGAGAACACAATTTCGTCTTGAAATTTTAGTGAGAGATCACCTCATAATGCTACCGTCGTTCTAAGCAAAATAAGGTGCATAAAAGGATTAACATCACATGCAATTCATAAGTGACATGATATGGCCATCATCACGTGCTTCTTGATCTCCATCACATAAGCACCGGCACGATCTTCTTGTCACCGGCGCCACACCATGATCTCCGTCAACGTGTCACCATCGGGGTTGTCGTGCTACTCATGCTACTACTACTAAAGCTACATCCTAGCAATATAGTAAACGCATCTGCAAGCACAAACATTAGTTTAAAAACAACCCTATGGCTCCTGCCGGTTGCCGTACCATCGACGTGCAAGTCGATATTAACTATTACAACATGATCATCTCATACATCCAATATATCACATCACATCGTCAGCCATATCACATCACAAGCATACCCTGCAAAAACAAGTTAGACGTCCTCTAATTGTTGTTGCATGTTTTACGTGGTGACCATGGGTATCTAGTAGGACCGCATCTTACTTACACAAACACCACAACGGAGATGTATGAATTGCTATTTAACCTCATCCAAGGACCTCCTCGGTCATATCCGATTCAACTAAAGTTGGAGAAACCGACACTTGCCAGTCATCTTTGAGCAACGGGGTTGCTCGTAGCGATGAAACCAGTCTCTCGTCAGCATACGAGTAATGTCGGTCCGAGCCGCTTCGATCCAACAATACCGCGGAATCAAGAAAAGACTAAGGAGGGCAGAAAATCGCACATCACCGACCACAAAAACTTTTGTGTTCTACTCGAGATGACATCTACGCTTGAACCTAGCTCATGATGCCACTGTTGGGGAACGTTGCATGGGAAACAAAAAATTTCCTACACGCACGAAGACCTATCATGGTGATGTCCATCTATGAGAGGGGATTTCTGATCTACGTACCCTTGTAGATCGCACAGCAGAAGCATTAATAAACGCGGTTGATGTAGTGGAACATCCTCATGTCCCTCGATCCACCCCGCGAACCGTCCCACGAACCGTCCCGCGATCCGTCCCACGGTCCGCTCCGATCTAGTGCCGAAAGGACGGAACCTCCGCGTTCAGCACACGTACAGCTCGACGATGATCTCAGCCTTCTTGATCCAGCAAGAGAGACGGAGAGGTAGATGAGTTCTCCGGTAGCGTGACGGTGCTCCGGAGGTTGGTGGTGATCTAATCTCAGCAGGGCTCCGCCCGAGCTCCGGAGAAACGCGATCTAGAGGAAAAACCGTGGAGGTATGTGGTCGGGCTGCCGTGGCAAAGTTGTCTCAAATCAGCCCTAATACGTCAATATATATAGGAGGGAGGGGAGGGGCCTTGCCTTGGGGCTCGAGGAGCCCCAAGGGGGTCGGCCTAAGGGGGGGAGGAGGAATCCTCCTCCAATCCTAGTCCAACTAGGATTGGAAGGTGGAGTCCTTTTCTTCCTTCCCACTTCCCCTTTTTTCCCTTTGATTTTTTCTTATCCTGCGCAGCGGCTTCTTGGGGTTGCCCACCAGCCCACTAAGGGCTGGTGCGGCACCCCTAAGGCCTATGGGCTTCCCCTGGGTGGGCTGCCCCCCGGTGAACATCCGGAACCCATTCGTCACTCCCGGTACATTCCCAGTAATTCCGAAAACTTTCCGGTAATCAAATGAGGTCATCCTACATATCAATCTTCGTCTATGGACCATTCCGGAAACCCTCGTGACGTCTGTGATCTCATCCGGGACTCCGAACAACATTCGGTAACCAACCATATAACTCAAATACGCATAAAACAACGCCGAACCTTAAGTGTGCAGACCCTGCGGGTTCGAGAATGATGTAGACATGACCCGAGGGACTCCTCGGTCAATATCCAATAGCGGGACCTGGATGCCCATATTGGATCCTACATATTCTACGAAGATCTTATCGTTTGAACCTCAGTGCCAAGGATTCATATAATCCCGTATGTCATTCCCTTTGTCCTTCGGTATGTTACTTGCCCGAGATTCGATCGTCACTATCCGCATACCTATTTCAATCTCGTTTACCGGCAAGTCTCTTTACTCGTTCCGTAATACAAGATCCCGTGACTTACAATAAGTCACATTGCTTGCAAGGCTTGTGTGTGATGTGTTATTACCGAGTGGGCCCCGAGATATGTCTTTCTTCACACGGAGTGACAAATCCCAGTCTTGATCCATACTAACTCAACAGACACCTTCGGTGATACCTGTAGAGCATCTTTATAGTCACCCAGTTACGTTGCGACGTTGGATACACACAAAGAATTCCTCCGGTGTCAGTGAGTTATATGATCTCATGGTCATAGGAATAAATACTTGACACACAAAAAATAGTAGCAACAAAATGACACGATCGACATGCTACGTCTATTAGTTTGGGTCTAGTCCATCACATGATTCACCTAATGATGTGATCCAGTTATCAAGCAACAACACCTTGTACATAGTTAGAAGACCCTGACTATCCTTGATCAACTGGCTAGCCAACTAGAGGCTTGCTAGGGATAGTGTTTTGTCTATGTATCCAGACATGTATCAAAGTCTTCATTCAATACAATTATAGCATGGATAATAAGCGATTATCTTGATATAGGAATTATAATAATAACTTATTTATCATTGCCTCTAGGGCATAATTCCAACAATTGACCCCCACGATCAGACCGTAGGAACTTGATCTTCTTGTTACGATGATTTTCAACTTCACTCTGAAATTGCTTGAACTTCTCAAACGTTTCAGACTTGTGCTTCATCAAGTAGACATAACCATATCTACTCAAATCGTCAGTGAAGGTGAGAAAATAACGATATCTTCCGCTCGCCTTCACACTCATCGGACCGCACACATCGGTATGTATGATTTCCAACAAGTCACTTGCACGCTCCATTGTTCCGGAGAATGGAGTCTTGGTCATCTTGCACATGAGGCATGGTTCGCACATATCAAGTGAATCAAAGTCAAGTGACTCCAAAAGTCCATCGATAAGGAGTTGCTTCATGTGCTTTACACCAATATGACCTAAGCGGCAGTGCCATAAAAACATGGTGCAATCATTGTTAACTCTAACTCTTTTGGTCTCAATGTTATGTATATGTGTACCATCGCTATCAAGATTCAATATGAACAATCCTCTCACATTGGGTGCATGACCATAAAAGATATTACTCACAGAAATAGAACAACCATTATTCTCTGACTTAAACGAGTAACCGTCTCGCAATAAACAAGATCTAGATATAATGTTCATGCTTAAATCGGGCACTAAATAACAACTATTTAAGTTCATAACTAATCCTGATGGTAACTGAAGTGAAATTGTGCCGATGGCGATTGCATCAACCTTGGAACCATTTCCCACGTGCATCGTCACTTCATCTTTTGGTAGCTTTCGCTTATTCAGTAGTTCTTGTTTCGAGTTGCAAATATGAGCAACAGAACTGGTATCGAATACCGAGGCACTACTACGAGAGCTAGTTAAGTACACATCAATAACATGTATATCGAATATACCTGATTTTTCCTTGGCCGCCTTCTTATCAGCCAGATACTTGGGGCAGTTGCGCTTCGAGTGACCCATACCCTTGCAATAATAACACTCCGTTTCAGGCTTAGGTCCAGCTTTGGGTTTCTTCGTCGGATTGGCAACAGGCTTGCCGCTCTTCTTTGAATTACCCTTTTTTCCTTTGCCGTTTCTCTTGAAACTATTGGTCTTATTCACCATCAACACTTGATGCTATTTACGGAGTTCTGACTCTGCGACTTTCAACATCGCGAATAACTCGCCGGGTGACTTGTTCATCCCTTGAATGTTATAGTTCAACACAAAGCTCTTGTAGCTTGGTGGTAGTGATTGAAGAATTCTGTCAGTGATAGCCTCTTGCGGGAGTTCAATCCCCAGCTCAGCTAGACGGTTTGAGTACCCAGACATTTTGAGCACATGTTCACTGACAGACAAATTCTCCTCCGTCTTGCAAGCATAGAATTTATCGGAGGTCTCGTACCTCTCGATCTGGGTGTTCTTCTGAAAGATAAGCTTCAACTCCTGGAACATCTCAAATGCTCCATGACGCTCAAAGCGACGTTGAAGTCCCGACTCTAAGCCATACAAGACTGCACATTGAACTACTGAGTAGTCCTCCTTACGTGTTAACCAAGCGTTCTTAACATCTTGGCCAGCCGTAGCGGGTGGTTCATCTCCTAGCGCAACATTAAGGACGTAGTCCTTCTTCCCAGCTTGCTGGGTCAACTTAAGATTACGAGCCCAGTCTACAAAGTTGCTTCCATCATCTTTCAACTTAGCTTTCTCTAGGAACGTATTAAAATTCAGGGTGACTGTCGCGTGATCCATTGATCTACAACACAAATATTTTCAATGTGGACTTAGACTATGTTCAAGACAATTTGAGTTTAACTAATCAAATTACTTGCTAAACTCCCACTCAAAAAGTACATCTCTCTAGTCATTTGAGTGATACATGATCCAAATTCACTAACTCATGTCCGATCATCACGTGAGTTGAGAGTAGTTTAAGTGGTAAGCATCTCTATGCTAATCATATCAACTATATGATTCATGCTCAACCTTTCGGTCTCATGTGCTCCCAGGCCATGTCTGCACATGCTAGGCTCGTCAAGCTTAACCCGAGTGTTCGCGTATGCAACTGTTTTGCACCCGTTGTATGTGAACGTTGAGTCATTCACACCTGATCATCACGTGGTGTCTCGAAATGACGAACTGTAGCAACGGTGCACGGTCGGGGAGAGCACAATTTCGTCTTGAAATTTTAGTTTGAGATCACCTCATAATGCTACCGTCGTTCTAAGCAAAATAAGGTGCATAAAAGGATTAACATCACATGCAATTCATAAGTGACATGATATGGCCATCATCTTGTGCTTCTTGATCTCCATCACCAAAGCACCGGCACGATCTTCTTGTCACCGGCGCCACACCATGATCTCCATCATCATGATCTCCATCAACATGTCGCCATCGAGGTTGTCGTCCTACTTAAGCTATTACTACTAAAGCTACGTCCTAGCAATATAGTAAACACATCTGCAAACACAAACGTTGGTTTAAAGACAACCCTGTGTCTCCTGCCGGTTGCTGTACCATCGACGTGCAAGTCGATATTAACTATTACAACATGACCATCTCATACATCCAATATATCACATCACGTCATTGGCCATATCATATCACAAGCATACCCTGCAAAAACAAGTTAGAAGTCCTCTAATTTGTTGTTGCATGTTTTACGTGGCTTCTATGGGTATCTAGTAGATTGCATCTTACTTACGCAAAAACCACAACGGAGGTGTGCAAATTGCTGTTTAACCTCTCCATGGACCGCCTAATTCAAAACCAATTCAACTGAAGTTGAAGAAACCGGCACCCGCCAGTGATCTTTATGCAACGAGGTTGCATGTCAATCGATGAAACCAATCTTTCGTAAGCGTACGAATAATGTCGGTACGGGCCGCTTCAATCTAATAGTACCGCCGAATCGAGAAAAGACTAAGGAGGGCAGCAAATCGAACATAACCATCCACAAAACCCTTTGTGTTCTACTCGAGAGAACATCTATGCATAAACCTAGCTCATGATGCCACTGTTGGGGAACGTTGCATGGGAAACAAAAAATTTCCTACGCACATGGAGATCTATCATGGTGATGTCCATCTACGAGAGGAGATTTGGATCTACGTACCCTTGTAGATCACACAGCAGGAAGCGTTAAGAAACGCGGTTGATGTAGTGGAACGTCCTCACGTCCCTCGATTCGCCCCGCGAACCGTCCTGCGATCCATCCCACGATCCGCTCCGATCTAGTGCCGAACTGACGGCACCTCCGCGTTCAGCACACGTACAGCTCGACGATGATGTCGGCCTTCTTGATCCAGCAAGCAAGACGGGGAAGTGGATGAGTTCTCCGGCAGCGTGACGGTGCTCCGGTGGTGGTGAAGGATCTACTCCTGCAGGACTCCGCCCGAGCTCCGCAGAAATACGATCTAGAGGTAAAACTATGGTGTCTAGATCTGAGTTGCACGTGGCAAAAGTTGTCTCAAATCAGCCCTAAATCACCACTATATATAGGAGGGAGGGGAAGGAGGCTTGCCTTGAGGGCCAAGCCCTCAAGGGTGTGCCGTCTAGGGAGGAGGAGGAGTCCTACTCCAATCCTAGTCCAACTAGGATTGGAAAGTGGAGTCCTTCTCTTCCACCCACTACAGGAATCTGAGACTTTGCCGTCTGCCATGGCGAACGACAAAGGGGGCCACCCCGGACGGCTAAGTCCTTTGCCGTCCGTCAGCAGACGGCAAACAAAAATCCGGTGAAGGGCCTCTTTGTCGTCTGCATTGGGACAGCTGACGGCAAAGGATCTTTGCCGTGAGGGGGCGGACGACAAAGAATATGGGACGACACATCTGCGGGCACCTCCGTCAAGTGCTAACGGCGTCCTGCTGGGCCCACAGATAGTTTGTCGTCTGCCCTTTGCCCCTTTGCCGTGTGCCGTGCTGGTGGACTAATGGCAAAGGCACCGACAAAGCCCCTCTCATTTGCCCCTTTGCCATATGCCCTTTGACCATTTGCCGTCTGCCCTTTGCCCCTTAATGACCCACAAGTATAGGGGATCAATCATAGTCCTTTCGATAAGTAAGAGTGTCGAACCCAACAAGGAGCAGAAGGATTTGACAAGTGGTTTTCAGCAAGGAAATATCTGCAAGCACTGAACTTGTTGGTAACAAGTGATTGTGTGGTGAGATGATTCGTAGCAAGCAACAAGTAACAAAAGTAGCAACGGTGCAGTAAAGTGGCCCATTCCCTTTTGTACCAAGGGACAAGCCTGGACAAAGTCTTATAGGAGGAAAAATGCTCCCGAGGACACACGGGAATTTCTGTCATGCTAGTTTCATCATGTTCATATGATTTGCGTTCGTTACTTTGATAGTTTGATATGTGGGTGTACCGGCGCTCACTACTGGAAAACAGTTTTTTGCCATCTGCCTAGTCTTTGCCGTCTGCTAGCTGATGGCAAAGAGTGTCTTTGCCGTCAGCTTCAGCAAAACAGACGGCAAAACACAGGCTAATGGCATAAAGTCTTTTTGCCATCTGTCACATCTTTGCCATCCGCTAGCGGACGACAAAGAGTCTAGAGGCAGACGGCAAAGATATAGATGGGCCCACCTGACCGCGGGGTGGCTATGTCAAACTGGAGTCGGACCTTTGCCGTCTGCTAGCTGACGGCAAAGAGTCCAGAGGCAGACGGCAAAGAGTCTAGACTCTTTGTCATCCGCCGGCAGACGGCAACCCGCTAACACCATTAAACGGCTCCTCCCGCACCCCACCCCGCCCCTCTCTCTCTGTAACGGTCACCCCGCGTGCCCCTCTCTCTCTCTCCTCAACCCGCGCGCCCCTCTCTCTGTAACGGCTGCCGCCACCACCGTCGCGCCGACGCCCCCGTCGCGTCGCCGCCCCTGTCGCCCTCGCCGTCGCCCCTGTCGCCCCCACTGCCGCCCCTGTCGCCCCCGCCGCCGCCCCTCTCTCTTTCCCCCACCTCGCCCCCGCTGCCGCTGCCCCACCACCATCGCACCGCCGCCCCTGGCACCCCCGGGGCCGCCCCGCCACCCCCAACACCCCGGCTCCTCCACAGCCGCCCCTCCCAGTGAGCCCACACAGCCCCACCCCCACCCCCACCCGCATTATTTTTTAGTAGTTTTATTATTTTTTAGTAGTTTTAGTAGTTGTTACTGTTAGTAGTTTTAGTGGTAGATTTAGTTAGGTTAGTAGTTTTAGTTAGGTTAGTTAGTTACTTGGTTAGTTAGGTGGAGGAGGAGAAGAGGAGAAGAGGAGGAGGAGGAGGACAAGAAGAGGAGAAGAAGAAGAGGAGTAGGAGGAGGAGGAGGAGGAGAAGAAAAAGAAGAAGAAGAAGAGGAGAAGAAAAAAATAAGAAGGAGAAGAAGAAGAAGAAGAAGAAGAAGAAGAAGATGATGAGAAGAAAAAAATAAGAAGGAGAAGAAGTAAAGAAGAAGAGAAGAAGAAGAGAAGAAGAGAATAAGAAAAAAAAATAAGAAGGAGAAGAAGAGAAAAAAGAAGAAGTTGATTTTTTATTGTTTGGTATTTAGTGGTAGTTAGATTCTTTTTTAGTTACTTAGTGGTAGATTCTGGTTTTGTTATAGTGGTAGATTCTGTTTTTTTTATTTTTTTGCTGTTTAGTGCTATCTAGGTTTAGCGATAGGTTTAGTTAGCTTGGTTAGTTAGGTTAGTTAGTTAGTTAGCTTAATAGAAAGAATAGGAAGAAGAAGAAGAGGAGGAGGAGGAGAAGAGGAGAAGAGGAGGAGGAGGAGGAGGAGAAGAAGAAGAAGAAGAAGAAGAAGAAGAAGAAGAAGAAGAAGAAGAAGAAGAAGAAGAAGAAGAAGAAGAAGAAGAAGAAGAAGAAGAAGAAGAATAGGAGGAGGAGAAGACAAAAATAAGAAGGAGAAGCAGAAAAGAAGAAGAAAAGAAGAGAAGAAGAAGAGAAGAAGAATACCTGCTCCTCCTCCTTCTTCTCCTCCTTCTTCTCCTCCTCCTCCTTCTCCTTCTTCTTGATTTCTTCTTCTTCTTCTCCTCCTCCTCTTTCTTCTCCTCTATCTTATTCTCCTGACCTTATTTTCCCCAACAATGAGATAATTAGCCCATTTAGATACAAAATGGCATAAAAACCTTGGTTAGATCATGAATATTATATTCTTAACTTGTTTTCCTCTAAAATGACATAATTAGAATATTTGTGTTGATCGGGTGGATTTACATGTGATAGTTGTCTCGTCGCTGTGAGGTCTGGTGTGCGAAGACCTGCCCGTGCGTTGTACGAGATCCGTCCCTGAATTCGTGGGTCAGTACAAATTTCATCTCCTCCTCGCCCCTTCATTTACTGTGGCTCGGTTTCCGGATGAAACTTTCTACATTTAGGTAATTCAATTAATTTATCAGTATGCGTGACCAGTATGCGTCTCCCGTTCGAAAGGGCGACATCTATAAATATGCATGTCTTTGCATATTTATAACCGCCATCCTTTCGAATTGTCCAACATTATCCATGGATAGCCCGAGTATGTGTAGATTGGGTTCGTTTTCCCGTATGCTGTGCTCTGGATCCGATGCGGAATTTCGTAAGTGCCTCCCTGTTGTTCTCCGGATGCACATCCTCTCTGTTTATTGCGGAGACGTGTATCAGGAGAACAGCGGGGAGGTGCTGCCGAAATTTTGCGTTGGATCCGGAGCGGAGCATGGGAAAACGAACCCAATCTACACATACTCGGGTGGGATTAGGACCTATCTTTACCTATTAGCGTGTAGGTTGCCTGGACGTAATAAAAATGGCGAACCTGATTAACCGATGAATATAAATGCTAAATTATATATAAATATATTTCTTCTGTCTTTAGTAGCTACGCAAGATGAGTGATCGTGCGTGGATGTATACCGGTCACCCTAGTCAGAAAGAGATGACGAAAGAATGGTTTGTAAAAACAAAGGAATTTGTGAAAGCCGCATTGGCAAATGGCCAGGAAAGAAACTATTGCCCCTATCCTGGATGCAACAACTATAAAAAGACGATAGAGGCTGTAATGATTAAACACCTACAGAGGAGGGGTTTTAAGCCTAATTATACGATGTGGACATTTCATGTTGAGTCTATACAATGCTCAAGAGCTGAGGTGGTCTGTCGTCGCACGGAGGAGCATGGTACCGGGATCGAAGACATGGTGCAAGACTTTGATGATGCTCGGGATTCGGAAGATGAGATGAAGGAATCTGCAAACGCCTTTTATGAAATGTTGGAGTCTTCAACACGTCCTCTCCATGAGCACACTGAGCTCTGTCAGCTGGATGCAATTGCACAAGTAATGGCTCTGAAGGCTCAGTTCAACTTGGGAAGAGAATGCTACGACGCGATGATGACACTATTTGGACGTTTCCTACCCAAAGGCCATGTCATGCCTGCAAACCTGTACCTGTCGGACAAAATACTTCGTGTACTTAAGATGCCCTATGAGAAGATAGATGCACGTGAGAAAGGATGTGTATTATTTAGGAAGGAGTATGCACACTGGGACTATTGTCCCAATTGCGAGTCTTGTAGGTATCTTGTGGTAGACAACGGTATGGGTGAGAAGAGGAAGACCAAAATCGCAGTTAGTGTTCTTCCGTATATGCCAATCGTACCAAGACTTCAACGTCTTTTCATGGTCGAAGAGACAGCCAGACAGATGACATGGCACAAATTGGGCAAAAGAACCGAACTAGATGCGGATGGGAATAAGATGATGGTACACACATCGGATGGGCAAGCATGGAAACATTTCGATGGATTGCATCAGGATAAAGCGGCAGATCCAAGGAATCCTCGAGTCTGCGCCGCCACGGATGGTTTTAATCCCTTCGGCATGACGGCAACCCAATACAGTTGTTGGCCTGTATTTGTCATTCCACTCAATCTCCCGCCCGGGCAGATTATGCAAAAAAAGAACATATTTCTGACGTTCATAATTCCAGGGCCCAATTATCCGGGGAAGAATATGAATGTGTACCTACAACCGCTTAAGGATGAATTGGAAGAAGCTTGGGATAATGGGGTCAAGACATACGATGCCGCTAGAAAATAAAACTTCAAAATGCATGTGTGGTACATGTACTCTATGCATGACTTGCCAGCGTATGCGCTTTTCTCTGGATGGTGTGTGCATGGAAGGTTCCCGTGCCCCCAATGCAAGGCAGCTCTACAGTTTCGTTGGTTGCATGAGGGTCGGAAGTATTCTTGCTTTGACTTGCATAGACAGTTCCTGGATCCTGACCATCAGTTCAAAAAAGACAAGAAGAACTTTACCAAAGGTAAAGTTGTCAAAAACTTGGCACCACCTGCGTTCACAGGCCAACAGATCCTGGATCAGTTAAACGCCCTCGAGCCTGATCCAGAGCGTACAGGGTATTTCAAGGGGTATAATTCAAAACACGCCTGGACTCACAAGCCATGCTTCTGGGATCTGCCTTACTTCAAAGACCTCCTTCTTCCACACAATATCAACATGATGCACACTGAAAAGAATATCGGAGAGGCTATTTTTGGTACATTGTTTGACATAGATGGGAAGACAAAGGATAATATTAAGGCTAGAGTCGATCAAGAGACACTATGTCATAGACCGTTACAAAACATGCGAGAAGGAAAAGGAAAGCAGAAGTGGTCGAAGCCAAAGGCCTGGTTCAATCTTGGAAGGCCAGCTATGAGGGAAATTATCTTGTGGGTCAAAATGCACTTGATGTTCCCCGATGGGTATGCAGCGAATCTAAAGAGGGGAGCGAGTCTTGAAAAATTAAAAATCTTTGGTCACAAGAGTCATGATTGGCACATATGGCTAGAGCGGGTAATGTCGGTGATGTTACGTGGCTTTATTCCTGAGGATGAATGGCTAGTACTGGCGGAGCTGAGCTCTTTCTTCTGTGTTCTTTGTGCGAAAGAATTGTCGCCTGGCGTGGTAGAAGACATGGAGGAGTTTGCACCGGAGTTGTTGTGCAAGTTAGAGAAGATCTTTCCACCGGGCTTCTTTAATCTAATGCAGCATTTGATTTTACATCTACCGACCGAGGCAAGATTGGGTGGGCCCGTGCAAGATCGTTGGTGCTATGCAACTGAGAGGATGCAGAAGACCCTTCGAGCTAAATGTAAAAATAAGCGTAGAATTGAAGCATCGATGGCTGAGGCATTCATTACTGAGGAGGTGGCAAACTTTGTGACAGCACACTACGAAGCCAAAAATCATCATTTGCATAATCCGAAGCCTCGGCACAATGATGCAGACCCTAAAAAAGGTGGGTCCAACCTTAGCCTATTCAAAGGGAAGCTCGCACCAGCTGGTGCTTCGAAACCAATAACATTGGATGTCGAAGAATGGCGGAACATTTCGTTGTATATCTTCAACAACCTAACAGAAGTGCGGCCGTACATCGAGTGAGTTCTCGGCACATTTTCCCGTAACTTCTAATTCATTTGAACTGCTCTTATTCCCGGATATTTCAAACAGCCGTTACATCGTCAAATTCTCGGATGGAGCGGTGATCGAAAATGATTCCGTCGAAGAGTATGAGCTTCTATCAAAGACAGGAGGCGGCTATCCCGATTTCATCTCTTGGTTCAAACAAATGGTAATTATCAATAATGGACCATTTCATTCTTGGTCTAACTTGTGGCTAATGCAACAACCATTTCGTATTAAACTTGTAGGCTAATTCAGAGTCTATGGACGTCGAATTAAGACAAGTCGCTAATGGTTTTGACTATAAGGTCCGTTCATTTGAGAAATACAACATCAACGGGTATCTCTTTCGTACCTTTGGCAAAGAGCTATCTATGCCCGACCGGAAATCTACAAATTGTGGTGTCTCTGCTATTGGAGAAGGTGTTATCGAGTATTATGGAAGAGTTGAAGCAATTTATGAACTTCAAATCTATGGTGAAAACCCACCGAACGTCGTAGTCTTCAAATGTTATTGGTTCCAGCCGAAAAAGACTAGAAGGACTCATGACCATATAGGACTAGTCGAAATCAATCCAAACACCCATTTAGATGTTCCCGGTGTCTATATTACGGCTCAACAGGCGACCCAAGTTTTCTATCTACCGTGGGCATGCCAAATGGATAAGAATCTGGAAGGTTGGTATGTTGTTTATGAAGTGTCGCCACATGTCAGACCACCTGTCCCAAATGAACAGGATTATGAACCTCACATTAACACAGACACATATGATGGAGAATTCTTCCAAGAAACACGTCTTTCCAAGAAACGTTTCAAGAACTGCCGTGCTTCACCCAAGAACATGGAAGTAGACAGCGACAATGAATCCGACTCCAGCCCTGAGCCGGAACCAGAATACCTGGAACTCATAGAGGTTACTGATGCGGATGACCTGTCAATGCTTCAACGATTAAAGGAAGGCCTTTCACAACTTCACGCCGTTGAACCCGACGAGCACATCATTCATGAAGACATGCGTGATAGTGATGATGATGATGCATTTATTGATGATGATTATTAGTTTGTAAGATTCACAACTTAAATTATATGTATTTTAATCTTTATTATTCATGTACATATTATTATTCATGTCAGTTATTCAATTTTTTTATGTTGTACTAATTTATTTTAATCTTTATCATGGCAGGTCACCAGGTGTGGAAAGATGGTGGGTGCTGGCCGAGATCGCTCGACGGGTTCTTCCCAGGCGCCCCGCACGAGGGGTGGTACTTCCCTTCCACCCCTATCTCTCCGTAGAGCCTTGGCAGACAGTCTGTCGACACCACCCGTGGGTTCTTCTTCGTCGGCGGCATTGCCCACTGGGAGAGGTACTAGTCGGGTAGGGAAGAAGGGGAAGGGTACAGGGAGAGGTGGTGGCCGCGGAAGATCCAGGAGGACTGTTGAGCCGTCCTCGCCACCACCACCAGCTCATTCACCCGAGCATAGGACTAGTACGGTCGACCCGTTTGCGGAGGAGGCTACGGGGACTCCGTTCCAGGAGCCTGTTGTTGACGAGCATTCGTCCCATGAGACTCCGGTCCAGGAGCAGCCTCGGGTCGAGGTGCATTCGGCCCAGGAGCAGCCGGAGGAGACTACGATTCCGGAGGCTTCACCCGACATGGAGAGGCCCGGATGGGAGACCTGGCCGGATCGTACCGAGTTGCCGGATTGGACCGAGGGTCCGGGTGGCTCAGGGCGCTGGGATGGCGGGGATGAGCTTACGGATAGTGAGGGCGATGTGCGGGTGGACGGGGCCACCGTGTACAAGCGTGGTAGTACATGTCTCCTGGTCGCGCCGGCTACCCGCGAGCAGAGGCCGGTGATTAAACATGAAGGAGATAGGTAAGTACATTTACTCTTTTTTAGCTTTTGCCTTCAAGTTTGTTCAAATATCTAATGTGTTGACCTTATCATACTGCAGGGGATGGGTAAACCCTCTTGGAGTCCGCAGGCCGAACTCCGTCCTTGGTATGCTTTGCCGGACAAATTTCCCGGGGTTTTTCACGTTGCGTGGTGAGGGTCAGGTTCCTACACTAGGATTTTCCTCGGAGCACTACCAGGCTGCGCAGGCCCCGCCGGAGGAGATTATAGATGGTGTCTTGTGCCACACGAGGGCCGAGATGGTGATCAAGAGCTTTTGGGTAAATTATCCTTTTATAGAATCTAAAATTAACAATATATCTAATTATTGTACTAATCGGTGTTTTCACGTTTGATTGCAGACCTTCTATAGGTGTGAGGATGGATATGAGGAGGAGGCGGCCAAGGTTCTCGAGGCCGAGTGTAGGCGGTTACTACAGAACTTGCGCGACGAGGCTTGGCCGCAGGCTATTCAAGATTACTACGCCACGCGTGGTATTAAGAAGCAGAAGAAGGATTGCCGCGGAAAGTTTCTGAAGAAGGAGCAATACATGAAGGTAATTACCTATTCTTAAGTCCTTCTACGTAGTTTTCTTGATTTCATTCATAGGCGTAGCGCTGAAAATTCTTTCTAATAACTTATAGGTGCCCCGGGGATGGTGTGCGGATAAGATGGATTGTTGGGAGGCGTTGGTTGATGAGTGGTGCACAGGCAGCTGGCGAGCCATCCACGAGAATGCGAAGGATCGGCGTAGCCAAATGGTTGGTGTGCCACATCATCAAGGCAGCGCCAACTTACTTCAGTTTGGACGAAACTGGGTATGTGATTTGCTTCATGATTCATGCAATTCATTCTTGATGCTAATATTTTGTTCCTCTCTTTTAGGCGCATCACAATAAGACGGAGATGCCACACTTGTACGACCTTTATGGCATGGCCCATACTTCCTCGTACAAGAAGGCGAAGGCATTCTCTGAGTCTGACCTGGATGATCCCAATAACTTCACCAACATATCATCCCACCAGAAGCTCGTGGCATACAGGGACGCGGGGAAGGCTATGAAAGGGGATGACTTTAACCCTAGCCAGGAACCTTTGGATCCAGAGCTGGTGATGATATCTGGTGGCGGGAGGCCTCATGTCTCGATAGACATTGGAGATGGGATAATACGTTGTCCACTCACTCTTTCGGAGATCAAGGCGCGCCAGTCGAGCAGCTCTCCTGAGATAACACGTCGTCCACGGCCAGTCGAACTTGCCATCGAGGTTAGTTGTACGAACTAAGAACACTTTCATCCATTTCATTATGTGTGTCACCATAGATCATTATTGTGGTAACGAGGAATGGTGTTTCAGGCTGCTCTTCAGAAAGAGAGAGTGGCAAACCAGGCTGCTCTTGAGAAAGAGAGATTGGCAAGCTAGGCTGCTCTTCAGGCTGCTCTTGATCAGAGGGACCAGACCACGTCACGATTGATTGAGGAGGAGAGGGCCCGGAATGAGGCGGGTCAACGGGCCCTGTACGAGCTTTTTGTGGTATGTTTTTTTTCACATTAGCCAAATCATGTGTGTAATGTCTGTTTCATTACTAACTAATACGACCCACTCTTCAGGGTCTGTGTGAGAAGAGCGGTCAAGTCCCTCCGCCGATGCCCGTCTTATCTTCGATTGGCACGGTGAGTTTCATTATAAACTAGTATTAACAATTGGGTGTCATCATGCTAACTGAGACATTGCAAAATATCTTTTCTGCAGAATAACTCCCGAGCGGCATCGCACGACCCTTCTCCAGGGCAACCGTCTCCAAACGAAGCCGCCGCGAGCAACCGTGGTGTTTCTCCTCCTTGATGACCACTATGGTAAGTTTCTCTTCTCCTCTTCCATATTATCCTTGCTTTAATTTCCCCAAAAAGACATAATTAGCCCATTTACCTCCAAAATGCCATAATAACCTCAAAATGGCATAAGAACCTTGGTTAGCTCATGAATATTATATACTTAGCTTGTTTTCCTCTAAAATGAGATAATTAGCCCATTTAGCTCCAAAAAGACATAATTAGGTAATTTAGCTCCACGAAGAGGAGAAGAGGAGAAGAGGAGAAGAAATAGGAAAAATGAAAAGAAAGAAGAAGAAGAAGAAGAGAAGAAGGAGGAGGAGGAGGAGAAGGAGGAGAAGGCCAAGGACCTTCTAGTCCTTCTCCTCCTCCTCCTTCTCCTCCTTCTCCTCCTTCTTCTTGATTTCTTCTTCTTCTCCTCCTCCTCCTCTTTCTTCTCCTCTTTCATATTATCCTTGCTTTAATTTCCCCAAAAAGACATAATTAGCCCATTTAGCTCCAAAATGCCATAATAGCCTCAAAATGGCATAAGAACCTTGGTTAGCTCATGAATATTATATACTTAGCTTGTTTTCCTCTAAAATGAGATAATTAGCCCATTTAGCTCCAAAAAGACATAATTAGGTAATTTATCTCCAAGAAGAGGAGAAGAAATAGGAAAAATGAAAAAAAAGAAGAAGAAGAAGAGAAGAAGTAGATGGAGGAGAAGGAGGAGGAGGAGAAGGCCAAGGACCTTCTAGTCCTTCTCCTCCTCCTTCTCCTCCTTATCCTCCTTCTTCTTGATTTCTTCTTCTCCTCCTCCTCCTATTTCTTCTCCTCTTTCATATTATCCTTGCTTTAATTTCCCCCAGCAATGACATAATTAGCCCATTTAGCTCCAAAATGCCATAATAAGCTCAAAATGGCATAAGAACCTTGGTTAGCTCATGAATAATATATACTTAGCTTGTTTTCCTCTAAAATGGGATAATTAGACCATTTAGCTCCAAAAAGATATAGTTAGATAATTTAGCTCCAACAAAAGGAGAAGAAATAGGAAAAATGAAAAGAAATAAGAAGAAGAAGAGAAGAAGGAGAAGGAGGAGGAGGAGAAGGAGGAGAAGGCCAAGGACCTTCTAGTCCTTCTCCTCCTCCTCCTTCTCCTCCTTCTCCTCCTTCTTCTGTTCTTCTTCTTCTCCTCATCCTCCTGTTTCTTCTCCTGTTTCATATTATCCATGCTTTAATTTCCCCAAAAAGACATAATTAGCCCAGTTAGCTCCAAAATGCCATAATAACCTCAAAATGGCATAAGAACCTTGGTTAACTCATGAATATTATATACTTACCTTGTTGTCCTCTAAAATGAGATAATTAGCCCATTTAGCTCCAAAAAGACATAATTAGGTAATTTAGCTCCAAGAAGAGGAGAAGAGGAGAAGAAATAGGAAAAATGAAAAGAAAGAAGAAGAATAAGAAGAGAAGAAGGAGAAGGAGGAGGAGGAGGAGGAGAAGGCCAAGGACCTTCTAGTCCTTCTCCTCCTCCTCCTTCTCCTACTTCTTCTTGATTTCTTCTTCTTCTCCTCCTCCTCCACTTTCTTCTTCTCTTTCATATTATCCTTGCTTTAATTTCCCCAAAAAGACATAACTAGCCCATTTAGCTCCAAAATGTCATAATAACCTCAAAATGGCATAAGAACCTTGGTTAGCTCATGAATATTATATACTTAGCATGTTTTCCTCTAAAATGAGATAATTAGCCCATTTAGCTCCAAAAAGACATAATTAGGTAATTTAGCTCCAAGAAGAGGAGAAGAAATAGGAAAAATGAAAACAAAGAAGAAGAAGAAGAAGAAGAAGAGAAGAAGGAGAAGGAGGAGAAGGAGGAGGAGGAGAAGGCCAAGGACCTTCTAGTCCTTCTCCTCCTCCTCCTTTTCCTCCTTCTCCTCCTTCTTCTTGATTTCTTCTTCTTCTCCTCCTCCTCCTCTTTCTTCTCCTATTTCATATTATCCTTGCTTTAATTTCCCCAACAATGACATAATTAGCCCATTTAACTCCAAAATGCCATAATAAGCTCAAAATGGCATAAGAACCTTGGTTAGCTCATGAATATTATATACTTACCTTGTTTTCCTCTAAAATGGGATAATTAGCCCATTTAGCTCCAAAAAGACATAACTAGGTAATTTAGCTCCAAAAAAAGGAGAAGAGGAGAATAAATAGGAAAAATGAAAAGAAAGAAGAAGAAGAAGAAGAAGAAGAGAAGAAGGAGAAGGAGGAAGAGGAGGAGGAGAAGGCCAAGGACCTTCTAGTCCTTCTCCTCCTCCTCCTTCTCCTCCTTCTCCTCCTTCTTCTTGATTTCTTCTTCTTATCCTCCTCCTCCTCTTTCTTCTCCTCTTTCATATTATTCTTGCTTTAATTTCCCCAACAATGACATAATTAGCCCATTTAGCTCCAAAATGCCATAATAAGCTCAAAATGGCATAAGAACCTTGGTTAGCTCATGAATATTATATACTTAGCTTGTTTTCCTCTAAAATGGGATAATTAGCCCATTTAGCTCCAAAAAGACATAATTAGGTAATTTAGCTCCAACAAGAGGAGAAGAGGAGAAGAAATAGGAAAAATGAAAAGAAAGAAGAAGAAGAAGAACAACAAGAAGAAGAAAAAGAGAAAAAGGAGAAGGAGGAGGAGGAGGAGGAGGAGAAGGCCAACGACCTTCTAGCCCTTCTCCTCCTCCTCCTTCTCCTCCTTCTCCTCCTTCTTCTTGATTTCTTCTTCTTCTCCTCCTCCTCCTCTTTATTCTCCTCTTTCATATTATCCTTGCTTTAATTTCCCCAACAATGACATAATTAGCCCATTTAGCTCCAAAATACCATAATAAGCTCAGAATGGCATAAGAACCTTGGTTAGCTCATGAATATTATATACTTAGCTTGTTTTCCTCTAAAATGGGATAATTAGCCCATTTAGCTCCAAAAAGACATAATTAGGTAATTTAGCTCCAACAAGAGGAGAAGAGGAGAAGAAATAGGAAAAATGTAAAGAAAGAAGAAGAAGAAGAAGAAGAAGAAGAAGAAGATGAAGAAGAAGAGAAGGAGAAGGAGGAGGAGGAGGAGGAGAAGGAGAAGGCCAAGGACCTTCTAGTCCTTCTCCTCCTTCTCCTCCTTCTTCTTGATTTCTTCTTCTTTTCCTCCTGCTCCTCTTTCTTCTCCTCTTTCATATTATCCTTGCTTTAATTTCCCCAACAATGACATAATTAGCCCATCTAGCTCCAAAATACCATAATAAGCTCAAAATGGCATAAGAACCTTGGTTAGCTCATGAATATTATATAGTTAGCTTGTTTTCCTCTAAAATGGGATAATTAACCCATTTAGCTCCAAAAAGACATAATTAGGTAATTTAGCTCCAACAAGAGGAGAAGAGGAGAAGAAATAGGCAAAATGAAAAGAAAGAAGAAGAAGAAGAAGAGAAGAAGGAGAAGGAGGAGGAGGAGGAGGAGAAGGCCAAGGACCTTCTAGTCCTTCTCCTCCTTCTTCTTAATTTCTTCTTCTTCTCCTCCTCCTCCTATTTCTTCTCCTCTTTCATATTATCCTTGCCTTAATTTACCCATTTAGCTCCAAAATGCAATAATAAGCTAAAAATGGCATAAGAACCTTGGTTAGCTCATGAATATTATATTCTTAGCTTTTTCCGCTAAAAATGACATAATTAGCTAAAAACATCATATTTTGTTCTTCTTCTGACTTTCTTATTCACATTTTTGCAGATTGGATATACTACATGCATGGAAGATGGCATTCATGGAGTTGAACAATGTTCATGGATGAACTTTATATGTATATCATCTAGTTTTCATTTGAGTTGATGAACAATGTCGAACTATATGTATATGTATATATGGATAAACAGTGCAATACTTTGTATGTTGGTTCTTTCGATATATGGGGATGTACATTGATTTATATGTATATCATATATGTGTGGTGAATTATATATATGTGTTGGCAAGTATATGTGTGGTGAACTATATATCATATATGTGTGGTGAATTATATAAATGTGATTTCAAATATATATATACGTGCTGTGAAATAATATAAAACAAAAAAACAGTTACTATATGGGCTCTTTGCCGTCTGCCAGCTGATGGCAAAGACCTGTGCCATCAGCTGGCAGATGGCAAAGGTGCCACATGGCACCCAGCTGTGCATCCTGGGGTGTCTATATAGGCTCTTTGCCGTCTGCCTCCAGGGTGGGCAGACGGCAAAGAAGAGGGCACAGAGGAGGAGGGAGGAGGAGGCAGACGGCAAAGAGTGGAGGGGGGGAGGAGGAGGAGGCAGACGTCAAAGAATAAGGGGGAGGAAGACGACAAAGAATAAGGGGGAGGCAGACGGCAAAGAATAAGGGGGAGGCAGACGGCAAAGCCTCCGTTAACCCCTAACGGAGGCAACACCTGTCGGCTGCCGTCTCGAGCACTTTCCCGACTGCTCCTAAGGAAAGCTGATGGCAAAGAGCTTTGTCGTCCGCTTTGGGGGGACAGACGGCAAAGAAGGTCCTATGCCGTCGTAGGCTGACGCAGAAATTTTGTCGGCCGTGAGATTCTTTGCCGTTTGTGGTTTTCTCTTTGCCGTCCGGGATTTAGTCTTTGCCATCTATGATGGCAGACGGCAAAGAAGCTGATTCCTGTAGTGGCTTGGGTACTGCCCTTACTTGGACAAGAATCCCACTTATGATTAATCCCTCTCGCAAGCATCCGCAACTACGAACGAAGAATTAAGACAAAGTCTAACCATAGCATTAAACTAGTGGATCGAAATCAGTCGCTTACGAAGCAACGCATAAACTAGGGTTTAAGCTTCTGTCACTCTAGCAACCCATCATCTACTTACTACTTCCCAATGCCTTCCTCTAAGCCCAAATAATGGTGAAGTGTTATGTAGTCGACATTCACATAACACCACTAAAGGAAAAACAACATACAACATATCAAATTACCGAACGAATACCAAATTCACATGACTACTATTAGCATGACTCATCCCATGTCCTCAGGAACAAAAGTAACTACTCACAAAGCATAATCATATTCATGACTAGAGAGGTAATGAGTAGCATCAAGGATCTGAATATAAACTATTCCACCAAGTAATACACTAGCATCAACTACAAAGAGTAATCAACACTACTAGCAACCTTACAAGTACCAATCGGAGTCGCGAGACGAAGATTGGTTACAAGTGATGAACTAGGGTTTGGAGATGAGATGGTCCTGATGAAGATGTTGATGGTGACGAGTCCCCTCCGATGAGAGGAGTGTTGGTGATGACGATGGCGACGATTTCCCCCTCCGGGAGGGAAGTTTCCCTGGCAGGATCGTCCTGCCGGAGCTCTAGATTGGTTCTGCTCAAGTTTCGCCTCGTGGCGGCGGCGAAACCACGAAAAAGCTCCTCCCTGATTTTTTCCTGGACGAAACCCTTCATATAGCAAAAGAGGGGCGCAAGTGGGCCAGCACGGTGCCCACAAGTCCCCATGGCGCAGCCTGGGGGTGGCCGCACCGTGCAGGCTTGTGGCCACCCCCTGGCGCCCCTGTGGCACTTCTTCGGCCCAGTATTTTTGATAAATTGGGGAAAAAATTCCTCGTTCATTTTTACGGTGTTTGGAGTTGCGCAGAATAGGTATCTCAACTTTGCTCCACTTTCAGGCCAGAATTCCAGTTGTCGGCATTCTCCCTCTTCATGTAAACCTTGCAAAATAAGAGAGAAAGGGCATAAGAATTGTACCGTGAAGTGAAATAACAGTCCAAGAAGCGATAAATATCAACATGAAAACATGATGCAAAATGGACGTATCAACTCCCCCAAGCTTAGACCTCGCTTGTCCTCAAGCGAAAGCCTAGCTCAATAAATATGTCCACATGTTTAGGGAGAGAGGTGTCGACAAAACAAGATACGAACATGCATGCGTCATGATCAAGATCAGAACAGCAATACCAACATATAATCTCCCATGCTAAAGTGATAATTCCTTCACAAAGTAAAGCATGGATGAAGAACCTTACCAAGAAGTAACAACCGATAGCATTTAGTCATTGAAGCAATTGCAATTTATCACAACATCAGAAAGAGTCAAATAAGAGTTGGTAAAGCAAATCCACATACTCGATCACTCTTTCGTTCTCTACAATTGCTACAACTCACGTGGTACTCATGAGATCAATGTTTCAGCCGGACACAGAGAAAGATAGGGGCTTATAGTTTTGCCTCCCAACTGCTTACTGATGACCCACAAGTATAGGGGATCAATCGTAGTCCTTTCGATAACTAAGAGTGTCGAACCCAACGAGGAGCAGAAGGCTCTGATAAACGGTTTTCAGCAAGGTAATAACTGCAAGCACTGAAATTAGCAGTAACAAGTGATGGTGTAGTGAGGTGAAATGTAGCAAGCGAAAAGTAACAAGTAGCAAGTAGTAGAAACGGTGCAGCAAGTGGCCCAATCCCTTTTGCAGCAAGGGACAAGCCTGAACAAAGTCTTATAGGAGGAAAAACGCTCCCGAGGACACACGGGAATTTCTGTCATGCTAGTTTCATCATGTTCATATGATTCGCGTTTGTTACTTTGATAGTTTTATATGTGGGTGGACCAGCGCTAGGGTACAGCCCTTACTTGGACAAGCATCCCACTTATGATTAACCTCTCTCGCAAGCATCCGCAACTACAAAAGAAGAATTAAGACAACGTCTAACCATAGCATTAAACTAGTGGATCCAAATCAGCCCCTTACGAAGCAACACATAGACTGGGGTTTAAGCTTCTGTCACTCCAGCAACCCATCATCTACTTACTAATCCATAATGCCTTCCTCTAGGTCCAAGCATGGTGAAGTGTTATGTAGTCGACGTTCACATAACACCACTAGAGGAAAAACAACATACAACATATCAAAATACTGAACGGGTATCAAATTCACATGACTATTATCAGCATGACTTATCCCATGTCCTCGGGAACAAAAGTAACTACTCACAAAGCATAATAATAATCATGATCAGAGGTGTAATGAATAGCATCAAGGATCTGAACATAAACTCTTCCACCAAGTAATCCAACTAGCATCAACTACAAAGAGTAATCAACACTACTAGCAACCTTACAAGTACCAATCGGAGTCGTGAGACGAAGATTGGTTACAAGAGATGAACTAGGGATTGGAGAGGAGATGGTGCTGATGAAGATGTTGATGAAGATGCCTCCCCTCCGACGAGAGGAGTGTTGGTGATGACGATGGCGATGATTTCCCCCTCTGGGAGGGAAGTTTCCCCGGCAGGATCGTCCTGCCGGAGCTCTAGATTGGATCTGCTCAAGTTCCGCCTCGTGGCGGCGGCGAAACCATGAAAAAGATCCCGATTGAGTTTTTCTGGAACGAAACCCTTCATATAGCAAAAGAGGGGGGGCTAGTGGGCCGTCAGGGAGCCAACAAGCTTGCCCTCCGCCACCAGGGGGTGGCGGTGGCAGGGCTTGTGGCGCCCTGGCAGCCCCCCTCTGGTACTTCTTTCGCCCAGTATTTTTTATATAATCCCAAAAAATTCCACGTAACATTTCAGGGCATTTGGAGATGTGCAGAATAGTGGACTAAGATTTGCTCCTTTTCCAGTCCAGAATTCCAGCTGCCTGAATTCTCCCTCTTCAAATAAACCTTGCAAAATAAGAGAGAAAAGGCATAAATATGGTACCACAAAGTAATATAACAGCCCATAAAGCAATAAATATCAACATGAAAGCATGATGCAAAATGGACGTATCAACTCCCCCAAGCTTAGACCTCGCTTGTCCTCAAGCGAAAGCCAAGTTCCATAAACATGTCCACATGTTTAGGGACGAAGGTGTCGATAAAACATAATACGGACATGAGCGCATCATGATCACACATAGGACATCAATACATAACAAAGATTCTTATGGGAAAGTAATAATTCCTTCATAAAGCAAAGCATGAAGCAAAAACCTTACCAAGAAGTAACCAACAACAGTCCAAGGTCAATGAAGCAATTGCAATTTATCAAAACATCAGAAAGAGTCAAATAAGAGCTTGTAAGGCAAATCCACATACTCAATCATCTCTTTTGTTTTCCACAATTGTTACAACTCCCGAGGTACTCATGGTGTCAAAGTTTCAGCTGAACACAGAGGAAGATAGGGGCTTATAGTTTTGCCTCCCCACTATTTACCTCAAAGGTAAAGTCAATCAATAATAAAGCATGAGTACTCAACTCCAAGTTGATATATGAATATAGATCTTTCCCAAGCATGTGACGGTAGCCAAGACAAAGGCAAAAATAGGGAATTGGTGAAGATCACCATGACTCTTACAAGGGCAAAAAGTAAAGGTACAAGATAGGCCCTTCGCAGAGGGAAGCAGAGGTTGTCATGCGCTTTTGAGGTTTGAATGTGTGTCCTCTTAGTGCGGAGGAACGTCACTTTATATTGCCTCCTGTGATAAAGAACTTTATTATGCAGTCTGTCGCTTTTATGTCTTCCTCATCACTGGTTCGTACAAAGCTTATTTTCCACACACTAATAGATCATACATATTAGATAGCAATTTTTATTTCTTGCACCGATGACAACTTACTTGAAGGATCTTATTCAATCCATAGGTAGGTATGGTGGACTCTCATGGCAAAACTGGGTTGAAGGTTTATGGATGCACAAGTAGTATCTCTACTTGGTGCGGGAGTTTTGGATAATATGAGGTGGAAGCAATCGTCACAAGCTAAGGGATCTCTAATCATATAACATTGTTTTGGAACCAAGCAAACACAATTCATTATGTTGTCTTCCTTGTCCAACATCTACTCCAAAGCATGTAATAGTTTGGTGCGTGCTCACAATCGTAAAAAGTGTCTAAGATAATATATTTATATGTGAACCTCTCTTTCCTTATTACTTCTTATTAATTTCAACAATGACTGAGGTCTATGTTGATTTATTCTCAACAAGTTTCAATCATCATATGTGTCATATGTGAAGTTATCACTTTCCGTAAGATCGTCTCATGATCTTTCATGCTATCGTTCTTTTCATACTTTTCATCATGGCACAAAGCAAAGCCCTTGACTAGGATACTCTTTATTATATAGCTCGTAAGCTCGAATACATCGGGGGAGAGACAAAAGAAAAAGACTCAAACTAAATACTAAAGACTTATTCCTCTAAGAGAAGAAATAAAAACTGAAAAGGAAAGAACTAAAACAAAGGTAAAAGCAAAAGATATAAAGGTGGTACTATACCGGGGCAACTCCCCCAAGCTTGTCACAAGCCAAGGGGATTGCGCATAGCAATGCTCATTTGTCTTCCTTTGGTGGTGAAAGTGGAGGAGTTGTTGCAATCTTTGACTCCAAGAGGGCCATTAATCTTTGATTTATACCTTGGAGATCTGCGATATGTTTTTCCAGCAAAACAACTTCACGAGTGAGACAAGTATTGCGAGCACGAATTGTTACACAAAACCTCAAGAGTTCAATCAAAGATGGAGACAGTAGGTGGAGGTAGGGTTGGAGGAAATCCATTTCTTCAATTTCTTCCTTGTTGAGCACAGATTTCACTTCGTCCCATGCCTGATCCTTCTCCTTAGCCTTGCCCTTGGTTTCTTTGGGTAGCCTTTCCTTAGCCTCCAGGACCTCCATCCTTTTCAGATCGGCATGAACTTCTCCATAGATTTGACGGAGGTTGTTCTCCCCCATAGATTCCTAGGACGACATCTTGACCTAGATCTCCGGCAGAAAGGCTCGAAATGAAAAACAGAGGAAATCTGCATGATACAGGGGTCAGACCAAACGGGAGTATATATAATGATTTTTTTCAGACCAGAAGGAGTACCCTGCACGAAAACGGAGTCCGGGAGGCGCACGAGGTGGCCACAAGCCCTCACGGCGCGGCCAGGGGGTGGGCCCGCGCCATGCATGCTTCTCGCCTCCTCACGCACTTTCCGGACTACTTCCAATTTTTATATTTTTTCAAATATTCCAAAACGGAGAAAATTTACTACTGGAAAAGTTTTGGAGTGTGTTTTCTTACCAAATCACATACCTCTTCATTTTCGGAGTATGAACGAGGCTGATAAATATCCCTTATGTATTCTTCCGGAGTTATGATATTGCTAATATTGCTTTCAACATTTATCGGAGTACCTGAGATATAATGCTTGATTCTCTACCCATTTACCACTCTCGGACAATTACCTTCCGTGTTGTTGATCTTGATAGCACCGGAATTATATACTTCCTCAACAACATAGGGACCTTCCCATTTGGAGAGAAGCTTTCCTGCAAAGAATCTTAAACGAGAGTTATATAGCAAGAAATAATCACCTACATTGAACTCATGCTTTTGTATCCTCTTATCATGCCACCTCTTAACCTTCTCTTTGAACAGCTTGGCATTCTCATATGCCTGAGTTCTCCACTCATCAAGCGAGCTAATATCAAATAACCTCTTCTCACCGGCAAGTTTGAAATCAAAGTTGAGCTCTTTGAATGCCCAATAAGCTTTATGCTCTAGCTCAAGAGGTAAATGACATGCTTTACCGTACACCATTTTGTACGGAGACATGCCCATGGGATTCTTATAGGCAGTTCCATAAGCCCACAGTGCATCATCGAGCTTCTTAGACCAATTCTTTCTAGACATGTTGACATTCTTTTGCAGAATTAGTTTAATCTCTATATTGCTTAGCTCTACTTGTCCACTGGACTGAGGGTGATAGGGAGACGCAATTCTATGGTTGACATCGTACTTAGCGAGCGTTTTACGGAAAGCACCATGAATGAAGTGTGAACCACCGTTGGTCAGTCGATGTCTAGGGACTCCAAATCTGGGGGAAATAACTTCTTCAAGCATCCTGATAGAAGTGTTGTGATCAGCACTACTAGTGGGGATAGCTTCTACCCACTTAGTGACGTAATCAACAGCAACGAGGATATGAGTATACCCATTGGATTTTGGAAAAGGTCCCATATAATCAAAGCCCCAAACATCAAATGGTTCAATGACAAGTGAATAGTTCATAGGCATTTCCTGACGTTTACTGATATTACCTATTCTTTGCCATTCGTCACAAGACAAGACAAACTTACGGGCATCCTTAAAGAGAGTGGGCCAATAGAAACCTGATTGCAATACCTTGTGTGCAGTTCTATCTCCCGCATGGTGTCCTCCGTAGGCCTCGGAGTGACACTTCTGTAGGATCTGTCCCTGTTCATGTTCAGGTACACAACATCTAATAACACCATCTACTCCTTCCTTATAAAGGTGAGGATCATCCCAAAAGTAATGTCTCAAGTCAAAGAAGAATTTCTTCTTTTGCTGGTACGTGAAACTAGGTGGTATATATTTGGAAACGATATAGTTTGCATAATCAGCATACCACGGTGCACTACGTGAAGCATTGATGGCATTCAGTTGTTCATCGGGAAAGCTATCATCAATAGGTTGTGGGTCATCGAGAACGTTCTCCAACCTAGACAAGTTATCTGCTACTAGGTTATCAGCACCCTTTCTATCGACAACGTGCAAATCAAATTCTTGTAGCAAGAGAACCCATCTGATAAGTCTAAGTTTAGCGTCCTTCTTCTCCATGAGGTACTTAATAGCAGCGTGATCAGTGTGAATAATGACTTTGGAATCAACTATGTAAGACCTGAACTTTTCACATGCAAACACGACTACTAAAATCTCCTTTTCTGTAGTAGCATAGTTTCTTTGGGCACTGTCTAGAGTTTTACTAGCATATTGAATAACATTCAACATCTTATCGACTCTTTGCCCTAGAACAACACCAACAGCATAATCACTAGCGTCACACATGATCTCAAAAGGTAAGTTCCAATCAGGTGGTTGAACAATAGGTGCAGTTATCAAAGCCCTCTTAAGTACTCCGAAGGCTTCCTCACGATCATCATCAAAAACAAAAGGACTATCCTTTTGTAAGAGATTGGTAAGAGGCCTAGAAATCTTAGAGAAGTATTTGACGAACCTTCTATAGAAACCAGCATGACCAAGGAAACTTCTTATACCTTTGATATCTGTGGCGTATGGCATTTTCTCGATTGCATCAACCTTAGCCTTATCGACTTCAATACCTCTTACAGAAATTTTATGTCATAAGACGATGCCTTCATTAACCATAAAGTGGAACTTCTCCCAATTCAAGACAAGGTTGGTGTCTTTACATCTCTACAAGGCTCGATGAAGGTTGCTCAGGCAATCATCAAAGGAAGACCCGTAAACGGAGAAGTCATCCATGAAAACCTCGAAAATCTTTTCACAAAAGTCAGAGAATATAGCCATCATACATCTTTGAAAGGTGGCAGGTGCATTACATAAGCCAAAAGGCATACGTCTATAAGCAAAGGTACCGGAAGGGTAGGTGAAAGTGGTTTTCTCCTGATCAGATTGTGCAACTGGTATTTGGGAGAAACCAGAATAACCGTCTAGAAAGCAGAAGTGTGTGTGTTTGGACAGCCTTTCTAGCATTTGGTTGATAAAAGGCAAAGGGTAATGATCTTTCCTAGTGCCTTTATTCAATTTCCTATAATCGATCACCATCCTATAGCCAGTAATAATCCTCTGTGGGATCAACTCATCCTTATCATTAGGGACAACGGTAATGCCTCCCTTCTTAGGGACGCAATGCACCAGACTCACCCAATCTCTATGAGCAACATGATAGATGATACCTGCTTCCAGGAGCTTTAGTATTTCTTTTCTAACTAGTTCTTTCATCTTAGGATTCAGTCTCCTTTGATGATCAGCAACTGGTTTGAAATCAGGATCAGTTTTAATCTTGCGCTGGCATAGAGTAGGACTAATGCCCTTAAGATCATCAAGAGTATATCCAATAGCAGCACGGTGCTTTCTCAGAGTTTTTAGTAACTTCTTTTCTTCGAGCTCTGAGAGGCTAGCACTAATAATAATAGGATATATCTCCTTTTCATCAAGATAGGCATACTTAAGAGTATCAGGCAACAATTTAAGCTCAAACACAGGATCAGCCTTTGGTGGGGGTGGATTGTAACGACCAAGATGCGGTCCTTTCTGATCTGGGGATCGAGGCCCCGAATTGGAAAGGAGCACATCTAAGCATCTCGCAAATAGGTAACACAGCACATACATAATAATAAAGATAGACAATGAGGGATTCAATTGCCTTCTCATAAATATCTCAGAGTACATCACACATACAACCAAGGTAGTTCTGCTACGGACTACAAAACATAGAAATGCTATGCTACCCTTCCTGCAGGCCCACGATCACGACCACGCCTCAATCTTCTAGATAGTTCACGTAAAGGCGGTATGTCTCCTCATCGTACTGCCACGCCAGCTGCGTGCCGTCGGGATCATCTGTCTCTGGGGTACCTGAACCTATTGGTATTGTGGAGGAATCCGTGAGCCACGGGGACTCAACAATCTAAGACCCTGGTGCCAAAACTAGTCAAGTTATTAGGTAGGATAAGGTGAAGTGTTTAAGGTTGCAGCAGCCTAAGCTTGATTTGGTGGCTAACTTATGTAAGCATTTAAGAAGGTGGTCTATACTAGCGGTCGTGAATACTTGATCACTAAGTGATCCTGAACACCTACCTACGTCACTCATAACCCCATCGTGTTCCCGATCGAAGAGAGACCTTCGAGGGGACAGTCACGGTTACGCACACAGTTGGCAATTTTATTAGCTTAAGTTTAAGTTATCTAATACCGGATGTTAACAAGATATTCCAAGTTGCCACATAACCGCGGGCACGGCTTTCCGAAAGATTAAACCCTGCAGGGGTGCTCCAACTAGTCCATCACAAACGTACACAGGCCGCAAAGGCATCCTCTATCACGAATCTCATGATCTCGTCGGATTCCTTAGAGGAAAACCTCAACTCTGGGGGAAACCAAAGTTTCACTGGGATTCCTATACGCAAGATATACCGCTAAGGTAAGACAAGGCTAGCAGGACCTCCCGGTGTGTCGACGACCCGATAAGAGCCGCGTATCTCAATCTCAGGACAACACCGTCTATGCAAAGTGGACAAGGACCAAACCTCAAGTTTCCCTAGGGTGGTCTTGCCGACTGCTAGGTGATTGGACCAACACTCATGAGGAGCACTGGCCCGGGTTGTTGATTAAATTCCTCGGGGTAGCTATTCCCTATGAAGGTTATTAGGTGATTAGCAAATAAAACCAATGTTGGGTCCTGCCGGACAAGCCTTAGCACTACGCGATTTATCGAGGGGGTCCCCATAACAACCCCGAACGTGTTAGGAGCGATCATTATGGAATCAAACACCGGTAACCGGTAACTAAGGCGGCAATAACGGAACAAAGAACCCAACGAAAGGCTAGGCCTTCCATCATTTACCAAGTGTATAGGCGCATTAAATAAATAACAGAAATTTAAGATAATGATATCAAGCTCATGTTATCACATGAGTCAAAGCACCTGCATCTAGCAACGCTAACATTAGTCGTTGAGCAAAGCCTACTTAGCCAATCAAGTTTGCTAGGAAGGGATCAGTGTATGGGTTCATGGCATATCAAGAGGCAATTATTTCAGTGGTAGGCAGCGAGCAATATTACATGGAAACACAAAACTAGCAAAACAAGTCTAGAGATGGAATCAAGGTCATATCATCTTGCATGTGATATCCTCAGCTTGGAATGCTTCTTGTTCGTCCTGCACGTACTCTCCCGAATCCACGTACTCGTTCTCTGATCCCAGTACTACCCAACATAATAATAACATCCAATGAACAACAGCACCTCAATATACAACAGTCACATGATGCATGAGATGAAAAATGAGCATGCATCACTATTTCTATCACTAGCACAAGCAAAAGAAGCTGATACAAGTTCCTGGACAGTACTGTACCATAAGCTATATTTACATGCATGAGAATGACATGATCAGATGCGTCTCGATAAATCGATGCAAAACCATATAAAGAACAATACAATCGGAGCTACGGATCAACGGGAATCAACGAAACAAGATATGAAGCCCTACGTGTCAAAATCTTCACCACTCACTCAAATGGCACAAATCTGGTTTTCCCAGGTTGCCAAGACATATAACAACCCAACATGAATGGATTGGAGTAAGGAATAACACCAGAACATCAACTAAGCACTCACAAACATCAAAAAGACAATACTACACAATGTGCCATAATCCGCATCTTAGCACTTTGTGAGCTACATGCAACATAGCTACAGCCCTCCAAATTTGACAAATAATATATGTGGCTGTATCCAACCAAGAATACTACGAGCACAAGCAAGAATCACACAAAAAGGATTTAAACACAAGAAGATACAAGGCTGCAAACTTTCAAAAAACCATCAGATCTCACGGACTTTCTGTCTTTGCTCTGAAGCCTTTTGACAGCAGCGAAAACATAACCTACAGGACTCCAAATGGGATGCAATTTGACAGTGAGCTTCACAAACATATCAGGTCCAAATTCCTAGCACTAAACTAAGGCTAGATCACAACACAATGACCAGCACAACCTCATCTACAGGAGAAGAAAATATATCCAGATTCCCAGACTTGGTGAAAATTCCAGATTTTCACTAAGCTGGAATTTCAGCCACATGCCCACTTTGTCTAGGCATAGCTTGCACACGAGTATCACCAAGAGATAAATGACACCACTATGGTGTAGAGAAAAACCCCTACTACTACCACACAAAAGCGCATGCCCTTGGGCTCAACCTCTTCGATGGAAACAAAGAGCAAACTTGCAACACATCTGAATATGTTAACTCCAGAAAGTATCCTAATGGTAAAACTAACTTCACCACTGGATTCCTTGGGACATTCTACCCCAAAATCATATATAATATGTGGGCACTTACTTGAAACAAGTGACCACAAATTAAGGAAGAGGAAACTACACCAAATCATGCCTAGTGATTAGTGCATCATTTCATGTAGTTTCACTACATCAACTACTACATGGTTGAGCTCATGTGCACAATGACAAAGTGACATGGGGATTTGAACCCCATGTTTGTGTCATGCACATCAACTCACAACCACTTCTCTCTAAGTCACCCACACACTCACACATCATGCCCTCTCTCATATGAACATGAGGAGGTGCAAAAGTGTTGCCAATGGGGCTGTTTCACCACACACACATATCATCACCACAACCTCATCTAGGTGCACATGAGGGCTACCCTCTTGCACAAATGAATGTGACAACACATGCACACACCAAGTGCACATGCACCACAACCCCACTCAGTTGTGCATGCATATGCACTAGCACACACACACACACACACAAGTACTCTGGAGCACACACACTCACAAACAATATGCAGGGGAATATTACATAGATCACAAAAGAAATATGCTAAGTTGCTGCCAAGACAAGAGCACAGGAATTAGATGGGAAAATACATAGCAACAAAAAAACAGGGAACGGTAAAATAAAAGGGCAGGGTCTGGGATCGAACCCCACACCTGCTGGCGTTACTACTGCAACGCTACCACCCTGCTAGCTAGTGCACTTGACAGAACAGGGGCTTCACGCAAGTCAACATGCCCTGCTGCTGCAACCACATCACCGAATAAAAACCAACAAAACAAAAGGAGGCTACCCCTGGGGTCGAACCCACGACCTCTCGAGCACAACCGCAAGACACCAACAACTGCGCTAGTGCATCGATGACTGACAAAGAAGGGAACTGAATCAAGAAATGATACTGCTGCTGACCACCTGTCTACAGGGGCGCACCAGCGTCAGGGAGAACGACGGGCTGACTTGACGGGGTTGCTGCTGCTGCTGTGCTACCGGAGGGGCCAAACCAAAACGAGGAGAAGGACGCCCCTGCTGCACAACATACACGCACAACATCTCCTGGATAGCACCACACACCACACACTCAAACGAGGGAAAACCTGTTGCTGCTCTGCTCGACAGAGTAGCACGACGACAGAGGGATCGCCGGCTCCTCGTCGTGCTGCTGCTGCTACTGCGTCAGGGAGGCCGCCGAACCCCGTGACTATCTACTGCACCCTAGCTACTGCACCGCTACTACACAGCAACCACATCAACTTCACGCACCACCAACTACTCCTGCTGCTCGGGACAGGGTCGCTCAACTACTGCTCTTGCTGGATCTACAAGAGGAGGAAGGGAGGAAGGTGGCCGCTCACCTTGGGGAAGAAGCAGAGGTTCGAGTCGGAGACGTTGGCGCCGCCGGAGAGGAAGAAGAAGCCGAAGACATCGCTGTGCAGAACCGAAGAAGAAGGATAAGCAGAACACCAGGAGCGCGCCTTTGATGAGCTCGGGGCCGTCGGTGCAGTCGGTCCCCGGGGCTCCTAGCGCCGGGAATGGATCGCGGGGATCCACCCCGAGCTCCCGGACATGGCGACGGCGGCGAACGGAGACGGGAGCGCGGCGGACGCCGGCGAGGAGCTGCTCTCTCTCGGTCTAAACCTACAGAGACTCACCTGCCGACGGGAGAAGAGAGAAGGGAAGAAAGAGAGGTGGCGGCGGCGAACTGGGAAGAGGAGGAACCCTAGGAGGAGGGGGGAGGCACGGACGCCCAGGTTATATGGGGCCCCTCGACGTTTGTGCAACGGCGTCATCGCTCTCGGTCTCTCGGCTACTGACGGAAAGGTGAGCACTCGGAGGGAACGACGTCAGGTGGGAGAAGGAGGATCGGGGTTGGGCTCCTATGCGTTAGGGAGGGGGAGATGGGCCGCTAAGTGGGAGGGAGCCCACTTAGTGCGCCAGAAGAAGAAAAGGCCCTCTGGACTGTGTTTCCTAATAAAAGACACCTAGACAGCAAAGAAAACACACAATGCTAACTATGGTGGGAAAAATCAAACTAAAAATGTCCGTGGTCATGAAAATAACTATCCTATTTAAATAAAATACAAACGGTATTTTTGGATCATTTAAATTAATTACAAAACAGCGTTTGCATTATCTGTTTTGTGAATAATTGCACCTCACAAACCAAGTTCCAACACAGCATAAACACATCTTGACATCCAGCACAAAATAGACCAAATCATGGACATTTTTAAGACAAGGATGGGTCAAGTGAATATAGAGCTTAAGATAAAAGAGAGGGGGGAAGTTTTATAATCCTAGAGCAACCACATAGCTTCCTACTACCATTGCACCACTCCACAAGTCCACTTATCACACATACCATCATCACATCACAACTCATGGAACACAAGAACAACAATACAAAGGCAAGGATGAATGGGATGGAATGGATGCATGCATGTAAAAGGAAACAAAACAAGGGAAGCATCACATGGAATATCACATGCACATAATCTCATGTCAATGACAAGTTGGACCCACATAGAGAAGGTTCCAAGTAGGGAAGGTTTACATATGGGGCACTACATGGATCCCCAAGCAGTTCAATAGGCAGATTATTCTTAAGGATAGGATATTATTCTAAGACAACTCTATATATCTCATCCCTTTCATCCATATGCATATCATTTTCATGCTCAAGCAAGTATTGCTCTAAGGGATCAGTAGGACGCAGGGCAATAGAGGCTAAGGCAATAGTTTCATCCCTACCAGGCAACTCTTTTTCATGAGGTTGTCTACCAAACTTAGAGAAATTGAACTCATGTGACACACCTTCAAAAGCAACAGTGACAGTTTGCTTCTCACAATCAATATGAGCATTAACGGTATTGACAAAAGTTCTGCCAAATATGATGGGACAAAAGCTATCTTGTGTGGTAGAAAGAACAAGGAAATCAGCAGGATACTTCGTTTTACCACACAAGACTTCAACATCCCTAACAATTCCCACACGGGAGATAGTATCTCTATTGGCAAGCTGAATAGTGACATCAATAGGCTCCATCTCAACAGGTGCAATCTCATCTTTGATTTCATCGTATAAGGATTGAGGTATTGCACTAACACTAGCACCCACGTCACATAAGCCATGATAACAATGATCTCCTATCTTAACAGAAACAACACGCATGCCAACAACAGGCCTATGTTTGTCTCTAGCGTGAGGTTTAGCAATTCTAGCAGCATCTTCATAGAAGTGAATATTATGCCCCTCAACATCGTCGGACAAAAGATCTTTGATAATAGCAATGCTAGGTTCAACTCTAATTTTCTCAGGGGGTGTAGGTGTTCTAATATAGCCTCTACGTATCACAGTTGAAGCTTTAGAATGATCCTTTATCCTAATAGGGAAAGGTGGTTTCTCAATGTAAGCACTCGGAACAACACGATCATTATAGGCAATGACTTTCTCTTCAACTGGAGTGGGTTTAACTACATTGACTTCTAAAGGAGGATGATATTTAAACCACTTCTCTTTGGGGAGATCAATATGAGAAGCAAAAGATTCACACAATGAAGCTACTATCTCAGAGTCAAGTGCATACTTAGCGCAAAAATCACTAAGGGTATTTGTCTCAACAAAGGATTTAACGCAATCAAACGTGAAATTCATACCTGACTCCTTACCTTCTTCAAGCTCCCAATCTTCAGAGTTGCGTTTAATTATCTCCAATAAATTCCATTTGAAGTCAATATCTCTCTTCATAAAAGAACCGGTACAAGAAGTGTCAAGCATGGTGCGATCATCATGAGAAAGTCGAGCATAGAAGTTCTGAATGATAATTTCTCTCGAGAGCTCATGATTGGGGCACGAATATAGCATTGGTTTAAGCCTCCCCCAAGCTTGAGCGATGCTTTCTCTATCACGAGGCCAAAATTTATAAATATAATTCCGATCACGATGTACTAAATGCATAGGATAAAACTTTTGATGAAATTCCAATTTCAACAGATTGTAGTCCCATGATCCACTATCATCACATAGCCTATACCATGTAAACGCCTTATCCTTCGAATATAAAGGAAAGACCTTCTTCTTGACCTCATCCTCGGGCACACCTGCAAGCTTAAATAAACCACAAACTTCATCTACATAGATTAGATGCAAGTCTGGATGTGATGTTCCATCTCCTGTAAAAGGATTAGCCAGAGGTTTCTCAAGCATACCCGAAGGAAATTCAAAGCAAATATTTTCAGCAGGTGCAGCAACTTGAGGAGCAACTCTTTATGCTTCCATTCAAGGTGAAGATACCCCGAACAAGCCCCTCAAAGGATTAGTATCCATAGTGACAAGTGACAATAAATTTCAGCACACTATATGAATGTTTCCTTACCAAGTTCCACTTACCAAAGGCGCTTCACTCCCCGGCAACGGCGCCAGAAAAGAGTCTTGATGACCCACAAGTATAGGGGATCAATCGTAGTCCTTTCGATAAGTAAGAGTGTTGAACCCAACGAGGAGCTGAAGGATCTGACAAG